>NW_027094095.1:24430774-25107440 GCF_029207755.1 Chamaea fasciata
CTTTCTCTCTTTCTTTCTCTCTTTCTCTCTTTCTTTCTTTCTCTCTCTTTCTCTCTTTCTCTCTCTTTCTTTCTCTCTTTCTCTTTCTCTCTTTCTCTCTCTCTCTCTCTCTCTCTCTCTCTCTCTTTCTCTCTTTCTTTCTTTCTTTCTTTCTCTCTTTCTTTCTCTCTTTCTTTCTCTCTCTTTCTTTCTCTCTCTCTTTCTCTCTTTCTCTCTTTCTCTCTTTCTCTTCGTTCTCTTCTTTCTCTCCTTTCTCTTCTTTCTTTCTCTTTTTTCTTATCTATTTTTCTATTTCTCTCCCTTTTCTTTTTCTCTTTTTCCTCTTTTTTCTTTCTCTTTTTCTTTTTTTTTTTCTCTTTTTCTCTCTTTCACTTTTTCTCTTTTTCACTTTTTGTTTCCACCCACCCTGTTAAATTTCTTTGTGTTTTGGTTTTTCCCCTCTTTGGCCCTCTTTAAAAATTAAAATTTTTTTTTTTGTTTTTCTCTTTATTTCTTCTTTTTCATCTTTCTCCCTCTTCTTCTTTTTCTTTTCCCTCTCATGCTCTTACTCTGTCTAATGATTTTCCTTTTTATTTTTTCTACTTCTTTTGCTTCCATTCTCTCCTTCTTTTCATCTTTCTCCCTTTCTTCCTCCCTTTTCTCGCTGTCTGTCTTTCCTGGCTCACCCACTTCTGGGGTTCGTCGAAGGCTGCTTTCCTACCCTGTCCAGGAGTTTTCCAGCTGTGTCCACCCCCGGGAATCTCTCTCTTCGGCCGCAGCCAGGGGGGTCTCCTCTGCTTTGAACCAGGAGCGATTCCGGCGGGCGCCCCTCCGGGCTCAGCGCTTCCCCTGCCTGTGCCCGCTGGGCTGCGGAGCGGCTCAGGGCGAGTTTTTGGAGTCGGGGGGCCCTGGGGCACACCCCCCACACCCCTTTTCCTCCAGCCCGCAGCTGCATTTACCGGGAAGGTCGCTGCGGGACGCGGCCCATGCGGAGTTGCAGGGCTGAGCGTGTGCCGGTGCCCGCTCCCCCCTGGATCGGAGGGGCCGGTGTGAGACCACTTTATTAATTTCATAAATGAGATGGAGATTGGCACCGCAAGCCCGTGGCAGCAACAGGTGACGCCGAGATCCAGGACGGGACAAAACCTGCACGCGGCAGGGTTTTGTCAGCTCGTTTCCAATCCTTCCTCATCATTCAGGTGCTAATGATTTCCTCGGGTGAACAGTACCGGGATGAGCCCCGTCCGTGGCCCGGGAAGGGGCTCAGTCGGTACCGAGCATCCTGGAGCCCGGCGGCAGTTCCCGGGCGCGGGCAGGCGGGATTCCTCGCTTCCCAAGCGCCCTGGTTGCCCGCATCCCCTCCCCTGGGATCCGGGTGAATTAGGTACATGGGTATGGCGTGAACCACACTCGTCCCTCCCCTGCCATCGCAGGCTGAAACCACTAAGGGATACAATCTCCCCGTTGAGAGGTCGGGAGGGAGACCCAAGGGGTGTCGTGAGCTTGTCCGTCAGTTTGTCCTTGGGAGACTCCAAGGTCGGTGCCTTGGGATCTGTCTAATGACCAGTTTAGTGATGTTCCTCCCACCCCACGATCCTTTACGGTTACCGAGGCTCGGACTCTGCGGGGGGGGCAGAGAAGCGCTTTTCGGAGGCGTCTTTATCCGTTTCATTCATATTTCGTTTTCCCTGTTTTAGCTCGCCTTTTAAGTGAAATTAGATCCCTCTTTCGTCAGTACCCGTGAGTTTGAAGCGGCTTGAAACAACACCGGCGATTCCTTTCACTCTCACAAAAATTCCCAGATACTTCACTTCTCCCCCGCGACGGAGGCGAGCGGAGAGCACTCGGAGAGCCGGTGGATGAGCCCCCCGCTCACCCCCCGCCCTCGCAAATCACTCTTCAGCAGTGAGAGCCTTCTACAGGGCACACGATCGCCTTTCATTCCAGCTGCACTCCCTGCAAAGTCCGTGGGAATTTTTCCCCCCACCCGGACGAGATTAGCTGGGGGGGCCGCCCATAATGTCCACCCATCACCCCCTCGCCAGAGGGAGAAGGGGGAACAGAGGACGAGACCTCGGGTGTGGGGAAACTCCACAGCCGGGTGGGAAAGGAGCCGTACTGGGGCCGGACCCCGGCGGGCCGGGGATGGAGGCGCCGCCGCTTACCCTTTAAATTGAAACAAACTAAACAGAGGAGGAAAAACTTCCCCCCATCTGGGCGTGGGGCGGAAAAATTTCAGGGTCCAGCCAGACGGGCCCCCTCGGCCCGGACCGCGGCTCCCCTTCCGCGGCAGGTCCCCGATGGGGCGCGTAGGGGCAAGGGGAGCGAGACGGGAATCAGCTGGTGGGGCAGTGCTGACCCCCTCGCCTCGGCCCGCAGCGCCCCTGCCATCGCCTCTTTCCAGGAGAGAAACGTGGCCGCAAAATAAAGGCAACAAAAGGAGCGCACGGGGCTCGGCCGAGGGAGCCAGGGCCGTGCAGGATGCAGAGCCGAGCACCCCACCGCCGGCCCTGGAACATGTGGGGGGCAATTCCTTCCCATGGTGAGCAGTCTCCCAGAGGCGCTGCCCCAACTCACCTTCCCACCCCTAACCCCCTGAGATTTCACCCGTGTTATTTCCAAAATGCTCTTTTCTCTTCCCCCCCCTTCTTTTCTTTTCTTTTTTTTTTTTTTTTTTTCTAAATTTTTTTTCTCTCCCTCTCCTATTTAATTACTTCTCTTGCAAAACCAGAGGCCGCTGCCACCTAACGCGGCACTGAAATCCACGTCTCCTCTGTGACTTACAACCCAAATCCCAATCCCATGACCTTTCTCTTTCCCCCCCGTCCCGGGTCCCCCCACCCTCGGTCATGTGGGACACGAGTAAATTTATCCACCCTAGTGGAAAGGCCTCCCTTCTACAGTTCCTCCGGAGAAGCCCGACACGTTTCACAAGGAGGATAATTTCGGTTTCCCACCTTTCTCTCTCTTTTCTCCTTCTTTTTAACTCGGTTTTAATTTCGTTTTCTCCCCTGTCCCACGAGGCTGCCATCTCTCCCCAGGCATGCTCCTGCTCTGTGTGTGTTTTTCAATAAGTCCCTGCCAAGAGGGTCACTTCAGAGGGACGCTTTTGACGGCTCTTCAGCTCAGGAGATCGTCAAAAAGAACATTTCTGGCCTCCCTGGAGCGGGGAGCGAGATGAGCCCAGGCTGTGTCCCTAGTAACCTCAGCTCCCCCGGGGCTCCCCCTCCAGCCGCACGGCGGAGGGTCCCACACCCAAGGAGCTGGATCCGTGTCTGGGGACAGGGACCCCCTCACGGCCCTGCGGTAGGGGACACCCACCCGCGGCTTCCTCTCCGCCTTTCCCTCGGCTCCGGCGGGTCCTTTCTCACCATCTCGGCCGCTTTTCCCCACCCCCAGCTCCTGTGGGGGGGACCGCACCCTCGGGTCCCCCCGGGAACGGCGGCTGGCACAGCGGCCCGCCCTGGGCGGCACAAATCCCAGCCCGGGCGCGTTCTCAGTTCCCGGCAGCAGCCAGAAGTGGGGAACCTCTGGCCAAGCGGCGGGGTGGTCCCCGCATCCCACCCCTCACCATCTCTGCTGAGATGCGGGGTGGCAGTAGCAACGGGGACGCCCCGGGCAGCCGCAGAGGTTGTGTGCGGGGGAGGGGAGGCAGCTCCGGAGGCTCGGGCAGCCCTCAGGAGGCCGGGGCCAAGCGGTGCCCTCAGACGCCGCAGGCCCCGGGCGCCCCGGCCCCTTCCCCACCACCCGCCACGGGCGCTCCGAGGGAGGGGTTGGGAGCATCCCGCAGTGCGGCCCCTGTCTCTGGGCGGACACTCGGCGTGGTGCGAGTGTCGGTGCCGCAGCTTCGCCGTCGAGGCCGGCCGGAGGGAAGCCGCTCCACCGCCGCAAACCGCGTGTGAACCGGCTGCGGGCGGCACCGCGTCGGGTTGCGCACAATTCTCCCCCCCTCCATTTTTTTTCCCCCCTCCCCCTATTTTTTCGGTGCTGCCAAGAGTGGGCACGTTTCCCTTTCTTTCCGGAATGGGGATTTATCCCAACTGCAGGCAGGTGTTGGGCACATTTTGGTGGAGGTAATGAAACCACGATTCCTGAGTGGAGCTGCAAGGTCTTTCCACTCAGTCCTTGCCCGGCAAACTCTCGGCCGCGGGCTCACATGGGGGAAAATAAAAGCGAGAAATTGATAGAATCTATTCCTTTCCCGGCCTCACTAAGAGATCGGGAAAAAATATTCAGGGGTAGCATCACTGAAATCCTTCAGGGCTCGATTTCAGGCGCTGCTATGAACTGTTGACGAAAAACGGGCAGTATACTCTCTTATACGGAAATTGAACATATTGGAGCCTCTCGCCAGATCCAGCTGATATTATAGTCGATATTCCCAGAATTTTCCCTCTGCTTTTGCCACAGTATTTCTTGTCGTACTTATTTATGTGCATTGAACACATAAGTATTCATCGAGAGGGAAGGGCGTCTTGTGATAATCGGAAACAGGGGTCCTTTTTTAAAACATATTTTCTGGCCCCAAAATTCGTGGGGAAAAATAAAAAATACGTGAAAGCACCGTAGCAGAAGCGATGAGAAATAATAAAGGCGAATTAATCGGAAACGAACGTTTCCCGGAAAACCAAGTGGTGCAAAGCGGATTTCCAACGCGGGGCCGGGCCGAGGGAGAGGCTCTCACCGCTCAACCCGCAGGTGTCTCGGCGGGGCTTTAGAACCCTTAGGTTTGTACCCTTTTCCCCCGCTCCCGCCGAGTGCTCGGGGCAGGGGTGGATCCCGGCTCGGTCCCACTTCCCAGCCCCGGGCTCCGCTCGCCGTTCCCGCCTGGAAATCACGCACTTTGGTCATTTTCTCCTCCCCCGGGCGCGGGGAGTCCGCCGGCTTTCGGGGCTTTCCTCGGCCGATTTCTCTGGGAAGGTTTTATATAAACCAACCTCCCGCCCGACACACTTTGTTTTCCACTGGGTACCCGTGTTCTTGTCCAGGCTGCCCCGACGGGAAGGTGCGGAATTTTTGCCGCGTTGCTGCCTGTTTTTAAAGGAGGGAGAAGAGGGGAGGGGGGTGGGGGGCGGCGGCTGCCGCCTCTATTTTAATGTCATTATAGTTGCCGTGGCAACCCATTGGATCACTCCTCCTGGAATGAACCTTGTGACAATGGTTGGTTTGCGAGAAATCGGTAAATGTGCAGCCGGGGGACACAGCTACATTACCGCGAACAACAGCGAGGGTTTAACATGTGACCCTTCCAATTACGCTGATGATACCTCGGTGCAGCTGCCTCCGCCGTGCTGCGAGGATGTGGCTCTTTGGGGGTGGTTGGGGAGGGTTCCCGGGGCTGTTCCAGGGCACAGCCCGGTGGGGATGGGGCCGCAGCCCGCACCACCTCTGCACCGAGAGGGGAGCAGCATCTCTTCATCGGGATCGCGAATGTGGTCCCAATCACTAAAAGAAAAAAAAAAAAGAAAAAAAAAGAGAAAAAAAGGAAGAAGAAAAAGCTCCTTCCGTGGAGAGAGTTGAATATACGGAGGGGCTGTGGCTGCAGGGCTGTGCAATAAGGACCTGCTTTGGGGGGTGGGCAGAGACCCCCCGGCCCCGGAGCACACCGTACATCTGTGGCACGGCTGCAGGAAGGAACGAAAGAAACCCGCCCCCACCCCGGAAAAAAAAAATAGTTACAAGCCTTAAAATATGGTTCAGAGAATTACAAGTAATCAGAGCTGCGGGGGTCAGCAGTGCAAACTTTTTAAGACTAATGTTTATTTAGAAAAGTGAGTGGTGTCTGCGTTGCTTTTCTAGTGCCCCAGCACAAAAGTCCTAATGGCTTTTGCAGACTTTCCATCACAAACTCCTGCACAGGGCGCAGGGACCACCGCCGAAAGCAACCCCAAGCCGTCCCTTTCAAAGGTATCATCGGCACAGGGTTTATAATCCCCCGCCCGTCTTTCCATTAGTCAGTGGCGGTATTTTCTGCACCCCTGCCTCAGTTTTGCCCCTCTTTCGCCTAAGTTTGGTGTAATCCGAACCCTGCCTAGTACCGTGGAGGAGAGAAATCGGGGGATGGGAACGGCTATCCCCCCTCCCTCCCCAGTCCCATTCAGCCCGGAACGGCTGCGGTCCTGAAAGCAACGCGGGGCTCCAGCCGAGCTGGAAACCTCGTTAGGATGAACCCGGGGGCAGAGTCAGGAACCGGCGCGGGGCGGGCTGGCCGGTGTCCTGAGAGAAGGCAGAGCTGGCAATTCCATTCTCCCGTCTCACCCCTTTCCAGCCGCTCTCCCGGGAGTCCAGGCACAACATCAGCCCTTGTGTAGCTTTGGGTGTCCTCTGCTGAGCCCATCCCAAAATTCATCCCGTGGATAAAACATGATCGCCAGTTGGGATCTGACTGCCTTAGAAGACTCGAGGCTCCGTCTCGGGATGTTCCTTTTGTACTCAGGACTGGAAGAATAAACCCAGCAACCTCGCACACCTCTTGGGACAATTACCCCTCGACTTTGAACAGGAGGTGGATAGAGGGGAAACGCGAAAGCCGGTGGCCTCAGACCCCGGTGCCTTGCAGCAGGGCGGGGGAAAATCAGCTCTGTTCAGTTCCTTCCCTCCTGCCTGTGACAGGTGTCGGGATCTGGGAGGGATGAGCAGGATGTTGTCCACTCTCCTGTCATTAGCGTTCTCAGCTCATTGCTGAGCAACCGGAGCAGCTTTGCAGTAGGATGTGCAGGAGAGAAACAGGGTGGCAAGAGGAATGGGATGGAAAGGGGAGAGAAGGGGGCTGGATCTTGCTCCCTTTCCAGTCAAGTGACGGTCTTGTCCTGATCCTGAAAAGGTAAGCTCGGTTTAACCCCTTCTTTGGTCTGCATAGGGAAAAACACATCCGCAGACCTGGGAAGGCTGAACCAAGAAATGGCAGCTGAAAGTGAAATGAAAGTGCCTCTGGAAACACACACCTGAGGCCTGATCCTGGCTCCCCGTCTGAATCAAGCACATGTGCTCAACTCTGTCAGGACCAGGTTCAGGGTTGATGTCACGGCCGGCGCTGTGAGGCTGAGTTTGGCGGAGGGAGGACAGTGGTATTTCTAAACTGCTGAAATGCGCCTGACACTTGAGGGAAGATCATCTCCTCTCTCTCAAGGGCTTTTATTTGAAGGGCTTGACTCTGCTTATCAACTTCTTTAAGTTGATAAAACATTCCGGCCTTCTGACTCCCATTATCTCCCCGAGGGCTCTGCACCCTCCTCACCCTGGATCAGGTCGCTGTAGCTGTTCAGGGAGTGGAGGACTCCCAGGCAGGACCTGCCACTTCTTTTCATGGTTTGGAGACTTGGTGCAAAGCTGGGCAGTGGGACGGGGCTGGGTGACAGCAGCCCCTTGCTATTCTGTATCCCTCTATCCCCCTTACAAAGCAAAAATGCTGGGAACACTGCTCATCCATAAATTTGGAACATTTGGGCTGGAATCTTTTGGATGCATTTGAAGAGGGGAGGCAGGGAAGAAGGGTGCAGAGAGGGGCATGAGAAGGAGAAAAAGCTACAGCCTTGCTGGCATGAAGTTGATTTGTCTGAATCCTGCCCTTTTGTGGCTGTCGTCTGTCCTTGTACCCAGGAGATGCCGCAACCACACGCAGAGGAGGCTCAGCCATGCGAGAAGCATCCCACAGGTATCACATCACTGCAGCCACCTGCCTTGCCCCTCTGAACCAAAGATACTTCTCCCTGCTAGGGAAGGGCTGAGAATTTCAACCAGCTTCTCCTGCAGCTGTGTTCTGCGCCCTAGGGCCTTGGTGGGGTGGAGAGGTGCATGTGACAATCAGGGGTGACAGTGAGAGATGGAGCAGGTGCCAATGGGTGACCCAGAGAGTCCATGGGCCAGGGCAGCAAAGCCCCTCCATCCCCTGGGGGCTGGGGCCAGTCTGATGCTCCAGCGAGGTTTTTCATCTCCCTCCTCCATGTCAGCAGAGCACGAAGGCAGGGGAGAGGTCAACCCCTCTGTTAATACATGTGTTTTAAATAACTGGTATTTTTATTTCCTCCCTTCGGTGCAGTGGGCTTGGCACACATATTTGTTTGCACGTTTGTCCTGCCCATACGTTCTGCTGCCCAAGTAAGGAGAAAAAGATCCCATATGTGATTTGGAGGTGTGCTTTGCTGGTTCTGACATGTAAATATTAATCAAGAAACAAAAGAGAGACAAAAAAATATCTCCTACCCCTGAACCCCTTCAGATCCCTTTATTGTCCAGGCATTTGTTGCACTTGGACTGGCTTTTCACTTTCTCCTCTCAGAGAGGCTGGCTCCAGCAATGGTCCCCAGATTCCTCAGCTACATCCTACTGAGGGAAAACATTTATTGAAGTTTTCAGCTTATTAGGGAAATACATATTTCTGCTTCTTTTCCAAACTCCACTGACATCTTTTCGAAGCCAGCCCTGCGTGTCAGCATGGGGCCAGGCGAGGCAACCCCTCTCTCTCCTCTTGCAGCTGTATGAACTTTGAATACCCCAAATCGCCATGGAGGGGGAATTCCTACCACCACCATGTGCTTCATTGGTGGACAAAAGCCGTGAGCATGTGTGTGGATGATTTTCCTCCATAAAGCTGTGCTTCAGCTCACTCACACCACTGAAGAAACACCATTGTGTATTTGGACACACCATCCAGCTCCCCAAATAGCCACATTTCAGGTGAACTTTGCCAGGACAGCATTGAAGAGGTGAGAGGGCACAGGGAAGTGTCCAGCAAGAGAACTGGACAGCCTGTTTCACATGAAGATGAGGAAATACTTTCCCTGGGTCATCCTGTAAAACTCACTCTGTCGTGGCTCTCACTCTGCTGGCAGGTTCTCAGGTGGTAACTACCAAGTGCTCAAGTCTGGATGTTCTTCAGGCTTCAGCTGCCTGAGGTAGGCAGAGAGTAGCAGGGAGAGAATCATTCTGTGCTCACAGTTTCTTTTATTTTCTTTCTAAGCATCCATCCCTAGACACTACTGGAGAGGAGATTCTGGAGCTTTGGATGAAATCCCACAAATTTTCATGGAAGCAGAACAGCAGGAAGGCAAACAGGAAAGAAGAGGAGTAATATACTAATCTCAGGGGCACTTGTTGCATTTCTTTCTTTTCTTTGCTGCACTGCTTTCTTTTCCTCCAGCCACATACTACAGAATTACGGCAAATGAATTAAGGGATTAAACCATAAGGGAAAATTAGGATCCTGCTGCTTTAGAAGCAGAAAACCAGATGGGCTCATTGAACTCTAGATGATGCAAGAAAATCATGGGTAGTGCTTTGGATGTAGGTCACAGGATAATTCAAGTTATTAGGAACCTCTGAAGATCTCTGGTCCAACAGCCCCAAAGCAAAGTCAGCTTAGATCAGATTGCCCAGGGCTTCATTCAGTGAAATTTTGAATGTCCCCAAGGATGGACATTCCCCCACACCTTTGGTTCTCTGTGTTGAACCATCTTCAGGGTAATTTTTTCCCCAATATCTAATCTAAGCTTTCCCTTCTGTAACTTGTATTCACCGCTTCTTCTTCCATGTGTTTGTACACCAGGATGTCCAGGTTCATCAGGACCCATTCAGGGTCCTGTTGTACCTCCCTTGTAAACCAGTTTCCCATCTTACAGAGAGGGTTCTGGGCCTTCTGAGCACCTTGGATTCTCCCAGTGTGAGCAGGCATGGATGGGAGGTCTCACCTCTCCATGGTGCCTCAGTGCTGCCTTTGAATCGCTCTCACCTGTGTAACAGGGTGAGGATTTGCTGTTACTGTGACTGGGGACATCCCAAGCAACATCCAGACATCACTCCCATAACCCATTTTCAGGATCAAACAGGAGGAGGTGGGTCTGGAGAAAAAGGACATATGGTGGCCTTTGGCCTGCTGCATCCACCTGGGGAAACAAAGGCATGGATAATGAAGGTCACCTGTTCACCTTCGTGGCTGACAACTGAGCCAAGAAATTCCTTCTCCCCGGTGCCCTGAGCACTCCTCCAGACTGCCTGGGGTCATGCAGCATGAGGCCATGCTCAGACACAGCTCTTGGTGACAGGCTTGCAGGCAGGTGGACCTCTTCCAGTGCATTTTGGCAGCTGGGAATCATCTCAGTGAAAGACAGAGCTGTGACGTGTTTGGCTGTGCCTTGCTGGAGAAAAAAAAAAATTAAAGAAAGAAAAAATAAAAGAGGAAAGAAAAGACAAAAAGCAAAAAAGTTGTCTACAACATTGCAGCCTGTCCCTGATCCTGGGAATGGATGTGAGGGCTTGTACAGGGAAAAGGTAGCCTGACCCTGTGCAGTGGGAAAGGGAGAGACAGAAGTCATGAAACAGGGCTCTGTTTGGACTCAAATTCGATTTGCATGGTTAAAACTTGCTGATCCCATACAAGGTTCTCCTGGCTGGGAGCTGAACTTGGTTCCACAGCCAAGCTTTCTTCTTTTCCAGAGTGTTCAGCATAAATCAGACTTTCACAGCCGTCTTTGAGTGGAAGGAGCAAGAAATCACGTTTTGTCTCCTGTCCAGGAGCTTTGGGAGAAAGAAGCTGTCAGAAACCCAGGAACCAGCCCAGATCTGCTGACACGTGCTCTGGGAATCCTTCTGCCTGGCGCTGCCTTCACCCATCTGCTCTAACAACTCCAGCAGCTCCCATGCCCTGCTTTTCCCAGATGGGATCCCAGCCAGGCCCCTGAAGCCCAGGTGGAACTGTGCCCCAAGCAAGGGATACCAAACCAAAACATCTTTTATGCTGGGTCTCTCCCCTGCATCTCACCCAAGCCATTAAGAGGGTTTTTAAAACAGACCCAGATCTGGTAAGGTGCCGTGCTATGACCTTTGCACTCCCCTGGGGTCATATTTTTAGGGTCTTCTTTTTCTTAGGGGATCAACCCAGAGAAGTCACACTTCCACGTGCTTTTATAACTCTCTTGTCACTAGTCTCACAAGGAATTATTTTCTGAATATTTAGGTAGAATTTCCCTTGCTGTACCTTTTGCTTCTGGGAGGAGGGCGACTCCACAGTCTCCTTCTTCTCTGACTGAACAAACCCATCTCTCTCCACATCTTCCAGCTTGGCAAAGTACAGCTAATTTTCCTTGTACAGCTTCATAAGCATTTGAGGGAGAGGGGCAAGTTCCCATAAACACTCCATGGATCGCGTCCGTCTGAGCCTCTCCTGGCAGGAAGAGAGTGTTGGGTGGAGGCGGCTGCAAAAATTCTACCAACACCTGCAGTGGACCAAAAGCTCCATTGCTGGTCCTGTTGAAACAGAGGGTTAAAGCCTCTCTGCTAGAGCCATTCCCTGCTAGTGAGATCCATACAGTCCATTAAAATTAGGGATCTTATTATGGGCTATATAAAAAAGGTAAAGAGGAAATGAGAACCTTATGAAGGGTTTCTTATGTGTGCAGATGGCAAGGGCATCTGAGGCTATGAGAGCCTTTCCAACAGGCTTTTTCCAAACAGAAATGCTTACGTTACAGGGTTTCCCCTCTTTTAAAAAGAGATAAATAGATGCAGGAATATCTATTCTGCATAATTCACACTTGCCAACCAGCCACATTGTCCTGGGGATGGAGAAACAGACCCAAAACCCATATCATGCTCTGTCCTGGTTTCAGCTGGGATAGAGTTAATTTTGTTCCTAGTAGCTGGTACAGTGCTGTGCTTTGGATTTAGTATGAGAATAATGTTGATAACACACTGCTGTTTTAGCTGTTGCTAAGTAGTGCTTACCCTAAGTCAAGGACTTTTCAGTTTCCCATGCTCTGCCAGCGTGGAGGTGCACGAGAAGCTGTGAGGGAGCATGGCCAGGACAGCTGACCCGAAGTGACCGAAGGGATAATCCATACCATAGATCATCATACTTGGTATATAAACAGGGGGGAGTTGGCCAGACGCCACTTACCACTGCTTGGGGATGGGATGGTGAGCAATTGTATCATGCATCATTTGTTTTTCTTGGGTTTTAGTCCTCTCTCTTTTTGTTATCTCCTTTACTATTATTAATTACTTAATATTATACTGTAACTAATTTCAATTATTAAAGTGTTCTCAGCCCATGGGTTTTACTTCTTTCTTATTCTCATCCCTACCCCACTGGGGTGAGGGAGACTGAGCAAGAATCTTCATGGTACTCAGTTGTCTGCTGGGGTTAAACCAAGACATTCTCTCAGGAGCAGTCTCCTTTTCCCCCAGCACCAAATTCAGCTTTCAGACGCACTTGTAGGTCATACTCAGCTCTCTCCTGAATCAGATAGAGCAGACTGTGTTTGCTGCCTCCTGCAGCCTGATTGAGGACTGGTAATACATCCATCAGCACACAGGAGTTATTTGAGTCTATTGAGCAGCATCAGGACCATTGAGAGCTGGCCAAAACTGGGAATTCAACCTTCCAGCAGCGGCCACTGCTCTGCCTCTGTTTGAAAGCAGCAGAAACCAGGGACCTCAAGCATGAATGGACTTTGTGTCTGCGGCAGAACCAGAGACCCTCGGAGTCTGGGCATCTATTTGCTTGGTCTAACCACCTCCTGGGACATTTTTAACCTGTCTCATCCTTTCCCCACATGTATGGCTGTCCTGTCACACAGCAGTGCCAGACTGGGAAAAGGTCCCAGAGCTGCTCTCTGAACCTGTAGGATCCTGTAGGAACTCTTGGGTAGGCCTTAGGTCCTTTAGGGGCCCAAAAAACAAGCAGAGACAGGAAGCATCCTTGGAGTATGATCCTTACTTACACAGAAGTATAATCTCTCTCTAAAGGTGTTGTAGGGGAGTGATTCACATCCCCCTGTGCAGGCTGAGAGCTGAAGCACAGTGAAGCTAAGTGACATGAGCAGGGTGGGCAGATAACCTGTGGCACAGCAAGAACAGCAGCCCAGCAGTGTTGTGAGCCCTTGTCACTGCTGCTTGTCACCACTGCTCAGTGTCAGAGCTCTGGCCACCTTGCCTCCCTGCCCACCCAGCCAGGCAGCTTGCTCCTTTCTCCTTCAGACTCTTAAAATAAGACTCGCAAAGCCTTGAGTGTGGTTTCGATTTCATTAATAAATCCCTGCTTGCACTTGAAGCTGCTGTGCCTTTTAAAACATTATCCGTGGCTCTGGTTACACCCCTGATGAAAGCAGGCATGGCCCTATTAGTTTTCATGGCAAACAACACTGCCACGTCCTGCGATCCTTTACGCACTCGGTGTAACCCAAGTTTCACAGGAAAGGGAGGGGGCAAAAAAGGCATCTTGAAAGGCAGTGTCCTTCTCCTCTGCAGACCCAGGGCATTGCACACTTGGATTCCTCCCTGAAACAGCTTTCATTAATCTGTACAATTTTTAAAATGGTTTTAATTTTTTAAAAAATTGCTACCAACAATCACCTCCTGGCTCTGCAACTCCCACCTGATGCCTGTGTCCCTCCAGCCCCGGGAAGGGGCTGTGCCAAGGAGAAGGGAAACAGGAGCTGCTTGAGCAGTGAGGAGCAACAGCTGCTCCGTAGTGAAGTCTCCTCTTCGTGGCTCAGAGAGGAGGTGTTTTGCTGGGGAGCAGACTTAAGTGTCCACAGCCAACCAGTGTGAAAAACCTGCCCCGTGGCAAAAGGTTTGCTCTGGGTCATTAATCCCAGATCTGCAGAGGGGTAAATTGAGGCAAAAGGGTTGGAGATGGGGAGGACAAGGGGAACTCTGTTCCAAAACTGCTGAGGCGAGTTTTCAAATGCCTTCAGCTTTGCTCTGTGCCTTAGGCAATGCTTGGAAAGCTTTGTGGAAGTGAATGTGCAGCAAAAGCAGAGAGACTGCTCAAAAAGGCCAGCAGGAAAACAGCACAGAGATGCAGGAAATGCGCAGAGATTAAAGGAAATAGAAAAGGGAACGGGAAAGGGGAAAGGAAAGGAAAGGAAAGGAAAGGAAAGGAAAGGAAAGGAAAGGAAAGGAAAGGAAAGGAAAGGAAAGGAAAGGAAAGGAAAGGAAAGGAAAGGAAAGGAAAGGAAAGGAAAGGAAAGGAAAGGAAAGGAAAGGAAAGGAAAGGAAAGGAAAGGAAAGGAAAGGAAGACAGAAGGAGAAAGATATTAAGAAAAAAGAGAATAATGAAATGAGAAAAAAGGTGAGAATAAGGTGAAGAGAGGGAGGAAAGTGAGGAAGCCCCTTTGCATCTCCCAAAGTAGACAGGTGCCAAGGGCCATGATCCCTCTGTCCTGCCCTGGATCACACATCTCTACCTGTGTCCCAGCAGGTTCCCTGCCCCACAGAAGTGCTGGCTGCCCTGCCCACCCCAGAGCTAAGCCTGGCAGCTGTCAGAGGGGCTGGATGGCCAAGCCCTGGCCTGGCTCTAGCTGCTCACACAGAGCAGCCGGGAGAGGGTGGCAGGTGAGTGAGGCACAGTCATTGCTACAACAGATGGTAGAGGCATGACATTACATGGCAGGGCTATTATTTATTAAGTGCTCGTGTTTGTCATGGCTGAAGATGACATCTTATTAAAGAGTCATGACACTGGGCGATTTTTTTAAGCCTAGGGGCCAAGAAGGCTAATGAACAGGGAAAGCTCCAGGAATAGATGGAGGGAAGTGCTGTTTTCAGGTCACAGGCAAAGCTGACTAATGTTTCACTGACCTGGTTTCTGGGTGATTTCCAGGCACATCTTGCTCCTGCTGATTAGGGATGGATGCTTCCTGCCATGGCCTGACAGTGCTGGCTCCGGGGGAGCTGCTCTCTCAAGAGACCCTGTGGCAAGGGACCAAAGACTGAGATGTGTCATGAGAAAGCTCCCCCCCACGGACAGCCGAACACCAGCACTCCTGCAAACAAGGGCGTGTAGTGGGCAATGACTTTGGGACGGGTTTCCCCAGATCTCACCTTGCAGTAGGTTTGGAGGAGGGCTCTCAGAGACCACTGGGGGCGTGTGGGAAGCGGGACCCCACTTGTCACTGCGGCACTTTCACTCCTGTGTGATGCTTGTCAGGACAGCTAGACCAACAGCAGGGGCTGCCCGGCTCATTTTGGCCCTCTCAGCCTGCCCTGGCACCACCTCTCCAAGGCTACCCTCCTTAGCCTGAAACAAGAGCTGTCTCCCCGCAGCTCCCATGCACCGGCTCCTTATCGCTGACCCGCTCTGTCAGTGCAGATGCTTGACTAATGTTCCCTTGTAAAATGTTGTGTTAAGCACATTCCAGGCGCTGACATTAAATACTTGGGCCGGGGCAGCGCTCACCCTCCGGCGGACGCAGCGCTGAGCCAGCCCCAGCCACACGCCGGTGCTGCCGCAGCCAAATTCGCTTTTTTCTGCCCCGTCCCCACCTCCCCCTGCCCTCCCTCCAGCCTTGGCAGCGGGGGAAGGAGGCAGCGGGCAGGACCACGGCTGTCTGGCAGATGAAATAATAATTACCCCGGCCGCCTCCGGCCTCCCTCGCATTCCTCTGTGCTAACAGCTCGGCTTATTTTGTTTTCATCCGCAAATATTGACTCGTCGGGTTCTTTTCACCTCGTGCCTATTAAAAAGGCATTGCTCAGAGTATTGTTATTGAATTTGTTCTGCAGCTGCGAGAAGCATCCAGCAGCTTGAAGGAATTCACCCACACCATGAGCACAGGCCTTGAGGGCTGTGTGCCCTCAATACCCTCCGAAACTGCTTTTCCTGCTGCTCTCCAAGGGACGGGACCTGGGTCTGGCTCAGCAAGGATTCCATCCAGCCTTTCCACCGAGGGGGAGATCAGGATGGTGCTGGGGACAAGGCACAACTATGATCTGCTCATGGGGGATGCTGCTTTGCTGCTCTGTGCCTCAGTTTCCCATGTCAGCCTTGTGATTCCTGACCATTTTTGTAATTGGCTGTGAGTGTTAATTATAGACATGCGATTTAACAGCCTGACCTTTTGTTGCTGCAACTTGTCCTTCAATATTCACTTCAGCCTGAAGATGTGGGAGTTGTTTCCAGATGCCTTAACCTGGCTGGAGCAATAACCAGAAAAATAAATCCCTTAATTTCTCACTGAGCTGAATTATCTGGGTAATTAGTGAGCGTGACAGCAATGTTCGCACAGCTCCAGCGTGAGAGTTTGGGATCATGGTTGGGGAGATGTTGATGCCTCTCCCCCCTGCAGTGGGCGTTTGGGGTGCAGCACAGGGATGTACACTCTCTCCCCACTTTCCCCACAGCGTTCAGCCAAGGGCAGGGGTGGTGGGAGAGCAGCCTGCTCGTGAGGAAAGCCCCTGTTTCAGCAGCTGTGCTCGGCCTTGGCATCTCTCCCAGAATAAAATTGACTGCCACCACATTCCCAGGGACTGCCCTCTGGCCCCAGCCCTCCCTCCAGGGGAAATCCCAGGGATGCCAGTGCTCTGTTGTTGGATCTCACCTGATTCCCAAATAGGAATAGGAATTGAGACAAGTGAGAAAGGCTGAAGCTTCAGAGGGCACCCTGAGGTGGGTGTCCTCATTGAAACCTCTCCCTGTCACCTGTGAGTGTCCCAATGGACCCTTCTCCATCAGGGGTCTGACAGATGTATGTTCCTTTGGGTGGGCTGGCCTGTGGTGACCCTTGGGATCCTCTATGTCCACATTTATGGCAGGATCCTTTGTTCAACTTCTCCACCCTTCTAACCTCCCTCCAGATGCCTTTTTAACCTCTTGGAGCATGAAAGGAGCCAGCAGGTAAAATCTGAGCTCACCACCCCTGCCTACACGCCAGTGCTAGCCACCAGCCAGGTGTGGGACATCAGGAAAAGCTCCGACCCCGTGGTGGAGCGATGCTCTTTCTGGGGGAGGGATGGATGGTGTGTGGCACATGATCCCACACCCCCTGCACTGAGCAGGTTGTCTCCTGCCTCGTGACCAGCCTGCAGAAAGGAACGCGGCTGCCTCCTTCTCCCAGCGCCTGTTTGTGGAAAGCAAATGTCAGCGTTGTCATGCCCGAGTGTTTATTTTGGAAACAGCCGGGGGCCTGGCCAGCAGGCATGGGGGACATGATCCTCCTTCATGGCAAGGAGGATCAGCCACCCAGCAGCAGCTCCTACCAAGGATGGGGCTCCTTTCTCCTGCCTTTTGCCTGCACCACATCAGGTGTGTCATAGATATTGACCAGGCACAGGGAGGGCATCATGCTGGGCCCTGGTGGCAGCCAAAACCCAGAGAACACAGACCTGCCTGCGGGTACCACTGAACCTCGTGGTGACCCATCAGGGCGCTGGCTCTGGCTAACACCCAGGGTCATTCCAGGCATAGCAGTTCCATGTCCCTGCCTGGGGTGGGAAGAAAATCATCTCTGAGAAGTGTCCTGTTCTCCTGACCTTTGCTCTCCAAATATTTAGGATCCCACAGCGCACAGTCACGGGCTTTGTTCGGCTTCAGTGTGATGCCATTTGCCTCCTGTCTCAGCTGTCCCCAGTAATTCATTTCTGGCTTGCTGATCTGGGGATGTGGAAGATCCTCTAGCACCACCAGGCTTCCCTGAGGTGAGTGCAGGAACCAGAGCACCCTCCCAAGCACTGTCTGTCCCTTGTTCCCTGCACACCTACATTCTCCCCTTGCCACAGACTGATGGTCACCAGGCATTGAGGGGACCATCCATGGAGGACAGTCCCCTGTTCCTGGCAGGGTTCAGTCTTCCCTGTCTGGTTAGCAGCTTTCACTGTTCCAGCAGCGACAAGGGAGAGCTCAAGCATGGCCAGAGTGAGCAAACCCTGCCAAAGTGTTGGACTTTGCATTAGGGAAGATGCTGGGAAAGTGCATCTGTGTAACAAGCAGAAGGAGAAAACTCGGATTTACATGAGCCAGCAGTAAACCAGAGAGGCAAGCCCAGACCCCAACATAGCCTGGGATTTTTTGGCCAAGGGCAAGCTCTGGTGGCTTTGGACAGGCTCAGACCTGAGCCCTTGGAGAGTCTGAGCTTGCTGTCAGAAGGTGGCATAAATTAAGAAGGATGCTCTTTTCTCCTGGAGTGGTTGCAGATTTACTACCCCTGTTTCATTAGTTCCTAGAGGGATCTCTCCCCAGCAGTTTCTTGGAAGGAAAAACTGGCTGGAGAGGTCTGGGCTGAGGCTGGGGACCTTCAGAAGAAACTCCAGGAGGAAGAACTTTGTTTGGAGAATTACACCTCAGTGAGGAGGGAGAGTGCTCAGCTGGCAAGTCCTTGAGGAAATGGCACTGACTGCCACCGAGCATCAATGAGGGTGCACGGGGGGAAAGAGATCAGGAGGAGGATGCCGAAAGTAGGAGTGACATTTTGAAAGGGGCCATTGTGGCTATTGAATTTGCTTTGCTCTGACCATAGACACAGCTTATTGTACATCCTAAAATCCCAGGCCTGGCCATTTTGGTTGAACATCCACTCCTTTCACAGAGGACTTCCCTATCCACAGCTGATGCAGTAAAGGAATAAGGATTACTTAACCACAGAAGAGTCAGTGCTTTATATGAGACAGAGCCATAAAGGGTGTGCCCATCAGAGACCATTGAGCCAGAAGTGTCAGACAGACCCTGCTGCTCAGAAGTCCCTTTGCTACTGCTTGCCATGAGCTCAGGATGGCGAAACACCCAAACCTCACCCTGCATGGTTTTATGATGAGCTAAAAGTTTGTGATGCTTCATAGACAAAAGGGGTTTTTTAAAAGCTCTTTTAAAATGAAAATTTATGAAACTAAATTATTGCTAATAATATTTTCATACTTCTTTTTAAATTAGAGGTGATTTTTTAGTGCGCTGCTTGAAATCTTGATAGTAATTCTTTTTTTGGCCAGACATGACATTTTCCTACCAAAAGCCGTGTTTCTGGTGGTTTCCAAAAATAACAATAATTTCAACACAAAATACCAATGAAATATCATAAAAAAAGTGCCAGTTTCAAATGATGTGAAAAAAAACCCTGAATTTTTTGTGATAGATTTGTTTTCTTGAGAGATAATGTTTTCTTGAGAGAAAAGAAACCCCAAGTGATCACATCAACATGGCTTAGATTTTCAGCAGATGCAACTCAGGTCATCCCCACAGGGGCTGGCACTGTGTTGCATGGAGGGAAGATTTAGCCCCATGTGTTTATGTAATGTCTTCACCCCTCTCCATTTGCTGCTGAAACCACTGGTAGCACTCCTGCCTGCACCAACAGGGCTGCAACTGAACTCTGTAGAGCAAAAACCCCTATGGAGATAGAGAGAAAATCATAAGTAAATGAAAAATGGAAGTTGAAAGGTGAGGTTTGAGGAGAGGAAGTGACTCATGGGTTGGGAATGAGGGATAGGGTCTTGGGGAGGCTCGGCAGCTCGAGCTTCAGTGACCCCCGACTGCGAGGAGTCGTGGGGAGGACAGAGAGGCCAAGCATGGAGCAATGAAATGAACAGCCGAGCCTAGGGAGAGCTGTGAAACCCTGGAAGACAAGTCCATGGCAGTCATGCAGAAAGGGGAGGAATACCCAGCCTTTCCAGACTGTCTGAGATGTTTATCCTTCTCTCTGCTTTGAGTGGGGGCTGTGTGAGACACGACGAGGTAGAAATCCGAGGGAAGCCAGCAAAGCTGATGCATCTACAACAATGGCTGAAAGCTGTGTTCAAACTCCTGACTGCATCTGCTGTAGGGAAAAGGGGCAGCATTTCCTACGCCACTGTAGCATGAAGGAATGGGGCAGTATGTTTGAAATAGTTTGGATATCCTCAAATGAGCCCTCTGACCTCCTCCTGCAAAAGCCATCAGAACCCAGCTGAGCCATCATGTGTGCACAGTCAGGGCTGGGCTGAGTTGGTGAAGGATATGTGGATGCACAGGTGGTGGCACACAGGTACCACATCAAGCAATGCAAATGTGAGCGGGGAGTTAGAGTTCCTTTCCCCACCACCCTCCAGGAAATCTGTGTCTGTGTGTGGTGGGGCTTGGTGTATTTGCATCTGGTTGTAAAATAACCTGTTAGGATGCCTCCTGTGCCTTAGCAGAGGGTGCCTGAAATATTGCAAAGACCTTGTGCCCACAAAATGGGCCTGACTCAGGAATCAGAGAGCTTCTTGCAAAGGTGCTGCAGTGGCAGCTGGAGACCAAGCTGTGTGCTCACCCACTGGGGTTCTCCGCCTGCCCTAAGCCCATCTCCCAGCTCCCTGCACCCTCCTGTCCTGCTCCACATGGCTCCTGTGACATCCTCACGGCTCCGAGATCACACAGAGGGCAAGAGCCAACAGGCATCCTTGGTCTCTGTCTTTGGAAACACTGAGCTGTTCTTGGCTTCGTTAGAGCCTGATTTGCATAGAAGTGAAAATCCTTGGCTCTGATTGACTTAGTCTGGGCATGGGTTTCAGAGGGACACAATGCTTACCAGGGAGTTATGGAGCAAAGTGACATTTTCCACCATTCAGGGGAAGGAACTATATACATATATATATATATATATATATATTAGATATCTGCATTTGCAGGTAAATAAAGAAATAAAGCTCTTCATTTCACCTCACCATAGTGAAAACAGACTTTACTTTAAGCTACGGCAGCAGTTTGTGTCATTTATTCTATGAACACCCAGATACCATTCATGCATGGTTTGAGTGAAGTATTTCTAGTGGTGAAGCAGGCTGGAGATGCTGCTTTCTCAGGAGAATGCAGCAGTTGCCTGGAAACCCTACTGGTTTCTGAGTGGCCATGTGCTAGGACACTAAAAAGATTTAATTCAGGGTCTGTTCCCCCAGGGGTTTATAACACAACCTCAAGGAAAAGGAGCTGAAGGGGATCTCTTGGTCGTTCAACCTCTGTATCTGATCATTGCTTCTGGGGACAGAGAAGGAAGAACCCTGTTATTTGGAACATGAAATTATTACTCCAGCTATTACAGCATGGAGATGCTCTATTTCTTGGGTTTTAGCACATTTGCAGAAAAGCACAGTTTTTAATTATTTCCTCTGGGTGGAAAGTCCCAGAAATACCACAGAGAACCTACCAAAGCCCTGGCTGGGCTTCCACTGTCATAAAGTGGTTTCCACGCTCACATCCAAAGGGCTTGTGGCCAACCCAGTTTAAACTCAGCATGTGATGGAGCTCAGCATGGAGAGAGTCTGTCAAGGTACGCTCGACACTTCCCATCTCTTCTGATAAATCTGCAGCACTCATGAACTAAAACTGAGCTTTTGCAAACCGTCTAAGGGAATTTCTCTCTTGCTTTCCTAGGCCAGCACTTGGATGAGGCTTGGCAGAAGTTTCAGTGTGGATTCTACTGGGCATAATACTGGAGATTTTAATTGTTGTAGGAGTTGGCTTGGAGTCCTTTATTTCTTGAATGCTGCTGAGACGAATATTCTGGCTAAGGAATCAACCCAGGCACCCACTAACATGGAGGCAGCATGTAGGGCCAAGTATTGCTGTGGAGCACTGTGGAATCCTGTTGCATTCAGCCTGGTAGTGCCCTTCCAGAGAGCCAGTAGGTGCCATCACTTTGGATGCCTAAAGATCATTTAAAGAACTGAAACCCTGCAAAACAGCACTGGTCTGGAGCCAGGAAAGCAATGTCCCTGATGCCACCTATCACGGCGTGGTGGCCACCCCTGGTGTGTGTGTGTGTTAGCCCTGTGTTGTCACAACAGGCCTTTAACACATGACATCCTTATGTCCAAACTGGAGAGACATGGATTTGAAAGGTGGACTATTGGTGGATAAGGAACTGGCTGGATTGTTGCAGCCAGGGAGTTGCAGTCAATGGCTCTGTGTCCAGGTGGAGGCTGGTGACAAGCGCTGTCCCTCAGAGCTGTGTCTTGGGACTGGCACTCTTTAATATTTCCATCAATGGTGTCAATTTCCATCTCTCACAGATTGTGGGATCCTGGGCACCCTGAGCAGATTTGCAGGGGACACCCAACTGAGCAGTGCAGGTGGCACTCCTGAAGAATGGGATGTCACCCAGAGGGAACGTGAGAATTGGGCCCAAGGGAAACTCACAAACTTCAAGAAGTCCAAGTGCCAGGTGCTGCCACGAGTCAGGGCAATCCCAGACATGAGTGTGGACTGGGAGAAGTCATTGGGAGCAGCCCTGTGGAGAAGGACTTGGGGCTTCTAGTGGATGAAAGGCTGGACATGCACATGGCACAGAAGAGCAACCAAATCCTGGGCGTCATCCAAAGCAGGGCGGCCACAGGGTCAAGGGAGGGGGTTCTCCCCCTCTCCCCTGCCCTTGTGAGGCCCCACCTGAAGCACTGCATCCAGCTCTGGGGCCTGAAACACAGGGAAGTCTTAGGCCAGCTGGAGTGGGTCCAAAGGGGCCACAAATGTGATCAGAGGGATGGAGCAGCTCTTCTGTGGGGACAGGTGAGAGAGATGGGGTTGTTGAGCCTTGAAAATAGAAGGCTTCAGGAAGAACTCATTACAACCTTCCAGTATTGGAAGGAAGCTTATAAAACAGAGGGTGAGTGACTTTTTACACAGGCAGGTAGTGGCAGGACAAGGGGGAATGGTTTTAAACTAGAAGAGAAGATATCTAGATTAGACACTGGGAAGAAATTCTCTGTTGCGAGCATGGTGAGGCCCTGGCACAGGCTGCCCAGTGAAGCTGTGGATTCCCCATCCCTGGCAGTGTGCAAGGCCTGGTTGGATGGGGCTTGGAACAACCTGGTCCAGTGGAAGGTGTCCCTGCCCATAGCAGGGGGTTGGAACTAGGTGATCCTTGAAGTCCCTTCCAAACCAAACCATTTGAGGATTCTAGGATTCTAAGATTCTAGGGTTCTATGAACACACCCCTCCCCTTAACAACCGGTCCCACCCAGTGACAACAAGTCCAGCCCAAGACACCTCTGCAATATAAACGCCTCTTTCAGGGCAGGCTCAGCTGTGCAGCAGAAGGTGCTGAGCAGGGCTGAGGATGAAGAGGTGTGCCCTGCTTGGAAGGGGAGAATAGGATGTTTGGGTTGCCAGCAAACCTCGTGCAAGTGGTTTTTTTTCTGCTTATCCTCCAGTTAGGCAGGCAGTCTCACTCTGCTGCTTGGAAAGTCACCTCTGGAATATTCACCAAGGGTGTATTTGTTGATTGTAAAATTAAAGGAGGCTTTGGGATTACGGATCCTGACTTTGGATCTAGCTCTTTCCAAGGCTGTGACTGCAGGTTGGTGTTTTAGCTGGAAAGAAATTTTGGTGCTAGCAAGTAACAATAAACGAACATAATATAGGTTTGTTATGCCTCTGTTAGAGGGACTTTAAATGTGTAGCCCTAATTGGAGGGAGCACCAGGTTAAAACTCAGTAAGGGAAGTTTATTGGAGGGTTGTGGTTTTTTTTTTTTTTTTTTTTTTTTTCCCTAAAAGTTTGACTTTTTTCCTGAGGAAAAAAAAATGCTTTACTTACTTTCTGAATCTATTTTTGATGGAATGAAAAAGCATGAGCAGAGCTTTGTGTTTAAGTGGCATTTCCTCTTTCTCTATAGTAAAATGGTAGGGGAAAGGTAAAGGAGCTGGAAGATGAGAAAAAAATGATTTTAAAAGATTATCCCCTCTCTCCTAGTCTTTTTGATAAAAGCATTTCTAAAACATTTTTAGAGAACAATCACTGTTTCTTCTTGAAGTACATGGGGTGGAAAGAGTTGCATTGTGGTGGAAGGAGCCTTTCACTTTTTAAAAGAAACTTTGGCAAAATATCTGTAGCTTAACTGAAGGATTTTAAATTGCAGTCATCTTGAATGCTCAGAATTCCTTCCATTATCTTTTCCATTATCTTCTGAGAACTCTGACATCTGCATATATATATATATGTATATATATATATATATATTTTTTTTTTTTTTTAAGGCATAGCAGTTAAGAGATGCTGCTGAAGAGACATTCCTTTATTTTCTGATGATCCTCCAAAACTGCCTGTGCTGTAAGTCAATGATGGAATAATTGTAGTCTGGATAAAGCTTTTAGTGCTGAGCATGAAAAAATAAGCAATTGGAATGGGGCTAATTTGTCTCTCCCCTTGGAGAAGAAAGACTCTTGTGGCCCAGTTGCCATAGTGTCAGCCAGAACTGATTTGCAAATGAAGGGTTTGAAACTCTAGATGAGTGTATGGCTGCTCCAAGAGTTCATCCCATAATTTTCTCCGTGCTTTTGTCTGCTTTACTGCTCTGGGGTATGGCCAGGTGCCAGCAATATGACAGCAAGGAATGAACACTGCCAGCAAATCCATTTTGGGCTTAGCTATGAGTATCCCAGGTGAAAAGTGTTAGCTAACTTAGTCTGACTGAAGTGTCCACCTCCATCTCCAGGCGGTGACCCTACCTGGGATGTCATTTGAGCAAGGGAAGGATCTGCCCTGGATTCTTCTACTCATTTGAAGTGGGATGTTGCCTTCAGCTTTTGGGCCTCCATTACCAGGGCAGTCCATGCTCCATGTACCCATCAGGATTTTCTTTAGAAAGATGCTCCTGACAGATGGAGTTGGAGGGTTGGGGTGTGGAGGGAAAGGAACATTTTGGCCATTCGTGATGAGTCCCTGTTTCGTCTCCTGCCGAGGTTCCCTGATGTGCCAGCAGCTGGGATTGGTGGTCCATCAGGACAGCAGTGCCTGGCCATAAACTTCACCTTGTAAGGTAAGGACAACCTTTGTTCCTCAGGAGGAAGCTCCATCAGCTATGCAGCCACCTTATCCGTGTGACCTTGTGCTTCATCATCTGCCATGGGCTCACAAGTAAGAACTCTTTGCTTTTCTTGAAGAGATGAGTTTAAAGGTGAAGCTGATTGTTGTCATATATTTATTGCTGTTGGTTTGTTGTACCGATGTGGAGCTTATTGCAGTGTTATCCTATTCATATCTATTTACAATTCTCCTTTGGTGTTTCAAAAATTCCTTCTGGCTAAGTTCTTTGTGGTGCTGCTTAGGGCAACTTTGTTTGTTTCTGTTGAGTAGTGATCCTCTTCTAGGTTTGTACTGAGTTGTGATATGGATGGCAGTTACTTTGATTTGTATTGTCAAAGGGAAGAAGATGATTTGATGTATGTTTTGTAAGCAGAATCTGATGGGAACGTGGATTGTTTTTTGCTGATAAGAAACGTTCTTCTGTTTTGGTCCATTGTGCAGACCTTTTAAGAGCAGTCTTTGGAAGCCTTCTGAAGATAAGGGGCTGGATGGATTTGTGTTGTCAGCTGTCCCAGGTAGTAGTGCAGGCTGGTGGGATGGGAGAACGTCACCTGCAGAATCTGAATTCTTACGATGAACAAACCAACTGAGCCACATGTGAGTCTGTGATTTGCTTGCAGAAGGAGCATTTAATAGAATGTGAACCTGCTTTTCAAGTCTCATTTTTTCAGTTTTTCTTATCCAAACATGCTATTTTAGGACAAATGGATGATTTGCTACTGTGTTCCTTGTGGGATGGTGAGTGAGCAGCGAAGGGGATCAGGTGTTGCTGGGAGTGTAACCAAATACCTGCTCAACAAACCATGTCTTTTGGCACTGTGAAACCACGGTAAAGTTATTTCTTTTCCTCTTGGGAAAGGATGTTTGCAGCAAATGGGATTTCTGGAAATTCTTCCTTCTTCTTGGTAAACCACAAGTAGAGCAGAAGCTGTGCCCATCTGATGTGCCTGTCCATGCAGCTCCACCCAGAGCCTTCGCAGGATGTTCCCTGCATGTGAAACCAAGTCTTGGGATTCAGCAGTGTCTAATGGCACAACAACAAAATCAGCTTCAAACTGAAGCTGCTAAAAGTTGGGAAATACATCTGCTCCTCCTGTTAGCTTCATGTTCTGTTGAGATACCCTGGAATATCCTCATTCTTTTGTCTCTGGACAAGGCATTGGCCTTTTTTTTTTTTTAAATAAGGAGTGAAGATTCATCAGTGGGACTGAAGCAGGCCTAGAAGAAATTTGAGAATGATATAGTTTCTGTAGTTTCTGGTGTGTCTTTTTTTTCTTTTTTAAATTTTTTTGTTTTATTGGTTTTCCCCTGTGACTTGCGTCCTTGAATAAATGAGGGTCAAGATAAGTCTGCCCAATTTTATACTGTGTTTTTGGATGGTTTGGGGTATCATTTAACCCTGAATAATATACAGTCTATATATAAAATAGCTGTTTATATGTCAGCAGGTTTTGTATTAGTACAGAGACAGTAATCCTAACAATTCCCTTTTCTTTCAGTCAGTAAGCAAAATACAGACTAAAGACCTCACAGATTTTGGGGAGAAAAAAAATCCTGCAGATACTTCTTGACCTTGCTTTATGTTCTGGTGTTTGTTACCAGTCATTGGCACAATCAAACAGCTTCATTACAACAGCTGAAACCAGAGTCTCTAAAATGTGGAGTGGTATGTTTGACCTGGTGTTAATTGTACTTGTCAGTGGTCTTTAAGTGGCGGGGTGAGGGCAGATGTGTTATAGATAGCTTTCCTGAGCCAAGATTCAGCAGCAGAGCAGGATGTGGCTTTCATAACGGGAATCCCTGTATCTGGCAACATCAGCTTCAGATCCTGGAAACCAGCACCCACAAAAATGGACAATACTGGGATTTGCTTGGATGCTGGAAAGCAGCAGCAGATCAGGTATTGTGGGGGCTGGGGGGAGGAGGGGGTTTGAGCACCAACCTGATGCACTTGGCCTGGAAGCAGGAGAACTGAGGTGATGCCTTGCTCTTGGGCAGGATGTCTTCTGCTGACAATGAGGTCAGCTGCTTCACAATCTCTTGACCTGCTCTCTCTGACTTGTGAGCTCCAGATTGTATCCTGGAAATGTTCAGCTTAAACAGCAAGGCTGTTTCTGACCTTTTCCTGAAATGTAAGAAAATTCTGCTGTAACAAAAGAAAATAAGAGTTTTAGGAGCAATGAATCCAATGTAGTCATGGTTGCAACTTTTATTCTCATGTGTTTTTTCCCAAAATGCATTCACATTTCCCTGGTCTAATGATTCTCTGGGTAGCAGTGTGCATGAGATGCATCTGGCTCTGAGCTCTTAGTGGGATTAAGATTATCACATTTCCATGTTTGTGGGACAGTTGAACAGTTTTTGCTTCCTTTGTCTTAATGGATATAAGCTAAACTTTTTCTTTTTCTCCTTTGTTTCTGCCTCCTCCCTACTCAATTCACAGCAGCTTTATTTTTTAAATTCAGTAAAGTCTGATCAAGGGGTATAAAAAGTGGGAAAATAGCTTTGACCTTTTTACAGGGATGGAGAAATCAACAATCAGTGCACCAGTATCTTTGGAGTTAGGTCTTGAAGTTAAGAGAAGAAAGTTAAATATTCTCACCTCAGAAAAATGAAATTAATATTACTTTGTCAGTATGTGGACTGTTATTGCCAGGAGAAAATGCTATTATTAATATCCACGGAGTGTGAATAAAAACAGCACCTGATTACTAGATCTACATTAAAAGTAGAATTCAAGCATGTTCCTATTTAATTTGAATAGAGAGGAACAAGCTGCACAGAGAAATCTGGAAGTTACTGGGCTCAATGCACAGGTTTCTGAGTTAAATTCTGTTCTAGATGTTACCTTGGAGGGTCGTGCCTGTCCCTCCACATCTCTGAAATGCAACACACAAGCCAGAGGACTTTGCAGTAACGTGTGGGGCAGGTTCCTGTGGTGGCTGCTCTATTAAGCTGCATGTGTTAGCAACCCAAAACCAGAGATCAGGGGAATTACAGGGCCTCATTCAGGGCTGTTCCTGTCTGGAAAAAGTGAATTTGGTCTTGTGGGGGCTAATAGCAGTTCATGTATGAGGGTCTCTCACTGCTGGAGCACTGGCAGGGTTGAAGCCAAGCTGGGTGAGAAGCTGGCTGCAGTGAGAGCTACGGTTGGCTTGAGCTGCATGGGTTTCCTTTTAGATTCCTTTTCTAGGGTTTTGTCTTCATTCTGGAGCCTCTTCACATATTTTTTAAGCCAATAACAAGGCTTGTAAGAAAAGGTGTGTTGGGAGAAGGGACATGCTGTACAAACCTGGATCTTGTATTATTTCTCACTTTTCTGTGATCCCGTGGCAACTGCTGGCCAACAGATAGGACTCTGTAGCTGTTCCAGTGTCACAGAATGAGCTGGTTCTTTCATTTGGCTTGTCTTGAGTATCAGGGGAGTAGATGTTTACCCTATGTGTGTTCTGCACCCCATGTATAACTTAAAGCTCTCCTAGATGCCTTGTGACCACAAGCTTTTCCTGAAAAATGGAACAGGGCACCTTTTTGGCTGCCTCTAAACCATGGAAATTTTGCTGAGATTTTTCTGTGAAAGAGGAACAATACAATCTCAACATAGAAGTTAATTATAGCAATGGAAATTTTTCTTAAAGACTTTCTAATGTGAGGCTGGTATTGCTTTTCAGCAGGATAGAACGCTCAGAAATGCCACTTTTAATGAAAAATGCTTTAGTGGCAAATACTTTCCACAGTGTAATGGTTATTCTTGGGTTTGTCTGAAGCATATTGGACCTCTGTATTTCGTTGTGGAGTTGTGTAACATGGTTTGGCTCTGCCTCTTCACTCTTGTTCAAGTGCAGTGCTGGTCTAGGTGAGGTGGGTGCCAGAGAAGTCATGGGAACTGAATATGGTAATGTTGTGTTTTGTATTGAGCTGCTGCATGGAGTAAGACAATTCTGAACCTTGGACTCAGGGATATTTGCTTCTGCTACCTTGGCCTCTCTGAAATCATATCCCTTATTCTCATCTCTGTCTTAAACTCCATCTAGATTGAGCTACTCCTGACATACCTGGATTTAACTAGGTGATAATTCCCCTAAGAATTGATCGTGTAGGCTGATTGCCAGGGAAAGACTGCCTTGGATGTAAGCAACAGGTCTTGTCTTACACAGATACAAACCTAAAGCAGGGTTCTGGCAATGGAACACTTTTTTTTTTTTCCTCTGTAACGATGATGTTATGGAGGAGAAGGCAGAAATTTTCATACAGCTGAGGTATCCCAACTGTTCTTATCCTGTTCAATCTCTGTACAGTCCAAACAGTACTTCATTTTCTGGAAACTTGCTGATTTTCCTCTCTTTTCTGGAAATCTCTGCAGTTGCGAATAAGGAAGGATTATACTGGCTTGGCAGGTGTTAAGCAAGTGGCCAGCCTGGGACATGGTATCAGGTTGCCACTGGCACTAATAAAAGGACTGATAATCTTGTCATGCCTTTGAATGCTCAGGCAACTTCTATGGCCTTAACACAGAGGGGAGGAGGGGAAGGGGGTGAAGAAGGGGCTGGCCATATGCAAGTTCACCTGTAAAATAAAAGAACTCAAGGGTTTTGTAGGTCATTGTGATGCTGTCTTTGGAATCTTGTGGTACAGTGGGAATTTAGAGGCTGCGGGAAGAGCTGACACAACTCCTCCAGCACTGTGCTGTGCCTGGTGCCTGGCAGGCACCAGAGGTGGGGAGGTGGTGGCATTCTGCCGTTTGGTGCTATGATGATTGTAAGTGCAACTGGGGCCAAAGGGGGTTAGAAACAGTGATGAAGGAGAAGCTCAGCAGTGGCTGTTGATCATGCAAATCTTCACTGCATAGGAAATTGTTCAGGAAGAGATTCTGCACTCAGATGGGCCTTTGCTCTTTGGTGCTGGGGTGCCTACAGTGTGGGTTCTGCTACAGCACTGAGGCAGCCCCTTTTTGGCAAAGCTGAGACTGCATCACGAGGGTGGGTTTTGGTTCACAGCTGAGTCTCTCATGTCTGCATGTCCTGGAGGACCACTAGATATCCTAGTGTCTAGGATCACTGTAATGGCACTGAGCAAGAGTGTTGAGAGCCATCCTCTTCCTTCTGAGCATCTTAATGGGTGGGCATGTCTGTGAGAGACCTGGGGTTTTGATGGCCTGTGGCTTCTACTTCTAATGCTACCCTTCCATGTTAACTAGTCATTGGATAACTAGTCTTGGATCCAAAATAAATGTTTAGCCCTAGAGCCAGAGCTCAGCACTTCTCAGACCACAGCACAAAATCTGGGCCCTGCTTGCTTTTCTCTTCTGGGCCCGGTGAGTCTGGTGTGGTATCATGGTCTGAGGGAACCCGTTGCTCCTGGAGGGTGTGGATGGAGAGTACAGGCTTCAGTCCCTGCTGGCCCTGCAGGTGGGAGTGTCTGTCACCAACTGTCTGTGCAGAGTTTGAGATTCCTGTCTTTCTGCTGACCTTTGGGGAAAAAAAAAATGGAGTTTATCCATGCCTGAAGAATTGTGTCAAGTTCCTACTGCAGGAACAAATTAAGGGTGAATCCACCAGTTGGAGGCCTGTTGTGGCAGAGGCTTCTGTTTACTGCCTGAAAATTATAGACTCAGCAACATGAGTTACGGAGCCTTCTCTAGCACCCATAAATCTTGGAGGAGAATCAGAGTCTTCAACCATGTACCCACCCAGGCTAATACCATTTCTTGCAGCTGGAATTAATCATGGCATTAGGCAAACAACGGGGGTTCATTAGGACCAAAGGTGACTTTAATTTAATTGAAATATAACTTGGCAAGTAAAGAGGCGATCCAGTTCACAACACCTAATGGGAGGTCTGGGTTATATATGGAAAAGTTAATGGCCGTAAAAATATCCAAACAACATATTTGTGCACGTGTTCCAGTAAAAGTCTGAGCCAACTACTTTTTAATGGTTTGGGTTTTCAGATGTATATATTCATGTTCTTAAAATAAGAATAAGACTATATGAGTGTGCACGGCATAGAAATATGAGGTGGGTGAGGGCATCAGGGAGAGGAGCCTCATGGTCAGGACAGCATTGGTGAGAGCCACTTTCCTCCTTGTGCTGGAGGAGGCTGCTGAACATCTTCTGTCCCCAGGGGGTTTGTCTGTGTCAGGGATGCTACAGCCTTGCTCTCAGAGGCTGAGGAATAGAGGTTCTTACCTGTTTTTTGTGTTTTTTTGGGTAAAAGCACAATACAGATGTACCTGAAAATGGATGTTTGGAGTTTTTGGCAGTTTCATGTATTTAGATTTCATACAACTACATAAGCCCAAGAAATAAATGAAAACCTCTTAAATAATGATATTGGCATTACCTTGTGAATGACCACCCACATCCCCCCAAATAATCATATTTAAATACCAGTTAAATCAGCCTGTAAATCAGTGTGACAACACAGGTCTTTTAACCTTCCCTCCCTCCTGTAAAACAGGTCCTCCCATTTCTGCATACACACGGCCTCATAAACTGACTCCTACATAAAATATTATTTATATTTTATTAGGTAAATATATGACAGTATGCACACATCAGTGGGCTGTGACTTCATAGGACCAGCTTGCAGATTTTCTACTATATAGCTTTATACTTATTTTATTCCCCAGGTTGTTTTTCATAGGGAAGGGGCCATCTATGTTTTCATGGGCATGAAATCTGTATTTCCAGCAATGAATGTGAATCTCTACTTTGGAACGGACCATTGGAAATAAAACCATATACCCACAGATTTTTTTTTTTTTTTAATCCCCTTCTCACTGCTGTTTTTCCTTCCTCTCAATTGCTCGTGGAAGAGCTCATCTGATGGGCCATAATGGAATATTGTCTTGCAGTTGATTTCTCATGAGCTGGCCAGTGCTGGTAGTGTGATCCCAGCATTGTGGAAGGTTATGAGGTGCTTGATCCTTCAGTGCTTGGGTTGAGAACCACAGAATCGTTGAGGCTGGAAAAGACCTTTCAAGGTGATAGAGTCCAACCTTTAACATAACACTGCCAGGTTCACCACTAAGCCATGTCCCTAAGCACCACATGAACATCTTTGTGTTTTTTGGATGCTTCCAGGAGCAATGATTACACCACTTCCCTGCGGAGCCTGTCTTTATGCTTGACCACCCTCCCACTGAAGAAATTTTTCCCAGTATCCAGTAGGTGAAAGTAAAGAGTCTTAGATGATGTGGGTTCGGAGTGACTAGTGAAAGAATATTTATGCATGGAAAGAAAAAAAAGTGTAGGGTGGGAAAACAGAAGCAAGATAGAGGACAGAGAAATAAAAGGGTCGTGTGGGAGGTTTTAGCTCGGTGTTATCACTTTGGGCTGGTCACTCGGAATGCTTCTATGCTGGAAGGGACTGCACTGAGGCGCTTGGAGCGTACACAGGCAGGCGCCGGGTAGGAAAAGAATCCATCTCTTGATGGCTGGGCTGAGATTGCCATATGGTTTTGCTTAGATGGTGCCTCTTGGGGTTTGCTCTGTCTTTCGGTGGCCTGTGTGCCTGTTTCTCATTTCAGCAGTTTCTCTGATGGTTTTATCTCCACGTCCTTTGGGTTTTGGACTACTGGGGAAAAGACAGTCTTTTCGCCAGCTGACTTGAGCCTTCAGCAGGGCTCACCTTGTAGTCAAGCTGGCTTTAAGCATTTCCTTTTCAGTAAAGCAGCTCTCTCAGAAGTTTTGTGAAACCCACAGTTTGTAAGCAGGAAAAGAAAACTGAGATGCAGTGACAAATGAAAAACTTGCTGCAGACAGGAGATGGTGGACTTCCAGGTCCCAAGGGGAAGAGAGGGAATGAATGTTCATAGTGAACCCGTTTCTTTCTTGCCACAGCAGATGAGAGATAGGCCGTCATTTCTACTCTTATCTCTGGTTTTAGCACGGAAATGTGTCTGCCAGACACCTCCTCCCTGTGCTGGAGCTGTCTCCAAAGGGATCTCCCCAAAAGGGGGAGCTTTTAGCCCACCATATGGTGTGTCCCCCACTGGCTGGGCCTGTTTCACTGTGTTGGAGACCCTACTGGACAAAAAGTGTGTTCTGCACCTTGAGCTTACCCCTAAAAGTTGCCCATCCTCTCTGGTATGGGGGAAATGAGGTGTGAAAGCAGCCATGTTTCACCTTGAAAGCCATGGCTTGTGTTCTTTCTTATCAGACTTCTTCCACCCCTTAAGACTCAAAAAATTTTCCCCCCCAGAGGTTACTTTTCTTCTGTTACTGCAGGGAAACAGCAGCACAGGGAGGTGAACTGACTTTGAGGTCTCTGTAGGGTCCCACATGGCAGCTCTTCCCACGCCTCCTCCTCCTCCTGACATCTGTTAACGTCCCTGTCCGTATGGTGCCTCAAAAGGCCAAAATGCCAAAAGAAGTGTGTTTATTTTTAACTGCTGATGGCATATTTGACCTTCCCCAGCACTTTTTGGCACCTGGTGTCTTGACTACCTTCACATGTGTGACCCTGCATCTGTGAAGCAACCTTAAAGGACTTGACTTGAGCTGTTGGTCAGGGTATGGGAGCCTGATCTTGTCACCTTTCCTGGCCTGATGCTGCCCATGCCAGCTCTGCCCTTTGTCCCTGTGCCAGCTGGTGCCTGACACAGCCCCCCTCTGCAGCACACTGACTTCATGTATTCTCTGTGCTTGGTGCATGACAGAGGGGTGAAGGCAGAAGGACCTGAGCAAAACCTCTGTGGTGGGTGTGTTTGTTTAGCACTGTGCTGGCCTAGTGTTGGCCTGGTGCCCTTCAGCTTGGCCAAGAGGCCAGTTGGTTGTTCTTAGAAATTTCCTTGGAAGACATCTAGGTTGGTCTCAGCCCTGGTCTGCTCCACCAGAACTCCTTTGTGCTTTGCACTGGAAGTGTGGTTCCCCTCACAGGCATTGCCCCGACTCCCTGCAGAATCCAGGAATAAACCTCTGTGGTTTCTCCTGATCCACTGGGCACATGAGGCTGTGAGAGGCACCACAGCGCAGGCAGGGATGGAGTGAGGAGTGGATTGAATGAGATGCTGGGATGCCAAATGTACCTTGGCTCCTCCAGTGCTTCACCCTCAGCCTTCTTACAAGGATGGATGTGACTATTGTTACAGGCTAGTTTCCATGCAAATCTGGAGCCACTGAAGGGTGTTGGGCTCAAGCCCAAGCTCTCATTCACATTCTGGGGGCTGAACATGTCTGTCCTTGTCCCTTTCTCACTCCCCAGCCTGGACTTGCTACTCACTGAGCAAAGCTAGAAGTGAGGCTGAAAACCAAGGAGTTGATGGGGCTCAATTTGCCTTTCTGGGCTTCTGTGCAAAGTAGCATTTGTCAGAAGGTAAAGGAGGTAAACTAGTTCCTAATTAGTCTGCACAAAGGGTCTAATGCTATAAATGTGGAGTGAGCACTATAAATCCAGCTTCGAGCTGGCTGCACAGTAATTTCCCTGTATAGACAAGCCTCAAGTCACAATTCATTATGGCTCTGCTTCATAGACCCTCCAATGTTGTGCTTCCCCTTTGCTGAGGGCAGATTGTCAAGCTGTGACCCTGCCTTAGTTAATTAACCTTCAAATGGGATTTATTTTCCCTTAGTTACTTGTGTGTGCACACATTTGGTAATAATGACTGTCCGCTCTCCTCGCTCTCGCTAAAAGGGGAGTCATTTGTTACAGTGTTTTACCAGGGGTAAAAAAATAAAAAATTAAAAAAAAAAAAATCCAGGCCTCAACTTTCATGGAAAATTGATAGCTTTATGCCAGAAAGAGACAGTTCCATCACAGCCACTTCTTCAGCTGTCTGCAAATATTTGAAACCCTGAGATATTTAATGTTTTTCAGATGGCGATAAATCTGCAATAGTGTGGGCTCGCTCGAGCTTAGTGAGAGATGAAGTGAGATAGGAGAAAACGCATGAGCCAGCACGGGAGAAGTATTGCTGCTCACACTTCTGCTGATGTCAGGACAGGTTTTCAGGACCTTCCAACATACCAGCTGGCTTCTCTTCGCCAGGGAAAAATATACACAAATGTGAGCTTCCAGTTCATTTCCCATCCAGTTGTGAGCTAAATGTTTGCTTTTCTTTGTCTTCTTCCTCCCCCCGCCCCTTTTATTATTTTTGCAATCTGACATTAAAAATATGAACCTACAGCTGGGGCAGAAGAAATGTTACTGGCTGGAAGCTTTTTTTTTTCTTTTTTTTTTTTTTGCATCTGTCAAGCCTGAGATATTGCTCAGGGTTTGTTTGTTTAACCTTTTGTTTGCTGTTCAGAACCTTGATGGCAAGTTGCAGAATGTGATTTGGTTGCAGCTGTGTTGGTGTCTTACACTGTTTTTTTTTTTAAGGAGGAAAAAATAGTCAGATCATCCCCATGTGCTTTGCTTGCAGCATTGCCTCTGCCTGGGGTAAGCCTTGAATATCTTTCCCTGTTCCTCTGAGACACCTGATGTGCCTGGGGGTTGGTCTGTAGGGAGGTGCAGGGTCCAGGGGAAGGTTCTGGGATTGGCAGGGACCTTGAGGGCAGGAATGAAGTCTTATCTGTGGCACATCCATCAGGAATGAGTGCTGAGAAGGGGCAGGAGAGGATTCTGCCTGGCTTTCAAGATGCTGGGGCTGTGCGTGTCTCACAAGCAGAGCAGAGTGGTGACAAGATGGGGAAATATGGTGAGGTGCAGATGCTTAACTGAGCAAATTGTCATCATCTTCCAGAAATATGGATGGCAAGCTGGAGCAGAGCCTGCTAGCACTGGAGCAGGAGGCCACCTGAGTATTTTCTTTTTTATTTTCCTCTGGAAGTGTGAAATAAAACAGTTATTGCAGAAAATGCTGTTTAATTTGCTGGGAGGAATCAAAGAGCAGTCTGGTTCTCCAGATACCAGCACCATTCAAAGCAAGTGAAGGAGCTGTGGGTGATGCCAGGAGGATTGTTTGTTGTGAGCAGCCTGGAGGGGAAGAGGGTCTGGGTTAGATCTCAGTTTGGGTTTCTTGCTTTCAGCCTGCCATGGCAAAATCAAATCCCCCCCACTGCAGCTGCGATTCACTGATGGGTTTTGTCCAAGTGTCTGTTCATGAAGTTTTAAAGAGACAGAAACACCTCAGCAATTTGATTTTGGCAAACAGCTGTGAGCCAAGTGTGGAACAACAACAAAAAAAATCCCTGTAAAAATCAGGGAAAATGCCTGCAAATTTCCACACATTTCACAGAGGCGGTGTGGTCTCGGAGGCAGCAGGGTGGTCTGGATGTTTTAGTGCTGGTGTAGAAAATAGCCGCTCCCGTGCTCAAATGCCAGCTCCACCATGGATGTGCCATTTCACCTTGGCGAAGGCACTTGACCTTTCCATGTCTTGCTTCCTCTGTTCTTCTCTTTCCCCCCTTTTGACTTCAAAAATGAGAATTAGTGGCCCCAAATCTGGGTGGTGGCCAGCGTGGGGCTGGCACAGCCAGGGAAGGTGGGGCAAAGGTGGCTGTGTTCCCAGGTTTCAAGGGAGGCCAGGGACTGGGGATGTTCCAGGAATCAAGAGCGTCTTTGACCTCGGTGGAGGCCCCGACCCTGCAGCACAAGCTGTTAATGCTTAGCTGCCTCCCAGCTCCCTGCTCTGCTCAAGTATCCCAGGGAAGGGAAGAGGTTTTTTCTAGCAGCCGGGCAGCCTGGGTTTGGCAAAGCCCGTGCAGTCTCCACACCCTGCTTTTACATATTCATGCCTATCCAAAATGTTCCCTTCTGGGCTGGATTTTCCCAGGCTTCACCTCTGGTCTGTGAGCTCATGAATCACGGGGAAGGAAACTCTTTTGAAAAGGGTGAATTTTTTTGGGCAGAGCTGCAGCAGCTAAAATGGCCTGATGCTGTCTGCAAAGGTGGGGTGAAGGGGGAACAGTTGTGGGAAGGTGCAGGGGCTTGTTGGGCTATGAGTTTGGGAAAAGGAGATGACAAAGCAACCTAGGCATCCTGGCTATCCTCTTTTCTGTGCAATTGCCTCCCCAGCCTGTCTTCTTACTGACAATCCCAATTTCTCTGCTGTTGAATGAATGGAAAATCTCCAATAGGAATTGATTCAGGCCCTAAATTTTGAGCTCTCTGAGGACATCCAGAGCCTACTGCCAAGTTCAGCAGAGCTTTGTAAAATGTGCATTGCAGTTACTTTTTCTTTTTCTCTTCTGGTGTTTCAAGAACAGGATTAAGAATTTAGGTGAAATAACCTGGGAGAAGCAAGAATAATTGGTAGCTCAGGTGTGCCAAAGTTGAGGATAAGTTTAATATCTTTTTCTCCTGCTTGTCCTGCTGGTGCTCATGGCACAAAACCTGCAGCTAAGAAGGACCTGCTGTACTTAGGACTTCACCCCCTTTCTTCTGAGGACTTTATCCCCTTTCCCCGAGTGGCTGTTGGCAGAGAACTGCCAGGCCCCTGAACAATTGTAAATCAGAGCCCCTCTAGGACAGTTAAAACTTGCATCCAGGGCTGCTTTTGGTGTCACTGAGTCCAAAGGATGTGAGATGTTCTCTGTCCCTCCTCTCTTCTCCTGGGCTTACACCCATAGCAGGTACTGTAGAACAAACAAGGTGTGTGTGGAGAGAACACTGCTCTTTTGACTGAGACCATCTGAAGTGGAAACACCAACATAATTTAAGGCTCTTGACTTTTTAAAACTTGTTTTAGTTTGATTCTGGTCTTAACTTTCCCTTCTCCCATTCTTCAGTGTAACAGAGACCTAGTCACAAGTCAGGCTGCCTTACTTCAGTGCTGGCTCCTGCCAACTCCACTGAGAAGTGAATAACTGGAGAGCTACCTAGCAGAATAGTCAATGAATGCTCCATGTAGCTCTTTTGGAAACAAATATTATTTGCTTTCCTAGATCCACCCAAATAATGTTGTTTGTTCTGCATAATTGGCTAAAAAAGAACTAACTGTGCATCATCTTAATACTATGAAAATATACTGTAAGTAACTATGGAAAGTTCTTGCCTGTTGGATTCAGAGTATGAGCTGCATGACTTGAATTTTAATAATGATCTTTGCTCAATAAAAGTGCCTTTTTCTCTGATGAGGAATCCAACACATCCTTATTTTCCAATTAATGTGTTTCCTGGAAATTTCCACTTTCTTGTACCTTGCGGTTCTAGGGCAGTTAAGCAGAAAGCAATAATGAAGTATTTTGTTGTAAGATGATGTTATTTTACAGGCTGTAGCCACAATGATTTCTATGACATTTTATGATACATAATTAATAGCAATGGGAACCGAAATACTTTTCCAAAGGATTGAAATGATTCTAATATGTTTCGTAGCATGTTGTCCATGCTTTTTATGCTTTCTCTTATTTCTTTGTATCCAGGTCCAACAAAGCACTTAAAGAAAGCACTATGAGAATTCTTTGACAACCCATTTCCCCCTTGCTGTCCCCTAACCCCATTTTGGAAACTGAAGCCTTTGTCGAAAACGAAATTTCTAACAGAAAGTTCCTGCTTTAGCTGTGTTTTCTGTGCGAAGTGTTTCCTCCCAGCAGCACTTTGGTAAAGACATGAAAATGGGATAAGGAGGGTGGCTCCAGACTTTACTGTGCTGGGAGAGGTGTGGGGTTTTGGCCAAGGCACCCCTGGGATTGGAGTAGTCTCCAGCAGGTAGGAGTCGGGGATCTGTTTCTCTTGCAAGCCTTGGTTTGGGCTGTTCAGGGTTTTCTGAAGAGCACAGGAGTGGGGGGAGCTGGGCTGTAACAAACACCACGTCCCGGTGCCCCTGGATGGTGTGCAAAAGGCAATGCTCCTGGTTTGGTATGCATGGGGTTCTAGCACAGAGCTCTGGTTCCCTCAGCAGTGGTCCTGGGCATATCTACTACGGAATGATCCACAGTGTTCCTAGACTGGTGTTTGTGGATGCCATGGAGCCAGGATCCATCCTCTGGCCCCCTCGTAGAGTGGGCAAGGGCTGGCACATCCCTCATCCTGTAGCCTTGGCTTTCCTCCATGTTTGTTGCAGGGAGAAATTTCCAATAGATGAAAATAAAATTCTTGAGATGGGAAATAGACTGTAGGTCAGCTCTTGTCTGTAATCACAGGCCTAATTTTCAGTTAATTTCAGGACCCCTTTGAGGGCTGACTTGCTCCACTCTTTTTAGCAGCCTTTATTTCTATCAGGACGTGTTTGCACCTCATCTTGGCAACAGTTGAAACCAGTCAACAGCAAATGTATCTGAATACAGGTGACATCTTTCCATTTCCCTTGAGTGCAGGGAAACCCCACTATCCAGTGAGCTTTATAGGCTTTTAGCCTGAGAATCAGGGGTTTTAAAATTCCTTCAAGCTACCAGAGCCCTCTCTTTCTGGAGAGGAGCTACTTGAGATGGGAAATAGATGGTTTTGCTCTAGGCATTTAAAGGAGTGGCTGAGCCTGGTAGTAATGCTGTAGGAAAGAGAACCTTGTACTGGAGAGGCAAAGAGTTTCAGTCTGTCCCACTGTGCTGAACAGCCCCTTCACTACCTCGTGGAGCTGCAGCACTCTGGGGACATTCTCCATATTACAAATGGACTTTGTGGCCTCTCGTGTGCATCCAAGTGAAGCACAGGCAGGGCTGTATGCGCATTTCGACAACTTTAAATTAGCATACCATAGCTGCTTAAGTGTTATGACAATGCTCTGTGATCACGGGTCCCAAGGGATGTTTAATGCTTTGGAACAAACCAGCCTCCAGCCTGAAGTGTCTCAGGTTAGCTGGGGTTGCACCATTGATGGATTTGACCCTGAGAGTTCAGTGGCTCCAGCAGGCTGTTTGCAAGAGTCAAACTCTGGCAAATGATCGACTCTGAGCTCAGTTGGAAAAGCTTGTGAAATGAAATCACAGTGCTTTGCCCATTAGGCTTGGGATGAAAAGCGAGCCTGAGAGCTGCCAGTGGCTCATATTTCATGTGCAGAGATTTACTTGTATTAGTAAAGATTGCGATGAGTTTGAGAAAGAAAGAGGGAGACAATTTGTAAGCCAACACAGAAATAATACTTCCCTATAGTAAGTGTGTAATGAGAACTGGTGCTTTTATTGGATTGAATAAGTTCAGATTGTTTTTAAGATATACATGTTTTGAACAGTGAACTGTATCACTTGTGATTGACCTCCTGTGTTATTTTTACATCACTTCTTATTTCTCTACATCCTGAGTTTGCTTCTGAGACTTTCGTTCCCATTCGTTCCCATTCCTCTTCTCTTTTCTTTTCACACCTCTTCGCTTAATCTTTCCTGCTCTGGCTTTGGAAGTCTGTTTCCTTTTAATGGACATCTAATATTTGTCATAGTGAGTGCACACTTTGCACTAAGCAGGTCTCTAGGACATAATTACAGCACATGTAAGCAAACGTGAGTTGGTTTTAATCAGAAAGCAATGTACCCATGGCATCAAAGAGCCCTAAAGAGCTTTGCTTGTGCTGTGGTTTGCAGCAGATATTTTGACCACTGTAGCAGTGTCCTTCATTGCCTTGGTGCTTGCTCAGTTCATCTGGCAATTAGATCTGGTAGAAAGAGCAAATTCTTCTGCAATGCTGAGTCTGGCAGAGTCCCCACAGTCGCATGCCACAGTCCTGCCTGGTTGCTGACAGATTTCCCTGTAACTTCAAGGTTTTGGCGCTTGAATCTAATGGTTGAGGTCAGGAATTTAATTAAAGTTTGGATAGAAGAAAGCTGCCCATCTACTGGATCCCTTCCAGAGCAAGTGAGCTCCCTCACAGTAAGCAAGGGAGGTTATTTCAACTGATTTAATACTCCTTGGCTTTGGATGCTACTTCCTCTTTGGTATGGGATTTTATTTTTTCCATGCTTTGCATTTGGTGATCAGAGCAAGATACAGATCCTGCCAATTTCTTTGGGAAATGGTAGATACATCTCAAATCAGGGAGCCAGCTGTTGGGCTTGGGCAGGTGATTTCAGACCCACTTTCTGTGAAATCAGGGCTTGGGTGCTTTAATTTTGGCCTCATTTTCTGAATGAACTGAGGATCTATCTGCCTTCTCAACATCTTCTAGTGTTCCCTACAGAGCACCCTCCAGTATTGTTGACCCTTAACAAGCAGTGGGAATGAGGATATTATTTGCCTGTGCTTCCATTGGATTCAGGAACAAATGGGGAGGACCAGTCTGTGAGCAGGAAAAACCCAACCAACACATCAGCCCTGCCCTGACTCACTTCCAGACTAGTAGTGATCTGTCTTCCCCACCTTGCTCTAGGCAAACAGGAATGGCTAGGGAATACTGGAGTCAGCGAACAAATGTAGAGGTCCAGAGGTTACACTGAATTTTAGAGTAAGAGAGGAATTCATATATATTTGTATAATTTCATATGTAGAAACTTTTTCAGTCTGGAATTCCAGTGCTTGTCCTGTGTGGAAGTACTCATCCATGGCTATGGTGGATATGCTGGTGGTATACACGTAGATGGAGCATTAAGAGATCAGAAAATTCCTCAAATCTCATTTACAGCAGGAATAGGTACCAAACTGGTTTTAAAGAAGGTTAAATTGAAACTGTTGAAAAGCTGTTGAAGAACTTCTGACAGAAAACTGGGATTTCAACCAAGAGGATTTGGTTCTCCTGGGTAATTTCTGTTTTTCATCAGACCCTGATCATACCGTCTAGCTCTCCACATACCTCCATTGTTCATCAAACTGGGCAAGCATGGAATATTTTTACCCCAATACCTTTTGCCAAAATTTCTGTTTATATGTGCATGTGTAATAAAAGGAAAGCTGATTATTATTTTTACCAGCTCTCCTTTTTCTCCCTTTGTGTGCATAAAGCCTCTGTAACACACCATGTTCAGCTAGGATATCTCTAGGTGGGCTCACTCCTGTGCTGAATAACCATGGAAAGTGAGAGGAAAGCAGCAGTGTCCCTCTTGCAGAGTGCCCCTCCAAGAGTTTGGAGAACAGTTAAGAAGCAATCAGCTACAAGAGGAAGAGGCCAGGAGAAATGACAATGGGGGGGCAGAGTTTGCCTTTGATCATGGCTGTGGCAGCAATACCTTGTACTCTCTGATCTACTGGGAAGTTGCTGCCAAATGGTGAAGGAAAAGTGGAATGAAACTCCTTTCAGGCAGCAGAGCTGCTGTTGCCAGCGTGAGGACCCAGAGCTTTACAAGGCAGAGGCTGTGATCCCTCGTGTTTGGGTCACACTTGTTATCCACGTGGTTCCTGAGCAGCCCAAATCCCCTTGCCTCCTGGTTTGGGGGAATATCTTCTGTTCAGCTGGAGACTAGATGTAGAGTGGGTCCATGAGAACATCCCTGTGTTTTTTGGGTTTAAGTCTTCACTAGGAATCTGTTCCACAAACATCTCTTGCAGGCTGTTTTCAGACAAAGAACCTGCCACGGGTTCGTGGTGCAGGTCACTCCAAACCTGGTGATGTTACCCTCATCCCTGCCCCTCACTTTGCAAATGTTTTTCTCATTTGTTCCATGGTGACTTTTGAACTGCCCCTGTTTTAAGACTGAAATGAGAGAGATAAAATGTTTTTAATTTTAATTAAAACAAAGTTTATTTTATTTCATTAGCTAGCCATGTTATTTCAGGGCTTGACAGTAAAGTTATATGTTACCCTGTGGGTACTTCTAATTGTGTTACGAGGTTTCTAGTTCATTCTGTCCAGAACAGTTTGACTCCTGTGCTGAGCTCCATCCTCCTGCAGCCTTGAACCAGCACAGCTAATGAAAAGCACTCCAGTAATAACATGGGGCTCTCAAGGGCTCCAGATAATTGGGGAAAGGTACAATTAATTTTACTGGAAGGAAGGCCGGCTCAGCTCTGAGAGCCTACTGCTAAAGATACCAAGGAATAGGGCCGGCTCACTTTGGAGGAAAGATTAGAACGTGGAATCTGGTCAAAGTAAACCACAGATCTAGAGTAAACATTCTGTTAGTAAATGTCAGTGTAGGGACAAATCAGACTGGGGCAGCCCCTTGGTCTAGTGAATTCCTGTGAGTGAGACAGGGGGTGGGATCGTCTCCTGCCTTGCTGTTGGGAGATGCATCCCCAGTGGTGCAGCTTCTAAGAGACCAGTGGGAAAATACCAGGCTCAGGGTGGAAACTGGGACTATCGAGGCTTGTTTTTTTCCCACCTGTATGCTGGAATAATTCCTGCTCTGTCCTGAAACTCTTTGGGCCATTCCTGGACACCTGGTCCCTCTGCTGCCTGTGGCAGCATGAGCACAATACACGTGGAAAAGAGAGATAGGAAACCAAGAGGAGGGTGCTGGCGGTCATGCTCCCTGCGAAAGCCTTTTCCTATTCATTAGGAGTTATAGATTTGCTTAAATCCCAGTCGTAAATCCTGGTATCTTGTGCAGTGTGAACCCAGGGTGGCTGTAAAACACTTTTGCAGGGGAACCTGAATAGAGAATTACACCGATTTAGAGGTGTTTAGTCTGCTGTCCCTCGTAGAGCTGCTGCAGTCACTGCTGCTGAAGTTTTGGTGCCTGGAATTTATTTGCTCCAGCAGAGAAGGTGCAAAGGGAGAGGTGTGACAGTTTAATTCTTCTCTGGTGTTCCTTGCACAGTTATAATGTTTTCAAAAAAATATTTAATAGGCATTTAAGGCTAAATGAATCATGTGTGAAATGGAAGGGTGTTTTGAGGATCGTTGGTAAAGCAGGATAGAGGAAGTTCACGTTCCCTTGCTTTGTCCTAGGGATCAGGACTACAGAAGGCAGATAGGAGCCTAATTTCTAGTGAGCCAGCCAAGTATCTCTGGCTAAATGGGTCAAACCTCTTTTTTCTTTTCTGTCCTATTTGGTGGTGCATGGGGAAGTCTTATCTCAAGCTTGGGTAGCGCAACAGCTGTCTTGCTGATTTTCCCTCCTTGTTTCTCTTGTTGGTTGGCATTGTAGCCTTACATAATTTTGTAAAAATATGAAATGCATTTAAGTTGTTTGATCCAGTTTGGATTTCCAACTAGATTTCACTGTGCTTAACCTTTGGTATGTTATTGTTTTAGTAGTTTTGTCCAATATGAATAACACCTTATACCATAACATCCTCAGTAGATGTAGAAGGGAGTTCCAGAAAGAACTGAAAAGAGTTCCAGGAAAGTCAAGCTGTATGGCTTGTTTGATTTTTCTTTTTAGCCTCTTAAAGTAGCCAGAGAAGGGGGAATAAAAACATTACAAAGGATACGTTGCTGGATAAAAGATATTCCATTACAAACCCTGTCAACATTAATAACTTGCATCTCTTCAGCAGTGCTCCGAGCTGTCAATAAGAAACAGGAATCAACCAAGATTAAAACTGATCTGTCAGAAAGCAGATTGTATCAGAAAGATAATAGAATCAAATTAATTTATGATGAGATTTCACAACAGACAACGAGGCAATACTGAAAACCACAGTCCAATGTAATCCCTTTGAAGAAACGTTGTACTTGTTACAGCTGTGATGATTGCAAATGTTTGGTTTAAAAATCTGTGTTGCAGTCTGGAGGAAAAAAACCAGGCTATTTATGGTCTCCAGTTTTTAAAGATGGGAGCTAAAGAAAATAAGCCTGGAGAAATATGAGCTGAAGCTTAATATTTCCGTCTTCATTTAAGAAGGGGTGGTTAGAAAATAGACCTGCCAGCCAGAAGGAAATTTGGATGTGTCAACATTTTGTTGGGTTTTTGAAATTTTTGGCCCCTGGTTAAGATGAAAAAGTCAAAACAACCTGTTTCCAGTGAAAAAGAAGTTTGGGTGTAATAATGTCAAAATATTTAACTCTGTCATTCCCTTCACAAAATTAAACTGCTTGAAAACAATGATCTCATTTGCAATGACCATTTTGACTTGGAAAAGCATGATTTTAAACTCAGCTTTGTCCAGAGTACTTCACTGCTGACTGGGACGTGAAACGCCATGTTTCGAAAGGATGCTTTTGATTTTATACCTCTATTTTCCAAGAATTTGCCATTTTCTCTTGTTTGGGGAACGGGAGAAGAAGCAGGTTACCTGGATTAAACAATAGTTTATGGTGCAGGAGAGGAAAGAAAAGAGATCTGGAAATGCAAAATGAGGGCTATATCTGTATCCTTACTTTAAATTTTCTTAGTGGTTAATGCACATGAAGCAGCCAATCTCTCATGGTTGGAGATCTCCTCTAGTTACTCCCCTTGAACCTGATCTTCCATTCCCATGACACTGGATAGGGCTCACAGCTGGGCTGCCTTTGGAGTGGGATCAGTTCACGTTGTCCACTGTGATTGGGAAGGTCTGTCACTCATTTTTGTCAGTCCTGGGGTTGCCTCCATAAACCTGACTGAAGGGCTTGCAGGGTGAACATGGTCATATATACGCAGTCCTTTTCTGTTTCCTGAGCCAAAGCAAGTGAGGTACAGCCAAAGCTGGCCTTGGATGTGCCTTGTCTTTTTGCACATCCTGCATCATCCTATTTGGCAGAGGACAAATATCCCCTTTGCTGTAACTGAGTGGGGCCCCTGAGGTCTCAAACAGCCCAGTACTGACTTTGAAGCCTGAGATGTGCTAGCACTGCCCTCCCGCAGAGGGTAATGGGCTTGGTGCTGCTGAGGATTGTGGCAAGGGCTGTTCCCACACCTGCATGCCTGGAGGCAGGCAAGCAGCAGGCAGTGGGTGAAAACAGCAGGTTGTGGGGATGGGGTCTTGGTTTTGCTCTGACTGGTACCATGAACCAAGGAAGCCCAAGCCCATGGTTTGGGGAGCAAGAGGATGGAAGTCTGGAGTTGCTCTTCCCGCGCCAGTGCTGTGTGTGTTGCTGTGAGTAGCCCTGCTGGCTGTTTCAGAGCAGGTGCTGTGTGGGACGAGGGAGGCAATGCTCCCTCCCCTTCCTCCTCCTCCCTCTTTCATCACCCACGAAGGGACCTGTGCTCCAGCTGAATTGAACTTCTCCAGTGGCTCCAGATGTATTTGAGGAGTCTGTCTCTTTTCACCACCCCGTCCTCTTTTTGCTGGAAGTTTCTGCCATCAGTGTTGCTGGATGTGGGAATCTGTGGCTTCAATCAAACTGAGAGATGGGAGTACCCAGGACAGAAATCAGAGGGGGAAAATGTGTCCCCTGTCCCTCACCCCCTGTGTTGCTTACAAATCAAAATAAGCAACCTGAATTTAAACTGTGCTTTTAAAGGAATAAATCCCTTGGTTCCTTGTTGCCTGTGCTGGTGCCTGCCAGGCTGTGTGTGGGCACCGTCCGCAGTGCACTTAGCACTGACTCCCCTCCGGCTTAATGACAAGTTCTCACTTTGTTTGTTGCTGTTTGTTTTGTTTTGTTTTTTCTCCTTCCAGCCAAGCTGACATTTAATTCTGCCTCAGCCAGCTAAATATAACCCTGAAACCTGTGGGTGAGAAAATGTGGCTCTCTGTCACGCTCATTTCAGAGGAGCCAATTAGCAATGGTGATCCTTGGGACTTGGCAGCCTCTTCCCAGGCACCTGGCAGCCCTGGCCCTGCCTGTCATTCTTGGGGTAATGTGCTAGGAAATGGTCTTGTGGTTTACTAAGAAAAGCAAAACAAACTCCCTCTTCCCCGCCTTTGCAACCCAACAACCTGTGGGCATAATTGATTTGCAAGATTTGCAGTCAGGATGTGGCTTTGTTGCAGATGAAGCTGGTGAATAGCCTGCTCCTTGCTGGCTCTTTGCCTGATTCTCCTTGTTCCAGCAATTTTCCACATTCAAAGACATCTAGTTTGGACGTGCTAATGGGACATAGCTCCCTCTTCTACCTCACCCGTTTTTTAACCAGCTTAATTCCCCTTCCCTCTTTCCCTGCTGCAGTGCTGGTACTGTGCCTCCCATCCCTGTGATCTCTTTACCAGGGACTATTGTCCTCCCACATGCAAATACACCTCACACTGTGCTGGGTCAGTGCACAGGGTGTCCAGCCCAGTGCTGGGTGTGGGTCTGCTTGCTGAAATTGGGAAAATGAGATGAGAGTGTCATTCCCTGACACTTCCTCTATGCTGGATGTTCAGCAGTATGGTGGGGTGGAGTCAGTGATGGGCCTGGCATTGAATTTGTCTTGTCCACTTTATATATTTTATTATTTTAACTTAACTCTGAAAGGGTTCTTGGTCTCCACAATGGCCTCGTAAAGGCTTCTGCTGCTGGTGTCCATTTCCCTGATTTCTTGAGCAGTGACCCTTTTCTTGCAGTACTGTGAGAAACTGGTTAATTCTGTTCCCCAGTGTACTGTGTGCTTTGCCCTCCCTGCATGGAAAACATCAGAAGCTGTGTCAGTGCAAATGTTCTTTTCTGAGTTTGCAGGTAACAGGAGGGAAAAAAAAAGAGGCAGGAAAGCTGGGCTAGTTTAAGCCATTTATGGCTGGTTTATCCAGATCCCTGCTGTGTCTGAGCCAGGACTCTCTCTTTCCTTCCCAGAAATGCTCCTCCCTGACTCCCTTATGCTTTTAGGACCTGCATTTTCATTGGCGGTTTCCTCCCTGTGGCTTGATTCCTGCCTTCTCCCCCTCCTGCCAAGCTGAGTATGGTGCAAGGTGAACCTCCAGGGTAGAGGACACCTGTGTTGTCCATTAGGTGCTGGTGAATGGGGACAGCTGGGGCTACCATCAGCCCTCTGACCCGTCTGCACTGGCTCCTGGTGGTGATCATAGAGCAGGCAACACAATGGCAATCCAGCAAACAGATGAACATATGATATTCATAAAAGGGCAGGGGTGATTCCCTGTCTGCTGCAGCAGGGATCGAGGATTAACTCCATGCTGTTCTCTGGGGTTTAGCTGCTGTCTGTTATCACTTCTTCTCTGGCAGTCCTGTGTGCTGCCACGTAACATCTGTTCTTGTGTCTTGTTGGTACCTGGCTATGAAGTGCTGTTAGCCAAAATCCCCTGCAGGTGAGGGAGATGGAGAAGGCTGCCTGAAACCACCTGGACACACAGTGCCCAGAGTCATTAATTGGTGTAGAGGCAGAGTGATAGTTTGAGAGGTCTCTGAAACCATCTCCAGTTTTCAATGCCTGTGTGGGGAATGGCCCAGCTTTGGTTTTCTGACTTAAAATGAAGCATGATGGATATCTTGTGCATGGTGTTTAGACATCATTGTCACTTCTGTGTTTTACATTTGGCTGTGGATTATCTTCAAAACATTTGCAGCAAAACTTTGCTCCTCAAAACAATGTTTCCTCTTAGTGCTGAGACTTATTTTCCTTATGCTCCTTTGATTTTTATCTTCTCCACATTCTCTGTACGTCACCATAACAAGTCGTAGAGGCTGGACAGTGTCCATATCACATCAATACTGAATTTCATTATATACAAACATCAATCTGGCTCTGGGCTGCCTTTTTAAACTGTCATCCAACCTGGTGGTATTCAGTTTCTGTTTAGGTCTGACCGTGGAAAAGCATCGCTTCAAAGCTTGTTCCCCATAATGTTCAGATCAAAACAGTTCCTTTGTGTGTTTATAATAAAAATATATTTTCACCAGCTCTTGGGAGCATTGACATTTTCATCAAGGCAATTTTCTATGGCCCCAATCCATCACAGCACACGAGCTGTTCCATTGGTTCCAATATGACTACTCATTGCTTAAAGTAAATTGTTTGCTTAAAAGCTTGTTGGATCAGGGCCTATAAGCAAGAAAAGATTGCTGATTAGAAAGCACATTTGTTTCTGTTGTGGGATTTGATGGCAAATTAAGGACACTAGGAGGATTCAAAGATTAATACCTCTGTATTTTGGGAAAAAAATACTTTAATACTTTCACATTATCGAGGCCCTGTAATAAACAGAGATTATGCAAATGGGACACTAAACATCAAATCCCAGACATTAATGGGGTTCAGTGAGAGCAAACTGAAGGCAGAATTAATCTCTGAGAGAACTAAATGGCTATTTTCATGCTTATGAACTTTACATACTTTCAACTCTACCTTAATGAAAGACACACTCAGCTCACTGTTAAAAGAGGCACTTAAAAGGTATTAGAGGCATAAGTCCAGCTGTTACAAACTCCAATAAATTTGGATTAGGTCTCCACTGTTTGAGTTGCGTGTGTGGGTGCCTGACCTCAAAGCAAGTTGTTGGTTTTTTAACTTATTGATATATAGCATTACATCAGGTTAATTACGCCTCGCTGTATTTCATGTCGTCTCGGCAGAAACCCGTGTGCATCGTGCCATGGAGAGCAGGGATTCGGGAGCCCTTGGAGGGCTGGGGTGTGCGGGCGACCCGCCCACCACCAGCCCTCCCTGGGGATGGATGCTTTGCAGAGGCGGCTGCTTGGTTTTACAGTACACAACTGGCTCCCTGCCCTCCCTTCTCCACCCCATCTTATCCCATATTTTCATTCCCTGGGGTGACTTCCCTTCACCTCGCTTGGTAACAGAGCATATTTTAAATTTTTATTTTGGGGAGTTGGGGCAAAATGCCCGATGTCGTAGGGCAGAATTAAGAGTTTGAATTGATGGGGCTTTATGAATTTTGTCTCACTGGATCAAATATTTTGTCCTTGTGCTGTTTTGCTGTGAATTCCTGACCACCCATGAAAGGGATCATGCATGGGTAGGGCACATTCAGATTTACGGCTGCATCTGTGTAGATGGGTCTAGATAGCAGCAAACCTTTTGCTCTGAAGGCACTGCAGCCGCCACGACAAAAGAGATGGCTTAAAATTGCATTTCCATTTAAAGTAACACCAAGCAGCCAGCCCAGCCATGTGAGGGAAATATAAAGCTCTGCGATAGGGAGCGAATGAGGAGAGGGGGGAAAAAAACCTGGGTAGCAAGTAACTAAAATAGATGAAGTGGAACAGTTGGAAGTCCCAACTTGAGTGACAAGGGAGAAAGAAGAGATCCAAAGTCAGCAGCAGATGACTCCAGTCTCACATCCCATCTCTCTCCCCCGCCTCCTTTGCCACTGTTGCCGCTGCTTTCCCAGCAAAGGCAAGAAAAAAAAAGCCAGAACGTCTTTTCCAGATTTGGGGGCTGAAAGGCCTCACATGTTGACACAGCAATAATTTTTAATGAGAAATTTTTAGTATTTGTGTGGGAGAAGTTAGAGTTGTGTACACAGATGCCTCTCTGGCCACCACGCCGTGGTCCGGGCTGGGCCGCGTCCCCCTCCGGCACGGCCCGCGGGGTCCCAAGGCAGATTCCTTTCAGGCGAAGGGAAACATTTAGGCTTGCTCACCTTTGAACTGCATGCGATGGTGTTTACCTTGGCAAGACAAAGTGGCAGTTTTACAGATATTAAAAACAGTCCTGAGGGGAATCTGGAGGCCTTCCTATATTTTAATCACCCAATTTAGCCAGCCTGAGGACTCGGCTGGAGGGAAAATGTGTGGCAAATCTTGTTTTGTTTTGTCTTTTAAAAAGGAGATTTGACAGAAAATAGCCCAGTGCTAAAACAAGGAGGGAGAAAAATAATTTGCATTTTAGTTTTTATTCCTTTCCCTCTGAAAAAAAAAAAATGTGGGAATTCTCATATTAATCCATAGCACCTCCATGCTCCATATGGTTTCTTTTTTGGCATTTCCTGCTGGGCTGTGCTCTACCTCAGCTAACCCCGCTCCCCTTGCCCTCCCTGGGTGCGTTCCTCTTCTAATTTGATTTCTACCTGTCAGGAAAGATGGGTGCAAACAGGTTTTGCCCACATCTTGAGGCAAGATATCCCCTCCCTGCCAGCACTCCCTCTGGTGTGCACTATTTAAAAGAAAATTGGGTTATTCTGGGGCAAGAGATTCAAAGGAGCCATGAGTGATGTCTGAAGTTATGCTGAGGTCAGGACCTTGCTTATTGATTTTCTAACACAGCAGAAACACATACAAAAGGAAGAGACCTCCTTGCCTCCCCCTGATCCAAGATACTCCTCCAGCTTGTGTAAAAAAAAAAATTAAAAAAAAAAAAATCTGGCTGCAAGCAGTCAGGCTTCAACTGGCCTGTCAGACAGCTCTCTGCAGGAACACAATCCATGTTGATTTTACAGAGAAGGTTGTTATCCACATTTCACCACTGATTTATTGTTTTTTAACCAGCTCCTTATGCTAGATTTTTTTTTTAAAGGTCCTTTTGCACTTTGTGAGCAAGGAGATTCACTGGTGGTGGGATGGAGGTGGAGGTGCTGGTACCCTGCTCTTGCCAAGCTGGGCAGGAGCAGGGGAAGCACTGCTATCCTCCAGCCCTTGCCACCAGCCACCTGTGATGCTCTCCTTAGTATTGGTCAGAATTTATAAATGCTATGGCTAAGGTCCAGTACCACACCCTTGGGTCCTCTCTGCCCATGGGCTGCTGTGGGGCAGCCTGGCTTTGAGATGCTGATAGCTCTTCAGTTGCTTCAAGAGTAAGATGGGCACGTTGGAGGCAGGTCTGAGAAAGCCCCGCAGAATTTAAATGGCCGAACACGTCCTGTCGCCTACATCTGCAGAATTCATTAGGCGAGCTTGATTGGCCTTTGTTAAACAAAGATGGGATAAGGTTTCATACTTTTTCTGTGGGAGTCGAGCTAGAGTTTCAGGCTGATGATTTAGTCAGGTGTAAGCATGAAGTTTCCAATTTAGAGAAATAAATCTAAAGTGATTTTATTATCCTCTGTTTTACCCTGACACCCTGCTTCACCCCGACTCCCTGTCAGAGCACGCATGACGTGTTTATACAGGCTGCACTGTAATCGACTGGCGGCCAATATAACATGAGACACAAAATGCATCTTCTGCCTAGTGCAGGCTTTGGTAGCTTCTATATTTCATCATCTTCCTGCTCCTCTGCCGGCAACTCTTCCTTTCTCTGAATCCCTCCTATTCTGCCTGGCAAGAGTTGCGTGTCCCGGCTCCACGGAAAGAGTTGTCAGTGTGCCGAGACACAGAGTTTTGGATCTCCTTGTGTAGCCACAGCTTTGTTTTCCTTCATTCCTTGCATCTTCCAGGGAGATCCTTGGATCAGACTAGGCATCCTGTGGCTGGAGTAATTTTAACAAATGTGTGTGCTTGAAACACCCTAAAATTTTTTTTTTTCGTGGAAATTGGTGAAATCTGAAATAGAAGATTTCTTGTTTACTTATTTTCTGTGTTAGGAGCAAATATTCTATGAAAACTCTAGGTTAAGATTTTGACAGTATACTCATGAAAAAAACTATGTGATTAAATTGGCTGAAAATACCTGTTTTCAAAAGTTACTTGCAGAGAAAGTAATATAAAAGTACAGATAGCAATGCTGGGGGGAACAAAGCAAACTGCTTTGGCCAGGTTCTCTGATCCTGTTGATTAGGAGTCTGTGCAATTTAGTTATTAGTTAGAACATAAGGACACAAAAAGCAATAGGTCAAATTCATTTTTTCATCTCAGATATATCCCTGTTGACTTCAGTGAAGTTCCTTTAATGATGAATTTGTCCCGCTGGCTCAAAGATAAAAAGAGAAGTTATTTTTGTTTAATATTTCAACAAGGGGAAGAGGTTAGCGAGGGAATTTGGTTTGCACAAGTTGTGTTTTTCCATGAAGTTTAGCAAGGGCAACCACCACCTAGCCAGCTCTGTTGTATATTTGTCTTTTTGAGGGCTGAGTGCTTTCTCTATGGACTCTCCCAAGCCCTTGCAAGGCAATTTTTGCCAGACACAACCCACAAAGGACACTTGCAGCCATGGTTTGTTTGTGTTCCTGCAAGCAATATTGGGAGCTGCCCTCCTTCAGGTGCCTGCTGATACGATTTCATTTGTGGGAAGGCCTTGGGAGGCAGAGCTGTGTCTGTTGTCCCTGGCACTGCAGCAACTGAGTGCCACCACCTGGTGCTCCCAGCAATGTGCCTAAGCCTGGTCCCAACGTGGTTGAGCTTTTTCTGGGTGAGTCTTGTTGCTGGGCTTGTGTTTGCCTTTAATGCCGAATTTTGACTGATATGATGTCCTTAGCTGTCGAATACTCTTCTCTTGTGCTTTAGCAGGAATGAGTTCAGGTTTTTTTCCACCTCCATCAGGCTGTCCTGGCTGAGGGCAGAACAGTGAGAGAGGCCAGGACTCCATAAAACCTAGGAATGCCTTTGGAGACTGTGTGAGGCAAAAGCTGGCTCCAGCCAGGCTGCTTCTGCTTGTACCGAGACTGTGTGGAAGAGCAGGATTCCATATTCCCCCTTCAAGCCAGATCAGGACTCTGCATGCATAACAGGCAGATGACTGAAGGAGGCTTGGCTTTCTTGTGGGACCAAACTCTGGGTGAAGTTGGTGATGTGAGAATCCCTCCTCTGTACTCCCTGGAGCAGATAACTTGTGCTGTGGTGTTTGGCTGTTGCAATGTGTCTGCACGGCTGTGGAGCAGCTTGGGTTGAGTTTATGGATGTTGGACAGGTGTTCATGGAGAGTTGTTTCACCACCTCATTCTTGTTCCAGAGAAAATGGCCTCTTGCCCAGGCAAGAAGTCAAAAGCTTCACTGGTCACTCTTCATTCTGGAGTTCAAGGCACCTGGCAGGTTTCTCTAAGCCTTGGCTAACAACAGCCTCTCTGCTGTGAGCAGTATTGGTTTTAAACCTGGGACGAAAATGTTTTTATGAAAGAGAAGAAAACCTTTCCTGTGCTCTTCTCATTCTTGTATCCCTGGGTGCTTTCCAGAGTCATTCAAAACCATTGCAACTCAACAAATGGAAACACCAAGTAGCGCAGTGTGTGGTTTGGCAAACTTCTCAATCTAAAGTAACTTTTAGGGAGACCCCAGCTTTCTCCAAGGAAAAAGGACCTTTAAATAGTAATGTTTCTGGAAAAGAACTGCCATTTTTTGAGATGCTAACCTGAGTGTGGTTAGTGACACAGCAGTGTCACTTTATTTCCCTCTTGGTCCACTGTCCCTTGCGTTAGCCATTGCCCATGGCTATCTGTGAGAAGGGCCTCAGTGGTGGGGAAACTGGGAGAAAGTTTCTTTGGAGAACAAGCTTAGGTCTTGGTTGTGTTTGCATTTACCCATGATGAATGCTGCTATTCATCCCTCAGTTCTTATAGCATGTAGAAATCTGGCTGTAGGATGAGGGTCGTCAGGCATGGGATTTTGTTGTGTCCTCATTCCTTGATTTCAGGATTGACAACCATTCCTGGATCTCCTAGCTGTGTGGGCCTCATGGCTGTCTCTGCCCAGGACAAAAGTCTTTTGGGACAGAAATGGGGAGAGCAAGAAAGCCTAGAGAAAACAGATGTGAGGGGTTGAATGAAAAGTTAGAGGTTAAAACTGTGATGTAGGCACTTGGCTGTGAGGGAGAGGGCCGAGGTAGGAGCTGGCAGCATGATCATGTGGTACTCCCCTGCACTGACCCAGTGTCATTGCCCTCAGCATCTCCTGCTGTCCTGCTTCCTCCTGGCTTACCCAGTAGCCCTCATGCCAGCATGTCCCTGCTGCCACTCAAGTGGATGAGCATCGGGCCGGGAGACCACACGTGAACTTCTTGTGAGGTACAGATGTTACAGAGTCAAAGCCTGGCCACCCTTGGTCTAGGAGGGACTTGGGTTTCCAGTGCCCCAGAGAAGCAGGAAGTGCAGGAGACATGGATATCATGAGAAAAGAATCGATAGTCCCCCCTCAGCCTGACCAAATATTGGTTTTGCCATTCAGTTCGTATCGTTTTTCACTGCCTCGCCAGCCCTCGGGGTGGGAGCTCCTGCTCGCAGCCCCACCAAGGGTGTTTTGGGAAGGGAGGGAGGCAGAGGGACCAGACCTCTCACTGGGCAGGGCGAGGACAAGGATCAGTCATCTTCTAAACTGACCTTGGCTGGGGGGCTGGCAGGGGTGGGGAGGGGATCTTCAGTCACCCACTTCTCCCCAAAACCTCCAGCACCATCCCATTACTAATGCTATTGTGGGAGCTTACATTGGAAGAGATTTACGGTCTTGCATTCCCTGTGAAGTGTCCCCCACCGTGCTCTGACTCTACTCTATGTTTAAGGTTTGATATAAAATCCAGGGAATGCAAAGGATCTTCCTGGCTTTCGTCAGTTTTGGAGCAGACACTTCATTTTCAAATCCAATCATTAATAAAAGCAGCGATTGGCAACCACAATTCAGCCTTCCCCAGGAATTCCTGCTACCAAAATTTGCAGGAGTGCTGCTATCCAAACACACACAAATTATGATTTTTAACTCAAAATTGTATCTTCCACTGCTGGAGGTAAAACTATTAATATATAAATAAAGGCTAATTCTGTCGTGGTTGTTTTTCTTCATGAGGTCACCAGTCCCTGAGGAATTATAAGCAAAATAGCAGAGTGCCTAACAAGAAATAGAAAAAAATCATCTCTCATGGCATGAAAAGAAAGATGTTTGGAATGTTTTTAAAAGATGTTCTTTAGCTTTCTTTGGTTGCAGCTTCTACCACGTATATTATGTTTGCCTGGGATTGGAATTGACGGTCATCTGTTGCTAAAAGCTAGACTTGCTGGGAATTATGTAGCCAGTTGATTTTTTTTTTTTTAAATTTGTAACTGATTTATGTATTGATATAATGACGCAAACCCACTTTGAATCCCCATTAAAACAATAATTTTCAACAATTCTGTGGTCTCAAGGAAATATTGACTTGTCATCTTCACAAATCTTTGGCTTAATTATAAGTTATGTTACCTGGTGGGAAAATAGTCTTTAAAACAGGAAAAATGGTGTATGGACTTTTTTCAGACAGCTTTGGGTAGTATTTCTGTATAAACCAAAAAACCAACCAGCCTTAAAAAAACATCAAAACACCAGTAAGTATTAGAGTTGTGTGTGTGTTCATATGATGCGAGCCACCTGTTGCAAAGAAAAACTAGGCTAATTTTCAAATTCTCATCTGTATTTTGCACATCTGGATGCATTGGTCTTTTCTTAGCAATGCTGCACATCAAGGCAAGATGGTTCATTCAGGGAGTGGTGTAGTGCTGGAGCAGGTACCAGGAAGGCTGTAGGATCCCCACACCTGAAGGGTTTCAGCGCCTGCTCTACTGTTGGCAATAATCCTCCCACAAGGGGGAAATGGGACCAGGCAATCTTCTTTTACCCTTTCCAGAAAACACACCCATGCTTCTGTGGTCCCTTTGCACCTTTTCCAGGGCTGTCTTCTGTTGTGTTGTGGGGCAGTGCTGTCCTGAAGCAGCTGCAGGCTGACATGCAACCTCAGGGACACTGGAGATCCCATCTGGAGTGTGGATGTGTTAAATGCAGAAGACTGAAGTCAGGGTCTTTCAGGCAAAGGAGTTTGTGTCACACACCATGACTCCAGCACAAAAGTCTGAATTTTGCCAGTGAAGGCATTTTGCAACAGCATCTCAGTTGGAACAGCCTTGGTTTGCTCTCCAGACAGAAAAGAAAAACCCTCTAGAGAGCAACTCAGTCCTCCAAAATTAGCTGGCCCTATGGAATGGGGAGATTGAGTTGGCCGTGGGTACTGTTGCTTTCTGTCCCTGGATAAGAAAGCACCCACAGTGGTCATTCCTCTGTTTTATGGGACCACAGATGAAAATTAGAGTATGAATCCTGGCTTTGGACTGACCTTCTCGTGCAATGCCCCTTTTGTTGTAGACTGGCAGAGTAAGGAGTGAGAAAGTCCTAACCCACAGTGTTCTTGGCTGTCACAGTGCTCATGACCAGGCAAGGGGACAGCTGAACTGTACCAGATCCTGTGATCAGCTTTTATTTGCCTGCCTGGGCTTTTAGCCCACTGTAGATAGAGCCCATATTTCAGGATAATCCTCAACATCATAAATTTACCTGTGCAGATGGGACCCAAAGGGAATATTAGAACAAAGCAGGGGGAAAAAATCAAGGAAAAAATGGAGCTATTAGGCATTGTGAACCTTTGTGCAGCCTTCATTAGTACCAGCAGGTTTATAGTTACTTTTATTTGTTCAACTAACTGTACTAGTGCAAACTTTCAACTTTCACCCATTTCAATTGGAAAGATCTTTAAAATATTTATTATTACTTTAAATCACACCATTTAAGGTCAAAGCAGAAGCATTTGTTGTATTCGTGCAGGATCCCGAGTTGTTTTCTTACCTGGAGGCTGAGTCCTGATGGAAAGGTCTGTGTTTCTAATTTTGCTGTGCTATTTGGTTACTATGAGATGATGGGAACACCATTATGGCTGTGCTATTTTCTATTTCTTAATTGGTTGCTCATACACAGGTCTGGCTGGAGCTGAAAATCTCAGGGAAAAAGCCATTAACACCTGCATGTTTGACCTGCAGTTTATAAATCAGAACATATGTTTTCATATTTCTAACCCCCCAAACACAGAAATGTGTTAGTGGATATTTGCAGCACACTCCCATGCATGTTGTCTTCCCAGTGTCAGCAGGCCAGAGTGTCAAAAGGTATAAATCATTGCAATTACATGGATTTTGCCTGAGGTCTAGCCTTGATTGATGTCTCTCCTAAATAAGATATTATTGGGGATGTGAAACATGCACACCTCTTAACCTGCTGTATTAGGGTTGCAAAATGCCGCTCTGGCTCTCTTTGTGTGTGTGTGTGTAGTGCATTTAACAGTCTTCTCTGTGTTATTTGAGTGATGACTGCCATCCTGGATGGTTTATTTAGCTTGCTATTGTGGAAAACACTTCAGCAGATAGTTGCATCCTGTTGCAATCCCTGTTGAAATTGGCAAGGCTGACTTTTGCACTTGCAGTTCATCCCAATTTAGCTGAATGGGGTCATTTACAAATCCCGTGAAAGCATGGTGGGAGAAATGCTCTCCTCTTTCCAATCCAAAGCAGACCTACATAAGCATTGGTCTGGGCTGCCTAACTCATTCTATCCTTCCCTCTTGTGATGAGCACACCTTCTGCAAATGCACTCCCTGCTCCACTTTTATCGTCCCTTGGAGTTGCTCCTGGTGCTCAACTGACACTCTAAGAAATCCAAAATTCCCACAGGTTTTCAGTCTTTTTAACACTGGTGGGTTTTTTTTTATATGAGGTGGCCTAAGAAAAATGTGCTTGTAGGGTTGGCTGGACTGAAAAAATCAGGGTAGCAACTGCTCTAACTTAGATCAGAGCTGGAGAAGTGAGATGACTTCTTCAGGGTGATGTCTTGAAATCACACCACCTTCCAGGGAAGAAAGATTGGGCCTTGTCACATCCCCGAGCTGAAAACTTTCACCTGTAAGAAAATAGCAATTTGCATTATATCCAGATCTGGTTTTGTATTTGGGCTGTACATATCAAAAATATCCCCAACTAATGGATCAGTGAATAAAAAAAAAAGTATATATTTTTATGTATGAAAGAAAAAGACATTAACAATCTGCTTGGGAATATTATACCTTTAAAAAGTTTCTACCCCTGTTGTCCTGTAATTTTAGATAATAAAGATGTTAGGGGTTTTTTGTTTAGAGCAAGGATTTCAACTGAAAACAAAAGAAGCAACTATAGGTTGGTGTTTTTTTCCCTTTTTTCTACACTTACTTGAAAATCATTTTAATGGTTAACTTACCCTTTAAGACCAAAAGTTCTAACTTGAGTCAATGTACTTAGCTCAAAATCCCTGTAGAGATTCAGGTTTCTTGCTTGAGCTGCCTGGAGTGGTGAGTTCAGGCCTTTGCAGTGATTGTCAGCAAGGAGAACATTAATGGAGTATTAGAAAAATGAAGTCCTCGACCCCTCCTCCCCTTCTGGCTGGTTGTTTCTACATGGTGGGAAGGAAAACATTTTCCCCGTCAGCCATTTACTGTGCAACAGGGGGAAACTGTCAGTTTGCTATGAGCAAACCCCTGCAAGATAAGTCAAAATGATTTACCCTGTAAATAAAGTGGGCTGTTTTCTTTACTTGGAAGAATTGCCCATGTGGCGAGACTTCCTATGGGAGGGGATGTGGTCGGCCCTTCGCATTTATCCTCTGTGTTTGTCTTTTTTGAAAAAGCAACATTGGAAAGATTAACAAGTCTGTCACTGAAGGAACTGATGTATCAAAGCTGTGGAGACAAAGCAGGCCATTCATTCCTTGCGTTTCTGAAATCTCACTTCCAGTGCAAACCAGGTCTTCCCATTTAGATGCAGATGAAAGGAGGGATTTCCCTCTTCCTCCTTCTGCCCTAAGTCTCGGGGATTTTTATGTATTTATGTGTGCACATATATATATTAAAAAAATGTATATATATGCGTCTATGTGCACATGCTCACTCTGTGCTTTGCATTGGAGCCCTCCCAGGTTGGGGATTTATTTGCCACTCTGGGAGAGGCCACAGAGCTGCAGGGGATGGGAGAAACCTGAATGCAGTACTGGATTTTAGGGATCACTCTTCCCATGGACAGCCACAGAAATTTAGCATTTCTCAATTTTTATTTTTATTTTTTTTTTTATTTTTTTTATTTTTTTTTTTTTAGTTTAACCATGAGAGGGCTTGGGGGTGAGGAGGGATATAAGAGGGGGACATTGATGTAGAAGGGGACTGGATGTCTTGAGAGCCCCCCAGGATTTATGGTACGTGGTACATATACACACAGATCATATTGATTAGGGTGTATGCACTGGAGAGGAAAAAAATCACTTGTCAGGTTGCAGGATGTAGTGAGATTTCTGATGTGGTGTTGGTTCACATCATCATTTCTAGGGAGTAAAAAGGAGCATTTAAAGGACAACCAGGAGATGCGGCAGTCCCGGCTTGCAAACATTGTTTGGCAGATGGACGTGCTTTCTGGAGACATGACTTCAGATATTTTCATTTGTTTACTTTAGCTGCTCACCTGTGTGTGAATGTTCTTCCACCTAAGGCAAAGAAACACATGAGTGTGGTTTTGCTTCCAGTGCCAGAAATAGTGTTTTTTTCAACTCTGATGTGCATAAATAAACAGCTGGTGTCCAGAGAAGGATCTCAGCATTGAAAAAAACGCAACAACCCTATTTAAATTTGCCATATGCTCGTAAGCATATTCAGCAGAACCAAGAGCATGAGTGCAGGCCTGCTTTTCAGGGTGTCACTTCTGTCACACTGACCTGGGAAAAAGCCCTCTGCTTAGTGGTGCTCCTTCCCCAGATGTGCTTGACTCCATCTGGAAAGCAAAATTCTGCTTTCCAAGGACTCCTTTTTCCACTGGCCTGCAGAGCTTCAGCCAGCTTCCCCTACATCCTTGTTTATGCCTCAGGCAGGGCAATGCACACGTCCCAGGCTGGTGAGGTGTTTCCTTGGTGGTTGTTGCTGCTGGAGAATGTCACTCAAACAGGAACGTTTTGTGTGTGGTGCTGCAGCAGGTACTGACCCTTCTCTGTACCAGTCGGGTAGGAAAGTCCTCTCCACAGGGAAAGCTCGCACAGAGCACAAAAATACTCAGTGCTGTGTCAACGCTGGACCTTTATTTATTGCACCTCAGTCAGTGCAAACTTCAGTGACAGGCTTTTATATGACCCTGGGCTATATTCTTACCTGAATAAATGGAAAGTGTTTCTCTTCTGAACACCTGGGGTTGTATTTTATATAAAATATGTACATTCAGGAGAAAACAGTAAATATGGCCATGAACTCCTGAGATCGAGTTTCTTCATCAAACATGCACCACTTCCCCAAGGTAAAAAAAAAAAAAAAAAGAGCCCAGAAAAATGCTGAAGGCTTCCCTGTACAAATGACAATAAAATGATTGCCAGGCACGATTCCATCAAGTTTTACAACAATTGCTTTTGAGCTGTTAAGTATGCTGTGCTTTAGTCAAGGATCTTGTGCTTTTGTACACAAGCCTCATGTTTGGTGACATTGAACCTTCACATGCAGATACCGATTATTCAAAAACGGGGAAGAAAGAAAGCATGAGAAAGCTACTTTACATTTGTACTGTAGATTGTTCCCTTTAATCTGCAATCAGAACAAAGACTCACTCAGTTCTTATTACAGTCCTCTTGGAGGCTGTTAGCTACAGTGTGAATCTCTCTGGGGTTAAAGTGTAGAAAAATTGGGAGATGCTTGTGGTTTTGACAGAGAAGTGGAAGATTCCACTGAGAGAAAGGTTGGTACCTCTGTTGGAGAGTAACAGGAGACAGTGTTAAGTGAAAGATGTTAGCTCATTTACAATCACTTTAGTTCAATTTACTCCCCGAGGTCACCATCCTGCAGAGTTCTGTGCAGGCTTTATGCTTTTCTGGATGAATAGTTCTGCTGGAGTCCTTAGCTTAACCAAATCATTATCCATAGGGATGAGCCAGGACAGGGTGAGGGAGGTGCTGCTATTGTTAGCCAGGTATACATAATACATACCCTGCTTTTATTGTCCAGAGCTGTGGCTGAATACCATGGATTTCACTTGGAAGTACTTCTGTGTTTTTTTTTTTTCTTTTTTTTTTTTCTTTCTTTTTTTTTTTTTTTTTCTGAACTTTTCCATTAGACCTTTTATATTTCCCTCCATATTCTGCACTTTGGCACCTGCCTGTGGGAGCAGGCTTCTGCAACAGGTGCCTCAGTTACTGGGTTAATACAGCAGTGGTTTTGGCCAAAACACCTGTTGATGAGTCAGGAAAAAATGACACAGAGCTGATTTTTAATTGCTGGGTTTGCTTTAAATTTTCTGGCTCTGAGAAGTTTTTTCTCCAGTAAGAAGAGAGTGAGAAGTCACTGGTGGATGCTCTTCCTGTCTGGAGAGGCAGTTGACCCCTGTGTTACCTGCAGGGTGAGTGGGCACAAAGCATCCTTGCACCTTTTTATGAAGAGTCTGCACGGGGGAGGGGAGAGCAGTCGTTTCCAGGTGGTTGCAGGGCTGGAGGAAAGCCATTGCTAATGTCTGCATCCCTCTTCCCAACACGGCTTGCAAGAAGAACACAGCCACGGAATAAATTCCACGGGAGTCTCGGTGTCTGAGAGAGCTCAGAGGAAGGCTACTGTTGGCTCAGGAGCAACAGAAGCTACTACAGTCACATGTAAATCCACACTGGATGTATGAATGTCTGTCCATGATAAGTGGAGCCTTTCAGACCAGGCTGACAGCTGAAGGGTGGGACCAGGAAAAGGAGCTCCTCTGCAGCGGACCCTACCTGGATCACACAAGAATTTGAATGGCTGGGTTACTCTGAGCAACAAGGCATCTTTTATAATCCTCTGTTCCTATGTCCTAACTCTGGCTGCCCAAGCTTTGGTGGGGCAGCCCCATTTGATTCCCGCCAGCCATTTTTTCAAGGACAACTTTTTTTAAAAATAAAATGTTAAAGGAAGGGTGCTTTCAAGCCGTTGTTTTTAAGTTGTAGGACTCAGAGACAACTGGTGAATATTTAACCTTAATTCTGTCAGTCATGAGGGGCAGAGGATAAGCAATTGTTTTTCTTACCATGCCTCAGTTTCCCTTGGTCGTGTTTAACATACACATGCTTTCCCCATCTGATGTTCAGGGTATAAAGACTTTGTTAATTAGCCCCACGTTTTATGGCAGTGATTAATGTACCTCATTTCAGGGAAGGGTGGCTAACAATCCGTTCTGGACCTCTGTTAATGAGATGCATTGTGTTGCAAGAAGGGGTTAAAACTATCAAGAAAAAAATCACCTCCTTTGTAACCTTTGTTTCAAAACCTTGACAACCCAAGGATGTTTGCTTTTCTCCCTGAAGGTTAAGTTGTCCTAACAGGTGCTAATTTTGTGTTTTCTTATGGAGATTTGTCCATATTAGAAGCAACTGTGAGCAAACAAAAAAGCCAATTAGAGTGCAAGGGTATTCTTCCTCCTCCTTGTTTCCATGTAGTCCCGAGCTATCTTTATTGGTCACCTTAAGCCATAGACGTATCCTTTCAAACCTTCTTGAGATTCAGTAGACTTGTGCCCTCTTTGGGGAAAAAAACATCCTTTAAATGTCATGGGAAAAATACTGTCATGGGCAAGTAGATGATCCATGCTAACTGGGGTTTGTCATCAGCTTTGGCAATCTGTGTAGCAGGGTTTGAGATTAATTGAGCCAAAGACTTTAAGCAAATATTGTTGGCGTGTAGTTAAACTGTCAAGAGAGCAAGAAAAAGACTTGCTCTGCAGCCACTAAATAAAGATTTGTATTCACCAAACACAGTGAACCTTTTATTAGCAATTATTTGCAGCTCACTACCTTCCAAAAAGGAAACGATTCGGTGTAACTTATTGTCAAGGGTTTATTTGCAGTTTGGTGCTTCCCCCCCCGCCCCCCCCCCCCCCCCCCTTTTCCTACTCTCTATTTTAAGAGTTTAATTTGAGCAGCACTGAAGCTTTATCATCTCTGTTTTCAAAACTCTATGGGCCAAACCTTTTGTGTCATAAATAGTTCATTTAATTTCAGAGAGATTTGAGTCTTTGGCCAAATTTGTTCAGGCTGCAAAAATAATAAATCCCCTACCCCACCAAAACCCCAACAAACAAAACCTCACACTGAAATTTTCCAAATCCAAATAGTGGCTATTAATTATTACAATATGCTAACATGAGATCCAGAATGTTTTTTTCCATGTATTCAACTATCTAGTTTGTGAGATGTAATAAACCAGAATAGCGCATCAATTATAATATTTTATGATTATTTTATACTCTTGGCAAAACATGTGCTGTTATCTCAAACCTTATTAAAGCTCAGCTGATTAGAGGTTGAAGTTTTTACATAAGTTATTGATGTTGCTTCTTTTATTCAAACATTTTCATAACAAACTAGCTAGGAAAATATTTTTCTTGGCCAGAACCTTAAGATGAGAGTCTTGTGGTGAAGGTAAGAGTATGCAACTGTTTGTTTGGATTAAGAATGCTGAACAAACAACTCCCTGCCTCTGTCGTTGAAACTGTTCTCTAGCACAACACACTTACAGTTTCTGAAAAGAAACCAACATCTTGTGCTCAGAAAAGAGTCTATTTTAAAATCACCGGTGTAGATAGCTCATGGCCATCACATTCCTTGGTTATACAGTGACTGTTTAGCTCCTCTTTCACAGACGTTTCTGATTTATCTGTTGCCTTAAAAATCCAATGATGCTGGTCTTTCCCAGAAGTAAAACCAACCTGCACTGGTGTGATTTATCTGCTTTTTTTTTTTTTGCACTGCTGCCTCCCTGTTCCCCTTTACCCACTGGGCTAAGAGGGCACTTAGTCTTCTTTATACATGATGGGAAAATTGGTGTAGAGATGGGGAGGTGTCACGTAGCTTTCCTAAAGTCCTACAAGCAGCTTGTGACAAAAGGGAATTGGATCCAGGTCTCCTGAACTTCTTGGCCACCCTCTCAGGAGTGCTTGGGTAGTTGGTAGCACAGACCAAAGCAGGAGGAACTGTTGGAAAACTTTGGTGATTGGAGAGATACAGGCATTGGCCTCAAGGCTATGCAAGGAAAGGTGCCCTTCCTGTGAACAGAATTTAGAAAACTCTGTGTGCCCAAAGCTTGTTTTCTTTAGCTATATCAGCTGATCCAGGAAAAGATTATTGTTTAGAAACCTCATCCCTCTATTTTCAGACCATCATAGCTACAGCAGCACAACTCACTGGGAAAAAAATATTCTCTGCAGAATTATTTTTGGGTCAGTATGTAAATTTCTGCTTCTGCTTTTGAATGTTTCTCTAGATTCTGGGGAAAAAAAAATCTAGCACCAGCCTGTTCCAGAAATACCACTTAATTTTCCTTCATCCTTTTGACATGGAAAATGCATATCTGATGGAGGTTATTTGTTTTCACTTGCCATGTGTTAAAAAAGTTTATACATTGCAAGTATTACCAATCTAAACAACACAGGCTAATTGGTGTCCTTATAAAAACAGAACAACATGGTTGTTTGAAGGATTGTCATGTTTCAGAGTAGAAATGTTTAAATGTCAAAAAGATTCAGTGTCTGTGATTGAACTTTAATCTATCTTCTGCGTTTATAGCTACAGGAAGCCCTTCATCTCTGTGTTGTCTTCAAGCACGACCACGCAAAGAGTTGGATTCTGTAAACTTAAAGGATTCTTTTTTAATAGACAAAAGGTCTTTGTACGGAGTCATTAATGATCCTGGTCTCACGTGTAGTGATCTGTATTGACAAGGTGATGGAGGATATTTGAAAAGCGTTTCTTAACACTTCAGAGAGAAGTCACAACAGCGCAAGTGAAGAAAGACAAATGGCTGCTGAACAGCCTCCTACAACACATGATGTGCTGTGTATTAAACATGTCTTGTGAAGAGTTCATTGCTGTGGAAGGTCTCATGTGTCAGCTTCTCCACAGTAAAAGTTTACAGCTAAAAGATCTGCTGTCAGTTCCTTGGTGGTGCTCAGAGGATCTTTGTAGTAGCGAAAGGACTTGACTGTATCATTATTTTATCTCTTCAGTCCTGCTGGGTCTTTGAGGTGGTGCAATGCCCTGTTTATGGCTGTACTAGCACCGGGATAGAAATTCCTGTTCACATGGGCTGTTGTGAGCCAGCAGCAGAAGTAGCTGCACTGCAGTCAGGTATCAGCAAAGCAAGCAGTGACCCAGACACACTTTTTGTTGAGGTGTACTCTAGACTTGTTATATGCTACTGGTCATAAAAAAGGGGATCTGAGCATAAATACCAGGTCATTTCACTTCCCTCCATGCCACTGGCAAAAGAAACCAGTACACACAATGCCCATAGGCAAAGAGGCTGAATCCGTAGCAGAGAAACTGTTTCTTCACACAGGATGTTTCTTTTCTCACATCTTGAGTCCCTTGGAAGTCCTGGGCAGTTTAAGTCCAATGGCATGAGGAAGCAGAGCCCTGTTGTGCATGCTCAGCGTGTCTGGAGATTTTGGTGTAACAGGCAACACTTGTGGTTTAGAGTTTCCTTAACGTATGGCATGACAAGTAGGGATGCCCAGAAAGTGTAGAAACCACTAAGGAACAGCACAAAGGCTTGGGCAGCAGTGATGGTAACTCTATGATAGCTCTTCTACTGGATTATTTTCCTTTATCATAGGATCTTCCCCTTCTCTATGGAAAATGTTCATGGTTCTTACTGATGTCTTGCTGCCATCTGCCCTAAGCTCTCTCCCAAAGAAGGAGGAAGAGCAATATCAGCAGGAATGTTCTAGAAAATATCTGAAAGTGTAACTGGATGGTTGGATCATGAAAAAAGTTGAGTGCAGTTGGAGAAATGGTTTTTGTGAGTTTAGCTTTCAAGAGAAAATGCTTCTGAGGCATCAGGTCCTGACCAGTGCAATTCAGGTAGTGAAATGAAGGATTCTGGTCTTAAGTACTGGCTCCAGTGCTGAGCTCAGCCTTAATTGCTTGGGAGACTTTTATGTGTGCTTATCAGCTGTTTCTGAAGCTCTTCTTTGGGTTCAAGGGTGTGCAAAGCTACCTGTGAAAATGTGCCGTGTTTTTCCACCTTGAGGAGCTGCGATGAAGCTGGCGTTGACCTGAGTGAAGTCAGGCAGCAGTTGCAGCTCTGAAGAGCTGGGAGCTTACCCCCACCAGTGCTGGGGAGAGTTGCAGCCCTGGCTTGGTTTGGGGAACCCAAAGGCAGTGCCTTGCAGTGCCAAGGAGTGTCAGCATCTGCAGAAAGGTGTGATTTGGTGGTGGGGGAGTGAGGGGAGAAGGCCAAGGTGGTTCCCAGCAGAAGCTCACATCACATAAGCTATTTCCTCTCCAGCCCATCTCAGGACACTCCTTGTTGACATATGTGTTTCCATTTGCACTGCAGTATGTTTGCCAGAGGGCAATTGCTCCTTTAACCCCAACCCTTCTCTTTCTGCCTTCTCTGTTTGCTCATTTTAACCCTGTTCCCTCTATCACTACCCATCCCTCCCCTTCTCTCTCCTCTACCTCTTATTCCTTTTTCTTAATCTGCCTTGGGTTTTTACCCTTTGGGTTTTTTTCCCCGCTTCCCCCCTCCCTCTGAATTCCCCACCATCTGTTCCCTCCACTTGACTGCGCTCTTCCATCTTTCCTCATCATTCTTTCCCTTGTTCTTTTTTTTTCTCACAGTGGACTAAAGGTCATCCTCATGTGGAAAAAGATGCACTTTCTGGGGTCATACCTCTGTCTTTGGTTCAATTTCATCATATATGAGGTTCTAGAAGCCTAGAATTCCCTTTCTTTTTCCTTTATTTTTTTTGTTTTGTTTTGTTTTTTGTTTGGATAACAGTTGAATTTATTCCCGGAGTTCCCAGAGATAGCAGGTAGCCTATATCCAAACTCCAAAACAAACCCCCAAAAATGCGAAAATTTAGGGCTGTGTGCACTCAAATAAAGCATGTCTGGTTTGGTGGAGCTATGCCAGTCACACCAGTTAAGGACCTAGTTCAGGAGTGGGTTACTTCCCCTGTTCAAAGAAATGGCTTGCAGTATTTGCAACATTTTCCTGGATTGTGTACACGAGTTAGATTTTCAGCATTTCCTATTTTCAATTACTTTGACTAAGCTTGGAACCAGTCCCCAGCCTCATATAATAATGCCTTTTGTATCTGCACTTGGCACTCCCAGCCAAATCTGTGCAAAGAATCATTTCTGGTGGAGCAGCATTGCAGAGAGGAATGGCTTTTCATAAAAACTTTAAAATATATGTATGTATATATGTGTGTTGGCAAATGCTGCATAAATGTTATAGCTTATCCTGGCAAAACAGCCCTTCTGCTGCTACAGGGGATTTCCTTAGGGAAACTGGTATAAATTATCCCAGCGGAAGCATCCTTTTCGCTGGTTGTGAGGAAGGTGGGTCCAAGAGCAGTGCCAGTAAGGCATTACTAACACAGCTTTGGCCTTGGAACTGACTCAGCATTGTTCAGGCTTGTGCTGAGGAGGTTGGTGTGTTTAAAATTTGAGCTGGAGCATCTGTGCAGCTTCTTACATGTGTGTTTTCTCATAATGACAAATTTTGTTTATTAGCATCTTTTTCAGGGAAAAACATAAGTAATCCCTATGAGCAAATCTGTGCTAAAATGAAAGAAGCCAAGACTGGGTTTAATGGTGTCTCTTTTTCACTCTTTTTTTGACTGGAATTTAGGGATCAGTATCACTCTCTCCAAAAGACACTTTGGTATCAGTGCTGCCTAGACTAATGTCTGTTGTATTCTAAAGACTCCATTGTATCCAGGACTTCTAGAAAATCGTGTGGGAGTAGGAGATGCCTGCCTTCACGTGGCTGTGGGATCTGGGGGCTGGTGGAACAGCTCCACGTGCCGTGGAGCCGTCGCTTCCCTGTGCGGAGGAGTTGTCATAGTGTAGGAATCGCTCCCCGTAGGTTGCAGCTGGAGAGGTCAAAGTCATCACCCACTTTGGGAGGTGGGGTTTGAGCCTGTGTGTGCTCTGGATTTGTACTTTGGACCTCAATCTGCTGCTTCTTGTATCAGGGTTATGTTAAGCCCGAGTAAAAATAATTTGAGCTGCGGCGTACAAGCTCATTGTGCCTTAATAAAGAAAACAACACCACATTCACTCATCACACTTGGAAATTAAAGCTGTAATGTCATAAAAGGGAACTTTTATTGTTTTCAGAGAACATAAAAGCCCTTGGAACAAAGTCAGAAGGGTATTTTTGATGAATAAGGTCAAAGTCTGGTGTACATAAAGTGAGCATTGTACAGCATTATAGGTTGTACTGAGTGTCAGCAAGTTACCAGAAGCCCTGATCCTGTCAACACTCAAATGTGTGCATGAGTTTGCCCTTGTAAATACCCTCATTCAAATACAACTGCAGCAAAGTTATGCTCAAACATGAGTGTTGTAAGAATCAGCATTTTCCTAGTAAAATGTTCAGGAATCAAGATTCTGAAATCCCAAATGGGCCTCAAAGAGCCAAAATGTGGATTTTTCAATTATGCTAAACTTTCAAAGCTCTCTTAAGCTTTTCTTTAGACAACCTAAAGCATTTCGTCTTGATGTTCATTTTTTTAACATCCATCATTAGTTTGAAATAACAAATTCTGTAACTGTAACAAAAAAAAGCAACCCACATAATGACATTCCAGAAGTGTTTTCTTTTAATTTTTTTTCCCCGTAAGTAAGATTTCTTTATAAATCACCAAGTTTGCAGAGAAAGACTTAACTTTGGTACAAACATCCTTTCTCAATATTTTTATGATGAGTTCTAATATTCAAGACAACTGAAAATCTGCTTTCCTGACAAAAAGTTGCAATGGTGAAATTGCCTTTGCACTTTTTCTAGACTGGATTGAATGATTTTTTAAAAAAACATCTGCTTCCAGTATCCCTTCACCCCAGCCCGGTTATCCTAAAACTTGGAGGTTTGAGGTGTACAAAATCTTTTTGTAACTATTTTCGTATGTTTTTCCAAATTATTGTGAAATTTAAAAATGGTAAAATGGGGCTTCTGTGGAAGAGAAGGCAATTTGATCATGAGAAAATACTTTTTGTTGCTAAAGGACAAAAAGTGCATTTAATTGTCTAAATTTCAGTAGAGACTAATATCAAACATTTGAAAAGTGTGAGCTCCCTGCTTTGGCTCTAGGTGGTGGAGGGTGAGGTGCATCTCTCTGTACCTCTGTTGCTCTGTGATGGCTGGTGCCCTTCATGCTGGGTGACATGCAGCTGTAGTTATCCCTGGCTCTTAAATAGGCAGCGTTTAACTTACAGTACCTCACCATGGCCCAGATTTCCAGTCGAAGCAAGGATGGCCTTGGGTGTGGATCATCCCCATCCAGGGGACCTGAGAGATGCAGCAGGAGGAGGAGAGGAAGAGGTTGGAAGCCCTGCTGCCTTCCAGCTCCATCTCAGCTGTTTGAAGCTTTAAACAGTTTGAATAATGATTCTGAAGGACAGAAAAAAAGGTGGCAAGGAGAGCTTGTTGAAACAAATAAGATTTTTCTTTTTTTTTTTTTCCCCTCTCCACATGAGAGAAGGCAGGCTGCGACTTACAATGAGTGGTGTGAGTCACTGTGACAGAAAAAAACCCACCAAGCCACAGCCTGTTTGCTCGTGCAATGGCTGTGCTGCTGCCCTCCTCCATCCCTTCCCTGTTTTGCTCCCGAGCCCACATGGCAGGCATTATATGCCGATCTATTCTTAAACTGTTTCTGGTTTCTTTGTGGCACCAGCTGCAGGGGAGCGCAGTCACGCGAGCAAAGGCAGGATGTTTGGTGGCTCTGCCAGCTGTGCCCAGCCCCACATATTTTGTCTGGCAAAAAATATCGAGGAAGCCTCATCCACCAGGTTTCTCAGCTCCTCCCGAAGGGTGTCTGCGTTTGTCCCTGGGTGACGGGAAAAAAACCCACCAAACAACCAACAAACAAGGACGAGGAAGAAAAAGGAAAGAATAAGAAAGGATCAAAGTGTTAATTGTAAAACATCTTGTGGTGCCAGGTGGAAATGAAAGCAGGGTGATCAGTGAGATAATCGATGGGGATGTAACTGAAGTGCATTTTCCTGCAGCTCACTAGGATAACGAGGAACCCACAAAGGACATGGGAGATGCAAACAAGCTTTGTTGCCCTGTCATTATTTTTAGGAGCAATGTGATACCACTGAGGACTGGGTTAATAACAGATAATTGCTGGCTTTATTCTTGCTTTTCTCTCTTTTTTTCCCCCTCCCCACTTCCCTGAATGGTTTTATGGGATATGGACTTAGTAATGTTGTGGCAAAGTGTCATTTCTTGTTTTATTGGAATGACTCAAGTGTGTATGCTGTGGCGGAGGTCAGGAGCACGTTTATGAAGTTTGCACTGTGGTTAATTAGTAGGAGTAGGCAAGTTTCCTTCTCCCTGTCTTTTTGCTCCTGTGGGGGGACGGAACAAACTCTCCATAAATTTGCCTGGACCATACTGATCTCACACAAGTTTGATCCTGAAATGATGCCCAGTAAATCAGCCTGTGACTTCTCCCAGGGCTCCCTGTTCCTGTGCACTGCTGTGCTCAGGCTCCACAGGAATTGCAAACCTGCCTGTGTGAAGCTTATAGAAACCCTTGGATTTTGGACTGCAGAGGGGTCTGAGCAATCAGCTGCTCTTCCTTCTTGCCCAGGCCACTTGAGTGACATTTGGCAAACACTTTTCTACCTGTGGCCAATTTTTTGTCCAGCTCTGGATTTGCCTTTGTTAGGCTACACCAAATGCTGCTGGTCCCAGGTCCCAGGACAGCCACAGGTGTACAGAAATTCTTTCCATGACTTGTGTCCTGACTGTTCAGGCCCAATGCAGAGGCAGCTGTTGGGCAAACACAGATCCGGGATAGGGCAAGTGGAAAGGAAAAGTGCTTTTGTGGTTGGTGGTACTGCAATAAAACATACTTGCTGTTTCTGACGAGTTTAGATCATAATTTCAATAAAACCTTCCTATTATTGTATTAGTTGATATAATTCATTTTTATTTTATGTTTTTATTATCTTAAGGGCAGCTCTTGGCTTTATTTTATAGCCTTGATTTAGCAGTCTGACTTCCTGGGACGGCAGAGAGATTCTCAGCTGTCATCGAAGAGCTCTCAATTGCTCGTGGGCTTGTACTTGCTGACTTAATGTGAGACTCGGGGGCTGTATTTGCAAGGATCTGATCAGGCAGTCAGACCACCCCCAAGCTCATCATGTTCTTTCTGAACTTCCACAGCAGTGTTGAAGGACTCCATGGAGAAAGTATGGCCATTGATGGCTCTTGGGTGCTAACAGGGACCCAGAAAGAGAAATAGTCAAGAGCACAGACAATTGAAGTGTTCAGCTGCTTGGAGAAGAATCCCAAATGCTTAAATTTGGTGGAGATGAACAGGAGAAAACAGCAGAATGATCAAGGAGAAACAGGGGTTTCCTCAAACTAAAAGAAGAAAGCTCATTAAATTAGAAAGGTTTTTCATTTTTGACGCAGGTTTTTTTCACGAGACTTGTGTGCAGAAAAGAGGAGGTAGAGAGTTTTATGCTTATTTTAAATTATGTGACTTGGCGTGTATAAATTAAGGCTGAAAATGAAAAATAATTTTTGTTGTATTTCAGTGCTCTGCCTCTTTAAGAAATAATTAGAGTACAGATTTAAAAAAGCCTCTGGGAGTACGATTGTTCAGATCTGATCTGGTTTACAATAGTAGAAAATCCAGGATGCAGTCATAAAATGTGTTAATACCCATCAAAATATTATTACTGAAGAGATTTGCTCTTTTGAATAAGATATATCAAACAGAAAATTTTACAGTGGAGGGGAGGTAGGCACCCAGTTTACTTTATAGCTATCTGTTGGGTAAAAAATTTATAGCCATAACGTAGGGTTGCAAAATGTGGAGCTGGAGGTCAGGAGTCTCTCTCTTTTTTCAGCCTGCTCCATAGTCTGGTGGTGTTGGACAAAACAGCTGCTAGAGCTCCATTCAGGCCATGTGGTCACAGAAATATTTCATGGGGTGGTTGTGATGGGATGTCCAGCCCCATGTTTGGCTTCTTCATGTTTTTCAGAGCAATGCTGCAGGCAATAAGAGTATCAGAAGAACTGAAGTGTTTGAGACTGTGGGTTTGGGAAGCAGCAGAGAAAGGTCATCTGGAGGGATGCAGATGGAGGAAGTGACATGGAAAAGACTAGGAGGTGTTTGGACCAGCAGAAAGTCAACAAAGCTGATGCTGGCTTGGCTGTCAGGACTCCTTTGCGATAAACTCCCAGTGAAGCAGAGACACTGTTTGCCTGCTGCAGCCCTACAGTTTTCCTCATCCTTTTATGCCACATTTGATTTATAGAGGCACTTAGTGGCCAGATGTGAGGGTATAAGCATCAGTCAGGGGGATGCTAATATATTCTCTTCTCTGTTTCTAATGAATGTCCAAGTACTTAGTCTCGCTTTCAGAACTATATACTGTGAATGTGGGTTAAATTAATCAGTAACTGGTCAGGAGAGATGTTCAGAGGAAGCCTAAAAACCAAAAAAACTACTCATGTTAAAATCATGTTAACAGTGGGGTGGAGCCATCAAAAGGAAGGAAATTAAAATTGAAAGCAATCTTAATTTGTGCTATTAGAGATGGGGAACCTGGAAACCCAATATGTCTGAAAGCGACCTTAAGGTGGTGGTGAACAGCAGATGAAATCCAAGTTCTTAATACAATGCCAAAGGCAGGGAACAAAATAGCTGTTTTAAGACCTCCCACCACTAAGCTTCTATACACATGATTACAATGAGCACTGACGTCTTGGTGCTGGACAAAGATACCAGTGAGTCAGGTTTTAGAGAACAGGTAATGTTTAAAGAGCTCAGAGGACTGAATCATGGGGAAAGCAGAGAGGCAGTGCTTATGAAGAAAATTAATGTCAAAGGGACAATCACTGCTGTTGAAAAACACTGGATAAATTACAAACAAAGGAAGAAAAGGAATCATTAAAGGTGAACTTGATGCAGGTTAAAGGAATGAAATTCCTGTGGGTGCAGATATATAAAAGGACAAAGAGAAATCTTTTGGAGCGGGCAGCAGCATAAACAGTATATGAATTTCAGCTAGTGGCAATATGAAGCTCAGTCTTAGATCAAAGGTCTAATTTGATCCGTGGTCATTCTGAACAAGGGACCTGATGTGAAATGCCAGACTTTAGGGAAAATCCAGATCACTTCCAGACTGTAACTTTGTGTGCCACAACTCCAGGATCATCTCTGTTTTGAAAAACAAGAAATGTTGGCATAGAGTGATTATGGGGATGCTGTAATGGCAGATGGGCACCAGAGTGGAAGTTCTGACATGGGAAGGCAACACGGGGTGTGGACTACGTGCAGTATTCTGCCTACTCAGCTTATGGTAGGTGGTCCAGGTTTCTTTACTCTCCCGGGCATAGTTGAGTCTCCCAGAAAAAAAAAGACTGAAAAATTGTTTGTGCCTTTAATAACTGAGCCACCCTTGGTGGCACACGAGGGAGAGCATGCATTTCAAATTACTGGAGAAAAAGAAGTGGTTCACAATCTTATCCATGTTTGTAAACCCACCAAAGTGTCTGAGAGCCTTGAACAGCCTCCAGCACCACAATGTTTGCCTATCCCAACTTTGTCTCATTATTTTCCTTCCCTTGCACCTCTGTGCGTCTGGAGCCCAGCTGAGAATGAAATGAGCAGCGCCGAAGGACTGTGAGAAAGACGATTTGTGTGGTAAACCCAGCACAGCCAGAAGCAGGAAGTACCAGATTTATCATGGGAAATCCTCTTCTTGTTAGATGTTTCCAGCCTACTTCTCCAGGCTTAAGCTATCTCAGTGCTGCGTGTAGGCCCTGGTTCAACAGGGATGCTCTGCATTTGCCAGACTTGAAATGCATGAAGTTAATTAGCACCCTGTTAAATCAGGGCTCTGTCACTGTGTCAGACAATCCCCATTGACTCAGAGCTGCTTGAAAATTTCCTGTCTCCTGGGATAGCATAATAAAGCTACAGAGGGAGTTTAAGTTACTCAAGATGGGGTTGGATTCCCCATGCTCTGCTTTGGAAATGTCCTTTCTGTTCTGGCCCTATGTAATACATGTGGCTTTGGGGCTCCAGGCCACCTCCTGAGGAGCAGGTCCTCTGCCTGCCATCACTGTGGCAGCCCTGCACTCAGTCACAACCTCCCTGAGGCTGGTCCTCACTTTTTCTACCACATCCAGACTCAGGAGCCCCTTTTCTTGCTTCTTTGTGCTACTGAGTAGCACTGAATCAGTGCTGCCTTCAGGCCAGACCGTGGGCAATACCTCTGTGTTCATTTTCTCTGCTGCTGTGGACAAAGAGAAGCCCAGCCCTCCCTCCCTGTCTTCTGCTCTGGCTGCCCTCAGGGGTGGGTTGTCACACTTTGGCCCTGAAGAGGGACTCAGAGCTCTTAGGAACCTTCTGTGTGTGCAGCCACTGGCGATGGGGAGCTGCACATCTTCCCTGTGCACCACGTGGAGAGGGGTGTTTGTCTGTTTTCCCTTTATTCTGCTTCCTGCTGGGTCTCTTTGATGATTATTAAGTAGGAAGAGATGGTTAGATCACTCCCTGTGTGCTTTCTCTGTTATTCACGATTTGTGTCTCTCCCATCATAGTCCATCCATCTGCCTTTGTGATTCAGGGTACCTGATTTTCTCTGGATGAGCCTCTGTCACTGCTGCACCGGTCTGAGTCGTATGCAAATTAGCACTAATCAAGAGGAATAAGCCAACCAACAGCTAGGACATAGCAGGGTGTCATGAATGATTTATAATTATTTCCTCCTAAAACCACTTGACATTTGCCATTACTTGAAGTCTGTTTGCTGTGCTTGAATCAGGCAGAAACAGATCTCCCGTTGAACATAATGGGGGTCATTCCAGCAAGCAAAACTGTATGTACTGTCTATGGCTACAGTATAATTTTATTGATTTAAAGTGTTTTAAGGAAAGGCATTATTTCAAGCCTGGAGATAAAGGTGGCTCATTGGTGTAATTGCACAGTAATCTTGTTCAGTGCCCCAAATAACACTGTGAAGCGTCATAATTTATGGACAGTGTGTACATGAAGTGATTAGAGGTCTGGGATGATGAGGCTGCAGTATGGAGGGCATGAATGAGTGGGAGGAGATGGCAGAGTCCTAGGCAGAGGCACTTCACAAGGGCAGCCAGCTCCGCTTTGCACTTGGCCAATGTTCTGCTTGTGGCTGCTGCTCGTCATGGGGGAGCAGAGGTCAAAAGCAAGGACTGTGAGCCATGCAGCTTTGATGTGAGTCTCTTAGGAGGGTTCACAAAATTTTTGGGGGTGTCTAGAACTGGGTTTTTGAGTCAGGCCAAGGTCTTCTGTTAATGACATAGCTGTCTGTTTTCACTGGGGATGGTGTGTATCTTCTTTGCTGGAGCTGCTTCCTAACAAAATGAAACCAAAGGGAGGCTGAATGTTGTTGCAAGCATTATGCTAATGACTTGCTTTCTTAAGCTTTGATAATTCTTTCTGCAAATTAAGAACTTTAGCAGCATTGCTTCTCAAAGCATCCACTTGGATGCTGCTCTGGAGCCTCTGGGAGTGATGCATTCTATCTTATGGGAGTCAGGCAATGCATCACACTCTGTGGGATTCTCATGGCTGTGAGACCCCAAATCTTGGAGAGGACAACAGAGAAGAAATCCTGAAGGTCAGTGTTACAGTCTTTTTAGGCCATGAAATTTCAAACCACATGAACTGAATGTAAGGGGATCCAGCACAGCAGGTTGAGGATGCTGAGCAGGAGTAAGCTGGTCTGTGACCCTGAGTTTCCATGCTGTTGTATTTTGCTTTGATACCATAGTGACTATTAAAAAAAAAAAAAAGTGAGAAGTGATAGATTACAGCAGAACTCAGGCAAATCTCTCATGTTTTTTTAGCAAGTTAATATGTGCCTAGCACATCCCAGTGGGATGCCAGTGGCTTCCATGGAATTTTACTGGAAATGAACTGGGTACGTCTGGTCAGAGAGGGAAGCCTCAGGCTGCTGGCAAACTTTTGCTCCCTCTCTGATTATTTTATTTAGATAAAATATGTATGTATGTATATATATACAGTAATTTAAGGCTAAGACTATTGTATTGACTATTATTTTCAAAAGGTTTTGAAAGAAAACAGGAACTTTGTTGCCTTGCAGCAGAGCTAGGGAAGCTGAGCTGAGGTGAATCTTCTCTAACATGACTGTAAGGCTGGCTCAGGAGAATACCCAGGGACTGATTATCATAATTTCATTGTCAAACTTTCACAGTACAAGCTGGGAGATCTTGAGGGCCCTATTCTGGACTTGTTGCTCTATAATTCTTTCCTCACCACCTGGCATGGTGGAAGGACAACATACCTATTAATTTTGGAGTTGTTCCTGAAGAGCTGCTGATGGCAGATTTAAGGCATAAGTGAGTTTGGCAAAGCACAACCTGAAAGGAGAAAATTTTTTTGTGAAGGCAAGGGCAAGGTATGATAGGAGAAATCAGCTGCATGAAGAGACCTTAGACAGCAGCCCTGGAAGGATGGGAGGAAATGAGTTGTTCAGTTTAGGGAAAAATAGAAGAATGGTGAGATATGATGCAAACTTTTCAATATCTTGAGGTTGCTGTAGTGGCAAGAAATAATCTGTTGTGTATTTTCCTTAGTGTTCAGACAGGGCTCATGGATTCAAATACAATTAGGGAAACCAGTGGAGCTCTTCATTAGGTTCTCATTGCTCATGTTACCTCTTCAGCAAGAAGCCTCTTAGCTTCTGGGCTAGGAGGTTTCAAGGTGTCTATGTAAGTCTGTTTGTTACCTGCCAAACCATGGGCGAAAAAATAAGGATCCTCTCTGCCAAGGGACTGGGCTGCAGGTGGTAGGATTTTTTTTTTTTTTTTCACTTGATGCTTTATAGATGGAGAGCTGGCTGAACAAGGAGGTCCTGTGCACTGCTGCTGTCTCAGCACCAAGCATGGACAGAACATGGTTCCATTTGCCTGGAAGTGATTGTGAAAACACCACACCGCCCTCTGAGATGGCAGTTGCTCGCATCCACCACCCATGTGAAAGAAGGATGATGAGCCTTAATGGAATTTGCCCTGTCCATGGATTCAAACCCCAACTTTATTGGTTGATCCGGGCCACAGGGCCATAATCCTCTTCTAAAGAGAACATCCCTGCTATGAATGACTAGAACCACTGCAGCCTTCTCCCTCTCATTTTCTGTGACAGTGACGAGACAGTAAAAGCAGTCCCCACTTAGGGTTTTGACTTTATAATGTTTTGGCTTTGGAAGGTTTTTGGAATCTGACTAGGCAGGAATAGAAAGAAAAGCCTCTAGAGTGGCATGCAGGGCATATGAAAATGTCCATCAGTTCCTCTCTACTTGGGTGTGTGCTTCAAGGGCAAAGATGGCTGTGGTAAAAGCATAATCGATTATGAGGCCTTAATTGCTTTTGAAATGACCACAATCTTTTTATTACCACAGCAAAACGTGCTTTGGACTCCACTGTGGCCAGTGTTTAGGTTGAGGCAGACCACAGGATGAAAAGAGCATGACCCTGCTACTCAGTTCCCCACGCTCCTGTCTAAAAACAGATAGACAGAAAAAGAAAAAAGAAATTTTCCACATATTCTAGTCCTTGGAGCTCGGCAAGCTGCATCTAGCTGGAGGCTGCAGTGTTTGAGGTCCTATGTTACTAATTTTGTGGAGCAGAGGATTTGCATTTCCTCACTCCTCCATGCAGTCTGGAGGCAGTTGGCTGGTCATTTTATGTTCTCAGAGAATATTCTTGCCCATTTCTTCAAGAGGAGAGAGCTCTTTAGCCTATTTTACAGGCAGGACCAAAGCAAAGCCTTCTCACATTTAACAGCCAATGTTGAAAATCCCCTCTGGAGATTGAGTCAATGCCCAGGACATTGCCCACCTGGGTGCTGAGTATCTCCAGGGACAGACTTTTCTTGTGAACCTGTTTCAATGCTGATCAGCCTCATAACCCACCCCCCCCCCCAAAAAAAAAAAAAAAAAAAAAAGTCTTTGGTTTCTCTTTGGGTTAAATTGAAGAGGATGAAATGTGGACTCAGGTTTTGGCTCATGTAGCTCTGTGCTGTCTGCATTGCATACCTTGGCTTCTCTTTGTGGAGGCCAAATTGAAAGTGACAGTCTCACACTTCTGTGGCTGATGTTAATGCCTGAAATCTGGCTCCCTGGGACACAGGTTTTGACTTACCTCTGGCATTTCAGGCATCTCACATTCCTTATTCCCCAACATTTTTAGCCTCCACTGGGCCAGTTTCACAGATGGCTCCTTTACAGCAGAGAGAAATTGTTCCCGTTTCTCCTCACCTGAAGCGTGGTCCAGTTGTTTTATGAGGTTACAACAAATCTGCGTGTGGTGGAGAGTGTTTGTGGGCCCTACCCAAGCCTTTCATATTGCCTAGAAAGAATTTTCTCTTTCACTCATTCCCTTTTCCTCTGTCATGCTCTTGGGAATTCAGTGGGACTTGTGACAAGGGAATGGTGAGCGGAGCCTGGCTACAGAGGGTTGCACTTGTGAAATGTCTTCATTTTAATCCACATGTTTGTTCCAGCTAGACTATTTTCACAGCTGCTTACGGAGGAAAAAAGGGACACTAACAAATCTTGTGAGAGACCTCTTCAGTGCTTTAGTTTCTCGTTTCCAAACATCCTTGTAAAAGAAATCACATCCACTTACTTACACAAATGCCCCAAATAGACTTTTCTGTAAACTGAGGGAGAAAAAAAATATTCAGTCTCTAGTTGGAATTTAATTCAACAAAGGGTTGAACCGTCCCAGCACTGGAGCTGTTCCACATTTGCATCCGTTGAGGATGTGACCCCCAGCCCTCAGCCCTAACTGAACTTTCTCAGTAGTTTTATACAGCGGTAGGACACACAAGTTAAAAAATAAAGGAAGATTTCAGTGGGAAGCATTTACAAATCTGTATTGTTTCCTTAGTCTCACTGCAACTCTAATTTTAAACCTAATGATAAAAGCTGTAGTATTACTAAGATATAGTTCTGGGTTGTTTTTTTTTTCCCTTTTCTGGTCTTGGGTGGTCTAGAATGTGCAGTAATTCATGTTCTCAGCTGGGTTTCCACCACATTTCTGATTGACCTGATTACTTTCCCAATGACAGAATCCAAAATTGAAACCACATCAGAACTCACTGGAGTTGGTTCTGTTTTTGATGTTCCTGGAGCTTCTCTGGTGGCTCAGCAGGATATATGTCTTCATGAGGGTTTTTTAACCCCTCTTTTTTTTCTTTCTTTTTTTTTTTTTTTTTTTTTTCTTCTCATGGTGGGCTTACATTTGGGACATGAATTATTTAGGGAAGTCCTGAAAGGAGGGCAACAAGGAAGGAGAGAATTCAATAGAGGTGTTACATTTTAGGACTTAATTCTGGACATTAGCATATATGGCTTGAGGGAGCTACACAGAGAAAAGGGCTTTTTCTGCAGAAAAAAGGATCTCTCATGACATTTTATGTTGTTGCACTAACCCCTTGTTTCCTTCCTCTCCCCATCCTCCAAAAAGATGGACACGTACTACAGAAGTCTAGAACTTCCTTTCTTATCACCTTTGCTGTAAAAGGAAAGACTGGGACAAGCTGAGCTGAATTTATTATGGTGAAGAGTGCTTGTGATGGCATTGGGAAGGTTCCTCTGAAAGCCACGGTGCCTCACTGGGAGTCCTGAGTCTGAATTTAATTGACCAGGGAGCTTTGTTTGGTTCCTTTTCCTTTCTATCCCGGCTTCTTCCTGGCAGAGTGAAGGAACAGAGCAAAGTGTAAAGGACTGTTCCCTCACACTGGGACTGGCTCCACTCCTCTTTCTCTTGCTCCCAATGAGACATAAATTCATTAGGGCAGTGTGTGATGTGGGGTTGGAGCCTGTCCAACTTACACCGAGGACTTCCTCGTGCCCCGGCACCCATGTCTTTGAACAGTTAATATGCACGTTTGCGTGACACGGGAAAGGTTGCACCGAGGGGAACATATGCCATATTAGGTAGTGTTAATGGTACTGGTACCTTCTCCGATTTCCTCTGCTCCCTTAAAGAGTTTGGAGGTGGGAAAGCCAAGCTGTGTGCGCTGTATTTCCATGCGGTCATGGACAGGGATCCAGAGAACATCTAGTTTGTGCTCAGCTCAGTAGCTCCTCCTAGCAGAAAATCCTCACGCTGAGGTGTATTGTTTTCTGAGCCCTTTTCAGAAGGTGGAAAAAACGTTTTGCAAAACAATAGGAAGTGGATAGTGTCGTGAAAACACGCTCCAGCTGAGTTTTGGCACCAGCAACACAAAACTTAAAGAATCTTGTCCAACTCTTCATGGCTTTCCAAATGAACATCGCGATGCTGTAAGTCAAATAACATTGTCCAACCCTTTTCATCCTGTTTGTAATTCCACCAGGGACATCATTACCGTAACCAGCTGCTCTGGGATTCTCTAATGAAAACTTTGTTTCTGAATAGAATAATTAAACCTTCATATTCAATTGTCAAACAGCTCGATCTTTGCTCAGTGCATGGATGTGATTAACCACAGCAAACCATTCTGCAGCTTAAACTCACAATTGCATCTAGTATAAAAATGATTAATTAGGCGACGTGCTGCTTGGGAAGTTTACAAGCAGATCAATGAATAATGTTTAAGTGAAAATTTTATAGAGACGTTACGGGCGCTGCAGGTTTTGTGGAAGCCTTGCTGACGGCTTACGAATGTGTGTGCTCATGTTCCATAAAGAAATTCTACATCATGGACAGAGGTTCAGAAGTTGTTCATGGGAAGGGGAACCCTGAGGTTTTTGGAGTTTTCTTTCTATAATTGTTTTTGACAGAAACTCTGTCCTTTTCCGTCTCTCAAAGCAAAGTTTCTAGTGTGAGCAATATTTTCCCAATTCTGTTAAAAATATGGTTTTTATTCTTGTATATTTTCTTCATTTTTGGGCTGAATGGGGATATGGAAGGAAAATTCATACATGAATATGCCTGGTAAAATTACCTGTGAATTGCAGCTAATCCACTATCAGTGTTTGAGACATTAAGAAAAATAATTGATCAATTCAAATGAAGTAATCCCCACCCTTAATTTTATTATGGTTTTCTTTTTGCATATGTAGAGAAATGCATAGTAAAGCACAGTTGTATTTTGGTATGACAATTAATTTTATTATGTCATTCCTCAACTTTTTCAGCTTCTTTTGAAATGTTTATTTCCTGTGCCCATCATCCTTGTGGCTTACTGACTTCTTTTATCAGAGATGAATCAGGGCTTTTAACTGGGCTTACAGCTAAATATTATCTTAATTGTTCTCTATAGCTGTTTTGGATAATTCCTTTAGGAAAAGATGTTAATGCTTTTCATTCGATAGGGTGGTCCCTTGTAGTGTAGGAATATCACAGTGGAGCAGTTCTTGAGATGTCTTTGTCACCCTTCATTTTAGCTCCTTACAGCAGCAGACACTCCTTCAGCTCTGGTCATGAAGATTGTTGGGTTTGCTGTTGGGTTTTCCGAGCTCTTTCCCTACAGAAAGCTCAGAAAGGACCCAGGATGGAGGCAAAACTGAATTCTCAGACATTAATTCTGTCTTGTGTGCGTGGTGCACAGATGGACCTATGTAAAGACTTTTGATTTGCACCTTAGTTGTCTTTGCATTGACAGTCACAGGCTTTCTCTGAAGTTACTTCCAATATATCTTTCTCCCTGTGTGCAGCCTTAAGGACAAAGACAAATAAACAAAGGCGAGCAAGCGCATTTCTATCCTGTACCGTGTGTTGCCAAAAATAGTAGTCAGATGGAAGAGATTTTTCCAGAAGTCTTGTGCTGCATAATCTGTTTCAAATAAAGATAATAAAATAAACAACTGTTTATAAAGAGAATGTGAATGAGCAGGGCTCCCCTGCTGCCCGTTGTGAGGGTGCTCAGTGCAGACGTTGTCTGCGAGAATTCCTGATCTGGCATACAAAGTTCTGGTTTTTATCTCCAAACCCCCTGCTGTGAAGCACTAGGGACAGATTTCAGGATAATCTATGTTAAATATAGCACCCCAGGAAACTGCCATGCTCTGGTGTGAACAGGGAAGTTTCGTGATATAGACCCTTGGATCCTCATCTCCATCATCTGCAGGCAGGGTATTGGAGTGGTCCCTCGCTGCCTGTTTGGCTCAGTGGTGGGAAATGTGGACTGGGAGAGTTATCAGTTACCTTTGCTAACAGTCATGGCAGAGCAAACTGTGATCCGTGTAAGTACTGATCCAGCCAGAGTGGTGTCACTTTGACAGAGCTCGTGCTCAGTTCCCCTTTACTGTGGATGTTCCGGAGCTCCTGGGGTTAGGAGTATGCCCACTTTGCAGAGTTCTGTGTTTCCCCTCCAACATTGCTGTCGAAGTCTTTGAGAGTTAGCTCTATTTGGAGATTTCCAGCTCATCTTGCAGTGAATGTGGTGGCCAGAAATCCGTACAGAGCAGCCTTTCACACCACAATATATTTAAGAAAGTCTGCCTCCGATCCTGGCCACATAGTTTGAAAAGCAGAGGAGCAACAAATGAACAAATGCCAGGGCATGTAGGAAGGAAAAAGTGACCCAAACTTGGGATTGCTTTTTCTTTCTTTGGTTATTTTTTTTTTTCTGGAAAGATTTGATTCAAATTTTGCTTTGGACCCCTTTTCCTATTAAAAATTAAAAAAACTAAACCCTAAACCTAAGTACACAAAGAAACAGATTTCCCGTCACAGGAAAAGAGGAGAGCAGACCTACATGGCAAGCATAGGGGAGAAGACTGCCAGAGGTGGAAATTTTCTGGGATCTGCAAGTTGGGTTCAGCTGGTTACGAGTAAGAGGGGCTAGATGTGAATTTTGGATCCCTCTCTAATTTGATTCTTATGGCAGTGATTATATTTATATACAGCCTGCAGACTCCAACCAAGTGTGGTGTCTCCAGGGATGGCACAGCCACACGCAAAAGTGTTCCTACCCTAAATTGTCTGTAGTCTAAGCCAACAACAACTGAGAAGGGAAATGGAAGAAGAGAAAAAGGGGTGGTCACCAGGAAGGTTGGGACATGAGGTTTTGATTCAGGCTCCCCTCCTGCCAGAGAATCTGCCTCGATCTCTGCAAATCTCATCCCTTTTTCACCTTGTCCTTGGCTCCCCTGCCTCTGTGCTGATCCTGCTGCCTGATCTCCAGCCTTCAAGGTTTTTCTGAGATTTGGGGTAACAAGCTCTTGGTGGCACCCTGTGACTCCGTGTTATGGGAATGATGCAGAAGCAGGAGGACAGACAACTATCTTTTCCCTTGGAAACCCAGAACCTGGGCCCCTTGCCTGGAGGGGGGCCTGAAAATGTGAATCTCTTTATAAACTTGGGTTATCCAGTTTATAGTACAATTCCCTGGCAATATGTCTTTCAATGGGCTTTTTTTCCCCTCTGTTTATCACAACTTTTCATTATTCATTGTATAGTTCTGTTCTATTAGGGGGAAGTTTACATGTTACAGGCAGCATAAGGTTGGATAAAACAGAAAGAAAGGGTTGCTTTTTTTTAATTAAAAAATTACTGCCTGAAACCATGGATATGGGAAGATCAGTATTTGCAGCTTGTGCCTTTTGCTGCATTTCTTTAAGCCATTAATTTTGGAATTAGGATAGTATTTGCTGTCTCCCTTCCCTCCTTGTCTTCTTACCTCTCCTAAATATTTTATTTATCTGTGGAGTGGTTCTGCAAACTGGTTCCCTTCTCACCCATCCACTTTAACTGCATCCAAGGTTTCCTTTTAGGAACAAGAAAGGGAGGCTGGCTTGGCTTTTCCTTTCCCATCCAGCCATTTCTAGGCTTTATTTAATTTTTAGCTGTTTTATTGAAACGTTCATAAACTTGGGGCCTAAGCTGGGCTTAAGAGTGCACCGGGAAAGCGTTAAAAAAACACATCTTGAGCAAGGCTGAGAAGAATCCATGGATGCCAGGACAATGTGTGTTTGATAAACATATGGACTCGAAGGCAGATAGGAGCAAGGAGGCACTTTTCCTGCATATAGCTGTATTATTTATGGATGTCTTTGCTGTGCAGCGAGGACCAGGTTCTGTTTAGCTCCTCTCTTTGGGTGGTCCGCGAGAGATTCTGAGTAGCCTTCAGTAGCCTTCAGGCATAATTGCCAGGCATGCTCTTGTATCTGAGATAGCTTAATAAAGCATTACATATCTTACTGCTTCTATATTTTATTACCTAACCCAGTGCATGCGGTCAGCGGGTAATTAAATTCAGCTGTGTTTTTACTCTCTGTTTTAAGGTCGAAGTATGAATTTCTCCACGAATTCTTTGAAACGGACTAATACGATGCATGCATGATAAAGGCAAGGCTAATCAGAGCCAGACTGTTAGTGCAATATAAGGTTGCCCCAGGTGTAATTTATTTTCATATTATTGGTGGTTTTACTGTTGAACATATTAGAAGACGAAGAAGAAATAATAATTCTTTTCCGTGTATGGCCAGAAAGCTACAGGCTGGGTTGAGAAGCTGGGTTTTCTTTTCATTTCTATTTTATGCCACGTTTCAGCTCAACCGCTTGTGCTCAGCACTGAAGTCGATTTCAATTAACCTATTCCTTCATTAACTCACTCTCTAAGTGCAGGAGGATATTGCTAGATTGCTCTGCGCCATTATGAAAAGGATTGTGGTGCAGCCTTTATTAAAAGAAATGTCTGCATTGGAATGTATGCTGTAAAAAGCTTAAACAAATCTTTTTCTTGGATTTGACCAACTGGGGCTGGAGTGGCTGCATGGGCTCCAGGAGGTGGACTATTTTCACTGGGGGTGAGAGTGGCTTGGGAGTTTGGGGTGGCTGTGGGGTGGAAAGGAGGAAAGGGGCAGTTGGCCGCAGTCTTGTGGCTCAAATCAGTGTTTGAGGCCCTATGGTTGTCATGTCAGGAGTGAGGGTTGGCTGGGTGAAAGGGAGAGGCAGCAAAATCATGAATGCAGAATCCAATCCTGCTGCTCTCAGAGGATTGATTACCTGGGGAACTCATTGCAGGAGGAAAAATGGATGTTTGTAAAGTTCTCTGGGAATATCCCAAAGACACAGTGGGGTTGATGTGGGGGGTTTTTCACCCTAGTCAAACCTATTTTACAATTGATGTTCTTTCTCCCTTCAAAACTGGCCTTGCTTTATGTCCTTAGACCACCCCATGTGCGATCTTGCTGTTGCTGCAGCATACCAGTTGTCAGTGCCAGAAAACTGTTTCGTGAGCAGCAAAAACAGAGACCTAAATTCCTGGAGACCGGTGCCCCAGGGTCAGCACACAAAAGGCATCTCAGGTGCCTGCTGGTGGCTGAGACTTAACCTCACAGAGGCTCTCTTTGCTCGGTGAATATTATTCAAAAACTTACAGGAACTCGAGGTGTGATTCATCTCTGTGCCAGAGGGGAAAAAAAGATAAGAAAAACAAGTCAGCATCATTTTTTTTTTTTTGGTGGGGAGTGCTGAACACATTTAGGATGCACTCATCTGGCTCAGTTTCTTTAAAACACACCCAATACCATCTGTTTACATTAAGGGATTAAAAACAGGAGAAGGCATCACAATAGGTATGAGGAACCTGTATGGTCTTTCTCCATGGGTAAAGATGTGTTTGAGATTAACTACTGGATTGAAATCCGCTGGAGATGATCCCGTGTGTGCACATAAGGCTACATGGACATCATGGAAGGAAGCTCCAAAAACCTGTAACTTTCGAAGGGATGGGCTGGAGTATAAACTCCTGACCAAACATGACAAAGCTGTGGCAAGTTTGCCTGATGAAGTGCTGCAATTTACCACAATGTTGCCCTTGTTCACACCTGCCTAGTGATCTAATGCAATGGATTAAACCCTCCTTTGTTGAAGTTCTACTCCAGAGCTGGGGAAGAGTGTCCTGCAAGTATAGGGCTCACTCACACCACTTCCAGGGCATTTCTTTTGACATTGTCCTTTCAGACAGGTGGCTTTTGACCCTGGTCAGGGCAGAGAGCTGGACAAAGGGTGGGAACACACAGCTGCTTGTGAATCTGCCCCGACCACTTGGGCAAAGTTCTGGGGGCTGTAATCTGGCTTTGCCCAGGTGAGGTCCAGAAGCAGAAGAAAGCCTGCTTTAACACAAGTAACTCAGGTTGATGTTTGACCTCTGCTTCCCCAGCTGTGAAGCAGTGAAAGAAATGTCCCTCACAGCTGACTTTTTGCCTTTGAATTAGTTTGCAAAACACTGAGAGTTCCCAGGCTGATGGGGTTGCAAACCACACAGTTTGACTCTGCTGTTACCGATTGGAAAGAGCCATGCTGGGCTTGGGATTTAGTACTATAGAATTAAGATTATTTTATTGTTCTAGGAACGATAGGGTGGTCTGTCTGCTAAATTACTGTACTCCCTGGGCTGGGCCAGTGCTTTCCCTGCCTGTTTGGGGTCAGGATTTGGCCCTTTCTGGTTTCATGTTTTCCTACTGAACTCATGAACCTGTATCAAATGTCGAAGCAACAAGAATTTGATGGTGATCCTCTGCCAGCAAGAAAGGGCTTCCCAAAAATCAGAGCTTTCCTTCCACTAAACTCAACCACTTTCTCCCCCTCTTTCCTTGTTATCTCCCCCATCCCATCCCCATCAACCCCATAGAAAACCACCCCCTGAAGCTGGTGAGCCCAAGAACTGCTTGGGATCCAGGAAAGCTTGATAGTGTGCAGATGCTGTTGTGTCTCTAGGCAATATTTACTTTTCAGATGGACCTTAAGTAAGCGTGAGACCAGGAGACACTGGAGGGTTTCTCAACATGATGAAACGGTCATCACCTCTCCAGCTGGAGGTGGGAAGCCCTTCCCTAAATTTTCTCACCCTCCTTGGCCTTGCTTGGGGAATGGGTGGAGCTGGACCAGCACCCCTGTTCCCTGACCCCTGACTCACTCAGTGACCTGGGTGGGGAGGAGAGAAAAAATCTGCTTCTCTTCTCCAGCCCCCCCGCCCCAGAGTCTGGGATTTATTCAGGCACTGTGAGACTGGGATTAGCTTTTCTCCATCTCTTCTTCAGCCTGTGCCCCAGAGGCAGTGCAGGGGACCTGGAAATGCCTGCCTGCTGCTGGAGTGAGCAGAGGGGGATGCCCTCCTTGCGGAGGGCTCCAAGGGGATGCATTTGGGGGGATGAGGAACCAAAGGGCTGCCTGAGCCTGCGCTTCCCAGGCATGGCTCTGGGGATGTGCCCAGCCCTTGCCGTGCAAAGGCATGTCCCGGGGCCCCGGCGAGCTCTTGGGGGATTTGAGGTTTTCTCCAAGCCCATCTCTGATGTTGGGATCTGACTGGAACACATGCGGCAAGCTAATCGCGTGCATCTGTGCCTTTTAAAAGCGCGGTTGCCTGCTGATTGGGTTTAATTCTTTATCTTATTCTTGCTAATCCGTTTTCCAATCTGGTTCCCATTTGGAGACAAATTCCCCCAAACCCCAGCCACTGGTGGGATGGATGTGTGGCAGCAGAGGGAAGGGGGGGGGGAGAGCAGAGCGGTGCTTTCTCTGGGGCAGTTATAGGCCCAAGAGAGGAGACACTGCCCTGACAGATGCTGGATAACAAAACCCCACCTGACTTGTGCCACAAATACAGAACAGCCACATAACTGTCTCCACTTGGGATCCCACCTCCTGCAGGCTACTATTGCCATGAAAACGTGACAGCAGTGCTCTGCCAAGCATCCAAGGAGTAACGGCCTGAGGATTTTATTTTGTGGAAAGATTCCCTTCAAACACACCCTGGAGCTGGCCTGGTGGTCCGGCAGCAGTGGAACAACCTGGGCTGCTGTGGGTTTTATAGCTGGTAGGCAGCAGTGCCTTGAGATTGCTGTAGGGCTGTGCCGGCCCCTCGGCGGCAGCCAGTGCCTCCCAGCCAGGAAAAGATGGGCTGGATGTGTCAGCTGTCCTCCTTGCCTGAACTCCAGTGTTTTCATGCTCAGAAGCTGCCAACAAGGGGGAAAAGGGCAGTTTTCCTCTGCCAAGGGAGAGAGGGGAGATCTGCAGTCTTGGGTCTGGGAAACCCTGACCCTGCCACTCCTCCGGCCTTTGAGAATATCATTAACTGTTGCACCTCTGTTTCTCCTCCTTTTTCCTCTTGGTTAACCTCTATTCCACCTCAAATCTCTGCCTCACTGCTGCAGATTCTGGTCCTCCTCAACTTCAACTTTTCTGGGGGCAGAAGCCCTGGTGATGTGCTTCTGTCATGGAATATTACTCAGGACTCACAGGGCTGCTTTTCCCTAGGGAAAAGTGCATGTTGTTAATGTGATGGACTTAGCACCAGGTGAAATCTGTGACACCAGGTGTGTTTTGGTACGAGCTGAGCTGATCGTGAGTCCTCGTGCCTCCTGATCTTCAGCTTGTCCTGCTACTTTGATCAAAACCCAGTTTCCTATGCTTCTAACCCAGATGTGTAAACCCCAGGGTTGTTTTCTAGTACAGATCAAGCCCAGCCAACAGATAAGCCCCTTCCAATTTCTCAGTATTACAAATCAGCAGCAAAACTTTAGATTCACAAAGGAAAAAAAAAATCCAATTGTGCAATTAAGGAATTGATGCCTGGTATAGAGTATTTCAGGAGCTGTGTTTCCCCAGGTGCATGTAGTAGCTCGGATTCCTTGCTTTGGGCCCAAGTATGGGCTCTGTTCTCCCAGCATCCCTAGCCACCCATGGTGTAAGAAACAGATTCTTTTATCTTGAAAAATACACCCCCCTGAAAGAATTTCTTGCAATTTGCAGAAAGATAGAAGCGTTGGGAAGTAACAGGAAAATACAGGAGGCAAATGAGAAATGGCTGATTTATTCTGCTGTAATAAAGGCCCAGAAGATGTGGCTCTTGTTCCCAGATTTATCACCGGTTTGCTCTGCGGCCTTGAATGAGCCATTTCACTTCCTTCTGTCTCTGCTTCTTCTCCTGCTCTTTGGCCCTTGAGCTTAAGAGCTCTCCAAGGCGAGTGGGCTCTGCCCTAGCGCTCCCACAGCCCTATGCTCCTGTTTGGGAGTTAGGGCCCAACATGTTGGTACAGCAACTCATGAGCAGAGAGCTGGGACCCTCAGGAGCTAGGTAATAAAGAAAGGATTTTTTTTTTAAATGCAGAAATGTAGCTAAAACAAAGGAATGGAAGGAAATAACCATTTCAGAGCTCTCAGAGGACTAACAGAAAAACTAGCAAGCTTGTATTTTTTTCTTGATCCTGCAGCATTAGCAAAATTGTGGGATCTATGGGTGATGAGTTTGAAGGAACTGTGTATTTTTAATCTGCTTCCAAGTGTGTGTGTGTGCACATGCATAAAATCCACAGTGCGTTTTATAGGCCGGCCAAAAGGCACATGAGCGAACCAGCACGTGATGCAGCCATCGAAAGAACCCGTCACCCAGCCCAGGAAAAAAAATTATGGCTGTGGCTCTGACCATTTTTTTATCATTTCCATCTCTATTGACTGACATGTATTTTCTTCCTTCCCTGACCCAGAACACCAGGACTCTGAAACTACTGAAATGTTTGCACAATCTTGAAGCATTTATTTAAAAGTTGCTTTTCCCTGAAGGGTAGGTACTACAGCCAGATTCAAAGTCAGATCAAAAAAACCAAACAAATACTATCTTTACAAGCCCTTCATATCGGTATGTACCAAAGGACCTATCAGCTTCCTTTTCTTTTTGGCATGCTGACAACAGCCCAGTGCCTCAGGCAGAGAGCTGGAGTACGTGTTTACAACCCTTTCAAATTCACAGGCCAAACAGGAAAAGAAGGAAAATGTCAAAAATTACAAATAAAACAGTTGATCTTCAAAAGCAACGAGGCCTGCAAATGAATAATTTTTAGGCATGCTGTATCGGATTTCTTAAATATTTGTCACAGCTGTGAGTTGCATAGTGCAGTGTTTGTTAACCTTAGAACTTGTCTTAAGTGCTCTCACGAATAAATTTATTTATACTGAAAAATCCAAGTGTCTTAATAACTAAAACGTTTTTCAGAGGAGCTTTTCCTCTTTTTTTTTTTTTTATAAATGCTGCTTCAGAGAATCCTTCCCCATGTGCTCGACATACTGCAGCTTTCCTTCAGCAGAGAGCAGGAGTGATGATAGAGATAATGAGGAAAAAAAAACTATGGGGAAGCAAGAGGTGGAAAATGATGGGACTTGCCCATTTCTTGGGTTTTTGGCATGGACCCACTGTTATGTGACATCCTTTGGGTTGCAGGTACCTCATGGCCTTGGATATGTTGATTTTCTAAACCTTTCTGGTCTTCGTGGAGATTGTCTGAGGAACTGAGGAGGGTTTGCAGTGGGAATGGTCTTGCATACATTTAGAGATACCTGAGTTGGAGGCATCTGGCCGTGGTTAGTTTAGATTTCCCCAGCAGTCAGTGGGGAAAGACTGCATCTCCACAGGGTGATCCTTCTTATTCTAAGTCCTGAAATTGCTCTGAGGAACATGTTTTTCTGCCCTGGCTGTTGTGGGATCCCAAATTACTAGTTTGGATTAGACACCTCTGGAGTCACTGGAGATGCATCCCACTTTTCCCAGTTTCTTGGGGAAAATGATGAAAAGCAGATGGTTCTCAGTCTAAGTGCTTGGTCAGGTACTGAGGGGGCAGTGTGTGTGAGTGTTTTGGGTTTACCCCAACCTCCCCTAAGACTGACTGCAGAGCTATTATTTGGCAACCTGCTCTGTGCAAGAGAGCACTGATGCTTTCTGCTCAGCCTGGGCAGGCAGATGTGATTTGAACAAGCCACTTTTTAGTTCCAGGTTTTGTCATTTTGAAGGGAGAAAGAAAATGTTTCAGCCTACACAGCCTATCAGATATGGTTTGGAAAACCAGCACAGCTTGTTTGCCCAAGAAACCGTGGAAAGAGGCTGAAAGCAGAGTACAACTAGTACCTGTCAGAATAGCTGGGGAGGAGATGGGGTGGTCATCACTGGAAGTCTTCAAGAATTAAATAAGTGTTCCCCCACTCCCTGCACCTCCATTCTTTTTGCTAGTGAAATGTGTCCTAAAGCATCTTCTCATTTGTACTCTGTGGATCTGTAGATCTTGGTGTACCCTACAGATAGCAATTTCAGGTCCAGCTAAAGGGAGGGTGCAATTCCAAAGAGGGATCACCATCAGTCTATTTGCTGCTGTGGTCTAGCCCAGCTGCCAGTTTATCTGTGCTAGCCAGCATGGTATTGATTAAGAAATCCCTACTGTGATGCACAGAGTAAAAAGAGATGTATTTAAAACCACTCTTTTGGCAGTACTTGCAAACTTTTTTTGTTTTGTTTTGTTTTGTTGAGAAAAGCAATCCAATGTGAATAATCTTTTCCTGTAAACGCGTAGAAAACCTTTAATCAAATACAAATTAGTTCTAGGCATGAGAAATAAATGTTTGATGAAAACGTATCTTAGTCATGGCACATAAATAGCTCTTCACAGTCAATATATAATCTTGCATCATTATGAAAGGAAGTGATCATTAAAAATATAATTTGGAGAGCAATATTTTACCTCCTAGTTGTCACAAGGCCTCTTTCCCCCCCTTGCCCCCCCTTTCTGCACACAGTTCTGGACAGGGTTAATCCCCAAATGACTTGCACCACTCTAAATCAGGAGTAACAAACCCTGACTTCAAGCAAAGGTTCCTGGTATAAAACACAGGAGGATGTAATCCTGTTGCCTGAGAAAAAAATTAAAATGTCTTAGGAAAATACAACTGCATTGGCACCGTAGAGAGGGAAAAAAAAAGCAAAATACTTTAAACTTCTAAAGTAATATTTCTTTTCAGCTTCACCTGTGCTTTTAGTCTTCTAAATCAGTAAGCTGTTATAAAGGAAAATTATATGTTCTACTCTCCTGATGAATTGTGTACTGAGATTTTGCATTAGTAACCACGAGCATTTACACTTTCCTAAGATTAAAGGCAGTTTTCCAAAGCTGTGTCTGCTTATTAATTAGTGTCTGATGAAGACAGATTGCAGACAGAAATAGTGGTTAGAAAATGGAGCTAACCTTTAAGACTAAATTAATCTCAGTTTTAATGGGTTTTAGTATGATTTACAGGTTTTGTACATTTTCTGGTAAATCTCCAATAGAAATGAAAGTGGGTACAAGCACAAAAAAAGAAGGCTGAGTAAACACAGTGAGAGCAGATCCTTAAGAATGGCAGTTCCATAATAAACTGCTACAATGGCCTTTTAAATCTTTTCAAGTGTGCAGTGAGGCCAGAGGTTTTGAAGGTTCAGGTCTTCAGTCCAGCACCACTTGGAGAGGGTCTGTTGCACTTCCAGGGCAGTCCCAGCTGGTACCAGAACGAACCAACCTCCCTCACAGCAGCATCCTCCAAGAAGATCCCCAGGGATATCTTTATAGGGGGAAATTTCTTCCTAACAAAAAACTGTTTTGGGGGCTTTACTGCCTTACCCCTTGGAAATGGACCTGGAGCAATTGAGTAGAATGTCTGCGCCTGGGAGAAAGTGAAAGCTGAGTTAGCAGTGTGACCCCACTGCTGTGTCTTAAACAGAGGCCATGAAATTTTTTTTCAGGGTTCTTCTAAAATCAGCAGCTGTTTTATTTTCTAGCATTTAATTTTTATATTGTGCTGTCAGGCATCATGTGGCGTTAAAAGCAGTGGTAGCAAAGCATGAGGGAGAGTGGGCTTTGGGGGAAAACCTGTTCTTGTACTACTAGTTAACATGTGTTTCCATAAATCTGCAAATCTCCTTCAGTGGGCTTTGAACATAATCTGGGCCTAGTAAAATGCAGTCAGTTATACATCTATTTTAATAGTAAACCAAGTTTCAGAATGCTTGTATTGTTACATAAGTGCTTATAATTCTTCTACTTCTATCGTATTTCCTTGGCACCTCATTTGAATTTACATGTATCTGAGGTCATAACTGGAATGGAGGTTCTGCTTTTGGTTAACTTTGGAGCATAGATCAGCTATCGTGAGTTTAATGGAAGCATTGTCATTTTAGTGGCTTGCAACAAAAAAGTCAGTGACAGTTCCCTTCTCCCAGTGCGGGACTGCTGTGTCATAACATACCATGGAACAACTGCCGCTGCAGATAAGCTTCTCTGTTACCCTAAATCAATGTGATTTTATGGATGTGTGCCATGGCGGTCTTGTTTTTTCTCCTCGAGAGCCTGGCCCAGCAGGGATGGGCAGGTGGAGCTTGCTTGTAGATGAAAGGAAAAGCAGGTGAAATTGCAATAAGGAGTGGGATCAGAAACATGCGCCAGCTTTGGGGCACCCAGATTTATGAGCCCTTTTTCACTTAGGATTTTGACACTTTTCTAGTTCTATCAGAATCTGCTGGTTTTTATTTCTAGTGAGGTCAATCTAAGCTCTGTATCGGGACAGTGGGTAAAGTCAAAAGCATGATTTCAGTCCATGCTTTCCCAGCCTCTGGCACCTCCGGTGATTGTGTAGACAGCACAAACTGCAAATAAGGACTCCAAACTGCACTCTATTTCCAACTCTGGAAACACACTAAAAGGCAAATAGCTTTGGTCTTTTCCTTCACCTTGATTGATTTGATGTTGCTGCCAGAGGAAAAAAGCAAACTTTTTTTTTTTTTAAATTTATTAAAATAAAATCTCCTTTAAATAATTTTAGAGTTCCGAGATAACAAACAGCAAGACAAAGATCACAGCTGAAGGCTTTTATACCATCAGAATTGTTAGTCATTGTCTTTGAGCTTTGTATAAATAAATGATTGATGCCTCAAAACAAGACCCTTGAAGGTGTTTTTATAAGGCCACAAATGTGTCAAGCAGACTTATTAGATGTGAAGGGATTGATTATTTGTACAAAGTGAAATGAACATGTGCAATAATATTGTAAAATGTTTATTAGTCTAGAGTGTGCTGAATTTTCCTAAAATATATCAGGTTCTCAGTTTGCACTTAATGTAGTGTTAGGTATGACGCTATATCCTTCCCAGGCTATTTTCAGTGAGCGTTATGCTTTTTGCAGAGTAAATCATGGGTTTGTGTCCTTTATTACAAGGGTATTATCAAACGTGAGGCAATGCTACCTGTCTAGAAATCCAGGGTGAAGGAAAACATGCACTGATCCAAGGGTGGTAGATCAGATCGTGTCTATTGAGCAAATCTTTGCAGAGCAAGTGGGATGCAAAGCCCTGGGAGTGCTGGAGCATCTTTCCTCTTTGGCGACTTTTGATGCAGCTGGGCCCCAAAGGATGAGCTCCCTTGCTGGTATCTCTGTCCCCACATGGCTCCAGCATCACATGTTGCACTTACAGTCAAAAGAGGGGATTCTGCCCAGTGACGTTTTTGAGGTGAGCAGAGCTATAAAGGGATGTTTAGTTACATATCACCTCTGAGTCCCCTGCATCACGCTTGTGCTCTACCATGAAGGCTTGATCTGTTAGCAGAGGGTAAGAACAGCAACGCAATGACTTCGTCCAACCAGCTCCCCACTACCCTACAGTCCCTCTTTCTCCGTGTCTGTAGGGATGATGGGGTACCTGCATGTTTTGTGTAGTTAGGAATTAATCTCTGAGGACTTGATTTAAATACTCTGTGATGGTCTGGGACTCTCTATGTCACATCTGAACTAGAAATCTTGTGAGAGCATTGCAAGTGGAGCCCTGCTGGTCTGTTGCACCATTCTTTGGATGGATAAATTTTGCTGGGTTTTATTGTCTCTCTTTTCAATCAGGATATTGCCTCTGCAATTGAGTTGTTCATTGGTTCAGTGCTCTGTCCCCTGACTCTTTTGGGTGTTTAATGACACACTTGTGTGGGGGTGGCAAGTTAAGTCATGCAGATTCATTTTGTATTCTCTTCAGAGATATACCCAGTTAATGGGTTTCAGCAGCACAGGACCTGTCAGCCCTCCTTCAGGAAGGACATCACTGTCCCAATGGGATTAGCATTCGAGGTGATTGGTGCCTGTACTCTGCTCAAGGATACAACTTAGAGGTGCTGTTGGTTGCAGAAACCTTTACATGAAAGTCTAGCTCAAGTGTTATCCTTATAATTTTTTTTTTTTTTAAGACGTGGTTTTGAAAAGACATGTCTTGAAAATTCCTTGAGGAACCCTATGGAAGGCATCCACTTGGAATCGTATACTTACACAAATTTTAATGCATTTCAGATAACTGTGACAAGGTTGCTTTTTGGTTCTCTCCATTCAAAGAACTGGTTGGATTTAACAAAGAAATTAGGGGATCACACCTAGGGAATAAAGCTTGCTGTGAAATGTTTTCTGTGAGAGCCAGAACCAGGTGAAAATCACTTAGTTTCAGGTTTCATTACAAATTTGAAAACCATATCTCAGGTTCACTGAAAGGTTTGTTAAGGGTCATGCTGCAGGGCCTGGTTTGGAATGAATGTGGCTGATTTATGTCGTTTGCAGCAGAACTTGGTTTCATTCATTACTTTGACCCAGGTTCAGGGGTCTGCTCCTCTAAGCTCTCCCTGTGTGTTGAAGTCAATGGGAATTCCCTCCACAGAGGCCTTGGAGGATCCATCTCCATGAGAAACTCAAGTTTTTGATTGCTTTAAATGCAGGCTTTATTTCAACCCCTCACCACCTCCTCTGGTGGAAGTCAGCCTGATTCCATGTTTGCCAGATGAACTGCTCTGTTGCCCCCAGGTGCAGATCCAACCTGAACTGCAGAACCCAGGAGTCAAGTTATCTAACCAGAAGTTTGCACAAATCCATCTGTGCTGAAATCCCTGACTCCCACACAGCCCAGTGAGAGGGTCCCACTGCCGTTCTGCAGGCAGTCAGTCCCACAGGTTAGAAGCTAGACCAGCATGCTGTTGGTTGGATATTAGCCACATCCTTGACTAATGAGCATCTGGTTCCCCTTACCATTGCGAATATCCATGCGACTCGCAGACAAGGTCTCGCAGACCTGACTGTTGATGCTGAAGGATCAGTCACTTCATTTCCATTCCCCAGGGCTTGCTGGTCTTTCCCACTCATGCTTCCAGGCAGTTCTTCATGCTGTGCACTGGAAAGGCAAGCAAAAAGTGAGAAGAAGACTGAATATCTTCTTGACACCCCAGAAGCATCCATTGAAGCCTCATCACCAACTGGAACCTTTTTGTCTTGCTCTTTTCTAGTTATTAATCACTTGCAGATGCTCCCACAGCAGCATTCCTGTGGGAGACTATCAACGTCAGGGTGGATGCCTCGCCTCAGCGTTACTAGAGCAAGAAAAGAAGCTGCCCTGAAGTTCTGATTAATCCCTCAAAAGCAAGAGCATTTACTCATGTGGCAAACCTGGAAGGCTAGGCTAGCAATTTGCCTTTGAGAAGCTGCAGCAATGCTGAACATTTATCTTGAAACCAGAGACTGGGCTCGCTGAACTTGGTGCCTGAGCTGGGATCTGTAAACATTAAACTGAAAATTAACCTGGAAAGCTGGTTGGTTTGCTCAGCCAACAGGGCAAAACTGAATTGCTTCACTTGATTTCTGCTTTTACCTCCCTGGGAAAGTCTTTGCTTCCCAGTGGTGTAGACAAGACACAAACTGGTCAGAAACTTCTCAGCATTGGCTGGGATATCCATGCGTTCTCTTGGCTGGAAGGTGCACCCCAAAGATCAGATTATGACCATGAAAATTATGAAATATTTCCAGAGAAAACCTACAGCAACAGGGCAAGCACCTGTGACGTTTTTCCAGTATCACTCCTTTGACCTTCAGCATTTTAAGGCTCAAACACACAGCAGACAAAGGTTGTGTTTTGTGTTGAAGGAAGTAGGATTTTTTCTCTGAGGAGTTTGGCTGGTCACTTTTTGAACCCACATACATTTCGCAGCATCCCATGCAAGGGATTCTTTAGCTTCACCAAGTGCTCAGGGAAGAACTGTTTGCTTTCATTTCTTTCAGTCCTCTCTATGTTGTTTTCTCCACTGTTTCCCAGGACGTGCTGGAAAGGACAGTAAACAACTCATCCCTACTCATTGTGGCCAGGATCCTTCTGATCCCTGTCACATCCCATTTCAGTTGTGTTTTCTAATTTGAGAAGTGCATCTATTGAATCATGCCTCATGCAGCAGCCATTCAAGACCTTGGATGGTGCTTGTCATATTTTTGGTCTAAATGTGGATGCATGTAAAAGTCATGTGAATCAGGGGTTTTTATACAGGTCTCTTTCCACTCATAACTTTGAAGAACAAATCACGTGAAAGAATAAAGCACTCTGTAATAAGTCTATAGTATAAAAAATAAAGACATCTAAGCCCACCAGAATCTGGTTGGTTTCATGCTGATGGCCTCCCCACCTCTTTCTTTTTTCGTGAGTCAGAGCACCATCAGCGATACTCCTTGATACTGTTATCTTCCTTTTCCATGTGTCTGAGCCTTTTGAATGAAGGATAGGATGACAAAATGTGGTATTAAAAAGTTCTCTACAAGGTTAATGGAGGAAAGGGATTGTTTCCTCTTTTAGAAAACGTGGCTGGTTTCTGCCTTTTATCAGAGGTTAATTTGCTTAAAAGGCTTGGACTATTTGGCACATGAAGGTTCCAGGGTGGGGTGGGGAAGATGTTCAGAATGTCTGTGCCGTGTTATTGAGACACACTGAGCAGTAACCCAACGCCCAGCCTCTGTGTGGCCTTTCTGTTTTACATGCTATGGACAAGTACATTACTGTTTTAACAGTGGACTTCCTGTGAAAGGGAAAGCTGGACTTTTATTGATCTTGTGCTGTTTCAAATCCACCTACTCTCAGCTGCATGGTGCTCCCTTGGAAAGCATCTGACGGGATGTTCCTGGAAAAACCTCACTCCGAGGAACAGTACAATGCTTCTTTGTTTGTCGTCTTCTCACTGAGGCCAGTCAGCCCTATTGAATGAACCTCAGATGTTTTGATTTGTTCTTTGGTGAAAGTTTATATGACTTAAGCTATCTTTTTAGCCTTCCCGCCTTCCCCTTTGGGTTTCTTCTAAAGAACAAAGCCATTTGAATTAAATTGCTCTGCATTGGGATTTCAAACATTAATGAATGTTGTTTCAAAGTGTTATCTCATTTGGGCAATGAAATGACGGACGGGTCACCATTCTTGTGCCAGTAGAGGAATCTCTGTGGCTTTGGGATTGTTTGCTATTTCTTTAAACAGATCGGCACTTTGAAAGGGTTATTTGTTTCCATACATTTCTTATTATAAAAGCAAAAGTAAGGAACAGCTAGAATGCCAACATTAAGCAGCTGTATTATATGTGCTGGGAGATGCAATGTGTCGTCTAGCTATTGGAACAGTAGACTGAGGATTATTAAAAAAAGAACCCTTGCTACTACTTTTGAGACTCACAGGCTTTGCAATTGTTTATTTTACGTAGGTAAGAAGCCAAATTCTTTGCAGTGGAGCACCTCCACTTCTCTGGAATCACAGAGGTGAAGATGGCCTTCTGACATGGTGCATTAAAGACCTTCATTTAAATAATATGTCCCTAGGTAAAACCTTGAAGAGAGCCTTTCAGGCTTCCTCTGAAATCAGTGTGCAAAGTCTGTATGTAAAAGCAGATGTTTGCAGTATATCTATTTCCAGTGGAGTTCAATGGCAACAAATATTATGTTAAAGAAGGATTTTTTCTTTTTTTTTCAATTTTTAAAATTTTTTAAATTTTTTATTTTGTTAATAGAAGAAGCTGTTGAGTGGCATTCATGGTAATGGATGACTGTGATCAAGTCAGGTCCTTTATTGACAATAATCCCTGTTCCCTGTGTCATTGAGAACAGTTTCTATAGGTACAAATGAGTCAGTATAAAGGAAGCCAGTATAATACATCAGGGCTGGGTGGGAGATTACTTCATTTAACTTCCGCCTTCCTTTCTTTGAGGTCCTATTAAGCTAAATAATGGTAGCCTATAAAATGAAGGAATGATTGAAGTGTGCCTGCAAACCAATTATATCGTTCTGGACATGGTCTCCAGCACTCTTTGTTCTATGTATATGTACATGTATGTGTGTCTTGTCTCTCTTGGCTGGGATTCCAATTCTCTTGAAACTGCTGTTTTATTGTGCACCAGTTAATTGTGAGAGTCGTTCGTTTTCAGAATTGTTGCTTTTATTCTTCGCCCCCACCCCCTTAACCGCCGGTTGCATTTTATGTCACAAAAGGTTTTCTGAAGGACTGTGCTCTGACTGTCGAGTTTAGAACTGCAACTTGCATTTTGGTCCTCCAGCAAAATCCCTGTTAGCTCCATCTGAAAAGGTGGGGAAAAAAATAGATGAAAAAGATGTTTTGATGAATGTGTACCTTACTTCAATTGCCTCTCTGGGAAAGTCATGGGTGAAAGGGATATCCGAGGTCAGGCCTGGGAGGGAAAACATGAAAAGATACTTCACACCAAAGCCCACTATTGATTTCTTGCATGAGAGAGGGCAAGTTGGTGAGACCCATCATATCAGGTCATGACCCATTTAGTCCTTTCTTTGACTGAGGCAATAATAGAGGTAAAGTTCAAAAATCTATAGCAGGTAGTTTTGAATCAAGACATGAGAGAAATAATTTTTGTGCTCACATACAATATGTATTTCTTTATAGAAGACTGAAGGGATTGTATTCGTCATGGAGGAGTTACTTAAAATTTACATCAGATGTCATAATTTCTCATATCTACTGCAACTCTTGGATCAGGTGATGTCATAGCAGAGGTAGTTCCATGGGTCAGTGGAGTAAGGAGTCAAGAAATAAAACAACTTGCAAATTTGCATACTAATCAAGTGCCCTTCTTTTAAGATGTTATGGAATAAAGGAAACGTGTCTTTTCCTTGTTCTGGGAAGTGGCTGCCTGTGCAAATTTGAGGTGGAGAAAGCCAGGGAAAAACAGATCCCCACCAAAAAACTTGTGAGCTCTTCTGTAAAGTCTGTATGTCATTCCTGGTGAGATTTAGATAAAATAAATCTGTTTCTGTCCATTCATGAAACATGAAACAGTCACAGGGTTATGCCATTTCTAGCCATCTAAATTCAAACAATATATAGAACAGATCAAATGAGACCAATGGGGCTGTGTAAATCATTAGGGGTTTAGTGCAGTAAGACCAAAATGGGAAAAAAGTTATCCAAATGGTGTACTGTGACACCCACGATCAAATGTGATCAAATATGAAAATGGGGCTATATAACATGGAGTTTGGCTCCTTGCTTGCTTTACACTACCGTTGATGATATTGTCTTTCACAAAATCCCGAGATTATGCGTGTATGTTGCTTTTCATGGAAATTCCACTTAGAAGTGTTTGCTAAGGATTACCCAGTGATTTATAGATGTTTTTTAAAAAATCGCAAACTGTTAGGGAATCCGAGAATCACAACTTAGAGCTGACTTTTCAAAGGGCTTTGTAATGGTGTGTGCCTCATGGTACTTGTGTTCATCACCACATTACCACACATATTAATAATCTCTTGGCTCCTTATAAAAAGCTTCCAAGTATAACCTTTGCAGGAAGTGAGATAGACATGTCTGTGTATCTGTCTGTTTTACAGTGGGAATGTTGCTGTCGCTGTGATGATATAAAAATATATCGGAGTTAAAACCACCCTTTTGTAGTTTATGATATTATATTATATTATGGGAGAAGTGAGATTGTCACTGAGATGAAGTGGGAACATACATTTAAACCTCTGGTTTTGTTCATTAGAAACTTGAGTTCAAAATGGTCTGTGGAGGCCATGTTTTTGTCTAATATATCTATATATATTTCTTTTAACATCTAAGATGATCCCATGTCCAGACATTCCTTTGAGCACATGGAGGGTTAGGTCAGTTATTTGTAGCCTTGTCATTTGGGAAAAATCCAGTGGCAAAGGTAATTTCAGGATGATGAACATCCACTGTTTCAAAGTTATTGCTGTTAGGGTTTGTAGGCACTTCAGTCTGCTGGACAAGAATGCACAGGTGTCTCTTCCTTTCTCACATCTCCGTGCCATTAGAGGTTATTCTCCATTTGTATGTAAGAAGATGGACTTTATGTGCTCAACCTTCCAGTGTCTTTAATTAATACCAAAGCATTTTGTACTCATCAGCTGGTCTGTTTAACTGGGACTTTTCCTGATCATCTGCAGCCAGCTCCTTGGAGAAACACATTGGTGATCTTTTAGTTCCTGAAGCAGCCAGGATTGATTGTTTTTATAACTTGTTTTTAACTGTCTAAACATGTGGCAAAATTGTGGTGACAGTAGAGTGCTCTGGGACAGTTTAACAGGTCATGAAGAGATTACAGTATTCTCATGTTTACCCTTGACTAGTTGTCATCAAAACCTTCTGCAAATGATTGCTGCAGCAAGCGCTGTGTGCTTCAGTCTCATCATCCCCATGGTCCTGTACCTACCTTGCTTTTTTCCCTGATGCCATATGGCCTTGTTCCCAGGTCATCCCACCCCTCTGCACCCTATCTGACGTGTGTCCAAGCTAAAGTGTTATCGCTGCTTAACAGCATTCTAAGTTCTTCTGAAAGACAACATGAGTGAGGGAAAAGCAGGCTTGCAATCCCTCTGGGATTCAGAGTTTGGGAAACAGATTGTAAAGGAGGCTGGGCCAAGCATCTTCCCTCTGCTTTTTTCCCCCAAAAATTAAAGAATCCAGAACCCTCAGCTGTTCCTCATAGGACTGATGTCCCAGACCATGCATCCAGCAATCACTATCCATTCTGGACAGTGACTGATGCAGGAATTATGTGAAAAAACCCTGACAGAGTTTGACATATTTAAAGATTTTTATAATACAGACAGGAGCAATGCGAAAGTTACACAGCCATTCTCAATTCTGCCATTTCCTGGCTTCAGATCACTTGACCTGTGCAGGTTTAATGTTCTCTCTATATAAGTTATTTTTGAATGCAATAGGTGCTTATATTCTTGATTGATGTATAACTCATAAAAGTTTCCATGCCAGTATCAGTATTTATATACAGAGATAACTGTTGCTATGGTTATGTGGTGCCCTGAAAATGCTTGGTCTTTTTTTTTTTTTCCTATTTATTTTTCTAGCAGGGCTTGGTCAAGTAAAGTAAATATCTTGCCTTAATTTAGGTTTTATGTTTGCTGTAAAACTTGTTAAAAAAAAAAAAAAAGAAAAGAAACATTAGCATTTCACAGCAGAAACACAAAAATTTCACATTACCAGGCAAGTCGACTTTGGCATTTTTCCTTTCAGTCAGTTTGTTTTTCTAATATAAAACTAATATGACATAATGTATAATCTAATTTGGAAATTACAATTTACTTGGAAGGATTATGCTGCCAGCCAATACCAACAAAGAAAGAAATGATTCGAGAATGTTTCTTTCCTTCTTAACGTGGTCGATAATTTATTTTTCCTTCAGAAGATTACTTTTTTCTTTACGACATTTCCTGCTGGTGTGATTTGCATTAGGATTAAATAATATGTTCCATGCTTAACTTATGCACCAAAAAAAGTGAATTATTCCTCATATTAAAAAAAAAAAGGTGTAAATTACTATCTTGTTATGGGCTTCACTTTGCTTACTTTGCAGAGAGGAGTATTGATCATTTTCACATGGCTTGGCAGTATTTACTTATTTGTCCTGACAGTATTTATATGAAGGGGCAATTTAAAATGGGTAGATGTCTGTCTTTTATGAATAAAGACCACTAAGGTGACTTAGGAACAGGAGAAGTTGAAAAATGGGTAATGCAACTGTGGTAATTCCAACTAACACTGAATTATCATGTTGACTCTCGTTAACCACAAAAGTTTAAGTGTTCATCCAACAAGTTGTGTTACAGGGCTGTGACATTTCTTCAGGAGCTTCCCATTCACAACAACGTGCTGGGAGTGCATTAAGTTGTATTAAATGTTCCTCTATCTCCTGTGGATGCTTCAGAGGGAGCAGCTTTGATAGCCTTGAGCATGTAAAGGAACATTCAGAAAAAGCTCTACCAAGTTCTGCTGGAACAAGTTTGTGCCTGGCACAGCAACTGAAAGTGCAGCCTCTATGTCAAGCAGAGAAAATGAGACACAATGGACACATTTAATGAAGAATTCGTAGTCCTGAGCAAAATGTGCTGTGGTCTAAATAAGAGTGTTCCTAAAAAAAAAAAAAAAAAGAAATACCTACCCACTTCTGATTTCTACAGTTCAATTACAAGTGAGATCCAACTGTAACATTAAGACTAATTTAAAGGGAAGTCTTCTACTGGATTTGGGCAATATTGGAGTGGAATTTGGAAAATCTGGACCCAGTTATAGCTTTGCCACATACTTTTAATTTCAGCCTCTGGCAAGTCACTTGTCCTTGGCATTCCTCAGTTTCCCATCTGTAAAAGCAGGGTCATGTAATTTCGCCCCATTCTTTCCCTCTTGTCTGTTTAGTCTTGAGTGTCTTTAGGGTGGTTTCTTGCAGTGCATTTCTAGTTGTTTTTTACAAGTGTCCTGCACAATGAGACCTTAGTCTCAGTTGGGATCTCTGCTGTAATACAGATAATATTATTGTTGACAGCTGTTGTTGTATCTGTGTAATGTAGTAGCATAAAGCAATAAAACTTCCTCCCCTCCTGGTATTTAAAACTTAGAGAACAGTTTTGTTGACTCTTCTTCTTGTTTGTTCTTCAGTAAAGTTAGCTCAAAGCTATTTACTGGAAGGCTATCTGAGTACTCATGGTAGTAAACCAGGACTTTGAATGAACTCTGGGCACTGCCATCCTGCTGTAAAGATCTACCTTGTGTTGTATTTCCTTATCTTGAAACCTTGAAGATATGCTGATATCATAGCAGGTCATCTACAGAATAGGTAATTTGGATCATCATTTTAGGCAGCTTTTTTTAGTTTTTAAAATGTTTTTTCTGCTGTAGGTTATTCTGTTCTTCCAAAGTTAAAAATTAAACTGTGTGAATGTTTTATTTTGTTTACCTTATTCTAGGATGTAGTCTGTCTGTTCGTCCTCATTTCCACTGACCTGTTGGATTTGGTGGAAAAACTGACTCCTAGCTGAAGGTCTTAAAAATACCTTAAAAAAACCTGCTTACCAGATTGATGAAAACCTGAAGCTGGGTGAATGTTTTAACTTCCCCTGTGAGACCTTCAGCTTGAGCTCAGCCTGAGTACTAGACGCTGGAGAATCTAAAGCAGAAACATCTCAGGACAATGTATTTCATAGGCTCTGCCTCTCATGGAACATCCTAACATGGCATAGTTTGCTGTAAGTGGAAACTTACAAACACAAAGTGGTTCTGACTGTGTCTAAGGTGCCTTCTCTGTTTAACCCAGCCCTCTCCCTCCTGCCCCTCTGTCTTAGGAGAGTGTTCAGGTAACATCAGGACTTGGCTGTGACACGCCCCATACAAACCTGCCCCTTTCCCAAGGGATCTGGTGTGTAAATGGGTGCAGGAACCGCAAACCATCTTGGAATAACTTGAATTCGAGCCAGAATAAGCACAGAAAACCCCTTTTGTTTGGACATAAATATCATCGACCTTCTACTGTGGTTGCTGGTGTCAAGTTTAGTGCCGAAGTCCAAGGGCAGTTGATATGGCAGCAGCAGACAGCGAAGTTCAGGGCAGGCTGTAAAGATCTGTGTGTTGTTGCTGCTGTTTCCAGCCTTCACTGCCAGACTTGAAGATAGAAAACAACACAGAAATATAAGGCAAGTGATCTCATTTTTATTGAGTGAGCTTGGCCTTGAGGATTGTCCACTCCACAGCTTCACCCAGAAGTTGATCTTTGGGAGATTCATGAAGGCTTAGCGAAGCTGTGAAATGTATTTGGAAAACGTGTATGGACGTGCTGAAACACCCTCCAGTATACCCCATCATAAAGGATGCATATCAGGCTCCTTGTGTGGCATTTGAAGACTATAAACATGTTGCCATGATTTGCTATGTTTCCTGAGGGTTTACAAAAAGTGGCCTTTTTAGGGGATTGCCATATTGAGATTGACAATTTGATGTAAACCATGGCCCAGCATCGAATGTTCTGTTTAATGCAATTCTGTGTTTGTCAGCTGTAACCAATTACGCTTTTCATTGTGCTCAGTGACACCGACATGGCTCCTTTTTACCCAGTTGTTGCTAATGCCATTTTATACACCTTCCATGGCCGAGCCCTGTTGGAAGCTGTGTTTTATGTATAACCTGCTGCTCCTTTCCCTGTCTGCTGGAAAAGTGTGAGATACTGTGAGATACCCAGAGCAGCTTTGAGTTCTAGGGAGTGTTTTGTGTGGCTTGGAGAATTGGGTCTTGAGGAAAGCACTGTGACCTGGAGCTGAGTAGCAATGGGATAATAATTTGTGGCTTAAAACTGCAGCTGAGTTGTTTCTGGGGGATTGTGCCTGTATATTCAGGCTGCTAATCCTGGTTTGTGACTGCAGTAGGAAGCTAAACTGGAAACAAGTCAAAGCTTTAATATCATCTGGTTTTCCCTCCAACCTATGAACAAAAAGGCCACGAAAACCTAAATCCTCATGGTCCCCAGTGTAGTCCTGCATGGTTTTGCAGTGAAGTCTAGGACCAGAAAGGACCCTGGAGAGGCAGGCATGTGCATGCCTGTGGAAAGACTTTTCTGGCACAGTGTTCCTGTGGGATGAGTCTCTTTATCCTCAGGGCTATTGTCTTGCTGTTCTTTTCCCCAAAAATGATACTTCTACTATAGGAAAAGTTCAATAGTTGGTGTGGTTGATTTTAAATGGCTTGTTGTTTGTGAAGCTGTCAGTCAGGAATCTGGTGGCCGGCTCTGTGCAGGTCCATGTCTGTCAGAGTAGGGCATGGGGCAGCTCTACATCTTCAACACATTAACTCCCGTTGCCCTTTGTTTGGAGTTGGGCAGCTTCTCTGGAGGTGGTGGATGATCTCCAGGTGTGAGGGCAGCTGAGGCCTGGCCATGCCTGCACAGAGCATCTCAGGACTGATCTCATACCTAGGGACAGACACCCTGAATGTTTGTCTAATAAAGAATCCTGTCTCTGGCTGAGGCTGCAGGTGGGTAAAAACAGAAGAGGAGAGGTGAAGGGCAAGCATACAGGACACTTCCAAATACTGTGCATCCTCCAGGGACCTCCTGGATTAGAGGTGGTTTAAGCTTTTTAACAAATCTCCTGTTTTTTTCCTTCAAGTTTTTTTCCTTGATCTTGTGCTGGTTTCCATTTTCTGTTAATTGTACATCCTGGGATAGAGTGCCACTACTTAACTCCAAGCTGCATTTCAACCATCCAACCTATTTCTTTGTGTTTGCTTTTAACTTGCCACCTTAGAAAGTTTAATTTGATGTTCCTGCTCTAAGAACTCAAATTCTGGTGTTGGAAGAGATCGTGAACAACAGCATCTTTCCCAGCCCAGGATTTTGTAAAAACAATATTTTACTGTAGGTATCTTTTTTTCCAGCCAGAGGCCTGCTTAGTCATTCTTTGTATCAAGACCATAGGCTATTTATCTCTCTTCTCCTTAGGCAAAACAGGCATCGGGACTTCAGATTGAGTCCCCAAGGCTCAGAAGCTTTGCATGAAGCAGCAAATTGTCTCACCCGAATGGAAATGTCCTGGGTATTTCTCCTCCATTTTCTTTTCCCAGTGTCAGCCAGCAGCCATGGTATAAACTTGAATGCATTGCATCCAGAGCTGGAATTACTCCACTTCTTATGGGAGGTCTTGTTGCAGTTCCCCGTTTGTACATAGTCTGTTTGAAAGTTTTATGAGGCAGTGGGTTTGGAGGTGCTGGAACTGGAAAAGGAATACAAATTGGAAAACATTATTAGTTATGACCTTCAGTTCTACCTGTACAGTGAGTGTGGGTTTCCCCAAGGAGCTTGGATGGGTGTCTTCACCCTGACATTGTTTCAGGGAGCCTGGGACTATGGGGCAAGGCTGCTACCAGTCCACCCAAATAATCCTTGGAAGAGCTGGGAAGAAACCAGGTTGCCTTCACAATACAGCCAGGGCTTTGCTTGTTCTTATGATAAATGAAAGTACTTTACTTCTTCATATTGTAAATAAATCATTAAATCCAAGCTTGGAGGGAGGAAACAGAATAGCACTTTACAAAAGTGGTGTTGTTTCCTCTGGGATTGTCTATCAGCTGGCTTCAAACCCAGGATTTAGTTGCAGCTTGTTTAAAAACAGTGTCAGCCCTGCTGCAGTGCCATAAACTTTCAGAAAATTGGAAAGACCCCTCACAATATGAGTGATATTTTTTATATCTGCTGAGTTTACAGCAAACTCATGAGATGTCTGGATGAGTGACTCAACAATTGGTTTTAATATTAATCACTTTCCCAGTAGAAAGTAATTTTTTTAGCAAAGTAAATAGCAGGGGGAAAATTGTATCTGAAATTTTCATTTTTCTCCCACGAGGCTTTGGTTTTAAAAAGCTGTAAAAACATCTTTTGCTTCCTTTGCTTTTGGCAAGGAAGAACTTTAAATGGCTGGTTTCTAGAATCATGACATAATATTTTGGCCAGTATGGCATAAAATGACAAAAAACATTAAAACAAAGAACAAATTTCTTTTAATTCAGGTAAAAAAAGCCAAACCAAACTCCACCCATTTCCCCTTTTATCCATATTTTTCACCATGGAAGATTCTTCAGATAAGACCCAAACCCACGTGGCTGTGGCATGGAGGTTCCCACTTTCCCATCATGGACTGTGCTCTTTGAGCCATGCACTGCTGGCTGTGAAATATTTCAAAGCCATTATTACCAAAACATCAGGGCTGGCTCTACACCCCAAGAAATGAACCAGTTGTTTCAGCTAGGCTGTTTCCCAGGGCAGCAAGCAGCCCTGGATGATGGCAAAGCCTGGCAGGAGCATGGCCATGTCCCCCAGCACAGCCAGCTCAGCCCTTTGGGCTCTTGGGCTCCTCAGCCTGGTGCTGCTTCTGCTCAGTAAAGGCACAACCTCAAAGCTCTTAAATAGTAATAGTCATCTTTGGTCTTCTTTTCTCCTTTTATTTGCTGCCGAGTTTGGCTCCCTTCTCTCTGTGTAGCCGCACTACGATTTCTTGGCTTTGCACGCTGGTGTCAGTGAATTAGCTCTTTGTTCTTCCAGGAGAAGAGATGGATCTCCAGGACCCACAGGGAGACCACTGTCTGACTCATGCTTTGGGTGACTTATGCTGACTTCCTTAGGGGTGGCCACTGCCTGTGGTCCCTTGTCAGTGTTTGGTGGGCACAAAGCACAGCTGTCATTGTGTGATATGGGGAAGGGCCTTCCAGTCACTCTGTGTGCCAGGAGAGGGAAGGTGGCCACACCAAGGAGTGGGCTTTTCTGGAGCAAAGATGCTGGGAAATGGGGCATTTCCAGGTGATACTGGGAGAGGGGCTGCTCCCCACAGAGGTTCAGCAGCTGGGAGGGAGGTGGATGCTGAACTGCTGAGGCTGGAGGGAGATTCGGTGCTTTCAGCTCCCATCTGAACTTCTTGTGGTCATCACAGTTCCTCACTTAGGAGAGCACTGTCTCTGAAAAGACAAGCAGTAAATGCATCAAGGATGCTAAGGGGCTCAGCCTAGCTAGGTGAGTCTTCATCCCTCACTGCCAGCACTTTGGCTCATGCAGTTCTTCAGGGAGTCTCAAGTGAAAGAAATCTATTTAGGAGAACACCACCTCCTGCATTTTGCCACCCAAACATCCTGGTAAGGAGGTGTCTAAGAGTGACCCTTATCTCCAACCAGAGTCCTGGTACAGAGTGCCTGGCCCCAGCAAGCCCTACGGGCCAGGTGAGATGTGGCTGGGTGAGATCTCTGCCCTGTGGAGGCAGCTTGAGGGGTTTGTGGTGTACAGGCTGGAGGTTCATCTGGTGTGTGATGGGAGCACGCTCCTCCTCATCTCCCCATGCTGCTGTGTGCCATCAGCCAGCCAGGCTCTGCTGTTCCCCTCAGGCAGCTGTCACAGGATTTCCAAGTGCTTTTAAGGGAAAAAGGAAGAAAATGCGTGGAGTTTTACCAAGTGTGACCTGTAACAGACCATTAGCTGAAAGCTAATTTTCCAGATAATGGATGTTGCTTTAAAGGTTACTGCTGGAATCTTATGCTTGCCCATAAAAAACATCAAGATTACACTCTATGATGATAATGCTTTGTCTCTCTGAGAGTGTCCTTCATCTCATTTCTACTAGAGCTCTTCAAATGCTCATTTAAGCTTTGAACAATCCTATGAAGCAGATTTTTTTTTTTTATTTTAAGCAGCAGATTGACCTAAACTGAGGCATTCTGAAGTATGGACACTTATTTTCAAGACGTGCAAGCAAGCTTGTGGCAGAGTTGGGAGTTGAACTACCTCTTCTTCCACCTGCAGCTGTTAAGAGTGCCAGTACAGCCTTTGGATGGTGTCATTTGTAGGAGGAAAGCACTTGTCTGTCCCCCATAAACAAGTCCTGCGTTTCTTTCCTGTCATGGGTTATATTTCTCTTCTCCCCTTTCCCACTTACTTCTTTATTCCTCTCTTACTATCTTGAAGGAAAAAGAAAGAAAACAGCACATAGGTAGCAGGTTATCCCACTGGGCAAGGAAATCTTGCTCTCTGCAGTTTGGCAGCACAGCAGGGTGGATGGGGAGCTTGGATCATAACGGGAGAGGCAGGGGAGAAAAGCTTTCTGTTGGGAAGGTGAGTGGAATTATGGCTTCTGTTACCATAGGAGGATTCTGAGAGCAGATCTGTCAGATACCTGTCACGTGCTGTTTGCCTGCACTCAGAGGGATGGGGCAGAAAATCTTGCAAAATCCTGTATTTTTGAGATGCTGTTGGCACATTTGTCCAGAAGTGACCAGGTATGACCGTATGGGGGAAGCGAGGCTGTATAAAATGTTACCTCTCTTCTCTGCCAGCAGGGGATGCATTTAGAGGCTAGTAGCCTGTTTTTCAAGTGGAGGAAAAAAATAGTGATACAGGAGTTTCTAGGGGACCCTTGCTTATTTGATAAGCCACAAAGGAACTGAACACAGAAGTGATTGAAACCAGCAGTCAGGGAGAAAAACCAGGAACAAAGAACAAACTTTCTCCCAAACCTTAGCTTGGTTTGAAGTTCTGGTTCCCGGGAAGCAGCTCTGCCCTGAAAGGCATGGTAGGGATTCATGGGCTCCTATCTCAGTCTCTGCCCTCCCTGCATGGGTCAAACATCTCTTCAGGAGGGAAATACCTGGTTATTTGTGTTTGCCTAATGGGAATTGCTCTGAACCACCAGGTTATAGGGACAAATTCAATTAAAATGGCTGGGTTCGTCTGAAATAAACTCATATTGCCTCTGAAAATGATGTTTCTTTTTTCTCACCCGGGGTATATGCCCTAGTCCTCTGCCTTTTATACGAAATCTTCTGTTATCCACGTCAGGAAGCTGACCCAGCTGAAAACAAATCCCATGGAAAAGAAAAGGTACCTTGAAGTGTCTTCAATTCTTGCAGCATCCCATCTTCTGTCTGGTTTCTGTTTTCTTCTAGCAGTCCTGTCTGGGGTCCAATGCTCAGTGCCAGGTGTTTGAGCAAAAACACATCTCTGGTGTGCTCATGAAGACTCCAAAGCATTAGGCCAGCAAAATACTACCTTCTCCACCTGCATGTAGCCTTCTCAGCACTGTGAATCTCAGCTGGCAAAAGGATTTAAGTGACATGATCCCTGCTCAGAGCTTGGATGGCTGGGCTGAAATGCCCACATCAGGCTTTCTGATCCCTATTCCAACAATTTAATCACTAAGTTTCACTTAACACAGTTTTGGCCCAGCCTCACACAGCTTAAATCCCATCTGCATCCTTCTTACAGCTGGTATGACCCCTCTGAAGAACCAGAAGCAGCCTGTGTGAAACTTCAAGGTGCAGGAAAATCAATCGAGTTTAGGCTTTATCAATCCAGGCCATTTATTCTTAGCCAAACAGACAGGGAAAACATAAGAAAAAAAAAAAATGACTGATTGCACATACAGCTCCTCAGTGACTTGTAAGAGGAAGTGGAAAAGCTCCAGCTCTGCTTTCAGATTGACTTCACCCCATTCCTGCTCAGGAGAGCCCTGGGCTTGGGGAGCAAAGGGGTGGCATTGTTCTCTGATCAATTTTCAATGTGTCTGGGGTTGGTTTGTTCATACAGGGTAAATGTCTACAACTAAAATATCCCACGCTGGCTATTAGTAACTTGAGCTGATGGCCTGGAAAAATCCACTGCAAGTGACTGGGCATGGCCGTAACACAAAGACTTATGTGACCATGTTGACAGGGACACTCCTGCCATCAGCACCTTGTCCTCACCATTCTAGTGCAATCCAGTGTTTTCTTCTGGTTTCATTCTCAGAGCAGCCTTTGAAAGCCTATCCCATGGCAGGCAGTGTTGTGAAACACTCTTCTTACCCTTCTTTGGCAAATGCAGTTTGGGTTTGAGGTCTGCCTTAGCTTTACAGAGCCTCACCTCGTACAAGTGAATGTTGGGCAGTGCAATTTGTGGGACTCATTACGAAATGTGACCTCATCCTCACTCTCTGCTTTTAAACTTTGTACAGCAGGAGGCAGAAAGGGTGTGGGTGTAATATGCTCTTATGAGCATAAATAATAGACATGAAGGAATCTGTTACATTTTTGCTGTATTTTGGTGGCCTGTAGGGCTTGAATAAGCATTGATTTCCTTTTTCCTTGTTTTCTGTTCCATCTCCTAGCAGTGGTTATATTCTTGGGAAAGTGTTTTCCATTTCCTTGATGTCTTTTATCACCCACAGTGTGCATGTAAGCAAAGTAGCACTAATCGGAGGAATAACCAGAGAACAGTGTAAGCCAGGCAATTGAGAAGAAGCTTTGCTTATTTGTCAAAGGAGTCACTTCTGTGCCTGTAAATCTGGAGCACTGTTGGAGATCGTCTGAAAATAATACATGTTAACGAAGCACGGAAATACACGGCAAAGTCTATGTTTCTCTGCAGCACCTGTGATCTATAGAGTGCATAGAACAATCTTTGTTATCCTCTTAAAACAAACTCCTTATTTGAGAGAAACTCTTCTTTGTTTTTACTAGGTGAGATAAATGCATTTCTTGTTCGGACACATGGTAGAAATGATTCTTAGCAATCTTTACCCCCCCCCCTTTTTTTTTCTAAAAATAAGCTGTGACACTCAAATCATCTGCCCCCAATTTACTCCTGTGTGACCCTAAGACCCTGATCTGTCAGATCTGTCCACATCTGTGCCCACCACCGAAGAATGTGGCAGATTCAACACAACATATGGCTGGGGCAGTGCATATGATATTCATGGGAAATGGAAGAAGAATCACCATTTCCTTAGTACCAAACACCTCCTTGAGCTATTTGTGCCCTGCACTCACAGAGATTCCGGGGTTTCGCTCTGCTGTGAATTACACTCAGCAATTGAAATTTCAGTGCAACTGTTTGCAGATGCCTTTCTAGGGATTTCTTTAAGACTTACTAGTGGCTGAATTTTCCTAGCAAATAAATGAGCTTAGAAACAAGGCATGTTTTCAAGCCGTGACACCATTCTGAGGATGTGGCAAGACCCTTCTGGTTAGGGAATTCATTTTGCATGCTATGAGGTTTAACTTATTTCCCTTTAAATCCTCACTTTCTCTTCTCCGCTTCTTTGGATGACGGGTGGGAAATCCTAAAGACTCAGGCTTTTGCAAAGACACAGTTCAAGCCAGGATTGAAAAATAACTTAGTGTTGTGTGTTTCAAGCCCAAGGTTACCTGACCCTCAACACCAGTTGTGATTTTCAGAGTTTGGCATCACAAAAATGTCAACAGGCTTTGAAACTTGTTGGGGCTGCTCTGCTCCCCAGAGCTACCCTCATTAGGGTATCTGAGCACAGCATAAGCTGTGCCAGCCTTAGGGTTGCACTGTTTGGGGTGAGCTCTATGGCAGGGCAGTGCATTGTCACACCTTCCCACCCGCTGCTGAGCCAGGTAATTGCTGCAGGGTCTGAGCCCACCTCAGACACAAGCCAGATCACAGCCCCAGCCTCTGTACAAAGAGCCAAGGGCAACTCATTTTGGCTCTTGTGCCTCTCCTTTGAAGCACACCCACATTGCTGTTTATTGTCATCCCACTGACACATGGTAGTCTGTTAAAATGCAGGAATTTAAATGTGTTTTTAAACTTAGGGTGCAAAAAAGCTCTATGCCAGTTTCCCAAGAAAAGCCGTCACAGTGTAGTGTAACTGTATCCACACTAAGGATTGGCACAAGTGGAAAGGTGTTGGTTAAAAACCCCTTTACCCTCAATGGAAGTCAGTTTATGCTGCAGAAATTGTGTAGCCTAAACTCTACAAGAAATGGTCATCAACTCTATAATCCCAGGACAGAGAATTGTTTTGCACTTTTCTTAGGTAAGTTTGCTGTGATTCATGGTTCTCATTTATTTCCCCAGTGGGAAAAAAGCCTTGTAGAGTTACAGCAAATGCCTTAAAATAGAAAAGCATGACTTAACAATTTATTTTTTCAGGTTTTTTGTTTTTTCTTTTAGTGAATGAAAAGAAAGACAGTGCTGCCAGGAGAAGTGGAATGAAACAGTGTCAAATAATTTTTCAGTTCTGCAGGCAGCCTCTTACCCAGGAAGAATGCTAATTGCTGCTTAATTGTTCACAAAAAAAATATTTTTGTGGATTTTAAAGTGGGGGGGAGTCTGAGGGTGTTACTCGTTCAGTCTCTCATGGAATGGGAAGAGCTCATGGGGACACTTGTGTCCTGTGGGACACATGAATGTGCTTAGTGTTGGAGTGTGCAAACTGATGGTGTTTGACAGATAAAAGCAGACTCCGCCTGTGAGGTGGAGGATTTGCACAATTGAAGTCTGGATGTAGGTCTGGCTCTGGAGGTTTTGTGTGGCTGATACCAATCCTGAGCAGAGAAATCTGCATGTGTGCTCCCGAGCAGGGCATCCCCACCCATGAGTGAGGGCTGGGATCATGTGCAGTTCCCAAGGCTAGTCTCCTCCTAGGAGGGCCCTTGATGGATGTTTTAAGGAAGGCTCAGCTGCACATCCCTGCTTCTCTTTTCCTCAGATGAGATGGGCCCCCGGGCACAGGCTTACAGTGCCCCAGTCCTTGCTGCTTTGTTTGTACACTGCTCTCGGGGCAGAGATAATGGGACTGATCCAAAGCCAGCTCCAAAGCAATCACAAGTCTTTCCTTTGTCTTCAGTGGGGTTTGGATCAGGCCCAAAGCTCATAAGCAGTTTTCCACCAAGAGTTCCCGCACTTATGTCAGTCACTGGCAACAAGGGAAGGGATAAATCCAGCATCGGCTGCTTCAGATGCCAGGCACATTCTGTGTGTGTGTGTGTCACAGGGGTGGATATAAACTCACACAGCCTGCCTGGGCTCCTGCTAAATCGCATGACAGCTTGCAAAGGACAGGCAGCCACAGGGCTGCTTCCAGGACAGACCTCGAAAGATTTCAGTCTGAAAAGAGCTGGGATGTTCTGTGCAGTGCCCAAGGAAACCCTTTCCAGGAGCAGCTGCCTGGGCATGAGGAAGGCGCTAGGATGGCTGCCTGGTCAGGCTGGCACAGAGCGGGGAGGATTTCCTCAGCATCCCACAAGGCAAGGCAGGGGAAAGGTAAGCACGGGAGGGATGCTTCTGCTCCCACGGGGCTCCCCTGTGCTCCCCCAAACCTGTTTGTTTTCTCTCCAGAGCATTTAAGCTGTTCTTGGCCAGAGTGCGGGTGGTCAGTGGGGGGCACATGAGCTTGCCCACACCAGTGGGAGTCTCTCGACAGCCTCTGGTAGCCTTTGGAAGCTGTCCCGGGTGTGTTTTAGGACTGGGTGTTCATTTAGCATGAACCTCAGCCAGCCCCAACTGTGTGCGGGAGGAAGAGCCATGGGGGGACATGAGGAGGGAGAGGGGGAGGTGTTTTTCTTAGGAAAAAGGCAAGCAGAAATAGACACCCCTTGTCATTTTTTTTGGCAGGCGTGGGGAGTTTTGGGAGGGCTGGAGGTCAGAGGAGCTAGGTCTTCGCCTGGGTCTCTAATTGTTTTTTTGGCAACCCAATTGTTTTAATCCCCTCCTTTGAGGGGGGATAGGGGAGCCCTCCTGCCCCCTTCCTGTGCTGGGAGCAGGGCAGAAGCTCCTCTGTCACCTGCAGAGCCGTTTTCAGAGCAAGGTGCGGGCAGCTGGGATTTCCTGATGCAAAATGCAGCAGGAAAGCTGGGCTCTCCAGGCCAAGGAATTAATGACACTGTTAGGGGGGAATTTGAGTTTCCACATCACTAAGAAAAGGAACTGGATACCCGAGGCAATAGACCAAAGTCAAGCTATAAAGTAATTACATTTCTCCCTGCGTTTCATGTGTTTGTTTAATTTTAGTGTTTAAAGGGAAAGGTTTCCTGAAAGCACTGTGCCAGCAACTCTAAAAAATAATTGTGTATCTTTCTTTAACATATATTCTGGCAAGAATGTCCTGCCTATATTTTTTGGCAGAGGCTTTTGCTTTATCATTAGTCTTTTGACTACAGTTTTAAGTTAGACTTCAGGTTGGTTAGATGGCAAAACCCTCAATTTCTGGGTTGTCACCTCCATCTGTCACCCTTTACCTATAGGATTCTGGGGCACTTTGCAAACCCGTGCTGTGTTAATCCCAGTTCCTCCATACAGCAGGCAAGAGGAGTTAGCACAGCCATCTTTTGGCATTGCTGCCTGCCTGGCTGGATTGAGGTGTGAAAAACTGCAGACCTTTAAAACAAATCTTGTGAAGACACCAGGCCAGCACTTTGCTTTGCACTCTGACCCCGTTTCTGAGTTGAGCCAGTGCTGCACCTGCAGCTGGCTCAGGGTCCCTCCTGCAGCTCCTCCCTGTGCCTGAAACACAGAGCTGGGTGTAAAGTTGGGGGTACCCCTGATCACACACAGGAGTCCCTTGAAAGGAGGGAGAGGTTTTCTCTAAGACTTGCATATTTTTTGGTGTTCATTTCTATGAATGACTTTTCAGTTTTAATAGTCTCTGAGGGGCTGTAGTGCCAGGAGGGCAACCATGCTGCAGGACCTCATCTTGCCAAAGTGACAGCTTTGTAAGGGCATTTTGCAGTGACACACCCTCCTGCCTTGCCCTGCTGAAGCAGACCTGGCTGTGGTTCATGTGCCACTTCTGGGAGTTCTTTTCTGTTAGATATTTTATAAATGCTGTCCCTCTGCCTTTTGGCAGAGGTGCTTTTCACAGGGTCATGACAACCACAGCCTGATGCTAGACTTGGAAACAGCAGGTGAACCACCCTAAACTGGCATTTGGCACCCATGAAAGAAGCCCCAGCCCCTGGCAGAAGGAAGGGAATGTGTGGCTGGAGCACCCTACAGCTGGGGACAGGGCAGATTGTCTCTCACCCTGTCACAATGAGAAGCATGTCATCCCCATAGCTTGCAAGGCGAGCAATTCCCACTCTCATATGCAAAACCACTCCTAAATCCCAACCGATGGAATTACACTGGCATGCTGTGCATGTTAGCACACCCTTCAGTGAACTGGGTAGCACAGAGGAGAGGTCAATAAATGGGGGAAATAAAAGGAATATGGTAAAACTCATGTATATGTTCATGCAAGAGGCACTTGTTTCGGGATTTGTTTTTTATTTTCTTTTAGATTAGAGGTATCTTTTATTTGGTGCGACAGAGAAACAGAAGAAAGCTTATTCAGGCATATAATGGAGTAGAACCATTTCAAAAGCATGTGGCTGAGTGGAATGACATGGAAAAATGGCACAGCTGTTTTCATACACTCACCGTTAGTGTGTGTAAACTGAAGATGTGAGTGACTGTACAGAGCTCTGTGCAGTGTGAGATCCAGCCCAAGCCTTATTTGCAGTAGCCTAATTTGTACTTCAGGAGAGAGTGAACTTTTTTATTTCATGGTGAATGAATTCAGTGAGTGGAAAGGTTCACCTCAGCATCTCTAAAGATGGAAATCCAGTACTCCTAGAGCTGCATGGTTAATTGGGGGTGTTTGGGGATATAAGGAAGCTGCTTCATAATTGCAATTGAAATAATTTGATAAGATTTAAAGCCAGTCACTTCTCACAGCTAAACTCACACACCAGAAGCTATGTAGAACCTCTGTGCAGCTGAGAGATGTGTAAAGCTTTCATTCAAGAATGAGATGTGATCTTCTAAAACAGGGAACAGAAGTGCTTTGTAATGCCAAGTTTGCTGTCACGCCTGCTTTTGTGTAGAATGCAGATCATCTTAAAGTGTTCTTGAGATAAGTGGGATAGACTGAACCAGAGTGTATTGCTAAAGATATATCTTTATATTTCTGGAGTAGCTGCAGATTTAGATGTTAAACCTTATCCATAATGTGCTTGAGTGCTCTGCACTGTGCTAGTTTTCCCCCACAAAGGTACTCAGACTGTTCTGTTGGAAAGTCCACGGTGTAGTTGTTTTTCTGTGATTATCCAGTAGAATTTGGCTCCACTGTCATCCCTGGTTTGATAAGGTTAGAGAAAAACAGTTTTCTGAAGCTGTTGAGAGGATGCAATAACATTTTGATGCCTGTCATGTTTTAAGATTCACAGTTCCCTTCAATCATGTGTTCATTTGGGACTCGTGCATGCAGACACAAAGCAGGTGTCCTGTGCAGTAACAAACCTGTCTCCTTTGAGAAGTTTTGGCACTAGGACTGTACACTATAAAACACGTGGGCTTTCCATGATAGGGAAGAACGAGGCAGAGCTAGGAACAAAACTTGCTGCAGTCATCCTTTAGCAGCACTGGCAAGGAAATCATGTAGTTTCCCCTTATTGGTATGATGCACCCAAAAAGAATCCTCCCTTTTTTTAATTAAGGCTTTCTCCTTTTTGTTTCCCCTTCCGCTTGATCAATTATCACTGCTTGAAATTTAAGATAATTCCTGATCTCTTGTCTAGACAGTGGGTTTTAATTTTCTGATGTGTAAGGAGTTTTCTGGCCCTTCCTCATGCTGTTTTTCCTGCAGTCACAAGCTTTGTTGTAGTGGTAGGGGAGGTGCATTGATTTACAGCCAAATTCTCTGAGGCTCTATCTGTGCTGGGTGACGCTGCAGAGAGCATGGGGATTGTATCAAATACATCCCCAAACCAGAGCAGCCAAGGTGGGACTGTTTCAGGAAAGGCAGTGGCTGTTCCTCCCTCGCAGGCAGGAGAGTCTTTGCACGGCCCTTGGTGATGGCACCAACTTGTTATTCCCAAGAGCTAAGGCTTGGTCATCCCAGATCCAGGCTGTGAGAAAGTGCTCAGCTGTGGGCAGCCTCTCTAGAGAGTAGAAAAACTGCCCTGATGGAGAGGTCCTGGGCCAAGCTACCAGCAACAGTCCTCCAGCATCCTCCAGCAATTGCACATGATGTAATTTGTGCTTTGACCTCAGTGTTTACTAGAGCTGTCCTCTCCAAATGTATCCTATCATGTCCTGAATATATTTATCCTCCCAGCCCCACTGCATGCTTAAGAATGGGTACTGCCACTTTTCAAAGTGTTAGTAATGCCCATTACTTCGGCAGGAGTTCCTCCAACTGGGATTTCTTTTCTGAAAGCCTTAGCCTCTGAAGTGTATAATGCAATGGGCAAGTACAGATTTCAGCAACTGAAATTAGAAATTCTGCTGCTCAAGGTTGCAAGGAACAGTGATTCTTAAGCGTCAAAAACTTCCTAGATATTGTATAGTTAAAATCACATGAATATTTATGTTATACCCATGATTTTGTGGGGAAATGATTTCCAGCCAGAGGGTCTCTGGATAGCAGCTGTGTGAGAGTTTTGAGAGCAGACTTTGATTTACTGCTGCAGTTCACTACACCTCATGCATACCATCAGCATACTCAAAATTATGGTGTTTTCTAATCTGATTATCTCTGCCCTCTCATTACATCTTCCTGCCATTCTTTTTAGCCTGTCAGCTGTTTCAGTGGGTGCTTGGTTTAGCAGCGAGATGCTTTGCTGTTTGGTTTCCTGGTCTGTTTGGTGGAGAGCTGGTACCCTAGAAATGATAACAGGCACAAGCTGTTTTACATGAGAAATTAAAGCTGAAATTCAGAAGCCTTGAAACATGAGAATGGCCTTATCTGTGGCCTTCATCACCTTCCTTGTGCTTATGTTTTATCTATGCTTTTATTATACATCATTGCCAGACTATCCTGGCTCATTTTTCTGCCTCATCCCAATTCCCTGATGTCATATCAAGCGTCCCTATGGGATCCATCTCTCCCCTCAGGTGTTTGTTCCTGGCTTCTCCCTGGTCCTTGCCCCATTTCTCCTGCTTTGCAGTTCTGTGGCTTTCCTCTTTGCTTGATTTGGGCAGCAAGGGACTTGGTGGGAGTCCAGGGCCTGAGATGACAGGGATGGTTTTCTTGCTCTCGCTTCTGGTGCCCAGAACCGCCATCATGTCCAGCAGCCAAGAAGGGAATTATAGCAAGGAAAGTCCTGAGCAATCCCCAGAAGAAGCAAGCCCTAAAGCCCCAAAATGGAGCAAGATCAAGGCAGATAGAATCTGTAGAGGTTTTTCTCCCAAAGGTTAATAAATCTTCAGAGGGACCTAATCAAAGGCTTTTCACTTTGCCAAATTTGGCTGTAAAAGGCACATCCCCATTCCCAGGTTGACACCAAATTTCCAGTCTCCTTTCCAGAAGGTGGAGGCGTGAGAGTGACTCCAAAAAAATAATTGTTAGAATTTATATATCGACTAAGCACTTTTCTCTAATCTTGTGTTGGAAAACTGCCAGGCCTCCCCCTCTCCCACCCTCCTTGTGATTTCCTAGAAAATTCTGCTGGAGGCAGACACCTGGCAAAAAGGAGAATTTCAGCCCCAGAAGTTTTAATGTGGTGAAACAGGGGCTCCTGATGGCACAGGGTATCTCATCTAACACCCTTCTGGCATCCCAGTGCTGTGCTGCACCACATCTCCCACCAGCTCAAACTCAGGGCCTCGTGCTAGAAAATTCATTCCTTGTCACTTTGGGCAGGGTAAATGGGAGATGTAAAAGCACTTTGCAGTGTTCGGGGAGTGTCAGGCATGAGTGCAAATGGGAAGACCATGGCAAGTGCTCCCTGCCTGTGCTTCAAGGTAACCCCTGCCAGCGTGCGCCGCCTCCTTGCAAATGCCATACAGCGTTTTTCACTCTCTGCTGGAGGAAAAAGCTGCCCTAAGAAAAGCAGAATGAGGGCTGATGTTTTGAAAGGTGTCCAAGAGTAACAAAACTCAACTCTCCAGGGCTGAGTTTTGCCTCTTGTGTTTCTCAACTAGGGTGGTTGAATGTGTTACAGACCTATCAGAAATTTTGCTACAAATGCACAAATATTAATCTACAGCCATTTCCTTTGCTTTCTTAAACATGAATGAGGATTTTTGTCTCTTTCTCCCTCCATAAATTGTTCATGGTCAGAGGGGGCATGTTCCGTGTCAAAGTCCTGACCGCCAGGATCAAACAAAAAACCCTTGTGAACTCAGAAGTGGAGACAAATAAATGACTATTACTTTTTTTTCCCCCCTTTTGCCTGGAGTTAAACCTTTTCTCTGTCAACAATATTGACTTTGTTCACTTGGAAGGAAACAGAGGGAGAGAGAGAGAGGGAGATTTCTCTAGATGCTGCACAGAAAAAAAAAACATTTTGGAAGGAGGAATGAAAAAAGACAGAGGTTACAGGAAATGGTAGACATTTTTTGTTGAATTAAACCATTAGGAGTGACCCAAAAACCAACGGGAAAGAAAGGAAACAACTGGATACATTTAGGTCACAAGAACCAGCCAAACGGGGAGCTGAAACCAATTATCATAAATGAATGTTTCTCTTTTATTCATGACCACCGTGTATGCTCCCATGATGCTCTTTGTCTTATTATAAAAACAGATGAAACGATTTCGTTTTGTTCTTATACTTATTAGCTAATGCAACTTTTGGGCAATTTATCAAACACTAACACATGTTGTGATTAATAAGCTCAGAGAATTAATCACAGCTAAAACCCCTTAAAAAACAGAGGATGTTGGGTCCCTCTTAAATACATGTTTGTGCAGGATTATGTAACTTAAGCAGTGACATCTAGTTTTGATGCATATTCATGCATTTTACACGCGGAAAGATCCCTGAAACCATATGTTCAGGCAAGCTGTAATTACAGTAACTTCCATTTCTGTGGGACTTTGCCCTGCAGCATGGGCAGAGTGAGCCCTGCTTGCCCCAGACGTGGGTGCTGGGGGCTGTGCACAGAGCCCACCCCCTCCCTGCCATCAGGAGAGGGGAGCAGCATGTGGGGTTCGCTGCTGGGCTTCAAAGGGGACACGTCATAGCTGCTGTGGACCACAGAAAAAACCCTGTCTGCTCCTTTTTAGATTCTTCCCCAGAGGTCTTGCTGCCCCCTTGAATCCAGATACCATCGAGGGGGAGGAGGAAAATGCCACTGAACCTGGCCATAGCAGCTCTCAGCATCTTCCTCCCTCCCACTAACCCAGCACAGCCTCTAATGAGCCATAACTGGCTCCTAAGTGCCCCTAACCACTTCACTGAGGTTAGAATAAATTTCTAAATGGGCAACAGGAAAGGCAGAGGCAGCCAGCACATCCTGCAGCCTCACTGAGGTGTGGAGAAGCTGGTTCTGTGCAGTGAAATGCAGCTCTGGGTCTGGGGGAGCCTCCACGGGGGCAGTAGGGCAAAGAGCTGAAGCTTTGCTTAAGGGTGATCTTCTTGATAGGAAGACAACGCTCAGATATATAGGGGGCCAGGGGGAATGCTTTTCACTGGAGCATTTGGTGTTGTGGAAGCAGATGTTTTGGGAGTTTGGGTGGCCTTTGCCAGGTCTGAGTGTCTGCAGTGAGGAGGGATGTGGGGAAGTGGTCACCTGGGGGAGGCTGAGTTTCTTATTAGTATCTCCCAGCAGAAGCATTGAAAAGGCTTGCTTGTAGCCTTGCTGAAGGACACTGTTGAAAGAGTGACAGGAAGCTTTTGAGAATATTTGTTCTGCGCTGAAATATACAAGAATATACCTATTTTTGACTTTGTACCCCAGCTGCAGGCAAGACCAAATCTTAGCATCCTTGAGCATCACAGTGGATGGAAAGTCTATCATTTGGTTGCTATAAAAGTGAAGAGGTGCATCCCCGTTTCTAAGCTCCAAAGTACAGTAATGCTGATGCTCCCCGTTAGCAGCCTGTTCTGCTCAGCAAGGTACTTGCTGTGTCAATATCCAGTTGACTTCAGCAGGAACAAAGTGTTTGTTTAAGTGCTTTTATTGACTAGGGAGGGACTTAAGTATGTGTTTAAATGCTTTCCGGAACTAAGGCAAAAATGATTCTCATAGCCCAGCAAAATAATGGGGCTGGTCTTCAGTGAAGCATAAATTCTACGCTGTGCTACAGGAGTAGCTGAGTGAAATTCTATAGTATGTGTCAGACCAGATTTTCATAATGATCCTAAAATATCTGTATCTCTCTGTAGACTGCGATGAAATTTAGATCTCAGTCTTAAAAAAAAAAAAAAAAAAAAAGGATAAAAGGGGAAAGGAAAGTGAAGTTATTATCCTCTGTGGAGAAGGCATCTAAATAAACTCTTTCTTACTCATTAATGGCTGCGAAATGGAACTTATGCAAGTTTATGCAGCTAATTTGTCAAGCATTCAACAAAATATGCAAAAGGATGCTGCCAGGCCTGCTTGTATGGAACTACTGTGGCACTTAAGAAGAAAGAAACACCCCTAAACATCACCTGCTGGTATTGTCCACAAGAAAAAGATCTTTTTCTGTGCCTCTCAAGTGTCAGCAAATCAAATTTTTTTTTTCTCTCAAATTAATCCCAGTGAAGTATATTTTTATTTTTTTTCTAAAACAGATGCATGCCACCAAACCATTTTTGCTGTGTGTTAACAACATGTTGGCCCTATGGGCTGTGTTTCTTCTGGGGAAGATAGACGACCTTCTTTCACTTTGAGTTTCCAACCGAGATCGCCAGCAAAAGAAAATTAAAAAGCAGGCTTTTCGTTTTCGTCTTTCGGCAACCCTGATGTGGTTGCCGAGGCATTGCTTAGGAACACAAACATTACAGCACATATGGAAGTCTACTGTTGAGTGGAACCGAGTCCTAAAGCAACATGTTAAGTCGGAAAAATTTATGTTCATGCTAAAGCGGCAGTGTGGTAATCGGTTTCAATGGAAGTCAAAGGAATGCATCAGGGATGAAAATGGCTCGCTCCTTTGGATGCAAGTGCAGGAATTCAGACCCGTAGTCTGGGGTGACTGTGTGAAGAGGAAGTTGCTTTTGTTAGTCAGGGCAAATCAGGCTTGTGGCAACTGTCCTTCTCTCATTGCACGTGCATTTGTCTGCATAGAGGCAGCTTTATTTTGGACAATGGTTTAGTATTAAAGACCTTTAAGTCCATCAAGTCACATATGCCCATTTATATACACCCAAAATACTAATTTTCTCCCTTTATTTGGATGTAAATGAGGTACTTTCAGGCTTGCCGAGGGCAATGGAGGCACAAGTCCAAATTCTTGCTTTGCCAAGTCAAGCCATTCAACTCTTTCCAGGGGCCTTATCGGGGTTGCTTCTTTAGGTACCTTTGTAGTAGGGAAAAGAGAGATAGGAATGTCCAGGAAGGGATTCATCGTGACTCTTTTAGGATGGTCTCAATAATCTCATGTTGTGCCTTCTTCAGTTGATCAAAAGAGAGCCTGTAAAACTTGCTTAGACAAGATGTGATACCTTAAAGCAAATAAATCACAGTAAATGCTTCCTCTCTGGAACCAATGGTTTGCACTCCTGTCCAAAACAGCTCTTGGCATCTTGATTGCATGTCTGGTTCAATATCTAAATATTTTCAAAAAGCCCAAATCCCCCTTGTTTCTCATAATTATGTGCCTCAGTTTCTTGTTTGTGAACTTGAACGTCCTCACCTAATGAGAGCAGTGTAATGCTAAATAATGATGGCTGTGAATTTTTCAGATATTGGGAAGAGTCATGCTTAAAAAATATTTCAGAGCCAGAGTTTTGAATATTATCAGGAATAAAAAAAGGCAGACGATGTTTATTGCTGCTTGAATTGTGTATTTGCAGTCTCTGCATTTTCTAAATGGGCTAAAGCATTTTTGCAGATATAATTGCCTTGAAAATTAGAGTTTGCCTTTCTCCATTCCCAGAGAGGCTGCCTGCCTAGACACTCCTGCATTTCAGAGTCTAGAGGTGGATCAAGCATGGTGGTGGTGGTGGTCAAACATGGTTTTGAGGGTGAAAGGTGTTGGGAAAAAGCACCTGCCCTGCCCTTCACCTGGTCCCATCCTTGAAGCGCCATCATCACCACTGCAGTACCGTGGGCCAGATAAAGTGCTGAGGTCCAGCTGCTCCTTTTCCCCATGAATATTGTAGTCCTGGCCTCAGCAGAGCTAAAAATCTGTGCTTTCTGGGTTAGATATGCAGGTATCCCAGGGCTGGGCTAAGCCCAACTCAGAGGAGCTGCTGGGGCAAAAGCAACAAGTGTCTTGTGGGAGAGAAGCAGAGTTTGAGGACCTAGCACACAAATCCTTTGCCCCAGTTTGATCATCTTTCCTGCTGAGGGAATAGCTTGCTTTTTAAGTTGCTTATTGTTTCAGGCCTACAGCTAATCCTCTAAGAAAGTAATTTCTGTTGCTCATGGCTAATTCCCCATCCTGCATTGAGAGTTATATCAGAGCAGAATTGCTGCTTAGTCACCAGCTGCTTTTCAGCCAAAGAAACATCATGGGTTCTGGATTATTGTGATTTTTTACTTTTTTTTTTCTCTTTCTCTCTCTCTTTATTTTTAATTTTTTTTAAAATTTTTAATCCAGATTAATATCTAAATGTCATTTTTGAGGTTCAATTCCTTGATTTTGCCCAGTTGGAAAAGCCACCTATTTATTTGAAAAATATTTTTGGAAGCCTGAAGATAACCACGTTGCTCCCATGGTTAAAATGTTTTATATAAAACTTGTTATTACCATAGATCAATGGGATATGTACAGAATATGTTACAATGGGGCCTGTGTTAAGGATTTGTCAAGATTTCCATTATAAACCACTATTTTCAAGGGTTTATAACTCAGTCATAAAAATTCATTCCAAGCTAAAACTTGGCAAACAAAATGTCAACCCAGGAGAGATTTTCTTTTACCAGATTTACTTTAATGCTTTAAACTGATTTGTCTATTTTAAAATTATACGAGTGCCCTGTTTTATAGACTTTCTGCGTATACAGGGTGCGTGTGTGCTAATATAACACACATACCAAGGAAAAAACAACGTTAAAAGCACATTAGCACAGCGAATCAGAGCTCCAAAAAACCCACAAGGTTAAAAACGAGGTTGGATTTGCACTTTGTGGAATCTTAAGCACTTGGATGCCAACTTTGAGCTAAATCTTCAACTGGTGGATTCAGCTGGTCAGGGCTGATTTACACCAGCTGAGCTGCTGTCCTGTCATGATGCCACCCAACGTGGGACATCTCTGGGCATCTGAAAAAGCTGCTGTTGAAAATTGGTGGAAATCATGACACTGAAGTGAGGGGTGGCTAGAGAGGATTGAGGATCTTCTCAGGGCAGCTGGTGTGACAGGGGAGCAGATGTTCAGCTGATCTCCTATCCAGTGATTCTGGATCCTGGCTGCACTTGGTGGTCACAGGGAAGAGGTGGGTGTGACAATGAAGTGCCAAAATCAGAGGATTAAAGCAGAGCTCTCTGTCTCTTCCCTGTGGTTAAGGAGCCAGAATCTGGCATCACCATGTAGTAGGTGGCCTGAGCTGTTCATCACTCTTAAACACAAACGTCATTGTCAACACCTACATTTGTCCTAGGTGCCACAGTACCTGGTCCAAGTATTCCTTTCCCCGTGCTCTGTCTTTGGCTGTGATACATGAAGTGTGGCTCATCCTGCTCACAGCCCAGAGCCCTGCCTTGCAGCAGGGCCTGGTACAGAGGAGGAGATGCAGCTGGGCTTGCAAAAACCCAGCCTGAGCCCCTGAGGTTGGACAGACAGCAGAGAAGCACAAAAGCCTCCAACAGATGTTGGAGAGAAGTTCTAAGGCCCGAGGGAGCTGATTTCTGTCCTTAGACCACAACAGGAGTCTCAGGTAACCCTGCTCTCAGATAGTGGACCTCAGCTGCCTGCCCAAAATCTTGAGGTGAATCCAAGCCTCAGTTCTTTGCAGGACTGAGCTTTAGACTCGCAGGGTCAGACCAGCTTTTCCCTTTCTGGAAGGAGACATACAAGAATTGAGTTTGGCGTCCTTCCCTGGTGCACTGGCTCCCTTTCCCCTGAAATCTTGGGCTGTGAACTCTTTTTTGCTGATAAGAGTGGGGTGTTTGTCTTCTCCAAGTATCACTAGGCCGTGTTATGCTCTGCTCCAGCAACCCCCTCCTGGAATTTCTTGTGGAGCTTGGTGTTGAGTCCATCTTGCTCATGGGTTTTGTTAATTGAGGGTAGAAGTAGGTTCCCCTCTCTGCCATAAATCCAGCATGCACACACACACACACTTGTAAGATATTTAGAAAAGCTCTACTCTGCATATCTCAAATGTAGGGGTGGGGGGGAGTAAAGAAAAGCAATAAAGAACCTACATTATACCACATGTGTGAGCAAAGGGCTGTGGTTAACTCCCTTCAGATAGGTTTCAACCAGGGCCCCTTTATAACAGCCCCCAGAAGGCTACTGAAAAGTCGGCATCCATAGTTTTAAATAGTTAGTTTAAAAAAGAAATTGTATTAGAGACTTTTCCTCCCCCCACCTCTGCAAACCAAACACACAAGTGGCACAAGTAAGGGAAAATGCAGCTGGCTGTGGCTCACACGGGCTAGCCAGCTTCTCCTGGTGCGCTGGGGACAGGAGGGAACAGCACCATGAGTGCCTCTACCTGGCAATCTTTCTGTGCTGACAGAAATGGATGGTAATTTTGTGGTCAGTGCTCTGGTGAGGGATGATTTTGAAGAGGTTGGTGATCATTTCTTGATGCATATGGGATAAAGAAAGCCTTGACCTAAATAAGGGAGAGGGAGGCTGCAACCCCTGTATCCTTTTTCCTCCACACCCTGCCTCACCTTCCCTTCCTTTAGCAGTGGTGACAAGCCATTGCTTTTTCTACTGCCTATTTTGCTGTTGATTCTGGGGTCCTCTGCCTGTCCTGCTGTGCCCATGCTGCCCCCAGCCCCACTTACCCCCACGGTGTGTCCACAGCCAGCTGTGACACAGTGACACACAGCGCTGTGATGACTGAGCACACAGGAGATTAAGGGACATTCATAAGAATCAGACTGAGAATAAAGTGAGCTGACAACTGGGCTTTGATTTTCCAGAGTGCTTTTTGGATGAAAAATTGAATAATGCTTCTCTCCCTTTTTTGTTTTTCTCTTTTTTCCTGGATGTTGTTTGGCACAAAGGATGACATTATTTGCATTGGCACCTTTTCCAGATCAGCTCCCAAAACGCTCCCAATCTAGGATTGCTAATTTTTCACTTGTCAAGAAAACAAAACAAACCAGAGCAGAAATGATGGTTTGGCTTTTACTGTGTGTTGTGAAAAACAAATAAACAAAACAAAGATTTTTCCAAGTTTTTAATGGAAAATCCAATTCCCATGCTTACCAGAGTTTCTAATTAGGCGAGCCAGAAGGAGGATACTGCACCCAGGGACATGCAGTATTTCCTCATAGCTGGTCAAACTGTTTGTGAGTATAGGAAACATATCTCTGCATCATTTTATTCATCATTGATGCTAAAAATTGAAGTATTGGATCAGTGGAAGCAAGATCTCACTTTACAACTGAACTCTAAGTCAGAAATGAAACAGCTTCTCAGAGAACAATATAGCCACAGTGAAGGGAGCAGGGTCACCTTTTGGTGAATTTAAATGAGTTCTTAATGAAAAGGGGAATAAATTTTTCACACATTCCTCTGCATTAAAGAGGGGTCAGAGTCTAGCATCAAGGTGAGCCTAAACTCAGGAAAGACACAAAGGGAATTCCTGAGCTGCCGACAGAAAATGTCTCTCCAGTCTGCCAGGAGCCAAAATGCTACTGCTGGAAAAACAGCAGGCAGGGTGGAAATCTGGGTCCAATGAAGGAGCAGCCAGGGAAGCTGTGGAGTGGGGTCGCAGAGCGGGGAAGATAAACAGCATCTCCCCACCACAGAGGTCAAGCTTATTATAGAGATGAGGCTGGTGGTGGGTGTGAATAGGTTCAGCCAGATGGCAGGGACCAGCAATTCTGTCCCCCATTAACGAAACTTTGCAGCATCCAGTCCTTATTGTAAAGATGTGATGCATTTGAACACTGGCTGTCAGGATTTATTAAAAATGTGTAACCTCAGGCAAGTTACCAAGTCCTCCATGTCTCAGCTTTGCTCTCTGTAAAATGGGCTGTTACTCCAAGGGAATTACTGTAAGGATTAGCAAAATGGCAATTTTTTTTTCTTTTTCTTGAGAGCTAATTTTTATTTATCTGTCGGATGAAAACCTTAAATGCCAATGCAATGGACTTTTTAATAATATGTGGGTCATCTCAAAAGCAGTAATCCTGAGCTGTTGTTTGTATAGTGTTTTCCTGCTCTGTGGTGTTCCTCAAAGATGCTGCCAGTCAGACTTGAGAATGATCTTGCAAAAAAATGGATTTCACTCATGTGACTGCCATTTTACTCAGGTGGGAAGGCTGTGGGAGGACCACAGACCACCCCACATACAGGGGTCTGCTGGGGTGTCCTGGGATTTCTGACAGCCCTGCAGTCACACCTGCAGTGCCCAGATTCTCTGCTGTGGGAGTGGTGCCTTTGCTGGGTGTTCCTGGTGCCTCTCTGCTCCTCTATAGGAGTGAAGGAATGAATTGCAGCTCCATGAGTAGCCAGGAGCTGAAGCACTGCTGTCAGGAGCCCCATGCAGACCTGGGCTGGATTGTGGCAGGATGATGTCCCTTCTCAGTTGGAGCTGTGGTAGCTGTGACCGCACTGCGTGGGGACAACGGGTGGCAGAGCTGTGGGCACAGCGGGATGGGCAGCCAGACCTCCTGGGCCTCCAGCAGGGAGTGGTGGTGGGTACAGAGCAGGGAGACATCTCCAGGAATAGGGTCTGGCTTTGCTTTGCGTCTTGTTCCTAAATTAGACGCGTAATTACTCGAGTCTTTCCAGTATTAATAAGGGACAGGCATCTCCAGAGGGCAATTCAGACCTGAGTTGTGGGGAAGGGGCCCAGTTAGGTTCCTAATTTAAGTTTCTTTGTTGAGAACTTCACATTTGGTGCAAGGACTCTCAGTCTTTGGGGATACGTCTTTGGGCTAAACATAAGAAAACATGTTAAATCCTGCAAATATCCCCTATTGCTGATAGTGCCCAGGAGAGTTATCTCCTCTGGGAACGGCAACCATCCTCCTTCCCTGCGTCTTCTAGGGGGAAATCAGGAGTCCATTGGAGGTGGACAGTGCTGAGCTGCCTTCCCTCTCTTAGTACCTGGTTCTTTTTCTATTATAATTTTATTTAAAATGAGGGGCAGAGAATAGTGGGGAGACAAGGAAAATATTTGTGTAAGAAAATTCCACTTTAAAAGACAGCTTAAAACTGGGATTAATAAGTCTGCTTTTATGGAAGCATTTCTACATGCTGTAAAACATTTTTAAAAACATTGTAAAAACTACAGAGTTTCACATTAAATATGGCTGATTTTCTTTATAGAGCTGACCCGCTTCCCAGAGGTGATGTATACACACCATATGACACAGGGGTTGCTAGGGTAGGCAGTGTTTTTACATTGATTACTGTAGTAAATAATAATGTAAAACTGTGTATAAATAGGGAGTTCAATCCAGAGCTACCCCTGAGGTCTGCAGTTCTTTACACATGGCCCATTTTTCATCACTTCTGTGATTTTTTTTTTTTTTAAGGAAGAAGGAGAAGGGGGAGAAGGGGGCGGGAGTGCACTGGGTTATTTTTTTCTTAATTTATTTTTTTTTTCTTGTCTCAGAAGAATATCTCCTCTTGGGTCAACTGTTGAGCAAATGCCAAAAATACTGGTCAGTGCTAGGGGGACTTGTTCTCTCAGCAATCCAGGAGTTCCAAAGACAAACAACAAGCAGCTGAGGTGGCCTATGAGGAGTGGGCAGATGAAGTGCATGCTGTAGTTTAGAGACTGGGGAAGACATGAGAATATTATCCAGATATCCCACAGGAGCAGCAGCCAAGTGAATAACTTCTGTTCCCTGTCTGGGTAAAATATGGAGTGGTGGGTTTAGATTGCAAAAAGGTGGCTTTATATACCTTGGAAAAACTTGATAACTGCATGGATGGAGAAGTGCTGGGAGCAGGTCTATGGGTGTCTGTCTGACTGCTCAGGGATGACCCCCACTGCTGGGATATACCCATTGCCACGAGCAGCTCTGGGCAAAGAGATTTCAGCTCCCCTTTGATGGACACACAATTAATCGCCCCTTAAACACATGCTTTGATGACATTGCCCCTTAGACAGGGCTTGTCCCAGCTGGAGGAGAGTGGAGGGGAAACGAGGACCTTCCTGGCTGGTCTAATAGCCCTGGTGTCCCTGGTGAAATTATTGGCTGCCACTTAACGCAATTTGTTTCATTTTGCAATTATTCTTCAGGGGGATTTTATAAGCTCCTGTAATAAGTCACTTCTGCTGGGATCCGGAGAGGAAGTGACCTGCATTAGAGGCAGAGGCATTAGCCCAGCCTCCCCTCCACACTGCCTTGGGATCCCAGCACAGTGCTTTCCATAGTCCTGTGTGCATGCCTGTGGAATTCTGTGTAGGTGTGCGTATGTGTGGATACATATACGTGATTCTATATGCGACTTTTTATAGGGGGATATGTGTGTGTGCTATATATGGAAGCAGCGGTCCTCAGGTTTTAGGGGCCGAGAAGCACAAAAACCAGCTGAGCTCTCTGATGTTTCTGCTACAGAGAGATGTGCCAGTAGAAAACAGTTGCCTGCTGGTTTTCCTTGGCCAGGATTGGAGGTGCTTAAGCACAGGTGCTCATGCTCCTAAATCCATGGTGATGGCTGAGCTCCTGCTCTCCAGTCTTGTTTCCCTCCTAGGTGTGTTGTGAGTTGGCTTTCCCAGGCGAGGCTCTCAGGTTATGGTGGTGGAGCTGGGCAATACTTTAGTCAGCTGCTCTCCTGGACTTTCCTGTGTGGACAGAAATGTCAGGCTTGGGCAGCTTTCCACGGATGTAAGGCAGGCACGGGCCACAAACAACGTGCCAATTCCACACGAGCAAAAGCCCCACACGTGCAGACTCACCATAAATGTGTCACCCTGTCCCATGCACACACAATGGGCGCCCATACAACCACACACGCAGAGACGCACACACGCTCCTCTTCCAGATTCCAGCGGGGCTGCGAGTTTTAACTACCTAAATTAAAAACAGATTCTATCCTCCAGTGGGGAGCTGCCAGGAACTCCTCTTTTCCCCCTCCCTGACTTTTCTCTCCCAAATGCATTGGGGGAAAAAAAAATACATGCAGTTCTCCAAAGGGGCAAATGGCTTCTCAGCGTGCAGAGAGGTTGAGGGTGGGGGCAGGGGGATGCACGGAAGAGGAAAAGGGAATGCACAGAATTACTTTCTAGTCGTAGAAGAATAAACAGCTTAAGTTAATAAAGTTGAGGCCGAGGAGAACTATTTGGAGAGTGTGGAGGAAGTCAGGGATTAGTGAGAAAATAGGAGTGCAACAGCAGGAAACAGTGTGGCAGCAGAGTGGACCTGAAGGGAGAGTGGAGGATGGAGGGATGGAGGGGTTTGGCCAGCACGGTGGGGATGAGAAGGGCTGGCAGCTCTAAGTCACAGCCCTGCTGAGGACATATCACCTTGTGCTCCTCAAATCTGCCTCGGTAGCCAAAGCCTCTACTGAAAATGATGCAACCCATTTTTGGGAGTGGATTTACTGATGGGGATGCCTTCTTTGTTGTGAGGTACGTGTAGCAGAAATTAAAAGGAAAAAAAAAGCCAACAAAAGCCTAAGAGGAGAAAGGAAGCTCGGGGGCGAGAGAACAATGCCAGCCCTATGGGAGGACACCAAGGCTCCCAGCCCTGCAATCCCTGCCTGTCCCAAGCCCCCTCTGACAGTGCTGCTGTCCCAGTCAGTACCGGCAGCTCCTTTGAGTGACAGCCCCGGGCGCTGGGCGTGTTGCTGACTCGATGACTTTTTGCAACTGTCGGAGAAGCTTAGCAGATAAGCACACAACAGTTTTTATTATTCCAAGAGGCAGAAGACTTGCCTTAGTGAGCGGTAACAAATACGGACATTCACGACCAGGATTAGAACAAACTGCACTGGTGGGCAAGGGCCAAAGGCAGCACGGAGCTGCAGTGTAACCCAAAACCTCCACAGCTGTTTTCATTTTCCTCCCTTCAACACAGTCCCTGTGTGGTACTTCAGGGAGAATTATGAAAGTGGCGTGTAATTCAGAGAAGTAATGTCTTTTTTTTTTTTTTTTTTTTTTTTTCCCCCTCTCCCTTCTCTCTAGCTCTTTTTTTCTTGGAGTAATGAAAATTGCTGTGGTAGATCGTTTTGGATTCAAGGGAAATATCAGACTCTATTTTCTGCAGCATCTCACTCATCCCTCAGCAGTCAAAACCATAAATTTAATGAAAAAGAATTAAAATGAAAAAGGTGAACAGCTTAGAAGTGATGGACATTGTGCAAATGAATGCAAGTGACTTCAGGGACCTTGGTGGCCTGAGAGAGACTTGCTGCTTTCATTCCAGTACAAAGCCTGATCTGTACAAATCCCCACTCCAGAGAAGGGGATTCTTACTGCCGCGAAGCCCCGCTGGCTCCCGCAGGCATTTTGATGGGAATTGTTTAAAAAGTGTTGAGGCCACATCCTCTGGTGTATCCTGGTGATTCACGCCAGCCTGGAGGATGCTCTACCTCTAACAAAAAAGGTGATTTTCTTTTTGGAGGACAAATCCTTACCTGATCTAATGCTCTTTGCTCTGCTGGGCTTAGGCCAGCAGAGAATTTAGCCTTCTTGTTTTTAAACAGAATGGCCGCATTGCTGTTCCTCTGTCCTGTTGCTGGCACAGTTTTCCAAGAGGTTCTGCATTTCCTCATTAAAATCTCTAATTCTCGCATGTACAAAAAGTCTGAAAAAATTTCCTCCTTTCAGTCCACTAAAATGTTTAGTTGAAAGCATTTTGAGGACTTTCCTTTCAGTTTTGCAACTTATAAAAAAGAAAATTTAAACATATGTGTCAGAAAAAGTACATATCTTAATTGTCTAAATATTTCAATCCAGCTTTATCAAAAACATTACATTAAAAAAAAACAAAAATAATTTTTTTCATCTTCCCTTGATGTTATTCTTTAAAAAAACCCCAACAAATCAAGCTAATATAGTAGCATTTAAAAAAACCCAACAAAACAAACCAACTAAACAACCCCTTTAAAGCCCTCAGCTGTACTCCAGGAAATATTTCACCTCTAGTAAATATTAGGAAGAAGTGCTGAAAAGTTATATTTCTCGCCTGAAATTGTTGGGATTGTTCAAAAACCTTAGATAGCTGTTGCATCTTGTTATCAAATTCTGTTGGTCTTTCTTTTAATGGGTTTCACATGATTTTTATTCAACAAGAAAATAACTCAGAGAGCAACTGGAAACACTTAACGTGTGTACCCTGACACATCTGCACATACCATAATAGACACATGAATTTAATGCTCAGTTGATTCAATGCAGGGAGTGGAATTTAGTGTCAAGTCAATTAAAATATCCTGTTCCCACCCCCCCAACCCCCTCCCCTTTTTTTTTTTCTTTCCCCCCCTGAAGTATTTATCAGGGTTGCTGCATGGGAGGTATGTGGTGTGGAAGTTGTGGGAGTCCTCTGCTCGTGATGTGTTTGTGCAGCACAGCAGCAAATGTCCCTGCTCCGCTGCAGTCACCACAACCACACCAATGCAGAGCTCTGCTGTGCCATGCAGGGCAGGGGCAGGGGTGGCAAAAGGTTGCCCCCCTTGCTGCAGTCCCCACACTTTCCTGGCTGGGCAGCAAAGCAGCAAATTTGGCTGCGTGAGAACGGCAGACGCAAACCCTCTTCTCGCTGCTCTGTGCGAGTCTGGAAGGCTACTGGAGCTAAACAAGCCTTATAAAACAAACTGTTATGAGCAGTAGATAAATGCAGTGGGAAAAAGATTGATGGTTAGGCAGCTGGGGTGTAGAAATATGCTGCTTTCCATCTTGACACGAGTTGTTTTGGTTTTCCTAGAAGCTTATCCATAGGTCTATTGCGTCCCATCTGGGATTTCATACCCGCAATCCAAAGACTTCAGGATGAGGGCTGTGTGTGCTCTCCCATGCTGTCGATGGAGTGTGTGGCACTGTCATGGCACTAAGCAGTGTGGGGAATATGCAGAATACACAAATCCTTTGTTTGCCAGCATTAATGCCGGAGATGCTACAAAAGCAACATCATCTCTGCAGTGATTTTAGAATCAGTTTTGGTTTCAGTTTGGAAGATCAGCAGGGCTGGATTCCTGGGCTGCTGCAATGTCCCCTTTAAGTCAATGGGTTTTCCTCCACTGATGTGCGTGAATTTTGGGCACAGAAATTTATTATTAACATCTGCACCTTGTACATCAGAAAAAGCATGGGGCAAAACTTAAATATATCTAAAGAGGAATGTATGTGGATGAACACATAAATTTTTAACTAAGGGGATAAACAATTGTCCTGTTTTCTATTGTTTCAGTATTTCTTCTGGTGTAGACAACCTTTGCAGAACAAAGCTGTCTTTGTAAAACTAAGTCCTTCAGCATCTGAATACTTACACATGTCTTTCACTGTTTGACTGGAGGTAGAAGGGGCTTAAACCTTGGAGATAAAGCTTGTATGTGAGTCTTTGTAGAACTGGAAGTGATCCTGCACTGTGCCAGTGCAGTGATCCCAGCACACCCTACTGTGTCTGGTTCACGTTTGGGGCCAGTCCTGATGTATAATTCATACACAACATTTTATTAACTGGCAAATTTCCCCTTGAACCCACCCCCACAAATTCTCCAGACTGTAAGGAAGGAATTTGTTGTGTGGTGGCCTCTTCCCCCTCTCCTTGCCCATTTTTTTATGACTGAGGAAACCCTTTTATTGTATGCGAAATAAAAGCTTGATGTGGTCTGCCATTTTTTAATTTACCGTGGTATTAAATACAAAATGTATCCGCTTACAGAAGGTGGTTCATGGCTTGTGGTCTGGGGTTGATCCAGTGCTTATTGTGACTGGTTGTAGGGGGACAGGGAGAAGGTAAAATCTTCTCCAGGGTCTGAGCAGAGATCAGTGGGGTGAAGGCATGAGAGCCTCATCCCTTCTTGCAGAGTTTATCACCCCTATAATTTTCCTTGTGTTGTGCAATGGCTGCCTCGCCATGCTGCAGGATTAATGTCATTCTCCTGGGCTGAGGGTGACAAAGTGACCCTGAGTTACCAGCATAATGAAACCAGCAGGTCAAATTCTGCTTTTCCAGTGTAAAGTAAACTGCAAAAACCCCAGATCAGCTGCAGAGGTGGGTGGTAAGAAGATGCTGTGGGTGACTGCACAGAGATAGCACAACCAGCCTCTGATAAATAATGAATCTGGGGCTCCTCAGAGGGAGGAAGGCTACAAATGGCCGGGGTCCTCATGTAGGGGTTGGGAAGGAACAGGATCATTCTGAGGCAGTTCTGTTGTGCTTCCTTCCTTGGTTTCACATTTGCTAAATGTTGTGGGCTTGTGGTGCAGTACTAACAAAAATCGGATGAAGAGGTCTGGACAGCCTGGGTGCTGATGGCTTTGTCTCCATAAAGGGCTATAAATAATGTTTGGGGCTTTGAATACAAAGATCTCTGACTCCAGAAGGCAGAATAAAAGACATGAAAGCATCTGAAATACAAAATATTAGGGCTTTTGCTTTTGAACGATCTTCCTTTATACTGCTCCGTTGTCATGAAACCTCTTTCTGACCATGGTTAGACAATGTTAGAGATGGCAGAACTGCCTTTTCTGGGAAAGGGAAGTTTTAATGAAGACAGATTGGGGCTCTTTCTGCTACTGCTATTGCTGGATTCCAATTTTCTTTCTGGAAGGAGAAAGCAAAGCCTAGTCCCAAAGAAAAGAACATATGAAAAGGAAAGAGAAAAAAGAAGAGCAATGCCAGAAAACAGCTTCTGAAGCTGAGTCATGGCAAGATCTCCATGTGGGAGAGGGCGCAGCTCCCTGCCTTGGCAGTGCCAGCCAAGCTCCACCATGGGCAAGCTACTCGAGGCATTGCTTTTTATTGGCTTTTTGGCTGCAGGCTCACAGAAACACAGCCACATAAATAAACAGAAACAGTAATGTAATCTTGGCTGACTGGATCAGATATATGAATATATATTATAATATGTAGGAGTCTAGAGAGAGAAGGATTAAATTATAGAAGGAATAGAAGACATGGGAGAGAAAAAGAAGATCAGGAATGGGAATCAGGACAGCACATGGCATGTGCCCAGAGCTGATGGAGAAGGAAATATCATCTGATCCTTTCCAGGGTGAGTATGGTCAGGTCTCAGGATGCAAGTGTTGCAGCAGTGGGATCTCAGGAGAAGACTTCAGGAAGCTGTAGCACTTACTCAGCATAGACTGGGGGGTTCAAATCTCTCTGGAGTGATGGGTTTTGCAAGGGGAAGAATGAACAAATCAAATTCTTTTCATTTTTCATCATATAATCCTGATTACATTTCTTTTTATCCAGCTCTGAAAATGGTTATTTATTACAGGATCAGAGACTCACACTCTGAAGCTTATGTTGACATAATTCCTCTGTGTAACTAGTCCAAAGCCATGATTTTCATTAAGTTCTTATGTATGGACAATCTTCAAAGTAGATATTCTATTCAAGCTTATTAATAATTAAGTATCAAAAGGAAGAACTCAAGTGTCTTGTCTGGTTGATATGTTTGGCACTATACCATTTCTTTGTTAGTTAAAAATGTGATTCAGGCAGCACAGGCAGTGTCTACTCTCTGCCCATTGAAAGTGCTCCAAAACTTTCACCAAGACATTGAGATAAATAGTGGGTACTGAGACCATCTTCTCTTTGCTGACACTCTTTGAAGCAACAATCAGGTAAAGAAGATCAAGAGTTGATGGGAAATAATTAGAAGCTGTTACTTGGGCCCATGGATGCTCTGGTGTTCATGTCATTTCACTTTGGAAGGTTAGACTCACCAAAATAATTGCAAACCAATCTCAGGGGCAATTATTGTTGTAACAAGGATTCAGGCCTGTAATTTTCTTCATGAAGGGAAAGCTAAAAACACCATTTTGACTTTTTGCTGGTAACAGCATTTAATGGCACACAGGCAGTTTTTGAGGCAGTTTCTCTCTCCCTCCCTCTCCAGTATTTCCCCACTCAGTTTCACACACCATGAGGTCTCCAGGACTTACCCTCAGTTGGTTTACGTCCATGGCAGGAGCCAGTCCAAATCCATTATTTTTCTGGTCGTGGGCATAAGGATGGCCCGTACTTACCTGGGGTGAGATGGCCCAAATGCTGACCTAGATGAAGGTTTAAATGTCTGTCATCCATGTTCTCTGTGAATTCTGCTGGAGTTTAGCTCACCCATGGCTTGGACTTCCTCATGTGGAAGGAGGTGCTGGTGCTGTCAGTGTCCACCAGCTCATGGACCAGCTCACCCCAGGCTGTGAAATGGGCTCACAGGTCCCTCTGCTCAGCAGCGGCTGCTGGAGGCTGGGGTGAGAGAGGGTTTGTGACAGAGCTTGTGTCCCCTCCTTGAGCCCCTAGCCATCCCATAATGAGTGTCTTCTTTGGGAACCGCCCTTGTTTGGGAGTGGCTTGTCCCCTGGAGGTGATGTGGGTGAGCTCAGGTCATGGAAACAACTGCTCCATCCATGCAACTGTTGTTGGATCCTGTTACCCACATCACAGGGAAACCTTTCAAAGCTGAGCATACCCAGTGCATGTGCAGGAGCTGTTTCTAAAACATAAATAGTGTGGCCATTAACTGAGGCTTTTCTTTTTATTAATTTTTTTTTGTTGTTGTTGCTTAAAGACAGTTCATATTATGTACTCAATGTTTTCCAAATTAAACCATTATTTATCCAGAGGTAGCCAAAAATGTAGCCGAAAAACCACCTCTGATTATTTTTGACCTCTCTAAGGCTAATAATCTACTAAAACGTCTTTAAACCATCTTAAAGAAAACAGAAACACCACTGCTGACAACTCACATACCTACTTTTTAATGCAGTGTTATTTTAAATGGCTGAATTTATAAACCTCTAAAGACTGAGGTTTGTAATAGAAATGCTGACAGATCCTTAACACTCCATCCCATAATAACAATATTTTGAGAAAGAATGGGAATGTGGACACCACTGTCCTTGTTATGGAGCTGGGAATTTATTCCCCTTTTATTGATTTAACTCATGTAGCCAGAACAATGTTTTTCCTGTGGATTCGGGGTGAGGAGGGAATTGAGATGGCAGCACCCAGATGTTGTTATGGGGTGGCTGAGAAGCTCAGCTCTGCCTCCACCATGGGCTGAGCCCACCAGAACTTTTCCTTCTACATTCCTATTGGAAAAAAACCCTCACAGAAATGTCTCGGTGACAGGAGGGTGGTTTGAGAGGCTCTGCACAAAAGAGACCACATTCCCAGGTGGTGCACATCAACCTTCACAGACTTCTGCCTGTAGCCTGGCACAGGGAGTTTAGGGAAAGGTATTAATTACACAAGACTGCAGCATTTCGCGGGAATGGGTGCTTTTCAGAGTCACTGCCCACATAAGAAGCTCCTTTTTGCATCCAGGTGGATATCTTTATCCTGTTCTCTGGCCAGTAAAACTTCCTGAAGGGGAAGAAAAGCTGAATAAGGTTTATGTCCTCAGAAAGCAATGCAATAATTTGTGCTGTGCAGTGGAGAGGGGATGTTACCATATCATCATTAAATTAAGATGCGCAGGCCAGATGTGATGTCTTGATAAGGATTGATATAATCTTTATAGGGCACCATGGCTCGGCTTGTGATTGGCTTTAAGGGCAGAAGCAAGGAAAGCTGCAGGCAGCACAGAATGCCCTCATGTCCTCAGGTCATTATCAAGCTCTGATCATGGGCTTATTTGATCTCTGCACCCTGTGATCTCACCCTTGCACACCCAGGTCTCCCATAAAAAGCACCCATGTGCTGTGGAAAGGAACACAGATGGTGTGGTTTTGTCCATCCCAGCACTGTCAGGCTCTGTTTCTGAGGGCGTTTCTTGGAAAAGAGGGCTTTCTGACCATTATTTTTCTTTCATTTTATTTTTACATCTGGCCATCTGGTTCTCTCTTTTTCCTCTGCTGAGCATCTCTGCAGATTTTCCTCTGCTGAACATCTCTGATATATATATACACTGAATTTTTGTTGGCTTTATTGTTGGGCTTTCAGTGTCATAAAAAATAAAGATATGGCTCAGGGAATTCAGGTAGGTATCCACACCTCCTTCAGGTTCCCTGGGTATTTCCACTGAGGTCTGGGCTTTGATGAACAGTGTGCGGCACAAATCAGGACAGACCAAGTGAAACGGGGGGTTTTTGTGCCTTTGAAGATCACAGCCTCAGTTTTCTCTCTGTGTTTTCCCATAAAAAGTGAAGCAGCCCTGAAAGTTGCAAACGAGACCTTGGGTTTGTTTGTTTCAGGCTTTATAATGAAGAGAGTGGCAAAACAAAATGAATTAACTGCCCTCCGTTACCCTCCCCCCCCACCCCAAGAAAAAAAAAAAAAGAGGGAGAAAGAGACACAAGAAGACTTCATTTAATATTAACTTGAAATTCCCACCTGCCAGGAAAGCACAGCATCCTCAGACTTTTTAATGGAACTCACAACATTAGGCCAAACCAGGAGTTTGGCAAGTTTTTCCTTTACCATAAGCCTTTAAAGCACCAAAGAGCAGGGGACTGCTTTTAGCTTGTTTTCCTGTAAACAGTGTAAGCATCTCTGTTGCTGGTGTGGGATGCTAAGCTATAATATTAAGGGTCTTGTTTATAATTTTGCAAAGATTTCAGCAGCAGGGTTGTATTTTTTGCCTATGTTTTTGGCTTGGCTTGCCACAGTCAAGCAGCTGGGATCACTGTATGTGTGTGTGGTCAAATTTACTGTGAACCGATTAGGATATTAAACAAAATGAAATAAACATGTAAATCTCAAAAACCATCTTGGAGTTGAGGTTTACTTCTATGGAAAGAATACAGATGGAAAAGGTAACATAAAATTAAAGACATTCCTAATGGCAGGCTTTTTTTTTTTTTCCCTGTTGCCACTATTTTTTTTTCAAGGAAAACAAATAGAAGGAAAATAATTTCAATGAAAATAAATAGAAATTACAGTTTTTATAGAAAAGGTCTTGCCTCCCTAAGGAAAGCGTTGCGGAGTAGAAAAGCTTGTTTTAAATAATTATAATGCTGTATGCATTTATGTACTCTTCCATGTGACTGAATATATTTAGGCAGGAAAAGAAAGAGAAGGAAGCTTTTATTGATTTGGGTTTTTTATCTTTTCGTTACCAAAAGTCATCAGCTACAGTCTTGGCTGGCCAAAAGCGATTTCAGCAGACTAACAGGGATCTGCTATGATATGATCTAATCTAATCGATCTATGGATGAGAAAAGCTTTTCTTTTCATGCCAGTTTGTTTGCTTAGCAAAAATGTGACTCCAAGAATGGCAGGGACCACCAGGAATAAAGGAAATATCCATTTTTTTTTTCTTTTTTGGGTGGCCTGTTAATGATTCAGGTTTAATGAAGGGATTGGATTTTTAGTGGGACAGCTTAATCAGAATATTAATTATTTTTGACTCCTGCTGTTTCATAGAGGACAGATCTTCTGCCTGGCACAAATTTCAAACTCAGTGTCTGTCTTTATTCTGTTTCTGAAAAAGAAGTTCTCAACTTTCAAATTTACCACTAAAGGAGGTTTCTAAATCCCTTTTGATCATAGTTGTCATTTTTTCGCTCAGGCTTCTTTTGAAAAAAGAAAATTAAAATGTGGGAGCTTTAAATTTTTGTTTTTAGTTTATTTGGTGTTGGGCATGTTATCTAATGAGTAAATATACTTTAAAAAGACAAAGAGAATTTCTCCCAAAAGAAAAATCAAAGCATTTTATATAAAAATTCTGACTTTTTTTTTTTTTTTTAATTTTCTCACAACTTGTTCTGTTTTGGTTTCTCCAAAATAAAATTCGAGTTAGTTTGGAAGCTGGCAGGTACTCTCCTCCTTTCAGTTCCTATATCCATGGGTTAAAATTTCTGGAAATTGATAAAGATCAAAACTTTTTCCCCTTGGTAAAAGGAATCTTTTTCTCTGTTATGCACCTCAGGGATCTCAAAGTTTTTCCAAGATGTGGCTTTTCAAAGCAAGCCAGTCCTTTCTCTTCTGCCTTGACAGTTTTCTGGGGTGGAGATTTTCCCAGATTTTTTTTTTTGGACAAATTTGTGCCTCAACTCTTCCTCCTTTTTCTGCCAGATCTCATACTTGCATCAGTGTTATACTTTTTGTGAAGTAAGTTTCTTGGATTATTTTTGGCCTAGAAATGTCAATGATGGACTCAGAAGACAATTTTGGATCTAGTCTACTGCTTTTTTCTTTTCATCTTCATGGAAAGCTCTCCTTTACTTGTTACTACCCAACAAAAGAAGGGACATCTTTAGTAATATGAAGGTATGATGGATTTAAAAAAAGACTAAACTGTTTTTCCCATAAATGGAATAACACATTAAAACCTCCTAGAGTATTTTCTTTTAGGGAAAAAAAAAAAAAACAACCAAAACCCCAAATATTAAATTTCTTAATTTTAAACCCATTGTTAATGTTGGATCATAACATGCCTCTAAGAGAAGTGCAGAAAATAGATATTAAATTTCATCTTATTGGATATGGGCTTGTTTATATGAGTTACTTTCCACAAATCCTCTGAAGGGGAATCTACAAAACTCCAGATTCTACTCTGGCTCCTTTATGTTCTTGCTGTGTTCTATCTTTTATAGATGGATGTGGTCAAAAGGTCAGGGATTCTGACAAATATGTGCTACTGAATAAGTTGCCCTGGATTTTCTGCTGCATGAAAATATGCATCCTAAAATTTAAGACAATTTTGATACAGATGTTTAAGACGAAAATTAAAAAAAAAAAGACAGAAGATAAAATTTCTCTTGCTATTTTGGTCTGGTGGAAAATAGCCTGGCGTGTCAAATATGTGTGTGAATTCTCTTTGAGTTATCTTGGGCCTCATACCCAGCCTTTGGTGGTTCTTTTGCCTTTCTCATTTTCTTTAAAAAAATATTTTAACACCTGACATTTCTGTTGCTTAGCCACTGAGACAGGGGTAACTTTTGAACTTTTCAATGTGCCAGACAGAGGGAATTCCTTAGATTTCTTCAGTCTTGAAGTCATTTCATTGCTACTGTCTGCCCATCTCAGAAAGATTTTAGGTCACAGCTGTAGCAGTCAGAGTCCAGGAAAGGAAAAGAAGTGGAAGCCTGAACACTGGGCTTGAAGCACACCAATGTCTTTACAGGTCTGAATCCCATTTTCCCTCTGGTATTGATCCAGCCTCATTTCCATAATGTACCTTTCACCCCTGCTTTTTCAAGAGGAATAGTTTGAATATGAATATTTACATGTGTATGCAGACTTCAGTTACACTTGTAAATGAAAAAATCAAACTGACACAATAGAAAGAAAAGACAACGTCTTTTTCTGGAGAAAATTAGCTCCCCCTTTCTTCAGCCTTGTATATGAACTTTGTGATCATGTGACAATTTGGGAGTTATTTAAAACAGTGTCATTCGTTGTTTTTTTGTTTGTTTGTTTGTTTTGTTTGGGTTTTTTTTTTTTTGTTTTTTTTTTTTTTGTTTTTTTCTCCTAATGCCTGTGCTGCTTTGTTCTCTGAGAACCAATTGCATTGCAGTGACCTTTTGTCAGGAAAAATCAAATGCAAGCTTTAATGGGAAAAATTGATAAAACATATTTTAACAACCAAGGGAATCCCTTGGAGATCCTGATCTCCTGAAATTTCTGGGATAAACTCATCTGGGTACACTTGTATAACTACCCATCCATCTCTCCAAGGAGTTGCACCCGAGGGGAATTCTCAAGGAGTGTAGTATGTCCTTTGCAAGCCATTTTTGCCAGAACCTGAAGCTCATCGGTGCTATTTCAGGATTTTGTTACAAACTCCAATGCAGGTGCACAGGTCAGCAGATGCTGACGAATGGATTAACTTTGCTTCACTCCATGTTAGGTTTTTTCAAGAGAATGTAACAAGCAGATCCCCAGTGCTTGTGTGCGGACTGGGGGTAAGTCATGAAGAACAAGACTCTTATGTCTAAAATCAGGCTTGATCTTTAGCTTGTTGGAAGCTAAAATTTATACTGACATCATGGGTGATTCAGGGCCACATAAATCAAAAGAGGGGATTTCTTCCTCAGGGGCCAGGTTTATGATCTGTGAATGTCCCAGTTTTGTGCTGTTTTGTCATGAGTTCCTCCCTTACCAGGCCTGCTCTAGGTAAGAGATTTAAAAATAAGATCTCTGAAATCATAAGCATCAAGTTTATTATTTTCTGGAATAAACCAAGTGCTGTTTCCATTCTGGTTACATTGATTAACCCCATCTTCAGTATTGTCCATTACATATTCAGTATCTAGTGAACTAACTAGTGGATGAGTCAAAATTAAATATGAGAAGGCTTTCCAATTAGATATATTACATGTTGAAACAATATTGCATCGTAATAATTTCATGTAGAGGCATGCTAGTCCTTTAAATCCAGGTGTAAGCACGAAATTTATTTTTTGTTTTTTATCCTCTGTCCTCCCATCTTCCAGATTTGTGTTCCTGCATAAGATAATCCTGTGATAAAAACAAGACCTTAATATACATAAATAAATATGTCCTTAGCCCTAGAGAGATCAGGCTGTCTCCAGTCCGATACAGATCTCTGTTTCCTCTTTCTCTCTCCAGCTATCCATTCAGATATAAGGTGAAAAAGAACTCAAAATTAATTAATTACTGAGAATTGTGAAAAACACTCCTTTAAAAAAAAGTAGTTGTGGTTTTTTTCAGCCTTTTGTGTTATAGGCATATGAACATATGTGTCAGGTCATTTCAGGGAAAGCCAAACTGGATAAGCCAACATGGAGAATACAGTCTGCCACTTCTGCAAATCCAGAATCACTCTTGTGTGGTGTTAGTCAGATCCTGGATAGACTATTAAAAATGTCATTAAAAAGAGCAGTGAGAGTTAAAACCAGTAACACAAGCAAGACCAGATCTCTGCTTTGCCTCCTAACACGTTCAATCCAGGACAGAAGCCAGGCACATCCATAGCAGAGGAAAAGGCAAGCTGGAAATATCTGCTGTGCTGTTGTGCTCTGCACCTTGTGACCCTGCCACGGACCAGCCTCCCGCAGCCTCCATTGTCCCCTGCCCTGCTCCCCATTGTTCCCTTGCAGGGGGAGATGGTGCACACAGCATGGGCTGATAGTGCTCGCCGCATGACATAATTTAGGTCAATCAGCATCAGTTACACCATCTGGAAAGGGAATGGCTTCTTAAAGCTTCATCACTGGAGGTCTCAGCTCCCTGTGTACCGTGGTCTTCCTCCAACTGGGGTATAGTGGGGGTAGCAAACATCTAGCAGGGAGTGGTGGTCATGCTTCAGGGTTGGTTTTGTGATCTTAGAAGCCCCAAAGAGCCGCTTTCCCTGTGACCATCCTTGTTTTCTGGGCTTTAGATTTTCGATGTGCTCCCCCTGCCCTGACTCTGTAAGCTCAAACCTTTCTTTCCTCTCCCACAACCCCATCTTAGAATTTATTTGACAGTCCTTCTGTCACTTAATTTCATTAGTAGATTGGGATGGAAAGTTTATAAGACAGCAATAAAAACAAGGAGATTATTCCTTTCAGGCAGAGCAGGACTTCAAGTGATTTAACCGAGAAGGGATCCAAGCCCTGGCTCGTGTGCCTTATGCAGATGCTAAAATCATTACTGCTGTGTAAAAATATAAGTTTCCACTTTTGCATTTCCTCACTGCAGTGGGCTCTGATGCCATTTTCCACCTATTTCCAAGCCCAGCAGCTGTTTCATCTCTCCCCCCATTCCCTCCCTAGACCTTTCCACAGCTTTCTTGCTGACACTGTGCTGTGCTGGGTGTCTGCAGGAGGCTGGGCTGGACTTTCCTCTCCAGCTCTGTCAGCATTTCATCATCCAGTTGAGGAATGAGTTATCCCAATTGAGAATAATCCTGCTCATCTCTGCTTTCTTCTCGCTGTCTGCATGGTGGTTTCTTAGCAGAATTGCTGAACCAGCACAATGAATTGAGGGGAGCTGTGCAGTGCAGGAGGTGGTACCATCACCAGTTTTTGCTCTTATAGCATGACAATGGCACGTGGAGAGGAGAGGGTTGCTCTGCCAACCAGAGCAGGCAGAGCTGAGGGACCTGTGGGACTAATGAAACCTTGAATAACTGGTTGGAAAATGAAGATGCTTTGCAGATAAATGTTTGCTTAGGGTTGCTTTGGTTATTTTTTGGATGGGAGAATTGAAAAAAGCTGTACTTTTCCCGTTGATTTTCCCTTCATTCTGTCTCTTTATTCCTAAAATCCATATGAGACAGGAGACAAAAAAGCATCCTTAGTTTGCTTCCCTCCTCTGCTTTTTTGTTTTCTCAAAAAAGTAAACAGAGAAAAGACAAAAGAGTATTAAAAGAGGGAAGGGGGCATTCAGAAAATAAATAAAATTTGAATGAGAAATTCAAGCAGCTTAGTAGTAATTGCCAGAACAGTAACATTAAACTGTGTCTCTGTGGTGTCCCTTAGCTCTGGTCTCTAATTCTGGGTAGGAAACAAAAGGTGTAACTGCAGCCAATGGATTTTCTTTTCTATAGCTAAGATCACTGCAAGGAAGTTCAGTTTTTCAATAACATGGCTCCTGTTTTACCTATAAAGTACCTATGCATGCTGTTGGCCTTGTAAGATGCTTAGAGCAGGAGCAAGCCAGTTGTCCCCCTGAGGAACCAAGATATGTTTTGAATTGGAAAGGATGACAGTACTTTAAAAACCTTTTATGAAAAAAACAAGAAAAAAAAGGCAGTATTGCTTGGCTTAAGTTCATTGCCTTGGAAAACTCTGATTTTGTAGCTCTCCAATGAATCCTCCTACCACAGCCCATCAAAGTCTATGGTAAAAAAAAACCCAAACACACAGAGTTTGTCTGTCTAAAGACAGAAGTGATGCCTGGAAGGAAATTCTTCCATTGTGGTTTTAAAATTCTTTTAATTACCTGGGCAAACATCCATTCAAAGTAGCTGGTTTATCACCCAAGAGTTATCATTGAGGGAAATGCTGTCACACATCTGCGAGGTTGCTGGTGAACCATCTTGCAAATCACAGATCTGTGCTTTGTGCACAGGCAGGATGTGCAGGGATATTCTTCTATGAACACATGAAGAAAAACAAGAGTAATGCCCTGTTACACACATTTGTGGCACATGTGTGATTCACCTCTTTGCCACACCTAGCGTAGTACCTTAGGAGTTACTAAAATCAGACCAACTTTTATTTTTCATTTACCAACCCTGTATTTCATTGAACAGAAGCTTTCTGTTAAACTGAAACAGATGATGTTTTAAACTAATACTAATTGATTCCATTCCTGGAGTTCACAGTGGTAGCAAGTAAAATAGCTCCCTGACCCTGCCGGTGAATTCAGATCTCAGACTGTGCCACGCATTTTGACTTCGCTTTTTCTTTTGCAATGTCCACACAGCCCTCTGTTGGCTCTCAGCATCACTCCCCAAAACACCATGCTGCTTAAGGAGAGGATTGTACTGGGATGAATGAAATGTAGGCAGGTTCCCAGCACCACTGGGGACACCCTTGGGGAGTTACTTCATTATTGCTGGCGTTCCCTCTTGGTGTAGTAAGGATAAATATGCACTGCATTATATAAAGGTAGGATGAAATCCACCAGTGATTATGAGGAGCTTTGTTACAGTGAGGCTTGTATGAGAGTCACCTCATAGATCTCATTAATAACCGAGGTTCCCTGTTCCACAAGGAAAAGAATCAGGTGCTATTTCTTCTTTTCTTTGCTGCCAGTAACATGAACTATAGTCAACAGTCCAAAAAATACCACCTAAGCCCTCTCAAAAATATAAATATTGGGGATGCTTGCCTTTGTCTGCAGAAAGGATCTCTAATTCTTTCAGCCAACCACATCATAAAAACATGAACACTATTGCTGGGAACAAAATCTCCTTGTATTATCGAGGCAGGAAAGTTGAATGTCTCATGCTGAGACCAAGGGCTCTGCACACTCTTAGGGCTGTGCACTTACAGTCTTTAAATCAGCATCTCTCCAGAAGCCCCTGTGCTGGTGCTGTGTTGGGCAGTCTTCCACTGACCCCTCATTCCCAACGGGGCAGGAGCAGCCCAGTCACTCGGTGGTGCATTTAGGACAGCCTGTGTTGAACACCTTCTCTTTTAGGAGAAGTTAGGTGTCATCTGGGGCAACAGGAGATAATACAGAACTTCCCATTCAGCAGAAGCTGATGGTTTACTGGCATGGCTGTCCATGCATCCCTGAATCTTTCTGTGTACATCCAAACCTTCTATTGCAAGGCAAATGCTCTCCAAGATGTTAGCATGTCCAGCTCCCCAGGCAGGGCTCTTTAATGGAGATGTTGACAGCTTACTAAGAGCTCTGATCTCAAAACATGGGGCTCTGGAATTGTGCTGGCTATTTTTTTTAAGTATGTAAATGAAAATAGTTAAATGCTGGAATAGCCACCACTGGTTCTTTTTGATAAATACCACGCAGATCTTACCCAAGGAGATTTCTTTGAAAAGCCTTGGTTTTATTACTGTTACAAATCGATCCCCAAATTATTCATCACTCCAAAAAGAAGGAAAATGATTTTTTCCTTCATGTCTCCTGTTCCACACAGACTTTTAACTCACAGTCTCTGGAACTACTTGGATTGATTTCTACAGCAGATTGAAAGTTTCAATTAGAGATGTTTGACAGAAGAAACAAAAAGCCTGGCCTTTATTTAAAACAGGTTTGAAAAAGAGGCATGGAAATATGGGTACCACAACAGGAGCATCTGTTGTTGCAGGTGTATGTCTGGGTTGAGTTCCATTGCTCGAGGAGTTTGTGGAGGCAAGAAGATGCCTTGTCTCTTCAGAATGGCTCATCTTTGGTAGTTAAGTATTTGTATCCTGTTCATTAGAGGAACCAAGTTCCTTTTTCCAGGGAAATGAGTGAATTCTGCTGATCAAGGGATTGGCTTTCCTAAGGGACTGAAATGGATAGTCCATCCATATGGGTTCACAGGAGTGGGATACCACTGGGTGAGGTCGGGGGAAAAGCATCATGGGGATCAGGCAAGGAAGCATCAGGACGTGCTGTAACAGCACAACATGGCTTGTTTTTGTGGTGCCCAATGCCAGCCCCAGCACTCAGAGACCTCCCTTACCCTTGAGGATGTCTCAGCTCCCACCACAGAGAAGGGGAAGAGCCTTTCTGCTGGGTAATAAGGCAGCTTGGGTGATTACAGCCCTGCCAGTTGTGTTCACAGCTGGGTGGCACAAATCCCATTGAAAGTGTCTTAATTATATCATAAACTTACAGGCCATTAACTTCCCCTCTTTGACACAAAGAGATTTAATTGACAAGCCATTACTATTTTTTTATGCTCCCTTGGTGTTTGCTTTTGTTCTCTTTCCAGAATGGAGCCCAGATCAGGCCCTTTGGTATTAAATATGTCTGGCTCGAAAGTCCTCGAATGGATCAAAACAATCTTGATCAGTGGAAAGTTTCTGAAGTGGAGCTGGATTTTACAGTGTGCATGTGTGCTTGAAGTGTTTCTTCTGCAATGTTCAAATAGAGGGTTCATTTCACTTTAAGACCATAAAAAATGGAGTTATTTAATAGGGCCCTTGGTTGGGTAATTATGAAGCAAAGGAAAAGCAGACAATCCACCCAGGGGGTGTGTGTGTTTTTTCTTCAGTGGTGTTAAATACTATTTGGATTATTCACTGAATAAACATTAAATAATGTAATTTGGAAACCAGGTCCCATTAGGGATTTAAATGTGCAGTCTGTCACTGGTAAAGGATTAAGATATTAGTGTATTAATGTAATATCAAAAGCTGTGGATTCCTTCTGTGTTGCTTAAGTGCTTTCTGATCAAACATGTTTGAACAGTTTGTTGGTTTCTTTTTTTTTTTTTTTAATTGCTTGTTTCATGGTGTAATGAAAGTGAGGATGGATATAGCACAGTGTTTGAATTTGCCTGCTTAGCCTGAAACTCCACAAAAAAAAAAAGAGCCTTTGGGTTTAATCCACCATAACCTGAGACTGGAGAAACTTGGCAGACCCAAACCTTCACCTTTGTTTGCAAAGAGCCCATCATGCTTTGCCATTGTTAAAACTCCCTTTCACTGCATCTCCCCCTCCATTCCTGCTCCTTTCCCCAGTGCCACACAAATAATGCTTTATGCTTTGGACATTTCTGCTATGTTTCTTCTTAGAGGTTTCCTGGGACAAGGTGCTTCTACAAGGCATGAACAAGGATGAGTAGATATGGCTTTTCAGAGATCCAGGGGCTCTTGAGACTGACTCAATCCTATATTGACACCAGGACTGGAAGGGAACTTGAGAGGCCCTGGATGACCCTTTGGAGTTTTTCCTTTAATATTTGTTTGAATATTTCTTTTCCACTTGCAGTCCCTTTTGGAAATGGGTCTTGCACAAGTTCAATGTGTGAGACTATTTCCATCCCTGTGCAGAAACATCCAGCAGGTTAACTGTGTTTATGCTGTTAGAGGTGGAAAGTACAGCTTGACTTTGCAATACGCCCTAACATTTACACCTTGGAGAGTTTGCAGATGTTGGTTTCCATTGAGGAGCAAGCCCTAGGTGTCTACAACAGCACCACCAGAAGTATGCTCTGCTAAAATGAGCTCCTGGGATCAAAAGTGCTTCTTTCTTTTGTGTGTTTATGAAGTTCACGTGAAATGGCCATTTCTGTCATTAGGAAAACCTCAAGATCATATATTTTGGAGATGAGTCCAGACACAGGAGCATATCAAGCCTTTCTTAAGCAATCGCTTAAAGATTTGAGTCGTTTGGATTCCTTTTCAAGTGACAGACACTTTGCTGTTGAAGGAGGGTGAAACTGCGGGTTTGGCAAGTCAGATTGGCTTTCATCCACTCAAGATCCAGGCTGAAGAGTGTATTGCCAGGGCAAATATGAAAAAATAAAATTGCTTTTGTTTGAGCTGAGCACATCCTATTGGCTTCTGAAGAAAAACAAGGCTTAAAATAAAATGTGTGTGTTTGTTTAGGTTGTGTCAGTGGTGAATATAAATCAACAGCTCATCCAAGTCAAAAATTGTGTGCTCCAAATCTGTAGACAATCAAGCATTTTATTTTTGATAACCAGTCACTGTTTATTGTAGTATACAGCAATGCTTTAAAAAGAACAAGAGTGTTCCTGCTCAGTGGGTCAATTCCAAGTACTGCATTTCAGCAAATGAAGCAGGAACTCAAGTTGATGAAATTTGCAAACAAATCCCTATGGAACCCCATCCATTAAAAATTAGCACTAAGTTAGATATTACAAACAACACTGGAAAATGGTCTCTGTAGCTATTGTCTTGAAAATCCTTGGTGCAATAAAAATTTCCCATTTTCTGTAAACGAGGGAAAAAACCCAGAGTTGCTGGAAAACACTTCAGTTCACCTAATTGGAAAATATAATTCAAATATTCATAATGATTCCTCTTAAAAATGGATGAAAAGAACATTCTTGAATATTATTTGGAAGCAAGTCAAAATATGCACTTGTCGTTACTATGGCAATAAGCAAAAAGCAGAGGAAAACCCCCAACAACAGCAAAAAACCCTTCAGGTTTGAAAGGAACTTGCCATGTATGATTATTTTTATGATCACAAACCCCTTGCAGCAACCAATTTGCTGAGTATGTGATCTAATTGAGGGCAATCGTTGTCAGAGGGACCAAAAATATACTAGACTTCCATTTTCATATTAAAATGCCATGCCTTGGTTTAACATTTCCAAGTGGTTATTTTAGTCCTTTTTTATAAAAACAAAAGCCTGTTGAGGATAGGGTAACTCTGTTGACCAGTATTTTATTGAACTTGTTTATCTCTGGGAAATGGGACCACCTGATCTCAATAGAGTTTTTCTTCTTTTTTTTTCCCCCCCTCTCTCTTTCCCCATCCCCCTTAGCCCCCCTTCCCACCTCCCCACCTCCCCCCCCCCAATTGCTTGAAACATTTCACAATTAAAGCAGAAGAGGCTTGTTCTGCGGTTCTCACCTTTTGTCCTGAATAGCCTGGAAACAGAGGGACACTTTCCCCGTTGAAGTCTGGTGTAATTTCCCCTTGAATGGGCTCTCATGATAAGAACAGGGGTCACTGGATGGGATGGTATGCAATAAAGCTTGTGATTGCATGGTTCTTCATCGTCACAAAACAGCCCAACACTCTGCTTTATGATAGCACAATTGGTGAGCACAATGGCTTGGGTAGAAAGCTAGAGAAACAGAGAGACGGGTATAGATACTGAGATGGAGATATCAGTCAAGCGATTGTCCCTCTTGGTGTGTTTCAAGTGCTGAAGTGTACAAGTGGCTGAGAACAGGGTCCCCAAACATTATGCTGAAAAGCGGTGAATGAATAAAAAGGGATGGCAGGAGTGGATGAGTCTTGCCTATAGAATGCACCTTTGTGGTCAAATGTATAAGATAATATATAGCAGCTGTGTTATAAGCCAGCAAAGGGAATTGAACTCACAAAGCTCAGGCTTTCAATAGCTTCCCTTGTGGGAACACCAAAAGTTTAAGAGGTGGAGGAGGGCTTATTGCTGACTAACGCCCACATTTAATAAGAGTTGCCTTGCATGCTGTGGAACCTATCCTTTGGGCCAGTTGCTAAAGTCCTTATTTACTGCCCCTAAGCGAGAGCTTTGATTCAGTAAAGGCTGAGTAAAACCTGGATAAAGGCTCAGGAGCTGGCTAGATGTGAAGTTGCTTGCCATGAGCCAGCATTTAGAGCATCCATTTCTGGAAGTGCTGCCAGTTCCCATGGACTCAGTCGGGAGCTGCAAGGGCTTAGTGCTAGAGGAGGTTTTAACAAACACTGGAACTTTTTAATGATAATACCAAAACCCGGAAACATTTGCTCCTGCTTCTTCTTTCCAAAAGTTTTATTAAAAGCAAACCCAAGCATCATAAAGCAGGCGCTCAGTTTTTCAGGAGAAATCTCTCCTCCTTCTCCCCTCAGTTCCATAAATCAGTGAGAAATAGTTTTGTATGAGCTCAGTCGGTACTGTGTGCGTTTTGGCCCCACTCATAGTTAGAAATTGCCTTCTAGTGATGCAGGATGAAAATCATACACCATTTTTTTTTTTTTCAAATCCCCATTCCAGCCTTTCTGTAAATCTTCTGTGGATGGTGAGGAAGGGAGTGAGGTCAAGGGAAGTGCCGGTTAGAAGAGGAGTTACAAAACTCCTAAAGGGAGCGAAAATACTCAGTCTTTGAGTCCAGTAGTGGGATATTCATAAAGGAACAGTTGCTTTTCAATATAAAAAACACAGAGGAAAAATAGTAGTGGAGCATACTGCTTTCCCACCAAGGTCATGGACAAAAAGAGCTTTTAAAGTAATATGGGGTACTAAGCAAATTTGATTGCAATAGATTTCTACAAAGATTAGCTGAAAAAATCTTTAGTTTCAGAAGCGAGCTGATAGAATAGGTTCCTCCTGGATTAATCTCAAGTCCAAAGGCAAGGTCTTACACATAAGAACAGAATGATAAAGTTGTTTTGTCATTCTAACAGCTGTACATAAAAATAGATTGCAAATGTTTAAAGGTGTCATCTTTGTGTAAAATCCTGCTGTATTATAGTAAAGATGCTCTGTGTTCAGTGATCCAACAACCCATTGATATTTGATTAAAACTCCCAATTTGTCTTACAGCACAGTAGCTTTTCTACATGTCTACAAATGGACATAGCTGTTACTATATCTTTCTAGTTCTTAATCCTCTTTTCTGACCTTTAGGAGAAAATATATTGCCAGGTATATGAATTACAGGCCACTGTTTTGCAATTATCAGTTTTGATTGAGTGAAGGTTTGAGGGATGCCCAGAAATTTCTGTAGGATGGTCAGTTTGAATAGTTTGATTTCTCACTTGAATCTGTGGGTGCTGAGGGCCTCTGGTAATCCTTTATCCTTGGGGAGAAGATTTTCATATTCTCGATTTGGCTTCTAAGAGAGGTGGATGTGGAGTCAGGAGAGTGCAAGGTTCATCAAACTCAGGGTCTGTCTTTCCCTGGAATACCAGGGAGGACATGGTGATGGATTTTTTGAGAGATGGTCATGTGATCAATGATCTTGGCAATGCATTAATGCTTTCTACTTTATAATCATAAAGGGACATATAAATTGCAACAATTGTGCAGTGTGTGCTTGGATTATTGTAACTGTAGGTGAATGTGAATAGATGTATGATGGATACATGCAATACTCTCTCTAGGAATAAATACCCCCGTCTGAAATTGGATAGGGAAATCCTTAAACAATACAAAGGCAGATCACTGCTCTGGTTTCTGCTGGCTTCTTCTAGAAACAAATATTTGATTAATATAAATCAAACAAGGAATCAGACATATGTAGCATCAATGATTCTCATGTTTTTTTGGAAAGACTTCAAATTAAGGGAATCCTCTGTGATGTAATGGTTTGTACAACTTGTTCTTGGAAGTCTTTTTTTGTGGTTATCAATTTAAAGGCAGCTTTTCAAGGAAAGAATCAATCTCAATTGAGTATACTTTAAAAAATCCACCTTGAATTTGCTTGGTTGAGGAGGGAATTTTTAAACTGGTCATTGTTGTTTATGGGTTGTTTTGTAACTGGAGAAAAACAATTTGGTCTTTTGGAAAAATAAAAGGTATCTTTTAGTCTCAGTGAAAAGCACCACAGTTTTTAGATGAGAGGAAAATTTTACATGATACAATATAATCCTTATCTTGGTACACCTGGGGAACCAGTCATTAACACTATGTGCAGTCAGAGTAGCTGGAAATAGATTTCTGCAAACATATTTAGCTAAAAAGGAACCATAATGTCACAGAGCACATGTATTGTCTTAGGCTTTGAAAAATCCGGAGGTCTGGAAAAGTTGTGTTTTCACCTCTTTCCATACATTTATTCTCTGTGGATCTGGTCCAGAGCTGACCGGGCAAAGTTGACTCCCACTGCATAGGTTGTGTTCACAGCACCGTGTGAAGTCAGGGCACTTTACACTGATCCCTGTACCTCAGAGGGGTGTTGTCAAAGCAAATTTTTACCCGTGCAACATTCTGAAAATGAACAGTTCTGAAAATTTTGTTTTCCAAGGTAGCCTGTGGGCAGGCTAAGCCACAAAACTTCGTACTTTCTCAAAACACAGGAGGACTTTGGACCACACTCTGACTATGATTCAGTGTAGAAATTACTACTGGACATGGGTTGTTGCTCATTTGTGTTTTTCAGAGATAAGTTTGACCTGTGGAAGTTGGCTTCAGACTTCAAATATTCCAAAAAAGGAGAACATTTATATCCATTCCAATTTATGTCCATTCCAAATCAGTATCTGATTCTTCTTTAGTTTTGTGTATTTTTTATCATGGTGGATTTTAATTAATACAGGAGGACTTTGATGTTGCAGAAGACAGTTCTTGAAACAACATCAGTGTGACCACACATCTTATTAACTGCCATGCTGCAAAGTAATAGAATAAATACAGATGCACATATATACACAAACACAGCATATTTTGTTTCATGCAACATATATGTTTTATACCCAGGATATGTGTCTCAACTTGAATCCTAAGTAGTACAAAAAGCTACAAAAATAAGTTCCTCAAAAATATTTGGTTTCAATATAGCCATTTGTCCCAGAGGATTAGGACAAGCAATGAAAAAAAGTACTTTGACCTTCATGGGCTGAACACAAGAGGAACCATTGCTGGAGAAAGCAATTTGAATGGAAGATTTTGGGGGGATGATATAAAATAAGAGCAGAGGAATAAAATATGGAACAAACCAAATGAAAATGTCCGCTTGGGAGAGCAGAGTGCTTCCAGCCAGACCACACTGCTGGCCAGACATCATCTTAAATAGATTATTCAAACAAATATTAATTTGAGTTGCTAGGATGGAATATCTGGTTTAACTGTTATAAAGCACTGTATTAATGTGCAAGCCAGTGATTAATAACAAATGTACTCCCAGAGAACAAAATGTAAGATTAAGGAATGTTTTACAAAACGCTTGCAAGGAGTGGGATGTGCTTGCTCCAGAGAGTTTCAAAGCCAGCCTGGGACTCACTGACTGTGTGGTCACACTGGGTTTGCCTCAGTGCTGGCAACATATCCAAGGCTGGGATCATCACCAAAATAGCCATTTTAACTGGCTCAGTGATGAGGAAATCCTGCCTCCTGCCTTCCTACCTTGCCAGAACCTCAGCATGAAAGGAAAAAATGGAAAGCAAGAGATAAAGGCATGGGGAAAGGTGGACGTGAGGGTATGGGGGAAAGAAAGTTCTGTCATGACAGAAGGTGAGTGTGAAGAATAAGCCAGTGACCTTTTAGGAAGATAGTGGTTTTTCACTAAACTTCCAGGCACTGGCTCTTGAACAACAGCTTAAGCCCAGAGACAGGGTTTGATTGTTGGTAGCAGCAGAGGCTTCACTCAGCCCTTACTCTCTAGGCATTGAAATGTTGTGCTGACACAACTAGAGGTGACTCCTTTAGTCCTCATGAGTGATGCAGACTACTTGAAAAACCTGAAGTCTCCAGAGAGGCCATTGAAGTTACTATGGCACATCTGCTTTTGGCTCTTTACTCCAAATTCACAGAATCATGGATTGGATTCAAAGGGACTTTAAAGATTGTCTTATTCCAGCACCCCCCCATATCCCTATCTCAGAGCTCACACCCTGCCCCCTGATAATGTAATATTACCAGATATTCCTTCCTAATAGGGTTAATTTAGGACAGTTAATAATGAGGTTCCAACTGACACCTTTGGACCAATAGGAAACCCTCTCAACCACTCTGCCACTAGTTCCTCACTGATGAGGAGAAGAAGTGCCACTGAGCTGTTCTGACCTAGTCCTGAGATGTCAGACTGGGTGGCGGGAACCCATCAAATCCTTCCCCAGCCTCGGCATTTGGACCTCTTCTCCTTCCTGCTCCAGATCTGGATTCTCCTGTGCTTTTTGAGGGATTCAGACTATCCATATGTCTCCACAGTGAAGCCATCAAACAGGTTGGTGAGAAAAAATGAAGCACCACTGAAATGACCAAATCTGTGTGCACAAAACCAAAGAAAACCCTCTTTCCAAACAGAAACCCCCTTTCAAAGCCAACTCTCTCAGCTGAGGCATTCAGTATGAAAAGAGCATTTTAGATAATGCTCCTTAGTGGGAAAAAAAGTATCTGGTTTTAAGTTGTGAACCGCCCCCGGCATTACCTGATGCTTCCAATTTTTCTGCCTTCCAATAAAAGATCTGAGCAGCTTCACATGCCAGCTCAAAAGAAGGGAGCTGATAGAATAAGCTCAAGAGACACCATGGACTTTTTTCTATGTGATGTTTTATCTGAAGACTCTAACAAAGATATCCAAGTTTTTTTCTTTTTCTTTTTTTTTTTTCTTTTTTTTTTTAAAGCTGGAAAGAAACCTTGATTGTATTTCAGTTCCTTTAATTATTTTGTCTAGCAGTGAGATCAAAGGCCTAGGTCTCAAAAGGAATCAGTCCTGGGCCAAGCACTCCAAAGTGGGTCCTCCAAGTTCATAAAAAAATACCATATTTAGTCATCTAACTTAGTCTGCTATTCAGAATTGTTTGGGCCTGCTGCTCTCTAGCCAGACATGGTAAGCTGCCCCAAGATTATCAGATGGCTTGTGCTGAATGAGCACCGAGTACTTATAAGCCTGTTTTCTGTGGGTTTATTTGGGGTAGTCCCAGATAATCCTGAGGAGTGACTATTTTTTGTTTTTCCATATCAGCTCAGTCTCTTTCTGGTCAGGTCTCTGTTGGGGTGACTGTAAGTGAAGGACTGGAGGGAGGTGGGGGGAACAACAATTTCCTCTGCCCCCTTTGATACAGCTTCAGTTGGCTATGTGCTGATGCAATTTTCAGATAATGCTTTTATCAGGGTCCCTTTTCAATCCCCCTGTCCCTGCATTTGTTACTCTTTGTGCACATGAATAAATGGACCCTCTGGAAGGACCTTGTGGAAGGATAACACCATCAGCAACAGTTTAGGAAATGGAGGCTTGCAGGATTGGGGCCAACTTCCCTATTTACAAAGCAGATCCTGTAGGTTGTAGGAGGGATTTCTACAACCAGCTCTGGGACTGACCATGAGTCTGGGCACTGAACTTCAGGCTGCCACACTTGGAAGGTGGGTGGGTACAACTCACCAACGTTATTCAGAAAATCCACAGCAGAGTCAAGAGACAAGAATCCAGGTCTCCAGATCCCCAGTCCGTAAAACAAGCTATAAATTTAATGCTCAAATCACCAGCATCCATCCCAAAGAGCTGATCTCTTGAGCTGCACGAGTTATAAGAACAACTGCCCTAGAAATGAAGTAAAGGAGTTGAACTTGTCTTATTTGGGATCCAGTATTCCAATCTATTCCACATCCCAGATCTCTTCTAACTGGGCTGGGTATTTCCCAGGTCCCTCTTCCTCTTTCTGTGGCCATCACCACCCTCAGTAATTTCTATTTCAAGTCTGTCTGGGGTGCCATGGCTTCTGCAGCCCGTACTGTTCCTTCACCACCTTCATGCCAAGCTCCTTCTGGAAACTCCATGGGTTTTGCAATACTTTAGCATCAGCTGTCAAACCACAGTGTAATGAATCTCCTGCAGCACTTCCTTCCCTAAGCAGCTGTTTACAAATCCATTATATTTGGCCCATATTTTAAGACTTAATTTAAAGTGGAGACAGGAGGGCTGTAGTCTATATGCCGTGATTGACACTGGAAATGGCCTATAGAGGCTGGAAGGAATCTCTCTGCACATCCTCTGTGGCTTGTGTGGGCTGGGTGATGAGTGTGATTGCACAAAAGCTGTCTCCTAGGAATGCTTGTTTGGCTGTAGAGAGAGGAGCCATCTTCTTTTGTCACCTGCAGAGCTGAGGTTACAGACTAAGAGGGGAAACACGACTGCATAAATTCAAAGCTTTCTTCTGCTTCTTCCTTGTATGCCTCAAAAAATACCAGGGTATAATCACGACCTCCAGCATGTGGGAGATGATGTTCTCTGACATCTATGGGAGCACTAGGAGCTGCCAGCAGCCCCAGAGCCTCCAGGGGGGAAATGGGCAGAAGTTAGGACTGATCTGGGCAGCAGAAGACCCTTCCCCAAAGGCATCCTGCAGCAGATCTGTTCTGCTGCAGCTCCCAGCCTGATGTATTAATTGAAATCAATACTGTAACATCACAGTGCCAGGTGGAAAGTGCTGGAGGCATAAAAGCAAACAGGTGTGCTGTCCATTGAGCTCTGCTGGATGGAGCTCAGCTTCCAGGGAAGAGCTGGGGTCAGAGCTTGGGTCTAAGTACCTGGGCAGGTACCAAAGCCCTCAGCCTGCTCTGGTAGTAGGAAGCTTTGGCACAGACCCCAAGGAAGGCAGGTTTTGTTGGTGTAAAATTTCCCAGTTTCAGTAAGAACATCCATATACTCAGTGACCACAGCCTAGATGGGTGCTGGTAGCTCCTTGTGCCACGCTAACTAATCATAGAATCATAGAACAGTTTGGGCTGGAAAGGACCTCAAAGATTATCATTCCAAAGGGCAGGGCTGCCGCTCTCTCGATCTGGTTGCTCAAAGTCCCATCCAGCCTGGCTTTGAACACTTCCAGGAATGTGGCACTCACAGTATCTCTGGGCAACCTGTGCCAGTGCCTCACCTCCCAACATCTTCCCAGCATCAAATCCAAATCTCTGCCCTTTTGGTTTGAAACCATTCCTTGTCCCGTCACTCCCTGCCGTGTAAGCACTATACCAGCCTGTATGATCTGCTTGACACTATAATAACTCCCTTGGAGCGCTTTTTTCTCAGACCCTCCCTGCCATGTGTTGTGCTATCTACAAATAATGTCCTTGGGGTTTTAATACCAGGCTGGGACAACAGGGAGCTGCTGTATCTGGATGACTTTGGGAAACTCTTCCACCATGCCATGCTCTGCTAGCCCAGTGCTGAAGTTTCTTTCCTCCTGGATGATAAGACTAAATCATTATTTTCCTGTCTCTTTTCTTCTCCTCTCAGCCATTTCTGCATCTGTTTAATCTGTAGGCTCTTCAGGTCAGGTCTACTGCTCACTAAGCCACAGTGGCATTTTGATCTTGCCTGGGTCACCTCAGGTCTCCTGTGTTACCCTTGATGATGATAGACTGGAGTTTGATGTATCTCCTGAGACTGGGATAATCCAGCTCCTGTGCTGGGCAACTCTTTCTCTCCTCTGTTCCCCAGGGTGCAGCAGTAAAATAGAAGTTTTTTGAGGCAAGGACAGAATTTCAAAGAAACATAAGTAAAATACCCAGCACATTGGTCTCTGATACACATTCTTAGGCTTTAGTGGATACAAGTATTTTATTAATACTGGCAATAACAAGAGCATAATAATAATAATAATAATGGGATAATAATAACAACAGCCACAATCTAATGCAAAACCACTTTCTTTCGCTTTGAAGTCAAATGAAAAAATCCCCTTCTAATGTTTATTTGAAATATCTTTCACTTTTGTTCATCTGCAGTTTATTTACATTTCAAGATTCTCAGGTTTTTATTTCAAAATTTTGTAGATTGATAGTTTAAAAAAAAGAAAGCGGAGAAATGTGAATACTTTATTTTCAAAATCTAGAATTTCACTAAAATCTGAAAAGAGGATGTCCAGCTGTTCTCTGCTTGAACTTTCTTATGTGTAGGATTTGAATGCCATGTGTTTAGTGTGAGAACTAACATTTCAAACGCTAAAAAATTTCTCTTTATTACAGAATGTACATTCTCAGTCCATTTCTTTCTGCAATAACTGCACCCCAGGGTTCCTTTAAGCAAATCTAAGACCCCCAATGCACACAAATTTCACTTACTAGCAGGAGGAGAGCACAGTCATGTGCATGGGACTTTTTCAGGATGACTGTGATTGAGTAAGTGTGTTAGAACACATTAAGTGATGCAAGAGTCAGCGCCTGTGCAATTGCTTTTCTTCAGGCCCTGGGGTTGTGCTCTGTATCTCAATTTTTATCAGCAGAGTGGCTTGTGTTATTGCTGTGCCGCTTTATCCCGAGCTGTAACTCATGCTTAAACTTCCCAGATGGCCCTGGGCCAGACCTCTGCTTCTTGGGTGTTTCAACCAAAGTTTGCACAACAGGGACCCAGGCTATGACTGAATCCTCTCATCACGTAAAGAAATATTGTTGTAGTTAACAAAAGAGGAAGGAGCTATCCCAGAGAGATTTGAAACATTTACAGCAACCTATGACACTGAATGACAAGTTGTGCGTAGAAGCGTTGCTGCTCTGGTTGGGCACTGGGAACTTCTGAACCACTGGCTTAAAGTGACACTGAAGAGTTAAAACCTAGTAAAGAGATGTTACTGTAGTCCTCACTGCTACGATAACAGCTGAACCTTCAACATCTTCCCCAAAAATTCTTTTCCGTGTTGTTTAATTATGAACATACCAAAGTTGAGACTTTATGCTAACACACATGTAAGTGTTGTCCTTCCACATATGAGGGTCTTTCACTCCATTCTGTTCCATTCTTTAGGGCACTGTAATAATTTATTCTCTCTGCCTTCTTCTTCTTTTTGTGTAATTATTACTCTTTAAGTTAATCACTTGCTGAAAGTAAATAAATTTCTCTTAAGGTCCTGAGCTGCAATTTTGTCATGTGGAGGGCAACTGGTTTCCACATTACTCACTCAGAGTAAGAGTACTTCTAATTCAAATCTGTGACGCTGCATGTTCATTTTCCTTCAGCACCCTTTGACCAAAACTTGTTGAAATTAATTGTGCTGCACTGATTTCATGTCACGGAAATATGAAGGAGAAATATTAATCAGTTTATTAAAAATCCAGCAAATGTCAGGGTATTACCAGCCTTAATTAATATGTGTTTAAATTCTCTGCCCTGGGCCCTCCAGTCTTTTATTTTGTTTAAACTGAAGCTTGACATTTTCAGTCAGCGCATTATTGTCTAACAGCAGGAGAGTGAAAGCTATACCCCTTTCCTTAAACACACCAGGCTGTGGAATGTGCTCTGTCTCTCTCCCATTCCCCTTCCATTTGTTAGGTACTGGACATGAGACCCTGACTCTGCTTTCCTTTGGACTAAAAGGAAAGAGCCAAGCATCAAACCATCCCTGTAGCCAAAGCCCAAAAGCTGTATTTCAGGGCTTCAATAATTGCAAAAAAACCTAAAAAACCTGAACAAAAATTCCCAGGTCATAGCAACTGATGGTTCTGTCCATAAAAATGGACAAAAGCCAGAAGGAATATTTTCATGCCACCCACAAAATATTTCTGCTGGGTGCAATTTGACTTTCTCACTGTGGTGCCATCCTGACATCATGTCTCCATTATCTTTGCCTTCTCCTTCATGTCAGTTCTTCTAATTAGTCCCAAAACCATGGAGCAGTGGCCCCAGTGCTGGCATCAGGCAGCAGTTACCCATGTGGACATACATTTCTGTCCAAAGCCTGCTCTCAAATGTTTTAGCTTAACCCTGCTTTGAAAATGGATTGGAGAGGGAATTTTTGCAAGAGTACGTAGTGACAGAATAAAGGGTAATAGCTTTTAACTGAAAGAGGGTAGAGGGTTTGGATTAGATATTAGGAAGTAATTCTTTACTGTGAGAATGGTGAGGAACTGGCACAGGCTGCCCAGGGAAGCTATGGATGCCCCATCCCTGGAAGTCCTCAAGGCCAGGCTGGATGGGACTCTGAGAAATCTGGTCTAGTGGAATGTGTCCCTGCCCATGACTATGGAAATTGGAGCTAAATGGTCTTTTAGGTCCCTTCCAATCCAAACCATTCCATGATTCTATATTTCCAAACCAGAATAGGGAACAACCCACCTGAGGCATTGATGAGGATTTGTTACTGAGCCTGCAGTCCTACCCTAGCTCAGCTCTGTGGAGACACGCGTATGTGTCATTTGCCAGGGTGAAATATAAGACACATACTGAATATAGGAAATATACTGAAAATAGAACACTGGCAGGTGAGTACATTATGTCTGTCACTTAATAGACCTCTCATTTGGCCAGTCCTCATTTGCATCAGCAGTTTCATTTGCTCTCACCACTTTGTCAACCTAGATTTTACCTTGGAGAATCATGGATTAATCCTGCCAAGCACTCCAAAGTAGCATCCTATAGGTCACCTCCCCCAACTCCATTCTTCAGTTTTGCCTTCAGGCTTGTTCCAGCTGACTAAACCATTATAGAGGCTGTGTACGGATTGTTTCTTTTGATCTTGGGTCTGTGTATGAAAGTAGATTGGTCCTTTCTGGTTGGGTGGGCCATGAGAATTTCGCCTGTCTCTTCAGGCATTGGTTGAACCTTTCTCCCAACCTCTCTACAGCGGGAAAACCTGGGTTTAGTTTGGCGAGTGTTCTCCCACCTGTATATATTTTGCCCCACAAGACTCATGATCTGGGCTGTTCTCTGCCTTCCAAGTCTAGTTTTCCTTGGCTTCTCTTCCTGCACTGGATGATGTGGAAAGAAGTCTCCAGTGATTCCACGTAGCTGGAGATGGTGTCCATAACCAAAATATGTTCAAGCACCTTTCCCTTCTGAGATGGACACCTTTGATCCACTGTTACTAAACCTCCCAAAAGGTTTCCCAGCTTTGTTCTAGCTTTCCATAATCCATCCTTTTTTGTCTAACCTGGCTCTAACACAGTGATCAAATTGTCACTGTCCTCTGTCCGTGTGCCTGTCTGGATCCCCACGGATCCCAGCTCTCCAGCCTCTTCCAGCACAGCACCAAGCTGCCTCCTTCTCTCGGAGCCTCACAGCCACACAAAAGCTCCTGCTTCCAACAAAGCAAAAATGTTCTGGTGAAGACTGGTTTTCTAGGCCGTGGGTGAACCACATAACCACAAACCCATCCTTCCTGACACTCTGCTGTGCCTCTGCTTATCACCCCACGGCCTCGGGCAGCTCTTCCTCTGTGCACCACTCCACCCACATCAAGGGTTCTGAGTGCAGGGGGTGGCAGCAGAAGGAAAGGAAGTCTGGAACATGTAGCACCAGCCTGCTCAGTGAGCAGTGGGTCCTCAGGAGTCATATGTCCTCCAGCTTTGTGTCTTGTGGTTGGACTCGCTGTTGTCCAAGGTTGGAGCACTCTGGGCTGTTTCTGTGCCACAGTTTCTCTGAGAAACTTTGTATTTCAGAGGGTCAGACAGGTTGAAAGTCTTATTCTGTCGGTCCAGCCATTTCACAGTTTGGAGCTGGTAGGTGTGTTGGAACTCAACACTTAACAGTGTTCAGGTAATAGGCAACGAAAAGGTTCACTGCTGGTTTAAAGACCTCTCAGATTTCTTTGTGGATGTCTTGTTTCAGAGGAAAGGATTATCTTTCTTTTTCTAATGGTCTTGTCTACATAGTGTACCTGTACTTTGTGATCCCTGGAAGTACCATACTTGATTAGGTCTCCTTAGCAATATAAGGTACCAAATAAAAACCCCCATGAATCCAAAAGCTTGGAATCTTGGGGTGCTCCAAGTCCACATATGTATTGATCACCTCGTGCTGTTTTCTAGGAACAAACCTCAAGTGCAGAAAAATTACCTTCATAGATAAAGTCATCCCCTCTATTGGTTCTGCCTTATTGCTTCCTTGGATGGCAGGCTCTTGGAGCGCCACAAGAAATCACCTTCTTTATTTGTGCTCAGAAAAACAGGCCTCCTAATCCAAAAGCAGCCTTTAAGGCCATTAAAAACCAGAAATACAGTTTAAATATTCCTCTTTTCCAGAGGGTTTGACTCAGCCAGCTCTGGGAAAACCCACCTTGTTTCCTTCTCTCTGCTGATGTTGGCTTGGGTAGTTTCCTTTCCCTCCCTCTTCACTTGGATGAGGAGTGACCTCCCTTTCCCCAGAGCCTGGGATGTTTCCCAGTCAACATGAAGCCCAAGACACCAGAAAAGTGCTGCTTCTTGCTCAGCATTGTTCAGGGACAAAAAGAGAAAATAAAGTATCCACCTGTCAATCCCACCTTCTTCTCTCAGGATGTACACAGGCTAAAATATGCTTTCAGGAAACACAGTGTCATTGTTCAGATCTGTTGCTACTCTGAGTAATACAAACCCCAGTACAAACTGGGGCTTGTAAACAAACATCACCACTGGTTTCACTGCAAAAACCCTCTTGAGAAACACACTTAACATTTTGTCAACATGGCAGAGAGAAACTCTCCCCCAAGCTTTGTAAAGGAGATGAGTCATTTCCACCACTGCCTGGGACAGAAGGAGAGTTTACTTAGCATAGCCCCATTTGATGGTTTTCTGTTTTGTGAGTCATCAGGGCTTTCTTTTCAGCTGGTCACCAACAGAGTGGCTTTGCTGACAAGTGGGCTGTGTACAAGGGAGAGACAGCTTTGGCCATGGGCAGCCAACTTTCTCCTCTGCCCCGTTGGAGCAGGGGAGCCCAAGCTTGAAAGCCCCGTGCAATAGTCTTGTCACTCATCTGGTGGTAGATGTGGGATTTATGGAGGGATGGCAACTTGCTTATTTTAAGTTAACCATGGTTTTAAGACATGTAATCCCTCTGTGCTGTGATTGGTGTCCCTGCAGCTCCATCTGGCTCTACAGCACACAGACCTGAGTGGCATAGGGGAATAGCCTGCAAGCCAGATGCTTAACATTTATTTTTAGTGATGAATAAACTTTGTAAGCATCTCATTATATAGTTGCATGCCCTAATTAGTAACATTCAGACAAGCATTAATCACCAAAAATGCTTAGCGGTGCTGAGAGTTCTCAGTGGAGCTCTGAGGAGACATCTTCTTTGTGGAGGGATGGAGGGGAAGGCAGCAGTACAAACAAATGAAAGACTGGGGCTTTGGTGGGATCCAGTTAGGTGTTCCAGGAGTTTTCAATGTATTGGGTTCTCCTGAATGAGTTAAGTGCAACTCTTTGCTGAACTGCATTGAATGTCCAGTGGGACAAAAGGGAATTTGATTTCGGCTTTGCGATTTGCATCATCATCATCCTGAAAAGAACAGACCATCGAATGATCTTGTGTTTATCTGCAGTGATGTTGGCCCTCCCTCTGCTGCCTTCATCCTGCTGCTTTGGAAGTGTGAACAAAGAGAGAAGGTAGGACAGAATTGCCTGGTCTTTGGGTTCCTGGTCCTCTCCCAAGCCCAACAATCCCTAACACCTGGTCTCATTGCATCCTGTCTTGTGTCTGTGGATGAAACCTGGGCCCTGTGAGGAGCTCCGTGCTGGTGAAGCCCTGGTGCCACCACAAAGCCACTCTTTCAGGAGGATGTTCCTCTTGAATGTCCAACAAACCAAAAGTTTCCTGTGCTGTTGGATAAAAGATGAACACCCTGTTATCTCTTGCTGGAGGAAAGCCTGTATTACAGCAGACCCACAGTCCCCCAATGTACATAGACAGTTATCCTGAGAGGTAACGCAATAACTCTAATGCAAGACAGAAGACATGACAAGCAAGTGGAAATTTTTGCATAAAAGAAAATATCAGAGAATACAACAGATATTAATGAACTGCCAAAACAGACAGATGTACGTTAGGGATTTGAGTGATACCTGGGAGCATATTTTACTTTATTTCGTTCATATTTTTACATCTGGCACTTTCACTATATTAATGGTTTAAGGAAAAATTATTGTAAGGTTGAGTTTCCTTTCAAAAACTTTCAGTGTTCCATCCTGGAATTTGTTCCAGATGCTGGTAACTAAAACTGAAGAAACATGCTTCAAAATGGTAGTTTTCTCCCAGTCAGGATGACAGCAAAATATGTAAACGACCAATGGCTCTTCTAGCTGCTTGGTTCTTTATGAGCTATCTGATTCCCTTCTAGTTTGTTTAAAATTTTTACCATGCAGATGTTCCTTTGGGTGACCAATTTTTATAGTTTTGAAAAGATTATATCAGTTTTCCATGGTATTGTGTTACTGTATTTCTTGGATTTTTTAATAGCACTTGAAAGGCTAATTTCTTAATCAGACATTACTAGTGGAATGTAGAAAGAGAGGTTAAAAAGCCAAACTGGCACTGAGAATTAAACACAGGTTCATAATAATATGAAAGGAAAACAAAAAGCATCAACTTGAGGATGTTGTTATTGAATGAAAGTTGAGAAAACTGCTAGGAACATGCATTTTTTATTATTATCAAAGGTGTTAAAATATATACATAGCATATGTTTGGCACTGAATTGTTGTTACACAGTTCTGTAGTATTCAGCTGTCTTGGATAAAAACTATCACTTTGATACTGGAAAATTACTATGAAAATGTTAGTTTTGGGCCTACTAGTAAAAAGCAAAGATTGTCTTGCATGCCAGTGAGGTTTCAGTCAAGGGTTTGCACTGTTTCCAGAAACTGTCTTTGGCAGCCACCAACTTTCACCTCCGTCAATAAGCCTGCATAACATTTTGTCCTTCCTTATCCTTGTCAGGAGAGCTGATGGGGAGACAAGAGATTCGACTTGGCTTCACACCCAGAAATTCAGAGACAGATTTCAAACACCACTTTAGGTTTATAAGTAGCAACTGAAATGGGATTTAAGGAATGCTGGTACAAACATTAGGAAATACTCAGAAAGAAGGAAAAAACCATTTCCCACTATAGGGTTATTCTGTTTTGTTTCAAAGTAAACATGAATGCTGTTATACTGACACACAGCTTACGTAGAAGCATGGTTTGGGTCCAGTCCAGTGCTACCATAATTGCAACAGCCACACCAGAGGCAGGTTGTTTTTTTTCCAATCGTTCCCAAATTCCAGGTTTCTTCAGCTCAGGGTCTTGAGCTAGGCTCATCCCTCCAACAGGTATGCTGTTTCCAAATTCTTTAGAGAGTATCTTATTTCTGGAAGCTGAGGATTCAGAATGGGCCGCCTATTTCCTGCAGAGTAGTTTCCATTGAGTCATATCATGTTCATGGGAACAAAAAAACAAACCAGAGCTGTGTTAGTTTATAACCTTGTGTAAATGTTACGTAACTTGGCTTCTGAAAGTTTTCTTTACCTTCTTCTGGAGCCCTGGAAATCGGCCCCAGCCAGCAGCAGGACGCAGAGCTGGTTGTGTTGGCGCTCCAGCTGGTGTGAGCATTTTCTCTGGAGCCCGTTCAGGGAGTCCTGCTCACACAACCAGCACTAAATCATCAGGCTCAGGGTCAGGCATAAGTTTTTCATCAGATGATGGAGTCAGGGACCTGTCACCTCTGCTTTGCATCCAGCCACAGCACGGAGCTCAGCCCACTACTGAGGATCGCCCAGGAATTAGCACCTAGCTAATTCCCTTGCAGCTTGCAGAAGCCCTAGGCATCTCTCTGCCTGTTAGCTTTCCTGCTCTCCTCCTGTTTTATGTTGTACCTTGTGGCTTTGGGTCTTTTCTGCAGCTTGTTTTAAGATTGTCACAAGTTTTGGGGAAATGTTTTGCAACTTCCTCTGTGTATGAGCAGGAAACAGAAGCAGAAATGCTCTGTATCTTATATTTCTGTTACTTTTGCAGCTGCAGGGGACTTGGTCTCATTTTGGTCCTTCATTCCTGGGTAGAGATGTACTTTGAAGCAGGAAATGTGTAAGTTTGATAGAGAAACACTGATCTTTGCGCTGGGGTTTTAGTGCCTGTTGTGTGTGAAAATCCAACCACCTGCTCTGCTCATTGAATTAGAGATGAGTACAATTCCTCAGACATGATGATTTTTCTGAGTCATTGGGAAACAACTTTACCAACTTATTTCTGTCCCCTGCTTTTCTAAACACTCCTTAGTGCTGAATAGTTGTGCTGTTGCCCAAAAGATCTCTGCCTGCAATACCATGCAAAAGATTTTGGAGCAGAGGTGCTGCTTGGGCCTGAAAGGAGATGTGAGATTTCCTGGGGGAGAGCTGCTCAGAGCAGGCCAGCACTAGCCAAACTTCCTAAGTGCTTCCTTTCCACTGCTATGAAATCCATGCACACACAGCACTGTGAGCCAAACCACAGGTCACAGATCAGATTTTCTTCTAAAAATCACCAGCAACCCAAGCCGGCATTTTCTTTTTGGTGCATTTTATTTCTCAAGCTCTCAAGGAAGTGGGTGGCTATCTCGCCTTCTGCTCAGTAGCCTTTGGGGTCAGAGCAGCTGCCTGGCCTCAGATACACATCCCAAAGGCTGTGCCTGCATAGACCTTGTACTGAGAGAGAGCGACGCTGAGAAGGCCATTAAGAGCTGAATTCTATCTGGTACAAGTAGAAATAAGTCAAACATTTCTAGGCCTTCCAGCAAACTTGATCAAAACATAACAAATCTCTTCCCTCAGCTGTTGTCTTCCAACCCTTTTCCTCCCACTTCAGCCTGAATTAAGTGAAGCTATCCATGGATTCACATGATGGGGAGACCTGTGCAGTTTCCATGCCAGTCATATGGACTCTCAGTAGACTTACCTGGGACTGAGTTGTTTGTTATGAAAAACTAGAAATATTTTGATCAGTTTTAAGTAAAACAAATGGACTCTAAAGAACTAAAACCTGGGACCTGTGCAACTGGAGGAAGAGAATGCTACAACCTGATGTGCTGTAGGAAAAGAACAGCAAGAGCACGTTCCCTCTGACCTCTCTGAATTGGAGGGGTGATGGCTCAATAAATTAGGGATAGGTTTAACTCTCTGAAAAGTGTTTACAGATACCAGAATGGTATTTCTGGTTGCTGGGACTACATCTTAGACCTGGCACTTTTGTTCTCCTAGCTGCTATTAAGATTCCCATGCATTTATGCCAGGGTAGAATTGACCTTATACCGTGCTCATCTCTATTCCAAGCATGCAGGAAGGGAAGAGAAATGGAGACACTTTAGGTCACATTTTGTTTCCTATACTCTGCTCACTTAATTGAGAAATCAAGGAGCTGACTAAACAAAATATTGTAAAGAGAAATCTATTTATATAAATGTGATGTATGTTGCAAGAAAAAAATTAATTGAGAATTAATGCAATTTTCTCAAAAATTCAAAATAATTTGGATTGTGAAAGGGTTATTAGGGTTGAGAAAATAAACATTTCCTGTTGTGGTTTCTGCAGAATATCTCCGGTGGCAGTTTTAGAGTCATCTGTAATTTGTGTTCTCTGGGGAAATATTTCTGTGATTACATATAGGTCTGAAAGTTACAGTAAGTATGTCTCTTCTGGATCAATGAGCCCTGGAAATCTTTATCTTCATTAGTTATAGCCTCTGTCATTCCAGGGCTCTGAAGGATACATTTAAAGTATCAAGCGTAGTCATTATAATGCAATAGGAAATAGTCTAATAAATTATCTGTCCTGTTATTGTTTCTAGGACAAATATTGGATGTAGGAAAGATTTATTAGATGGATATATTTGTGAATTTATCTTATAAATTAAACTTTTTGGAAACTGAGTGCATTATTAACACCAAGACCCCACAAGGATTTAATTAAAGGCCTATTAGTCAAACTAATTCCTGACATGACATAGGTTTGTATTACACAAACATATTTGACTTTCCAAACATGCTTGTGAGATTTGGCATTTTGCTGAGAGATACTTATTGATAAACATAACTGGGAGAAATTACTGAAAAGAAATTCTGGCTTCCACTGGACTTATAAATTACTTCCTATTATTGGTGCCTGGGAAAAAAATGAACATATTGTAGAATAATTCACTGTTTTAAAATCACTTCTAGTAAGACAGATTCAGAATATTGGACGCGACCCTATGTTTAGAGAGCAAAAGGATAAGGGCCACACACACTTTCAAACCAGACTCAAATTTTCAAGATATGAGCATGAAAACTCGGTCTGTGCTGCAACAGAGTTAGAGCAAAATGTCAAGAGGAGCTCAGCACCACTGGCAGCAACACAGACCTGGGAGCTGGGATATCTGAGCTCCCCTCCCATCTCCATCACAGACTGGATCATAAAACCACAGAATGGTTTGAGTTGGAAGGGACCTTAAAGATCATTTGGTTCCAACCCTCTGCCCGGGCCAAGGACACCTTCCACCAGACCAGGTTGCTCCTTTCCATATGATGTTGGGATTTAAGCCAGAGTCACGTTTGGATCTTGCTTAGGACCTTGTGATTGCATGTTTCCAGGGCTGCAGAGAAACCAGGCATGGTCTGAATCTTTCATCACTGTTTTAAATGCAGAAAGCATTGGCCATGATATCTCCATGGACCAATTGCTGGGATAATTGTGCCATTTCACGCTCACCTGTAGAATAGATACAATGGCATTTCCAGGCGCTTCTCTCTATATGGATTTTAGAACAGAGACTGGGAAAGGTGAAGTCATAATGGAGATTTAGTCCCTGCTTTGCCTCTGTATCAATCCCAGCACCACTAGAAGCAGCCAGGGATGGTAACTGGGGACTGTGCATGAAGCCATTGATGGAAGTCAGACCTGGCAGAAGTTAATAGGAACAAATGTAATCACAGCTCTTCTCCTTTCAGTCATGGGGTTTTGTACAGTGTGAGTGAACACTGCTTAACCTGGTTTAGGTTTAGGCACAGCTGATCTGCCTTGGGGTCTCTTCCAGTGCTGGTTTCTTTGCCTCTATTAGATGTTTTCACACAGAGGCTTTACAGTCACTGCTGATACATCATATCTCAGCTAATTCAGCAGACACCTTGGTACAATTAGTAAGAAGATATTCCCCTATCACATCTAAAATGAAGCTTATTTTACAGCTTCTTGGCATAGAAAGTGTTTTGCTAACCTCTTACACCAGAGCCATAGAGGTAGAATTCATCAGATTAACATTTTAGCATTGTGGCTTCATCAGAAGGGTCTGTTGTGGTCTGTATCTCCTGAAAGGGCAGCGATCCCCTCTAACACCCAAGTATTAGTTCATGAGCACATCAGCCAGATGTCAAAGTCAGCCTTGCTCTTACCAGAGAATAGATAGCGGAGGATTTTCACACCAGTTCCCATCTATAATCCTGTGGGGTTAAGTCATGGTGTCTCAGTTTTGGTGAGAATGGACAGTCAGAAGAAATGAACCTTGTCCTCCCACTGCTGGTGCATGGATTGTGCTGACAGTGGGCAAAGGTGCCACTTGTCACCCATGGTGTGGTTCAGGGCCACCCTGGTGACAAACTGCTCATGGAGGAGAATGACTCTGAGCCAGCACATTAGGCTGGGGGATTTTCAATGAAAGTTTAATTAATGAGAAAGCTTTCTGCAGTCATCCTCGGTATTCAGTCAAAGCATGGCTTGACATTTTAAAAATTTATCCAAAGATATTTTGAAAAAATCCTGCATGTTTATTGAAAGCATTGTTTTTCCTTTACCGAAATCTATATGGGGAAAAAAAAAAGTGTCTTTTCCTGCTCTTGTCCTTTGCCCCTAAAAACCTCAATGCAGAAGTCTGTAGAATTTTATGTTTAATTTAGGAGTTTATCTCACATCAGTTAGAACAGAACTGGCTTTGCAAACAAACAAACAAAAATTATAGGCTGAAATCTTGTTTTTGCTGCAACAAGACCTATTGGTGAGACTTCAGTACAGAAAATGTAGGGGAAGCAGAGTAGAAATTGAAAAAGCATCCACACTTCAGAGAGTTACAGAGATGAATAAAGTCATTGTCCATCACCTTAGCTCTTCCCTGGACAAAGTAATCCTAGTTAACTACCCCCCATCAGACAAAGATTAGCCTCATCTCTTTCAGCAGGGCCAAGTGGATGGAGGCAACTCCATGTACTTTGAAAAAGGTGAGGACTGGAACATGACTATCATGAGGAGCCTGGATAGATGTGAAGACATCAAAGGAGAAATAATTGCACAGAAATTGGGAACTCAGTGGGGCTTTTAGGCTTGATTTAAGGCAGAAGAAGGAAGCAGATGATGTTGGCTCTAGTCCTGGCAGTGGTGGTGAAAGTGGAGGCTGTTTCAAGCCTCTCAATCCTCTGTGAGAAACTAAAGGAAATTTCTCTGCAGACTATAATGGAAAATGTTCTCTGCTTTGCAGTCTCATGCTTGTTGAAAGTGGAAAAATTTTCTAGAAATTAAATTTCAATGGAAAACAGGGGTTTTGAAACTTTGAACTTGTCTGTTTTCCAGGAAAACCTTCATTAATAGCCAACATTATTAGAGAGGACACATGAGTCATGAAAACCTCAGGAAATTTTCATCATGAACTAGCAAATAATGAAAAAGAAACAAATCGTCTAGGAATGTGATAGAACTTTTGGGGGGAATTATCTTCTTTCTAAATGGCAGTGATATGGAAGATTTGAGCCAATATTAATCACATCTCCCAACCTAGAAAATGAGACTGAATTCTGCTGCCAGCCCACTGGGTGACACTCCTTGGCAGTCACCAGCACTGAGCCAGTTCACACCAGCCTGCCATTTGGCCCTGAATCGCCTGCTCATGTGGTATTTGAATATCATCTTTCCCTGCACCCTGATCAGATTAAGAGCAGGACTTTAAGGGACTAGAGTCATCACAAAATCAAGGCAGAATTCATACTGTGTGTCTGCAATGCACTGGAAAGAAAATTAGTAAAGCTAATAAAAGCAAAAGGTCATATTAATTTCTTTATTTTCTCCTGGCTTCAGCTCGGGGACTAGAATTAACTTGTGGCAAATGCAAATGAATCTCAGACTTAACTACAATTCATCCTCCTGATCTCCTTTATGAAGGGTTACAAAATCCTCAATGAAATGCCTCAGAAGACCACTAAATATCATTGCTAGTGAGGGCCTAGGTGCTACTCTCGTGTCCATCAGTTGTCAGTACTTCTTCTCAAGACTTGAAGAGATCAAGGTGTTGTTTCAGAATGGGAGAGAATGTTTCAGAGTGTTTCAGAATGCACCAGCAGTCCTGGTGACTCAAAATGGTGAAGGAAATACACTGATTGCAGAAGGTACTCGAGCACCTTTAAGATCACAGTCATTTTTCATCTTGAATGAGCTTCATCCCTTCTCAGGGATTGATTTATTAAAATACTTCTTTGTCCTTTTCCCCGTAGTTGTGTCATAATAATTTTTCCCCTGGATCTGCTGGATCCAAAGGCTGTGTAGTGATTTTGACTTTCCCTCCTCATTTTGACTGTCATGAGTATTGTCAAAGAATTGGCTTTGAATTCCCCGGGTCTTGAGGGCAGCACTAACGCAAGTCAGTGTTGAAGACTGATCCATGTATCCCAGAGAAAGATTGCTCCTCCCAAACTCCTCTGGAAATACCAATCAATGTTGCCATCTGGAGGACACACGGCTTTACAGTAGACCCTGTTTCCATTTTATGCTGCTGCTGTGATACCCCCATCATGAAAGCCCAGCTCACCGCAAACAGTTGTTACTCTGCTTTTCAAGTCCCAGATTTTCTTCAGTTCCTTCTGCAACTGATTATATCTGTTAGTCTTTTTTTGTATGTTCCGTGAAGCCTATCATTATTGTATTACTTTTACATCTGAGAAATTGTTGCTATTATAATTATTAAATAATAACAACCATATCTGATATCTTGATTTGTCAGAAATGCAAAAAACCCAACCAAACCCCCTGTTTCCTTTACAAATGATTTCTGGTGTCTTGGAAAAGCATTTTTCCTCAAAGCAAGGGCTGTGCAGCGTGGCAGACTCAGAGTAGGCAGAGCTGTGGCTTGCTCTCTTTAGGAAAGTCAAAGAGCAGATTTCTCACGAAACGGAGTCCTGGGTATAAAGTGTAGAGACAGAAAGTGCTTTTACACAGGTCAATTTAACCCCTTCATTTGAAATATTCCTCAGGACAGGATATCATCTGACAGAGCTATAGATAATAGATGTCTAATATCACCTAGGTTTCCATAACCTGTGTGGTGAGTGTGGTGTCTCCGTGGGATGGTTCATCTGACTTACCCAGACATCTGCTGTAGGAGGAATGCAGAGCTCTCCTCTTCCCACTGACTTTAGAGGTGGGTCTAGAGCAGTCTTTTCAAATGCATGTTCAGTTTTTAGATAGCTGAAGGTGACTGAACTGAACACATACGGATGCCAAAAGCTGGGTTAAAACTCTTAGATATCCTGAGACAGTGACTTCACTAATCTAGACTAAGGCAGGTTCTCCTTGTTCTAGTCTGACAGTGAATCTTTTGTAATATAAAGATAATATTAACCTTTATAAATCTAGAGCTTATGTAATTTGTTTTGAAATTATTTTATAAACAGTCACAAGGATGAAAGAGGTAATCCAGGCATCTCTGTGTTTCATACCAGGTACTCCAAAGAAATTCACTACTGTGCTTTACCAGTAACTACATTAACTTGTATCACAAAAGTGATTCTGCAGCTGTACCCCAACAGCTGTGCACCTGATATTCTGATTTCTGTTGAAACCTAAAACAATAATTAAAACAAACCCTCTGGGTTTTCTGCTTCTGAACTACTTTCTCACCACTTAGAATATTTTGTATCTGACGTGAGGTCCATTGCTCTAAGAGAAGATTTCCTCTGACCTCCATGATCTCTGGATGTTGTTCCATTTCTTGTGCTTTAGTTTAGATTATGTGGGGGATCTGTGGTTGGTGTGGCTATTCTAGCTCCTTGGGTCTGAATTAATTACTTCTGGACAGCAGTTGAAGCCGGCACCTTCTTGGAAAGACACTCAATCTAAAGCACCACAGGTTACATGAACATTACTAGAAACTGAAATAATGTTGGAAATTACCTTCAGAGGTCATCTTTGTCCACTTCCTGCCCCAACCTCTGCCTAAGTCTCTTGGTCAGAAGTTTGTTTAACCTGTTCTTAATGGCATTAACTTCCAGAGATCCCATCACCTCCTCTCCAGAAAGCCTCTTCCAAGGTTTCACTGTTCTTCCTGTTTAAAAGAGTTGTTCTTCTTCCCCAATATTCTATCCAGACTTTCCCTGCAGCGTCACACTATCACTCCCCATCTTATCCTCCACTGACACAACATTAGAAATTGAAGAGCCAAGGAAACAGAACAGTGATTTTTCTTTACCAGTTGAGACAGAGACATCAAACACAGTTGTCAACGTCAATTTGGGCGGCACAGATGGCCCCTCTTCGAACATCAGTCAGATCAGAAAGTGATTTCTGGTTCTCAGTGGAAACAACATCCCCAAGTTGTCAGATCCTGTGAGCTCCCTGGGATAATAGCTTCCAGCAACATCCACCATGTACAGACTTTGGTGTGCCAAAGCTCCCGTGACCTGAGGGCAATAACTCCAGCAGACAGTGGCAGAGGATGGATATTGCAAGGTTCAGTGGGAGTGGTCCCTGTAAAAATTAATTGATTTTAGGAAAAATTGCACCCCAGAAGATCTTGACAGTAGAGTCCCAGGAGGAAATGGGCAGCCATCTATTCTGTAACCTCCACAGCTTTTGTCAGCTTGCAAGTTAGGTTCCTTGCTCCATGGGGTGTTTTTTAATCGAATGTGGGAGCCTGTATGGACACATATAGAGACATATGGAGACCTCGTGTTCTCAGGCCCAGGCTCTCCTATACTTCTTCCAATTTAAAGGAATGCCTCTGTTCCTAGCTGGCCTTTTAGTGATTCATGGAGTACTCCTTCAGTATTCCTGTTTTAAAATTGGAATGCAAGTTTAGCAGGGACAGTTTTGTAAGAAGAATGACATTAACTCCATAGAAATGAATTTATGAATTTACTTCAAAAGCCACATGATTTCCTACTTGATGTCCTGCCAAGTAGTCTTGCAAATAATTTTATTCTCTACTTGGTATAGTGGGGTTGAGTACAGCCCTAACTGGGTACTTAATTTTCTACTTTGATGTATTAACAGCCTTCTTGGCAATACCTGTTTGTAAACAGTGTGAAGTTGGAAACCATGTTATGTTCATATATTTTCAGCGGCACTGTGATACAACATCCCTTGTAAATCTCCAAACAGGCTATTAAAGGGCTTACACCAGACCACCGATGGAAACTGAGGCACAGTGCAGGGATGGGATTTGGTCCAACAGGACTCTTCAAGCCCTGCTGTGCCCCTCTCTGTGCTGGTGTCTTTACCAAAGGTGCTCAGGGGTTTAAAGATGCCTTTGCCAGTTTTGTGCCTTTGTCTCCACCACTGAATTGTGTGTTAAATTCAGTTAAAACTTCCCAGTGGCCTGGAAGGGCATGGAGAGGACCTTTGTGTGTATCTCCAGGTAGATGTCTGGACAGGCTGGTACACTGTGACCACAGTAACACAACCCTTGGTGGAACCACTTTCTGCTGTCTTGGAAACTGCTGTGTTTAAGGGAATAATTTTGCTATCGCCACTGTTTTCTTTTGCATCCCTCCCCCAAAACTAAGCAATATTTCAGCCCAAATTAAATGGGCTGTCGCTTTCAGAGCAGCACATTTGACTCCTGTGTGTGACTTTGCCATTTTTGTCTTGTTGAATACTCTCTGTCGGACTATGATGAATGATTGCAGAACAAAGTGAAAAATAGGCTGAAATCAAAATGTTTCAGCTTTGTTGAGAAAACACATTCCAATTGAGCCAAAGTGGGTTTTTCAAGGAAGTTTCCTAATGGGGAAATTGTAATTGCGAGCAGGGGGAATTGTGAGCTGCTCCTGGGATTTAGTAAAAATATTTATTTTTGCAAAGGATCTTGCAGGAACCTTTTCCATAAATGACCCCCAACAGAGATGCACTAACCCCTCTCCTCATCCTTTTGAGGATCAGAATGTTTCTTGTGACTTTGGGGATTGGGACAGGCTTTGAGAGCCTTTGGAGAGGAGCATGAAGTTCTCACTATGCCCTACCACAATATATTGCATTTATCCCACTTCAATGTGCAAAGTGTGTCTTTAATTTCCAGTGAGCAAAGATTTGGTTTCTAGTTCTGCCTTGTTTTCACCATACATTTTCCAAACCCACTTTTTTTTTCCCATTAATGTTCACCTTTAACCTATTGATTTGCTATAAAAACAAGCCCTTTTTTAAAGGAAAGGTAAAAGGAAATGAGGGAAAACATAAACACATTGCAAAAGCAAGGATTTCCCAGAATAAACCCACATATAACACAAATATATGATGTAGCTTCTTTTATTAGCACTGTAAAAAAGAAGGAAGGGAAAATGTGAAAATACATTAGGGAATTTAAAGGCAAGCAAATCAATTAGTCATTACTGACATAAATTTCCCTTTCCTGGGGACGTTCAACCTTCTCATATCCCGTGGATGAACTCTAAAGCACCTGTAGTAGATCTGTTTTCAGTAAAGAGATTTAAACTACTGTAGATGTTTTTCCAAGGAAAATACAATGTTGACAGAATAATGCGTGGAAGAAGAGGCTACTAAGGCAGCTGCTATAAATTGCCAGCCTTGTAATCCCTCTTGCAACACGCCCAGCTTCACAGGATGTGCATTTGTTGATGCTGTACATATGGTTTTGAGCAAAAGTAATTCCCCCTGCAACATGATGAAAACTAAGCATGCCCTACAATTGCAAAGAAAGGATCCTCCCCTCGCTTCCCTCCCCGAGCACTGGGGGTAAGGATGCTCCTTCTGGAAAGCAGCATTGTGTTTCCACATGTATCTCCATCACCTGGATTAGATGTCTGTGGCACTGACAGGAGTTAGGACATGAGTGTTCCCAGATGGAAACCTCTTCCACCATCTTGGTGTAGTTTGGCTGTTCAGCCTTTCTCCTCCACCATCTTTTTTTACAAAGCAATTTTAGCATTTTAGCTTTGGACACAATAAGGTGCTTATAGACCCTTCTTGTTGTCAAAGCTGATTCTGTGCTGTACCAGGCTTCTGGTTTTTGGGGTTTTGCGTTTTGTTGTTGTTGTTGTTTGTCTGTAGTGGGGTTTGTTTGTTTGTTTGTTTGTTTTCCCCAAATATTTTAATTCAATAATATTATAATTGAAGCATTCCCAGCCCTTTCTCCTGGTGGAAACCCCCCTAAACCCACTCTTTGTAGCTGCACCAATTTTCTGACAGATCGTTTTCCCTGTCTTCTTCTTTGTGTGGCCACAGAAAGAGCTGCCCGTTGCTAGTTGAGAGCAACTGCTGCTGCTCAGGAAAACCCTGCTCAGGGCTTCCTCATCTGTGAAGGGCTTTGGATTCCTCAGGGATGATCTGTGCATGCCCATGCGTGAATGCTCTGGATCCCTGAGCTCACAAAAGTATCCCCGGAGCAGAACTGTAAAACAGGCAGGGGAAAAAGATTTTGTGGAAGAGCCCATATCATGGGAGTGCCTGATCCTGAGAGAGCAAGAGTAGGAGTGTGAGGAGGTAACCAGTACACTCTCCCAGTTGTTGTCCTTTGCAGAAGCCTTGCTCTGCCTCCTTCTCAGCTATTCTGGTGTCAGCTCCAAGAATTGTTTCTACCACGTCCAGTAATCCAGTAACTTTTCCATGTAAAATACTTTAGCAACTGCAGCAGTGATCAGCACCCGGGACCCCTCTGCAGTAGCCTTGAGCAGATGCAGTGAAGCCAAACCCCCTCATTCCATCTGTTATTCCCAGCAGCTTTTGAGCTGCCCCCCGACAGGACCACACGGAGAGGGCTCAGGACGCTGCCACCCTGTCCCTGCGAGGAGCCTTTGGGGACCATGAGTCACAGCCTCTCCAGGACGAGGTGTGAACTGCAAACACCATCTCCCTTCTCCAGCACCTAAACCGAGGTTGGGGTGGGCGACCTGGGCTGTGCAGTTCGTGGGAGCAGTTCAGAAGCAGCTCCCACACTGGTGCTGCTGCACGGAAGAAACCAAATCCCACCCACGGCAGTAAGTGAGCAGCCAGGGCTGTGTGTCAGCACGGCACTGCTGAGCCCCATGAGAGAGGTGAGAATAGGAGGATAAATAAACTGCCACTGGCATCAGGCATCAAGAGGATTTCACTGCTTGGCAGGGGAATTTGCATGCTTTGAGTCAGGCAGACTTCTTTTCTGTTTGTGGGGTGGTGGTTTTTTTTTTTTTTTTTTTTTTTTTTTTTTTTTGTCTCTTGGGGTTTTTTTTTAATTTACTCTAAATAAAAAGGAATGTTTCCTATAGAAATTAATTTCTATAGAAAAAGAAATAGATGTGTTTCACACACACACACACACAGACACAAACCATGCAGTTAGTAGGAATCCCATTGTCTGTGGAAAATCAACATAGATGGATGTTTCTGGTTGTTCACAATGAGCCCTCAGGCCGATGGCTCTGGTCTGACCTTCCCCAGCATGAAAGCCTCAGGAGGAAAAGGTCTCCCCACATTCTTCCATTTTGAGTTTTGCTGTCTCCCAGGGAGTTCCTGGCGACTGTGGAATGCCCATGAGAAGGGACAAAAAGCTGGTGGGACCCGGGTGTGGGAGCTAGGGACTCAAATACACTTTAGATTGGCAAACTGTGGACGGCCACAGGGCTCCTGGGCGATGCCTTTTGGCCAGGGTTTGATATTTACCGGTTCGCACTTGCTCTATGGGTCTGTGACCTCTTTTTGAAACCTCTTCTTTACGAGTTTATTTTGGCTGGGCTCAGGCATTCATAAAATTCCTAGGGAACGGGAGGCTTGAAGCATGGCTTGTAAAAGGAGGAGTGGGGAGGTGGGAGAATGGATTGAGGAGGAGAGTTTTCCATTACCCTGTCATAGCCTCCCTAGTGCAGGTCTTACGCCTCTGAGTTCCTTTGCAAAGCTGCAGGCTTCTGAAAAGGGGAGAGAGAAAGGGAGGAGAGAGGGGGGAAAGCTTCCTTCCCCATTTGGGAGGCAGGATCCATCCCTAAGTATATAGGTCTTTCTCCAGTTTCCCTTGTCAGTCATCCTTCTGCAGCTTTTGGTCTTCGCAGCAGGTCAGCAGAGTTGGTGAATAGCTCGGCAAGCACAAGGCATCTGAAACAAATTAGATCTCTTATAGCCACCCAGAGACTGATGATGGATGGAGGTCTGTATTTACAGCAAAACTAATTGGCAACATACACAGACATCCAAAAAAGTATATTATTTTGCCAGACTTTGGAGTCGCTAGGCCCTTTATTTTTTATTGCAGAACATTATACAGCTAGAGATAAAAAAGAACAGTGAAAGTTTTAAATCTAATAAAAGCATTTGACTGCAGAGTAAAAATAACATACACAGAGAAGTTTGATTTGGAATTGAATTTTATTAATGGTCTTTTCTCCACAAAATGTTTCCAATTAAAAAACAATTCTGAAGTGATGCATTAATAAACTGCTCCCCCCTCTTCTTTGGAGGGACTAAGAGTTTTAAAGGCTGAGGTGGATAAAAAAATCCAGTGGATGTTATTAAAACATAATTTAATATAACCTAAATATAGTGCTTGCATACCACAGAGAGAGAACCGGCTGTATAATTGAATTCGAAACAATGATAGTATGTTGACTTTTCAAAGGGAAATATTATCAGATTGTAAGCTGCTGTTCAAAAGAGGGGTCTTCTTTAAACACCAAGGCATGCAAGAAGCAATAAAGAGCAAAATCAGCCACATTTCCCTGGACAGCATGTGGCAGATTTAGATTTCTCAAAGGCATGAATATATGTGAAATTGGGAGCATGCGGTAGATGAACAGTCTGGATTCCAACAAGTCTTTTGTTTGATTTTTAGATGAATGATCTCTTTGCTTAGAAAAGAGGAGAGAAGAGGAAATACAGAGAGAGACAGATAAATGAGTCTTGCAGATCTGGTCTCCCAAAAGCGTTTGAGAAAATTGTGTGTTTCTATCTGTCGATGTCATTGGGCAGAGCCTGGCTCTGAGTGGTGAAAGCTCGTGTAAAGTGTTTTCCCTGGGCCGGGAGCATTGTTCCCTGATAGACATATTTGCATGCGAAATAGGTGAGCTCTAGAGAAGGTCAAATGCATGCATGATGAGGGGGCTTTGGGCTGGGGAGGGGACTCTGATTTCCCTGACCACCTACACTTCTGTAGCTTTCCTTAATTTTGTTTTGAAGTGGGAACGAGCAGAGAGTGATCATACGATCTGCATTAGCATCTTTCTGCGCTAAAAGTCCAACTTTCTCTTTGCTCATGCAGAAGACAAAAGAACAGGTCCCTTGCCCACCCCAAACACCAAAAAAATCTCCATCATCAGGAATCCTCCTCCTCAAGCCAGAGGCTGCAGCAGACACGGTGGGATCAGGGAGCACCCACACCCTGTGGCACCCTCAGCTGGCTCAGAGCCAGAGTAAAAGGGTTCTCCTTGTCTCACCAGGCAGGGTGAAGACCTCTCTACACCCAACCATATCATTTGCATCCACGTCAACACCCCCTTTCCCAGCAGCACTGTGTGAAGGGATCTAAGTGCAAATAAGAATTAAACCCATGATCTGCCACTGAAGGATTATCCCTGATCGCCCATTATTACTATTATTACTGTGTTTGCCGGGGCGGGTTTTCTTATTCTAAGCTTTCTCTCTCTCTCCTCTCTCCTCTCTCTCTCCCTTTTTTTTTTTTTTTTTTTTTTTTTTTTTTTTTTTTTTTTTTTTTTTTTTTTGGCTGCATCTGGGAAGCCGTCCTTTGTGTAAACAGCTATCAGAGTGAGCAGGAGTATGTGATCCATTAGCTCCGCTGAAAACACAATCATTGTGTTATTCCAAGTTGATGAAAACGTCCTCTGTAGTTTTCTCTCCCAATATCCACATGCCAATCAGCATTTGTCAGTGATATAATTTTCTCACATAAACACATCCGTTGTGCAACTTCCACCCCGAGTAAATAGACATAATTCCAAAACCAAATAACACACTTGGAGGGGAACGGGAGATTAGACAGACAAGGAGGTGGAGGGGCAGCAGAGGGGAGTGAAACTGCAAGGAGAGATCAGCTTTAATTGCAAAGGGGGAAGATGGAAAATTCTCGGGAACAGGCAACACGACTGGTTTATTTCTTCATGGAGCAAAAAGTGCTGGGAAGGCGAATAGTTTGGGCTATTTTTTTTTTTAATGAACATTTGTGAATGAGGACCACCATGAATTGCTGAAAGAAGGATGGCTGTTGTTTATGGAATTGGGAAAACAATTTTTTTTCCCCAATTTGAAACAGAATAGACAATAATGCTATAAGCGGGGAGGTGCCGTTTCCCCGTTTTCACCAGAAGGCCTGCTCAGACATGCTACATTTTCCCCCTCCTTGTTCAAAGCTTACATAACCTCCGGGTAATTGTATCTTTGAATCCAATATTGCAGACTTATGCAAAAGAATGTTTTCCATCCCATATGTTTCCAGTGTGTTTGGTGTGTCTGTGTTTGTGTGTAAGGAAATTTGTAAAATAAATCCTTTATTTACATGAGTCCCCAGACTTGGCAGACCATGGCTGTGCCATGTGCATTCATACAGGATTGGTCTGTGGCTGCATGCAGTGTTTATTTATATATATCCTCTGCCTACACGCTGTACAAAAGGCATATGTGTACATCAGAAAATACTGTATGGCAGTAGAAAATATGTCTGTTCTTTAGAATGTCTTATGTGTGATCCCATAGAATTACACAAGAAAATAGGCTGGTGCAGGGGGAAGGGATAAAAAGTATAATTGAGTGTGTTTGTGTATGTATACATACATTCTGTGTGGGTGCACATGCACCCTTGTGTGTCTCTCCAGGTCACAGCCCTTGCAAAATTGATGTCTGAGAGGGCTCCTACATGAAATAGGATCCACCTCTTGTCCTGAGGCAGAATTAAACCTATTAACCATTTTCCAAACCAATTCAAACTGCTGAAAACGCGGTTCTCTGCTCGTATTTGCGTGTGCACTTCTCTACGAAGACACGAATTTAAATTCTGCTCTGCCTTGGAGAATGCCCTGGGGCGATTTCAGGGGCACAGCGGGCGCGGGGGCCCAGCAGAGCAGTCCCATCCCTCCCTCCCCGGGCAGGCAGTTTGCAGGCAGCTGTCCATACGCCCAAACCACGCCGGCCGGAGATGCTTTCCGTCCCTTTTCCATGTGCCCGGCGGCCTCTCCCGCCGCCGGCGCGGTGCCGGGGGTGTCAGCCCGGGCAGCTGTGCTGGGTGTGCGCTGCGGGACAGCTGCGCCCCCGCACACGGGCTGAGCATCTCCCCGCCCGGGAGGGCCAGAGGGGCTGAACCGGGGTCCCCACGAGGTTTTACAAAGCTCCTACACTCACCGGGGGGCGGCAACATCCCTAAATGCCTCCCAGCTGCGGGGTTCTCAAGCATCACTGGCCGTGCCAAGCGCGGTCTCGGCTGTCGCCCTTCTCGCCCGGAGCACCAGCTGTCCCAAAGCCACTCGTGTCCCCCACTGCAGGGGCCTGCCTGGCTGCTCTGCACAGGGACCACGACACAAACTTTTATGTGATCCCACGGGAACCGATCTGGTTTCAAACACAAGCTCTGGATCAGCTGATTTGCATTTTTCCCCATCCGCGGGTCCCAGGCTAGGGGAGAGGAGAGCTGAAACTCTAAACCGCTTTGTGCTTATTTGCTTTATGATCCTGTTGGGTGCAGTGTTTACTCAAATCCGGCAAGCATCTGGATTAGATAATTTGTTGGAAATTAGCGGTGTTTGATGGTTATCGGCCCTTGCGTGATTAAAACCCGGCTGTCAGCGTCGTGTTTGGGTTTCAGGAAGGCAGGGACAGCAGCTGCAGGAATCCCCATGCTGAGAGCTGTGGGGGGCAGCGGGGCTCACACCACCCCGGAAGGGATCCATCCAGGAGCCCCCTGCACCCATGGGGGACTTCCCAGGAGGGAAAGAGGGGCAAAAGTGCTGAAAAAAAAATTCTGTTCAGCTCTTACTGACATATAGATGAGAAGGGAAGGAAGGGGTGTTGACGGTGGGGGCTGTCTTCTGCCTCACAAATATTTCAGCTGCTTCTACCAGGTTTGTGCTTTGCCCTTCATATTTACACCAAAGGTGGGCACAGTGTGCGTACAGAAAAGTTTTGCTCACTCTCTACTCTTTGTTTTTGATTTTTCCTATCTACTGAAGTATTTGTGCATCCCTCCCCATCCCTGCACTCCCACATCCAAGCACAAAGAACATTCACCCTCTTTCCTTCTCTTTCCCCCTCCTTCCTCCACCTTTCCCTTTGGGGTTGGATTTTGCTCCCTTTAAGTTACCTGGGGTTTTAAATGGTGACAAGCCCAAACCCTGCTGGAGGGGTTTCATCATCATTATATTAATATGTGCATTTTTTCACAAGACTTCACAAGCAGTTCAGCAAAACACTCATGGCGTAGCACATGTTATGCTGGTCACAGGGAGAGGAAAGTATTAAAGACCTTGCTTCATCCAGTTGGGGCCAGTGGGGCTCAGTGAGTGCAATACCCAAGGGATTTTTGTAGAAGAGGATCAGATATGTTAGTACCCTGTGCTGGAGCAGAATCTGTACTGCCAGACAGGTGCTATGTGCATGCTCTTCCTGGTGGGATATTCACTGGTAGGAAAAGCCAAGAGAATGCTTGGGAAATTAAATAATTACAGTCCCTTTCTCAGCTATATCAGGTAGATAAATGATTAAGACCAAACTGTATGAATACTTTGCAGGATGGTGAGAGATGTGCATGTATAAACATATTTGAAATACAATATATGGGTTTTTAAAGTATGCTTCATCCTACAGTGACTCCTAATAATTAATATTTTCAACTGTGCATGTACAGATATATTCATTGTATAGTATGAACCACGTAAGATTGACTCAGGTATAGTAAATGAGCAGAGCTGAAATGTAAAGCACTTGTTGTTTCTATTTTAATATAGTGTAATCTGCTGTCTTAAGAAAGGGTACCAAAAAATAAATAATCTCTGCAGTTACATTCTGAAACTGGCCCCACCACTTGGTCCCAACAGTGTTTGCTGCAGCAGTGCCTGCCAGGTCCCCTTAACACGAGTGGGGTGGGAAGTAATTTGGTCATCTTTGCACTGCCAGGGATGTGCCAATGCTGTGGTGAGGAACCTGCAATGGCGAACATCAGGCAGACCTTCAGGCTGGTCCCACCTGGGCTGCCAGCCTCATCTGAGCAAGATCTGAGCATTGTAAATTTACGGAGGCAAACCCAGAATGAGTTGCAGTATCATGTAGGAATGGGTGTTATCTTTCAACCCCTCATTTTCAAACTGCTGTTATGCATTTAAAAGCTATTTCTCTAGTTTTCAGTAGTCAGCTGTGGGACATGGATCCGTCTGCAGATATGCCTGCCTGGGATGCCCCTAGGTTGATCCATTCCATGTCAGTACATCCATGTGGACCAATGCATGGTACCTGCATCCAGGGCAGCTGGCATAATGGGGCACCTCTGGACCAGCCTCTGTATGTGTGTGTTCTCTGCAGGCTTCTGGACTAGGAAAATTATCAAATCATCACCCTTTAAACCTTTACAATCACTTCCCGCCCACAGCTTGATTTCTGGGGCCTTCAGATCTCCAGGCAAGTTTGCTGCCTCGCACTAATGAATACCGCGCTGAGTGAAAACTCTATCTGCACATCTTTAAATTAAACCAAACCACACACACGCACACAGAGAAACCATTTCAGCCTACCCAGTGGGTTTTTGCCTTGCTGCATGTGCAGCATTTCTTACTGATGTGGGAACCGTGCAGCAGAAGAAACTCTTTAAATATGCATCAGGAGTAGTAATTTCTCCCTGTTGCCTGCAGCATGGGTTCAGATGATATGATCATGAAAAGGGAATGATTTCCTGCCCTGTAGAATGTAATTTTATGAATGGAGCCGTGTAACGCAGCTTAGTAGCTTTAAAAAAAACATCATAAAAGACATGAGAGGAGAAAACAAGTCGTACACCACTCTGTCATATGGAAAACAAATCTGACTTACATGGATTAACTTCCTTGTTTGCCCTTTCATTGTTCCTTGATGGTAAAACTCTTGTGTTATGATTTTCAGAAGCACATAGCACTGAATGGTTTATGGTGTTTACTTAGTATATAGGACAATAGATGGAAATGTGCCATAATTTGTGACGCTGACTGCAAAACAAACCTACCATCATTCACACAGAGTGCTGTTCCTCTGGATAAACAGCCACGTTGCTGCTTGGCAGGAACAGACCATCGTCTCCTGGGTCCTTCTTGCTGGAGCTGCACATCTTCGGGCCTCAAGCCATTGGTGTTTAAACAGAGAGGCCTTTTGACTCCAGTGGGGCAGTGCTGGCACTGCGCAAGCTCTTTGTCCCTATTTAGATAAAATAAAGATCCCCGAAAGGCCTCCTGGCTCAAAATCCCCTCATGTGTTGCTCCACAATAGCTGCTGACATGGTAAAGTTGCAGAGAGGCCCCCAGACAACAGTTTAGTTATAGTGTCTTGGGACCAGGAGCAGTTCAGATGTGAAGCAGGGTCCGTGTTGTAGCCCTGGTCACCACTCTGTATTTGATTCACTAGGATAAGAAATCTCCTCATCCCCATTTTGATTTATGAAACCATTTTCAGTGCATCAAGGTGGGTTGGAGTCCAAAGTGGCTGAACTTTGAAGCTTTTTCTTCTATGAGACTTTGAGTAAGGCCTTGTCTCAAGACCAGAGTCTGAATCATGAGTGTGTCTGAGCAACTGTGTCCAGTGAATTTTATATATGCTTGATTAACAAATCCTAGAAGATAGGGTGGGAAAGAACCTTGAGAAGGTACTGATATTTTTCCTCCTCATCCAGGACCTAAACAGCCAGCTCTAACCCATTCCTGACACAGGCACATCAAACCTCTTCTTCAAATTCCCTAATGATGGAGGTACCATAAACTCCATCAGCAAACTTTTCCAATGCTCTCTTGTCTTTTGAACAACTTTCAAAATTCTTTCAACTTCTTTCAAAGCCCAAGAACAAGACTCTTTTTATCCTTGCCATAGGAGACACAAAGGTCTATAACCTCCCTCTTCTCACTCAGGGGTTTATGGGCTGTCACACTGTCACTCTTTGCATTTCTTAGACTGAACAAACCCACTAATTTTCAACCATTTCTCATCTCAAGTTTTCTAGATTTCCGATCCACTTTGTGGCTGTTGTGTTCCTCTGATTTCAATCTGCTCTGTGCCTTCCTTAAGAATCTCCCCCAAGGTCTGACTATTTCTGGATTTGATCATCTCTGATCAAATGGTTATGGACCATCCTCGTGGTTTTGACTTGAACTGGATCCAAAGCAAACAAATCCCATGGCATTTTTTCCCATTGGTCTCTTGGGATGTGGCAGTTTTAAAACAGTTGCAGAAGACAAACACAAGGAAGACCTTCCTGGCAGTGAGCAGTGGGACAGGCTTAGCTCATGTGTCTTGCATAAGATGCCCTGGGTAATTAATTTCAGTGTGAGGCTGAGTTTTCTCTTTGTCATGTCACACCAGCTTTTGATCAGCCAGGAGCTGGGGCATAGAGGAGAGGGAGAAACTGTACAGGTGCTGAACTTTGCCCATGGCCACACTGAAACAGCCGCTCTCCTGGTTTGCTTTGTCGTGCATCATCCAGCTCACCAACAGCAACCTGCCAGAGCCCAGACTCTGTAAAACCCCATTCAATATGTCCTGCTCCACATGGGTGTCCACTCTGGAAATGTTTTTTAGCTGGTTGTGGCTTGATTAGTGTAACAGGTTATCAGCCAGACTGCTTGCATGCACGTGGTTGATAAGGAACAGGCAGCATGGATTTATCTGATCTCATGTCACATCAGTATAGACTTTTCTCCTGACGGAGTAATAAGTTCTTGTGGGCAGGGAAGCTGCAGTTTGGGGCATTTTATCTTGACTTCAGAATCAGTGACGTTTCCATAAACATAACAGTCCAGTCAATACTAGTCAAGCTGTTCTGTTGTGCTAGGTGTGGAGAGAAGTACAGCTAAGCTGGCTGCTTTACACAAACCATTCTGAGAAAAACAGACATTTTGCCTTTTGCATCCTACTATTGTATTATTATTATTATCATCATCATTATTATTCAAAGAACGTGTCTTCTGAGGGAAGGAACTTTCTAGTTCTACTTCAGAAAAAAAAAATTGTAACCTCTCTAATAAAATAACCAGGAAAGTTTCCTCTAAGAGCATGTCATTATGTCAACTCTGTTCAGTGGAGAAGCATTGCATTCGGTAAATATATATTCGGGAGCTACTTGGTGATCATTGACATTTGGCACTGTTCTTACATCTCTCCCTATTAGCATGTTTATGTTTGGAGTGTACTTGACCTATTTCAGAAATATTCCTCATCTTTTCCCATTATTTACTGAGCAGCAATAACCCTGGACAAAACTGCTGCATTTTACAGGCTGCAAAGTTTCACAGAAACAAGAGGCCCCTCTTGTGTTGCTTAAGTAGCTCATCTGCGAAGGTAAATATATTCCTGGATTTAATTAGGAGTTGCAGTATTAATATTTATGCAGATGAAGCTAGGTTGGGAGAGAGGCAAAAGCAGGGGGAGCAATGGTGTGTTCATCATTGCTGAAATGAACTGGGCAATTTATTCTTCATGAGGGGTCACAGACAAATATCTGAGATCTCTTGCATGAAAATAACTGCTTCGCTCCTCACTCCTAACTGAGGGCTAGGACCAGGTCAGAGATCCAAACGCACAGCTTGCACCAAAACCTTGTTTTGTTTCCAATTTAAATGCTATTTTTCATGCCAAGACAAATTTGAAGGCCAAATGACACCGTTTTGAAGACAGATCCTCTAGGAGTATGGAGAAGGGAATTTCAGAAGCTGGAGCAATAAGGGACATCTGATCCATTCTGTCTCATGTTGGATATGATTTTCATGTGCTATAATACTTTTCTGGTTATTAGAATATTTTGCGATATGTAATGAAAATTCAGAATCTTCCACTATTTTGTGACCGATAATGGAAGATTCAGCCATAATGCCTGGCATTCATATTTTGAAGCTGTACCATTTTAAAGTACCTCATCATTATAGTTATCAAATACCTTTTCATTTCCGAAGTGTTAAGCTGGAACATATTGTCCACTTTCAAATTCTCACACACAAGAAAAATATTCGAGTCTGCACTGACCCTTGAAACTCAGAGACAATTCAGTTCCTTCTGATCTTGCCTTTTCAACACAGATGAGACAGCAGAAACCTCCCGGCCTGGACCTGGCTTGGTTTTTTTTCGCTTTTGCTCTGACTTTGCATCCCTTACAGAACTTGGCTTGAAAAAGTTTGGCAGTACATAAAACAAGGGAACTGGAGATCCATCCTACATGAGTGGTATCACTGTGAGCTTAAATAGGAGCATGAATTGTTCAAAGGTGGCATCTTCATCTTGATACAATGTGTGATGGAGAGTCCTGGCACATCAGAAGTTATAAATCACTTGGGAACACAAACCTGTCAAAGGCAACATGGAAAACATGCTTTTTCCTGCTCAAAGAGAAGTTCACCTCTTTGTTCTCCCTTTTGTACCCAAGCTGCACCTGCCCTCTTTGATTTTAATTGTCAGGTACTGGGGGAGTGCGGGGACAACTGAATTAGAAAGCATCACCTTCCGTTAAGGCTTCAGCTTCAGCTCTTTATTCTGCTCTTATAAGGTAATTGAATGCTAATAAATCATCTCTCTGGTTCACCATATTTAAGATGCTTCTGGTGACTGGAAAAATAATCACACTCTTGCCTATTTGTTCCCTGTCTTTGGTTTGCTCTGTGCTTTTCTTCCATTCTTTCTATCTAGACCAACACTGTTACCTCTATTCTGGAGATCAGCTTTTTCTTTCTGTACAATTCAATTGTTATTTTGGACAGTAAAGGAGAAAGGGTTTTGGTCCCAGCCCTTTGCTTCTGCTTTTTGCTCTGCTGTGGAAGTTGCTTCTATCCAGCATGATGCCACAGGTCTGTCCCACTCCAAGGTATTACCTGGCAGATGTAGAAAGCTGGAGACAGCCACCAGCTCTGCACAAGCCTGAAAGCAGTCCCTAGCCCCATGTCTGTCAGGGGACAAGGAGTGTCCTTCCCTCACATCTTCCACTTGCATTACAATAGACCATAATGTCACCCTACCACTCTGCAAAACCTGCTGTCAATAGAGTTACCTGCCCCAGGCAGAGACTGTAGCTGGGGCTGGCAAATGAAGTTGTGTCCATCCTTAAAAATAGACCAAGCCAGGATGATCCAGATCTCAGAGGAGGCAACCTTGACTCCACAGGAATGGCAGAATTTGGCCATAAATAGTGTGCACCACAAAGACAAGCAGGAAAAAAACCCAAAAGAACACACTTAGCAACAACAGCAACAGTTGCCACTGCAATTATTCCAGCAAATGACAATAATTTGTGCTGACCACACCATGGTCTGCCTATACCTTGCCAACTTGTTCCTGCTCCAGCCATTAACATCAGTTTGTTTTGCACACAAAGAAAATGGCTCTCATTTAAAGCTCCCTGTGCACTTTGTGAGTCGTTAATGAAGTCTCATGATATCTATGGCCTAAAAAAGAGCACTGTGAGCTACTTTTTCTTGAGCAAGAGTCATGATCTGCTGGTTGTCAGAGGAACTCATTTGTCACTTTTTGTCCCACATATTTGTGGCCCTGTTCTTCAGAATAATAAGAGCTTGGCTTGAGGAATGGGCATGAAATGTGGTTGTGTTTAAAATTTGTTTATTTTCATTGTTTTTCTTTAGCTTTGTTCTTGGAGCTTGTACAATAAAGGCAAATAATTTAAAGGACTCAGAGGGCTGGAGTTTGGTTTTGTACTGAGTGTGGGAGGCTGACAGAAAAGCCACATCCAAGTGAAGGGACTGCATTCAGGGAAGGCAAGGTGAACTGAAATATTTAACGACTCTGGAGGACTTGGACTTGGAGTAACTTCCATCTTCCTTCTCAGCTTGTAACTCACACCAGACTCACACCCAGGCTGAACTCTCACCGGCCTACTGGCAGGGAAATTTCACCTCTTAAGTCATCGGCGGCAAAAGTGGCTCAAGAGGCCAAAAGGAGCTCAGCGTGGGCAAACTCACCTGTTGAATCACACAGCCAGGAAGCAACAACAAAGACACACTAAGCCGCTATGAATCAATGGTAATTACTCTCATGAGCTAATTGATGCATTCCTAAAATTCCTTTCGAGATTCTTGGCACTCTGAGCTCCACATAGGTGCGTGAGAAAGTCCTTTTTTTTTTTGTAAATAAACAGACACCACTGCTCTGTGTGGGGGCTCTAGGACTGGCATGACAGCAGCCTTAACCCAGAAGGATTTGTGAGACTAGAGGGTGATCCTCCACTCCCCACAGCTGCTCCTTCACAACCTGCTTGTCTCAGAAGTGGTACAGTACCTCCACCACAGGCTGTTTCCAAGCTGCTCATTAACATGTACTTTGTACCCTTACTGGCATTCAGATCAGCTCAGCTCATCTGTCGAGCTGGTTAATGGGAAGATGACAACCAGCAAGTGCAAGGACTGTCCTTGTCTCAGGGTATGCAGTGAAACCTCTGGCTGCTGGGCAAGGAGTCCTCTTTCTCCTGTGGTTCTCATCCACAGCACGAGGATCCCAGAGGCTACTTCGAGGTGCTTCCTAATGCCATCTGAGAGAGGCTGGTCCATCCTCAGGAGGCTTGACATTATTGCTCTGACAATCTGTGAGTTCAAAATGTACCAGAAACTGCTTCAGTAATGTCAGGTAGTTTGACTCCCTCTAAAGTCAGTGAAGACAGAGCTGTCTCCTCCAGACAGAGACAAATTGAGTTTGGAGATGATGACTTAGGCACTCATTCCTATGGCAAAGTTCCAGTTAGATTGTCACAATCTCCTCCACAAATGCTCAAGACATCCTAAAATAAAGTTCAGTGTTGCCTGTATGCCTTCTCAATGAGGTCTGAGGATATGTACTACTGTAACCACACAGACAAAAATAATGCTACTAACAGCTTTAATTTCGTCCCTTCCCTTCCCTTCCCTTCCCTTCCCTTCCCTTCCCTTCCCTTCCCTTCCCTTCCCTTCCCTTCCCTTCCCTTCCCTTCCCTTCCCTTCCCTTCCCTTCCCTTCCCTTCCCTTCCCTTCCCTTCCCTTCCCTTCCCTTCCCTTCCCTTCCCTTCCCTTCCCTTCCCTTCCCTTCCCTTCCCTTCCCTTCCCTTCCCTTCCCTTCCCTTCCCTTCCCTTCCCTTCCCCATCACAGATACTTCCCACACATGTATGTTTAGATTGATTCTTTTCAGTCTTTACTGGTGTATTTCTTTATAAATTCATATTGGTTATTTTATTAAGATAACTTAATTAGGAGAGATAGATGGATTAAGAAAGTTTTTAAGAAACAACTGTGGATTAAGTTCTATCTAGATTTAATGCACTGGAATCATACTGATAAACTGAAAAATTGGGTTACATCAGGCATCCTCCATCTGAAGCAGTGGACAGATTAAAGCTGCTATATTCCCGTAGTTTTTCTAAGAGCATATTTCTCTCAATGAAACAATTGCTATGGCTTCATTTCAGCTGAATGAGTTCCGTGTTGTCCTTCCTGAAATGCGCTGAGCTCAGCACATGGCGCTGCAAAGTTGCTGGGTTTGTTTTTGTCTCGTTTCAGTTTAGACATATGGCTAATCATGCTTGAAAACCGTGTAATCTTATCCAGGGCAAAATTCATATCATTATGTAGGAAGAGTTTAAGTGTTTCCCCCTTATTTTAAAATAATGTTAAACTGGGATTACGCTGTATTATGTTCCTTTTGGACCTTAGATGTCCATGTGCATTCATATCAGCCGTCTGGCTGTCACATCCGTGCTTGCTGCCTCAGTGAGTAACAGTGAAGGAAACCAGCATATTAGCTCCTGGAACAAATGAGGCCTTTTCTTTGTAAGAAGATAGCTTGGACATAACTTAATATAACTGCTCCCTGTTCTTCTTAATGGAAAGCTCAGTGACATGACAGATGTCATGTCAGGTGACAGATAAATGAGTATTAATGGTCTCCCAGGCTGCTGAATTTTGGAGTATAAAAACACATCCCTCCTTCTTAAGAAAATTCTCATTTGTGCATTTTTGTGAAAAAGGGTAGTATTTTTGAGCAGCATGATTTTTATTAGATGCAAACGTAGCCCTTATCCCACAATAATAAACACACAGCTCTCCTGCTACACCCAAGATCAATTCTGTATTTTTTGAATTTGCACAGAACATAACACAGAAGATAACACAAACATCTAAACGCTGATTTTTTATTTTTTTTTTTTTTGGTCAGACACGCTGGGCTATATGTGATATACACACACATATTTTGTGCATGCAGCACTATTCCCGTGGCCATAAACTCACACATCTCTGCAGGCACCTGAGGGTAAATCTGTGTAATTATCCACATTGAGGTCTCAAGGCAGAGCTCTGAGGGTTTTTTTATCCAATTCTCTGTGGGGAGAATTACTTGCAGGGATCTGTTTATAGCTTGTGTAGTGTGTGTGGCAGATTTCTGTGCTGTACTTTGCCTGCACACACACCTTTGTGTGCCAGGGCCAGTCGGGCAGGTAGGGGAATATCTATATAATATACATATCACTGCATTCTGAGCAGCTCATTGAGTTCAGCACAGTCCTCCTTCTGCTGCTTTTGTGCAGTTCATTATAGAAACATACTTGAGTTTGCTCAGTTGCTTATCCCAAAGGCCAACTTTTGATCTTCTCTTGGGAACCTGTCGCACCGCCTTGGTCTCTAGGTACCACCGCCAATGTGTTTACCAACTCTTTTTCTCTTTCTCGCCCTCTCTATTATGCGTCTCCTTTTCTGTGTCGCACAAAAGCCCTGCGCGGTGCTTGTGTGTGGTCCCCAAGAGATGCGGGCCGGGCGAGGAGCCGTGTTGGGGCGAGGCTCGGCGCTGGAGGATCTGTGAACCCGTGCAATTAGCGGTTTAGATCCGGGACCCCACGTGTGGGAGCGGGGCCCGTGGCCGTGCCCCCGGTGGGGACAGCCGCCCTCCGGGCCAGTGCACCGACCCCTGGCAGAAGGGTCACGCCGCGCCGCAGACAGCCCCGGAGCTCAGGAAAAACCCCGGGATCAGAGCCGCAATCTGCGCTGGGGTGTCCTCTCCCCCCTCTCCCCGCTCCCCGCCGCCCCCTGCGCAACACATGGATTCAGAAAGGGATCATTTGGAAAGCATTTGCAAACATATGGGTCGTTTTTAAGTCAAGATTTCTTTAATTCGCTGTGTTTCCTAGATTTTTTTTTTTTTTTAGAGGGAGGAGTTCGGTGGGGGTTTTGGGGGGAGGTGTTTTGTTTTGTTTTGTTTTGTTTGGGGGGCGGAGGGGGATGTAGGCTCTTGCTGCAAAAAGCCTGGCTGGGGAAAAAAAAAAAAAAAACCAAAAAAGAGGAGGGCTGAGTGGTGGAATAAAGAGCGCAGCAAAGCAGCTTGTTCCCAACTCATGTCCCTTACAGAGAGATTAAAAGAACAAACACTCTGCTCTTCTTAATGATGGCATTACCAAGTATAATTAATTAGAAGGGTAGCAAAAGGAATCAGATCCCTGATGCTAATTACTTTCCTAAAAGGATAATATGCTCTTACGTTACCAGTCTAGATCTGACAGAAATATTACTGCTACCGCTGCTACTAATCAAGAAGTAAAATAAAATACCCAAGGGACATTCATGCCTGGGTTTATTTATATGGATGTATGTGTGCATATAATGATACACCCCCTAAATTATTTATTATTTAATGCTGTACTGTATGTGTAGCATGATGTGTACAAATGCACGCATGTTATCAGTTCATGGAATCATAGAACCATTTAGGGTGGAAAAGACCTTTAACATCATTGAGTCCAACTGTTAACCAGCACTGCCAAGTCCAGGCTAAGCCATGTTTATATATTTATAGTTAGAGTGGATTTTAGACATGTGTATTGACAGACAGCCAGGCAGAAAGACAAATATTTATGACACCACTTCTCTGCAGTGCTACCACCAAAGGAGGGGAGCCATAAACAAAAGCTCCCCCACCTTTGCCAACCTTGGCCTGTGCATTCAGGTCTGGGAAGTAGCAGGGCTGTGTTTTCCTTTTCTTGGATGGAGATGTGATGACCCATTAGGCTGGGTTGTGAAGAGCTAATGACTGGATGGCATTGATTTGCAGAGGAATTTTAGCTGCAGAAAATGATCAATGCCTTTCAGCAAAAGATTTGTCTCAGCAGGCTGGACATGTTTTGGGTAGCCTGCTCTGGTTACTGTGAAGGATTGCAAAATAAATGGTGAGTTAGCAGCTGAAAATCACAGGCTTCGGGTATACAGTGGGAGACTGGGAGGTGGAGTTGTTATTATCAACACTTTGAGAAGTTGAGGGGATGTCTAATGCAGCCCACATAAAATAAAACAGCCTGGTTCTTAAATGACTTTACCATATCCAGATACAGTGCAGGGGTTGTTACTACAAGTTTTACACCCTGTTTATCTACATCTTTCCCCCACCTCCTCGTGTGCATGAGCCCAGAGGTGTGATGGACCTGTGGATGTGCAGATACACATGTGGATGTGAACACACACATGCACGTTCCTCCACGAGTGTGTGTGATACCTGTGTGCACACTTGTGTCTCAGTCCTTGAGTATATTTTGGCTATTTTTTGGCCAAAATTCGCACATTTGTGTGCATATATATATATATATATATATATATATATATGCATGTAGGCACATTTTACCCACATGTGTAGAGCTGCATGTGTGTATCCAGGTGTGTGCCACATGCATTAGCACAGATTTCACGTGTTGGTTTTAGTAATTTCCCATCCTTCCAAACAACTTCCCAAAATATCTGTCTCCCCACTCCTGCCTCCCAATCCTGCCATTGCCCCAGACTGTGAATTTTCTTCAGGACTTGAGGCCTTTGCCCAGTGCTCCTCAGTGAGCAGAAAGCAGTAAGTGCAATTTAATGTATTATTTATGAGTGGTGGGAAAGTCTAAAGGGGTTTTAATCTCTGCTTCTCCACTTCCTTCCCAGATGAAAACCATTTCACCTCCCTTCCCAGATATTCAGCTCCAGTGTGCTTCCCCCACCCCACTCCCATCTGCGCCTTATTTGTACAAATGTTCCCGTGTCTTTAGAAATCATCTTAAAAAAAAAAAAAAAGAGGGAGAGAAAAAGAAAAGAAAACCCCTTGGCAAACCCATATTGTACTTAAACATTTGTGAAGATTTTGTTTCTCTCAATATGGAAGCGAGAGGGGGCTCTGGGAGGGGCTTTCGTGGAGAAATGTCTCATTCAGTCTGCTGAACCCCCTCCTTGAAGTTTCTTTTCAAGGCTGTTGGAAAGTTGGGCAAACTGAAAAGCAAAACAATAATTAGAGATAATTGCTTGTGTCCAAACACAGGCATCAAAGCCTCGGGGGTCTCATTTGTGATGGGCCTTAGTGTGTGATCCAAAAAAAAAAAAAAATCAAAAAAAAAAAAGGTGACCCTTATTTTATTTATTGAGTGGGGGAACAGAGAGAAAGTGCCAGATGGAAGGACCTCAGAGCAATCTCCAACGGCTCAGCCCTGCCTGCTTGGGCGAACAGGCACTGAGGCCAGGATAAAAGGGATAGAAAGCAGGGTCAGGAGAGGTTGCATAATTACTAGGGTGGAGGTAAAAGGGGTGAGGGGAGAGACAAGGGTCTCTCTGGCCCCACTCTGGGGATCTGTGCCGTCCCCCAGCTCTGTGTATCTGGTGGCACCCCTTGTACTCAGGATAGGTACCAAGGAGGCTGCAGGATGCTGCATCAGGGGTGGCACAGCAGCCCTGATTTTCAGGGGGTTGTCACCCCCTTTCCTTCCTTCCAAACTGTATCCCTAGCATGGATCCAAATGCATACAGACCAAGAGATTCTGCCCCAAATTTCTCCCTGGTGGGATGCATTGCCTGCAAGAACACGGCAGCCCCTGCATTACCCACAGCACAGGCAGCCCTGAATCCCTGGCGTTTTTATGAAAAGCAATCAGTCAGTAAGGGGGACTGGAAAAAGAAATAAGGGGGGAAAGTCGGGGAAATGAGGGGTGGTATTAAAACAACCCCACCAAACCCAGTGAAATGTTCTCAATCCCCTCAACCTTACTGGGAGGATACATTGCCCTGGCTGCAAATGATGCAGGAAGGTCTTCAGCTAAGGATGGAGGATGTCAAATTTAGGGGTACTGGACCCCTTTCGAGGGGACCACGGCAGTCTGAAGGAAAGCAGTGAGAGAAACTTCCAGAGGACATCTCTGTAGGAGAGGCATAACGAGGGTCTCACTCTCTGGGGAACCCTCGTTTCATCCTCTGGTTTTCAGAGGCTGTGATAAGACGTGGCCAAGGTTTGTCCTCACCCCGCCTGTCCCTCGGTAATGGGCTTGTAATGACCTAAACGATTTGCTGCTTAGGGACAATAAATCTGCCTTTCCGTGCGAGGTGTCCCTGGGCGCGGGGCGGGGGGAGGCAGCGGGGACAGCCGGAGCCGGGGACACTCGCCCGTCCCCCAGCAGGAAGGTGACAGTGTTTGTTTATTTAGCCTGTTGGGAGTTCGGCTGCAGAGCTGAAGTTATTTATCCCAGCATCTGCCCCCCACCTTTTCAGAGGGGCAATTCCGGGGCTCAGACGGAGAGGACGGAGCGACTGCGGGGGTGGGTCCCGGTTCCTTTGAAGGGGTGTGGGGGAAAGCGGGCGGTGGCTTTGCTCGGCTCGCTTTTCCGGGGACAGGTGAAGAAGAAAAAGGTGTGTGGGTGTGTAGAATACCAAAAAACCCAAACAAACCCCCCCCCCCCAAAACAAAACCAAAAAACACGAAAGGAAGCCCCGCCGGCTCATCCTTGGCCCCGGCCCGTCCCGCGGAGCCGCGCGGTCCCGCGGCACCCCCTGCGCCCCGCCGAGGGAAGTGCACAGGAAAGGAGAAATAATTATTAAAAAGAAAAATAATATTAAAATAATAATTTCTTTTAAATCCACAAAACCAAAACCAAAACAACAACAACGACGAAAAACAACCCAAAAAAACCAGCAAGGAAAACAAACATCTCACTGCATTAGCTCTGAAGAACCGGGTCCTGCGGGACTTGCTCAAGCGCATCACCCGGTTCGTGAGCGCAGTGCCAGGAGGCAGCTGCAGGTTTTGGAAAGAAGGAGGGGGGTTGTTTGCCGTGTGCCCCCGCCCCGGTGCAGGTGCACTCGGGAAGGTGGCACCGCGAGATGCCCCAAACGGGGTGGTCCCCTGCCGGGCGGGTGGCCGTGCCCTCCCGGCGGAGCGCTCAGCCATCGCCAGGCACTTCTAATTAGCAAAAAAAGATGTTGATCATTAGCGAGCAACAAACCTCCAAGCCAGGCGGGCTCTCCCCGGAACCGGGCTGCGGGGCCGAGGGCTCCGTCCTGCCGCCGTCCCGAGCCGCTTCCCGGCCGCCGGGCGCTCCGGCCTCATCACCTGGCGTACAGCTGCGGCTCTCCTACACCGCTTTCTTGGTTTACAGCTTTTTTCTTCCCCCCCCATAGGGCTGCTGTAGTCGGGGGGAAATCCGCCTCATCCCGGAGCTCCCCTCAACACCCCGACCCTTCCCACTGCTAACTTGTCGTTCTCGTGATTTCTTCCCCCCCCCCCCCCCCGCATTCTTTTTTAGCATCTCTCAGTCTTCCTCCATCTTTCGATTCAGCAGCACCCCCGCATGCCACTTTTAGCTTCTCCATCGTCCCCTCCAGCGACCCCTCCTCTCCCGCTCCCGTGGGAGCGCAGAGCCGCGCAGCTCTTGGCGGGCTGCATCCCGGAGGGCTTTCTACATAGTCACAGTGGCCGAGGCAAAATCATCTTGGAAAAATGTCGGAAAACGTTTGTCCCGAACCAAACCAGGTTTCCCCCCACTGATTTTTGCTAAAAACAACGAATGGCTTTCGATCGGGCTGGCTCTGCCGGGAGAGACTGTTTCGATCCGTTTCGCTGCGATTTTATTTTCTTCGTTTTGTTTTGTTGTTGTTACATCTTTATTTAAATTTCTCTCCAGAGATTTCTGTGTAGATAGCGGGTCTTCCTTCTGAGAACAAGCGGGTGAAAACACAACGATTTAGTCCCGCAGCCATCATCACCTGCCCCGGGGGGATTGGGGGTCCCGGGACCCTCTTGCTCCACCGGCGGGAGCAGCCCGGCTGGCCCTGCTTTTGAATTGATATTTCTCCTGGTGAGCCGAACTAGGCTCCGAAACAAAATCGACGTGTTTGTATCCCCCGGCGGGTTTTTCTTCTGTTAAATGGGTGTCCGGGGCTTTTGCCTCCTGCTTCGTCCTGTTTTGTCCCCTGACAATATACAAGTTCAGCGCACACACACACTTATACCCGTGTATATCTAGATGACACATATGACAGTTTCGCAATTAATTTCATTACACCTTTATGAGACATGCCATGAAATACACCTCATACTCATGAGGTACATTATCGACACATTATTTGTAACTCAAAATTGTGTAAACAGTTCTACATACTGTAGAACCTGTTTCGAAGTAAATTTATGTACATCTTTAATGTAAACATACCTTTTCAACTAAATTTGGCGTAAATATTGAGGCGAATTACGTTCTTAAATGAGAATTGGAATTACAGAAGTGGCATATTTGTATGACAGACAATTACAGGTATCTTAGACTGACAGAGTAGGTGAATATATAAATATATGGCATTTGCGGGAAACTTCATCAAATATCGGTCTGTTTGCACGTGTGTGTCCATACAGAGAGAAATGGCCTCCAAATGCATATTGTATATTGTTTTACCTCTAAACGACCTGTGAGCTGTACCTAACCACCGAAACCACCATTTAGTTGCAGACACGCGCATCCTCAAGTGAACCGTGCGCAGGCGGGTGCGCACACACGGGCACGCACCGCGGGCAGCTGCGGGACCTGCGAGGGCGCTGGGGAAGAGATGAGGGGACCCCGACACCCTCCCGCCGTGATTTCCGAGCTGCTCGCACCGAAATGCGCCTCTTCCTCCTCCTCCAGCTCCTGCTTCTCCCCGCCCGCCGGGGTGGGCAGGGTGGGCTCCCCGCTGCTCGCTGCTCCCGGTGCTCCCCCATCCCCGGTGCTCCCTCTTTCCCGAGGCACAGCCCGGCGCTGTCCCTGCCGAGGGGAGGTGCCGCTGTGAACCCCCCGTTGGTGCCCCCCGAGCCGGGCTGGTGCCTGTCCCCCACCGCGGCAGGTCGAAGGAGGAGGGGGAAAACGCGAGTAAAGCGAAATTTCCAGACTAAATACAGCCGCGTTCAGCTATTTTAGGGACGGGGGTCAGTTCCAAATCCAGTGGCACCAGCTCCCCTTGTGCTTGTCACCGAAAATATGCTTGTCAATCGGGACGGAGGGGACGAAGGTCTGGCTGCACCCCATCCCCCGGCTGCTCCCTGGGTTTGGGCGCTCACCTTGTGCCCACCTTGTATCCCTCCTACAGACTCAGACGCCCCTTGGAGCAGAGGGGAGGCGAAAGCCACTTGTCGGTTTTGTTTTAACACCGTGATGGGTGAAATGCAGAAAAGTTGAAGTGTGACCTGTGTGTAGCCCAGAGACTTAGCTGGAAGCGCTCCTTGGAACTCCTCTTTCTCCTTCTGCAGCCAGGGGAAATGATTCTGACTCCGCTCGGCAGCATCGTGCCCCCCGCAGGCTGCAGGGCCAGCTATACCTGCCCCACTGCTGGGTTTTTGCTGTGGACAGATATTGTCTGCTTGCCACCAGTGTGGCTCGGCACCTGGTCCTGGCTTATGTACAGATTTGCACAATATGTAATATGGTGTAAAATACATCCTAGTCAATATGCAATATATATGTATATAAAATAAATACTACACAGCATAAACCACTCACAATATTCAGTGTAAAACTGAATTTACAACAACAGAAGACATAGTAATGCAGGGGATTTTGCAAACTGCTGTGTCTTGTACGCGTCTTGTATGTAAAGCTCCTGTTACAAGCCATTAGTTAGGTTGTTTGGTGATCTTAAGATCATTCATAGTCAATTAACCCATGGGACTAAATTATCCCACACTACTCCTGCCTCAGGTCGATATCTACATAATCTTGCAGCTCTAATACATCCGCTGCTTCTGGGTCTGAGTCACATAAAAATGCTGTGTCTTTTCCCTAATTTTACATAAGAGTGTGTGTGTGTGTAGTCACAATATATAATGAGTGTTTCTTTGCAAAGCTGTGTTGTGTGTGTAGGATTGTGTTAGTATGGATACTATTTCTTCATAAAACTGTAAAATTTCAAGGTTGACAAGGTGTGTTTGTTGGGAATGTGCATGATTTTGATATATACCCAAAGCTGCCCAAGCTAAAAGCCAGGAAGGAAAGGAAAATCATTATGATGCTGAGCCTGAGGAAAGCTGCTTTGCCGAGTGCACTTCTGGGCTGTGATACCCATGAAACAAACAACAAAAAAAGCTGGAGGGTTAATTTTCCAGCTGCTTTAGTGACCCAGCCCACGTGGAGGAGCCAGCTGTGGGGGCAGAGCCAGTGAAGGGAAGAGCTGGCGTGTCTTTAGGCATGTGCCTAAAGCTGGGGTGCACATTATAACTGACCTTAGGAGCTGGGTTTTCTCTGTTTTAGCTGTTCAGGGCTGTGGGGAAAAAGTCTTTTAACTATCAGCACTAGAGTGCTGCTTTAGAGAACGATTTTCTTCTCTGCTACCGTTCCTTATGTGATTTTTGAAGAAATCACTAAACGTTAGGGTTTGCAACAGGAAGAAAACCAAGTGCATACGAGCCTGCATGTGCGTGTTTAGAAGTCATGAACGCTCACATGAATACCACAGCTGCCAACAGGAAACACGTGCATGTCCACAGAAAGTCAGTTTGGGTTTTGGGGAGGGTATCTGTATCAAATATAGACAAATAAAGTAGGGGCAGACACAGATACAGTCAAGTGCTCACAACTTTAAAAAAATAGTTTGGGAAGAGAATAAGGAAAATTTTTCTCAAATGCTAATCTGTGCAAATGGACAGAATAAAACTATTAATATTCATGGAGTAGAAAGCTGTAAAAGCACATGCAGAGTGGAGTTTATTTTCTGTGATAATTACATGGGGTAATATTTTGATCTTAAACTCTAATCATTTCACTAAAAAGGTCTATTGCTGGGTCATGAGTCAGGGGTTCCATTTTGATCTCTGAGATTGGAAACTTACAGTTGTCTTCCACTCACGGTAATATTGCCTAATTTTAAAAAATGTGTTAATTATGTTATAAACTTTTTTCCTTCCTTCTCTTCTAAATTTAAAACCAGATTTTTCTGTGGTTAGTTTGTACTGAAAATGACTCATACTCATCAGGCCAGGCCTATTAATTTATTTGAACTGTTGTTTTTGAAAGGAAAGAAAAGATGTTTCTTTAAAGTACCATCAAGTGTGTTTCTCTTCTCCCTCCCTAATGAAATAAGACTTTTTTTTTTTTTCCCCTCCTTGTGATCTGTTTGCAAAATAATCAGAAACAAACTGGTGAGGGGACAGGGAAGAGTTGCTCCAACCTTTGCCTTTTCTGTCTTACAGAGGGGTTTATGAGGGGGTTGGTGCAGTATCTTTCCTGTAGCTTCACAAATATCTTGGGTTCTATTCTGCCAGGTTCTGATCCCCCAAGGGGCCCAGTTCGGCCACACAGCGTAGTGTATTCCATGCTTATCTATCTGATGGGCCACTTGTTGGATTGACACCTCCCAGCCAATAAAGGGCTTAAAGATCAGGGATCAGGAAGCCCGATTTGTCCTACAAACTGCTGTAACCTATCTGTATGGAGATCTCTATGCCAAGTGCAAGCCATCCATCTCAGCTCCGTAGATTTCTATCTGTTTCTTTTTCTAGCACCGTGTAGTGAAAGAAACTGATGCTTTGAGGGAAATGTGCATATCTATTCAGTGTTAATTACCTCTCATCACTGCTCCAACCCCCCTTTTTTAGTGTAAAACACCCAGGGCCATAGAGAGGCAGAGTTTAAGAACATTTACTTGCATTCAGCCTGGGGTGCAGGGGCTCAGCTCTTCCTAGAGAGGCTCAAAGTTTTGCTCTATGACGGTGGGGAACCTCTACGGGGGCAAGATGAGGTAGTGGCCATATTACAATGACATCACTAATATTCCATCATGATATAGCCTCATCTGAGCCCCAATTATTGCTTTAACCATTTAACCATCAGATGTTACATTGCAGGTTAGTGAGCCTATTGAAAAGCAGAGACCTGGCACCGTTCTGTTGCCCTTGGTCTTGACTTACTGATCATCACATCAGAGAGGGCATATCACGTTGGGCTGGAGTCTGATTTGGATGTCAGAAACATAGTTCCCACGTCATGGCTCTACCCAACACCATTAATCACTGCCTGGGGCCAGTGCATATCACAGAAATGTCCTCAGGGACAGGGCCTTTCTCTAGGGTGGTGGCACTTCCCTTGGTTGGAATTTGGCTCCTGCCTTCCTCCAGCCCTAGCTCATTGCTCCTGAGCTTTATCTGACATGGAAGTGCCACTGGCCGGTCCCTTAGGCAATTGCTAATCCCAGGGAAACGCCCTGCACCTCTGCACCGGCTGTTTGATCCAAGTCTCTGCTGGTTTATTTCCTAAATCCCATCGGAGCAATGTGGCTGGATAAATCAGCAGTTACTCACCCAGCTGGGAGCTGTGCAGAGCCCAGGGGAAGCCAAGAATGTGCTAGGGAGATGTGGACTTCTGGGCTTTGCTGCTCTTTCTCAGGGAAATTACTTTCATTTGTGCATCTTGGAGTGTGGATTTCCTCAACCTTTTCTTTCTTTGTGGGCATTGCCCTTGGTGAAAGCACAGCTGGCAAATGTGCCCTCCTGGCCCTGGCAGCCCCTGGTTTTTCTTTGGACTAATTAGCCCCCTGTAACCTACTGCAAAGGGGGTGTGTGCACCGCAGACTGGGATGTCCCTGGTTAAAACCTTCCCAGGCTTCCAGCAGAGGCACAGCAAAGTGTCCCACTGATTTTAGTGACAGCATGGGACCAGTTTCCAAGAAATTTAGGGATTCTGCATTGCCTTGTGGCTTCTGGGAGGGATTTGAACTGACGACTGAATTTAGAAAGCTGCCTGGAATGAGTTGGTTTCACTCCCACCCCATCCAATTTTAGATTTTCATCTCAATTCTCCTTTTCATTGTGATTATATATAATACATAATCATCATCTGTTTGACAAGCTAGGGTTCTGACTCCAAGCTCTGCTGCCAAAGAGCCATGGATGGAAATAACCAAAAGCCGTATGTACTTAGGGCACAATGTAGTGTGCAAACGCAGCACAAACACCCCAAATCTGTTCTTCTGTCTCTGATTTTGATTGACTTCGAAGAATCGTTAAGAATAATAATGAGAAGCTGATGACATCTCAGTCTGAGGAATGCACCACTGCTAGAGAACAGATGGTGCAAAGATTTAATTTTTTTTTTTTTAATCAACTTGGCACCTTGGCCTTTCTTAGGCTAAATGTTGAAACTTGGAGCAACCACAGCACTTGGCAGTTGGGATCCTTTGAAAACCATTTTTTTTTTCCTGCAGAAGAATGCAAATTTAGCAAGATACAAATTTCTTTCTCACTGATAAATAATATTTCTTCTTTCATGTTTGAGAGGGCTCATCTTTTTTTTTCCTCTAACTGGAAAAGTTTAATTTCACAGCTCTAAAAATGTTCTGATTTTGGGGATAACTGACTGGGCTTTGAAGTAAATAAATAATTGTGAAAAGAAGGGATCATTAGTCTGTCCTTCAGCTCTGTGTTTTATCAAGTTCAGTGCTTTCAGCTCTAGTTTTTTACTTAGCAGTTCCATAAGCATTTTCAAGTGGAAGACAAATCAATCTGTAGTAAATTTAGTGCTATTGATAGCACAGTGGCTTTTCTCAACCTTAATTCACTGGTTTCTTATAAATAGTCACAGCCTCTTAGGAAACATTAAGTTCAACAGCTAATGTTGTTACTGTGATATTGAACCCACCAAGATATCCTAGAAGAAAGAATTTTGTGAAGAAAAGCATCCGACCTTGGTGTGAAGACTTTTAATGGTAGAGTCCACTTTATCCTTTGATCAATGATTCCATGTTAAAAAAAAAAAACAACTATGCTTTATCATGCATTTAGATTTGTCTGGCATTTATTTTCAAGCACTTGTGAATCTTGTGTGGCATTTCTCAGCTGGAGTAAAGAACTATTCCATACTGGGTATTTCCTTTTTCTGTCTGTACTTGGACATCCTAGTGAAGCCACCTCTTAATCTTCTTGTGATAGAATAATCAGATTGAGCTGCGTAAGTCCCTCACTAGAAGGCATGGTTGGCTGTTAGGTTTTTTTACAGCCCTCAAATCATATGGATTTCCATATGGCTTGACATCAGCAGAGATTTATGCTTGCTTGGAATTTGGCTGTATATTTCAATTACTGTGAACATTTTGTGGCCTGGGGTGGAACGCGCCTCAGAGCATGACAAATTATTTGTAACATGCATATCTGTTGAACTCGGTCTAGCAATCAAATGGAGGAAAATTCAGTTGCATGCAGATGATCAGCAGAAAGCCCATGTCCCATTAAACTGTTTTCATGGGTTTATGTTCATCTTAAGTGCAATTGAGGCCATGGGAGCAAAGATAAACATCAGCCATTGAGACAGATGCTTAACTTATGCACCTCATTTTTCATGGCCTCGGTGAAGCTGGGCTGATATACACCAGCTGAAGACCTTGGCCCATAGTAAGCAGCGCAAACTGATAAAGGAGTCCAATCCTCAGCTGGCTGCTTATATGAGAGCTTGAATGCAACCTCAGTGCCTGGTAATATCTCATTAGAGTCTGAGTCGATATGGCAAGGGGACAGAGCTGCAACAGAGCAAAGCTGCAGTGGCTTCACAGAATCCTAATTGCAGTAGGGCTTCTGAGGGGGAATCTGCTCCATCACTTTGGTTATTAGCTCCAGGCAGGAGTTTTCCCCTTAAAACAGATACAAAGACAGAGGTAAGTGAAATCCAAATCCAACTTTGGCTGATGGAAGTTCTTTGGATCCCACCCAAATGCTTCCCCTAGGCTGTAGAAACCACACAGCAAGGTCCTAAGCAGCCATGGGAATCAGTGGCATGCCTTAGTGCCCTTTGCAGTCCTGGTTTTCCACATATGTGCATTTTCACATGTATATCTTGTAAAAATAGATTCACACACAAACCATAGACGTTAACGTTCATCTGCGTCTTATAAATATGTACATCTAAATACAGGAACGTGTACATTTATATTTCCTGCAGGGGGCCATAGATAGGGATGGTGGCATGGATGGGGATGCCCGTGTGCCTGTGCTAAGCTGCTGTCTGCTTGTGTAGAGCAGTGTGATCAAGAGAATGTGGGTGGAAGCCTGTGTGTTTATGTATGTGTGTGTGGGGAAGGGCCGCTGGGAAATAAATGATATGAAACGTCTGTACATTCCAGGGAAATGTTCGGATCCCTGAGGTTAAGGGATATGCTCTAGTCATAAAAATAAACACGTTGGTATAGCATGCCATTGATATGTGGATAAACTCACTAAGGACGGGTAAAGTTTCAGCTTTCACCTCCTCCTGATGGTGAGCTTGCTGCTTCCCTCACTGCCTCTTTTGACAGTTCAAAGTAAAATGACATTTTAAATAAGAGGTTAAAGAGCAGAGGAAAACAGAGGTTTTCTGCTTGAACCAGGGGAAATTTGATAAACCAGTCTTCCAGAGATGCCAGCAATTTCAAAAGGCTCCATTTCCTTTTGATAAGGTTTTGAGAGAGTAATTCAGAGTAGGATCTGTTAGCCAGAGCTCTTAGCTGCTAAAATGTCAGATCAGAGGCTGAGCTATTTCCCCAAGACTAATGGTTAGTTATTGCAATCTATAGCCTATTGTGCTGAGCCCTTCACAAAATCTTTGCAGCACTTCTATCCTGCCTTTAAAATCACACTCAGATTTGCAATGGGCAGAGGGGTTAAATTAGGCAAAACCTGAAGAAAGGCTCATGTGCTTTAAAGCTTAACCTACTTTTTCCAACCCAGTGTGTTCTAACAAAAGATGCTACCTCCTCTTGCACACAGTGCTTGTACCTCCCTCCAGACCATGACTGCTGCACCAACAGTCCCTCAAGAAGAGCAGGAAGCACAGAAGTACCCAGAACTGTAGAGGGTGGAAGTTCTAATCTGCCACCATTATCTGTGCTGGAAGTTCAGCCCACTGTTTTTCAGGGTTCCATTGTGGCTAATCAGTGGTAGAGAGATGCTGCACTTCTGTTCAGATGTGAGTCCGGTGTTTCATCAGTGGTTATTATCACGTTCATAGGAATGGATGTGGATTGCTAAATATGCAAAAAGGGAGTTAAACCCATCCTACTGGTCTGTATGAGCTAAGACCATTCCATACTTGCACTAGCTCACATTAGTGGTTATCAGCTCAAATTCTGCCTTATTAAAATTTGGCAGCATGGGACTGCTGTGATTTAAATCCAGGTCTAACAAAGATGTAGGCACAACTGATTCAAGCCATTTTCATCTGTGCACTGACACCTGTGGCTCCAACCCCATGCTGGCAATGTGAACAGAACTTAATGTTTCCAAATCAGCCATGGGCAAATCCTGATCCGTGTTCAACTGCACCCTGGCTGAAAAGTTACCTTCCCAAATTACTGAGAAACTTGTCAGTACTGGGAACTGATTAGGCCTATCTAAGTCATAAAGCAAATTTCTACATGTGAATGAAACACCATCTGGTTTCTTTTTCCTTGATTCTTAAGAATTTTCAGTGAGGGCTTTGCAGCCATCTTTGGTTTGAAACCTGGGATAGATTTTCTCCTTTAGCGGTACCTCTGCAGATCCATGGAAACTCTTCTGTATTACTCATAGGAATTTCTGGTTATATATGGATATTCCACAGGACAAAGTAGGGATATTTTTGCCACCAGATATCTAATTCATCAATCTTTGGGCATAAGTCCGGGCACTAAGGAGCAGACCTCCCCGTATAGTCAACCCTGTGGACAATGACAGTGGAAGAACAAATGTGTTGTAAGCTTCTTGCACTGATCTTTTTGTTTTTAGGAAAATTGAGGACAGCCGTGGTATTTTGAACAGAATTTTACTTGCTGTAGGTTTGGAGAAGAAGGAAATCTCAGGTTTCTCATGCTGTGGTGCTGACTGACTTGGGGTAACTGTTTTGTCAGTGTACAAAGGAATAAGAAGCTACATTTCTGAATGCTTTCATGAACTTTCCCCAGGATCAGAGGGTAATAACTGGGTTTCAAAACACCAGTGGCTTGCTCTGAGTGATGGACCAGTTATGGCATGGCTTTGAGAGCCAGATTTTTGACCAGGATTTTCCTGCCCACTTCAACTGAACACCGTATGGAAGATCAGACACTCTCATCTTTTCTCTGTCAGATGCATGAGAACATGAGCAAACATCTGAGCAAACTTCAGGTGATCAGGCTTCAGGCATCCCCACCATCTGATGGGATTTGAGAGGTCCCCAGCAGATTGTTCTGCACTTTGTGAGATATGTGCCAGTTCTCACCTCCTGCCTGGGTTTCCCTGTGACCCACAAGAAAACACTTCTCTGTTTTGTCCATGTGCTGAGGGAGGGAATGCAGGACCTGCAGGAGAGGCAGCAGTGGGGAGAGATTGCTGAAGCATTCCGTGGAATGGTAGATCCAGCCTTGGCCAATACCTGAGGACTTTCCTTGGAAGTCACCATCGTGGCCCATCATGTTGTTCTGGTGGAGAACACCTGGGCGGAGGTGCAGAATCTGGACAACTTTGCTGTCAGGTAAAGAGCTTGGTTTGGAGGAAGGAAATGTATGTCCTGTGGGCTGCTGTCTCCCAGGTTTCCTGCATTACACAAGCCAGTGGCTTCATATCTCTCTGACCCAATTTCTCCTGGTACACACACAATTTTACTAAGCTACTGGCTGCTCCAGTGATGCCTGAAAAACTTGAATTTGTGGAAAAGCTGAAAAACCAGAACATCCAAAATGCTGTCATGAAAGAATCAATCAAACATAGAGGTACAAGCCCACCACCCTTAGACCACCCAATCTAATTTTGCCCAGTTTGACTTGCCAAAAATGTTAATAGGACTGTGCTGATTCACATCAGCTGCAAATCTGGCCCACCACTCACTTGTAGGAACCATGAGTATGAGGTAAGAAGGTTGTATAAATCTGGATCCTACAGATGTGCAAGTGTGCAAATAGCGTAGGTCAAAAGATAGAAGATAGAAACAGGTATCTGCCTAGGGAAAAAATGCAGCTATCTTTCTGTAACAAACTGGAGTGGGACACACTTAAGATTCCTGTTATGGGTGTGCTGTACAGCAAAACCCCTGATTTTCATTCAGGCTTTCACAATCACTGCTATCTTAACTCCAAAGCCTCGTTAAATCAACCCTGTCTGAACTGTGGTACAATGTTACAGTGCAGATCCTCCCCTTCCCCAGCGGGAAACCAACTTGGACTCAGGAGCCATCATTTAACCTTGGAGTCTCTGAATCAACAAGGCCGTTTCTGCAGAGACACCTGGCAGCACATGCATTTTATGCTTTAACATGGCTGGTAAATCCTGGGTGGTTAAGTAAACTTAACCTTCATTTATGAAACTTGCGAACCAAAGGGTAAAATGTGCCTTGTGCAAGTAATTACGTAAAGGTCTTAGAGAGTGGAGTTATCACTTAAAGACGCCGGGCATTGCTAATGAGTTGACTGAGAATTGATCTCTCTGTAATTTAGTTATTTATATGCAGTTCCTGTTTTCCATGCTCAGCTATAGGTCAAGCCCACTTTGAACTGCTCAGAGACCCCCAAGTTTGTCAAGCAAAGTCCCAAAGCCATGGCACAATGATATTTTAGAAAAGTAAATATTGTCCTGAGGGGCTTTAAAAAGGAGGCAAAGCTGTTTGCTTTCTAGCTGGTTCTTTAAACTGGACAACTGCTTCCTGTTACTAAGAGGTCTCTCAGCAACGTGACTTTGCTTCTGTTAAATAGAAAAGAGCTTCAGGAGAAATGTCAGGACTACCTTCCAGGTATTTCCATACCCTGACACGCTGGGCAGGAACAGCCTTGCCTTTCTGAACAGAAATATATTTGCATTATTCTGCAAAACATGTAGCATAGGGATAACGAATCTGGGGCTGGAGGAAGCAATGAAAAACTCAGACTGCTAAATATCACCCTGAGGACTGATTTTCTTCCAAAGGGCTGCGAGCAATGTTCAGAAATCTACTTGCTGCTTTATATATTCATGTCTGGGCATGTATCAACACATCCCTACATGTGTGTGGGTTATCCCATATTTGTAAACACGGCTGTGGAGTTACTGGTGCTGCTGCCTGGAGGTTAATGCAGATGGGGCTTTCATTTTCATGAGGGCATCTCACAGGGAGGAACAGGGCATGCTCCATTATGTAAAGGGACATTTTGGATGCTTGAGCTGGCATCTGTGTGCCATGGCCACCACACTCACACTGGGGCAGCTGGGAGAGCTCACACACCCTCTCGTGCTTTCTGCAGCTTCAGCCACAGGCTCACACTGGGCTGGGCAGACAGAGGAGGTGCAAATTTGGGCACACCTGTGGTGAAGTTGCCAGCATCACTGAGAAGGAGCTGTTTGCAAAGAGCTGAGGCTGTGTAAGGAAAACTGGGTAAAATGGTGCAGAATTTGATTTGTAAACACTGATGATTTGCAAGAGCAGGACATTCCTGGGATACAGCTGCTGCAAAAACGTGGCTGAAATTACTCTCCTCTAACTCACTGCCATAGCTGCTGTGTTGGTTTATGACTCACTAGTGCAGTTGAACACTTTCAAAACAGTCTTGCTTGGCTCAAGCTTTGTCTCACTTGAGTATTTTAAATTTTTGTGTTGTTTGGGGTTCTTATTTTGTTTTATTTGTTTGAGAGTGACAGGTTTGCTTATAGCCAAGCACTCTAAATAGACCATTGTCCTTTTTTGTGCTTCTTTGGTTGTGGTTGTGAGACTGGAGATACCTGGGGCAGCCAAGTCTCCCAGCCTGGCAAATCGTGAGGTTTATTCAGGTCAAACCACCACAGCCTCTGTGGAAGGATTTAAATTTGGCTCTGACACAATTCTGCCCCTGCTGTTACAATCCTGCATCTGCTGAACAGCCCTGGGACAGCAGAGGAATGGTGCTGTGGAGGTGACACACAGTTTTGGCAGCTGTGGCCTTGCCTACAGGTTTGTTTCAAATCAAGTGAAGAGAGTGATCCTCAAACACATGACACCATCTGTTCAAGGAGAACTGTACCACCTCCTCAACCTTAATAACTCACCCTTCCTTCTCCTGTGGCTTTAGCAGGCTCCAGATGTCTCCTCTAGGTCTCCCCTCGGTGATCCCAGCCCTTTCCTCCATCCATCCTTGCCGCTGCGGGAGCTGTGCAGGGAGGAAGGCGTCCTTCGCCATCTAGTGAGCAGCACTCACCAGCACCGGCTCCAGCGGCTGCAGGAAAGCTGCTCCCCGGCTCCGAGGGAAGGTCCTTTCCTCACCTCTGACACGCCGAGCTAGAGCCTGTATTGCACGCTCCCACCCACCGCCAGCAGTGACTCGCTGACAAGTTTTTGCAGGCAGAAAATTACTCTTACCTAGAGCTTAAGCGTTTCAGCTCCCGGGAGGAGCACTGCTGGTAAAGCTCGTGTTTCCTCTCCTACTCTGCTGGGGATTGCAGTCAGAGCAGTGGGAGCACCAAGGGAATGGGGAGACAGATCGGTGCAATATGGTCGTTTAGCTACAGATGGAGTGCAAACTCCACAGTTGGTCTGCCGCTGTATCAGAAACAGAAACTTTCTGTGAGATACAATAAATGCACTGAGAAGAGGGTTTTTCCTCCCCCCCTTTTTTTTTTAAAATTTTTTTTTTTCCCATTCTGGGATGCCCGTAATTGTACAGGGTCCAAATTCCCTTTATCTCAATTTAAGAAATGTCTGATAAATGACTGCTGCTTTAGGGGGTTTCTAAAGGTTACCTGACATCTGCTGAGAGACGCTAACGAGCAGGAAGCAGGGCAGGAGCTATTGATAGATCCATTCCTGCCTTCCTGTCTCGTTTTCTACTGCCTGTCCTCTATTTTTAGCCTGGATTCCAAAGGAAATGGGGAGTTGTGTGATTGCTCTGCCCACGTTGGTCTATCAGTCCCTGCCTAATCACTCAAAACAGGCAGGTCTCAGCCAGGTGTGTGTGTGGAGTACTCTCCTGTTCGAACCCTTAGTGTTTTGTGAAAAATAAACAACCAAGGAACAGGGAAGAATCCTGGATCACTGCTCTGGCCGAAGGGAAGGTTGTTAAATGAGCCCAGCACTTGATAAAGTCTGAGTGAAAATAATAAAACCATAAATCCAACATAAAAATTGGATTCAGATAATGAGGTTTCATGCATTCAACTATAAAGTTACTTGTTATTATCATGGCTAATTAGTAGATTAAATATATAAAGCATTTTATATAATGTTATATTATTACAACAGCATCTTAACAACCCCTGATTAGGAAGGAGATTCAGTGTGTCAAGTGCTGTACAAGCTCATAACCCACAGATGATCCTGGGTTGCTCCACTGTGGTGTTTATTCAGTCATCCCATGGCGCAGCCACTGCACATTGTTAAGGATACTGTAAAATTCAGGATTTGGACACTCTTTTAGAATGCCTGTTTTAGAAAAATAAGGAAGGATTTTCTCTATTTTGTGTTAAATAATGAATTGGAGGTTTGGCAGGGCTAGAGAAAAGCTCATTTCAGCAGAGAATGATGCTACAACGCTATCCAAATGCCTGTCACTCAGTGTCACTGAGACTCCCCAAAACGAGCTGTTGCAAAACAGACACAGTGAGCTGGGCTTATCCCTCCAACTGCTGTAAACCAGCTTTTATCACTGTGGCTCTTTCCTGCATTTATTCCGTGTGTTCCTGGGCTCGGGGGAGAGGTCAAGGGCTATCTTGGAGGTTAGGAGATGTGCTCACAGCCAAGGGCCATTCCTGAACAGTGTCAATATTTGGTCTTACACAGAAGATATGAGCAGGAGATAAGAGGGCACTGAGGCACATCCGCTGGGAAGGTGAGGCCAGGCATCTGATGAGGAGGATGAAGGTGAGGGCAGTTGGGCAGAGGAATTTGCATAGCCCCATGTGGCAGTGGTGGCACTACATTGCAGCTCTCTGATATTTCTCTTTGTTGTGTGTAGATGGAGGAGCCTTGTCAGCCCTTAGAGGAAGGAATAAACATCTTGGCCAAGGCCAGAGTATAAATCCTTGCTAAAACCCAGAGCCCCTGAACCTCAAACCCAAGTGCCATCCTTTTCCTCCCAGTGTTATACATGTGGACCCCACGTGTCCAGCTGCACAGCACAGAGCTCTTTGGGTGCAGTGCCGCAGCTGGTTTCCCATGTACCCTGAAAAGCAGAGATATGTGATAGTTGGAGACCGAATCGATTGTGTATTCTGTGGTCCCTGTGGGATAAGGGCAGTAGTTTGAGCAATCTCAGGACTGTCTCACTGGGAGCTGAAAGGAGAGCTCAGAGGATGTGGAGGAGGGGATGTAATCCTGAGTGTTAATATGGGGTTAAAATCCTGATGATTTTTAACTCATGGGGAGAAAGGTCTCTTGGATTTTCCTTTATCCCCAGGAGACTCACCCTGATGTCTATTAAATAACTATTACGTAATTATGGTATATATTGCCTACTTAAATGCCTTCTGTCATCTGATTCACATGATTGGGCTATTCATTCTTCCCCTTTCCACCTGTTTCTTTGTGCTCCAGAGCAGCAGTAAATAGCCTCTGAGCTTCACCAGAGGAATGACTGCAGCCCACAGCAAAACCACCCCACGGGGGCTGCAAGTGGCAAGTGGTTTTAGGGTGCCCAGTGGTTTGCAGTGACACCTGGGCTTGGGGAGACCAGCTCCTCCTGAAGGCAAAGTTCAACATCCTGGAAAAACTTTGCTAAGGTTTGTTGACAAAGGAATCCTGTCCCTGCACCTTGGCTGTGGCTCAGGGGGTGCTGAAGGCTGATGGGCAGTGGTTTGGTCTCTGCACAAAGAAACAAGAGGGTTGGAAAGCTCCTTTTATAGTTCAAACGGATGTTTCCCCAGGCTCGTAAAATACACAGTTTAAGTAGTAGTTATATTTCTAAGGCTGGTCCCACACCTGCAACAACCTTGTAAATGGTGCTGGGATATATGGCTTTAAGACTCCTTGTAAAAAGTAAGATCAACACAAGATTTACACGGTTTTATGGAATTGTTTTATAAGCTATTTTGACAATGAATCGTGCTATCAACATCACCTCTGGTGTTAATCATGGAGGAAGCATTTAGGAGGAGCCAACAAAGATTAATTTAAACCCCTTTCCTAGCTAGCTGTGGGTCTGGGCTGGTTATTTCTCAAATTCTGGATGAATTCTCGTGCAGCATTCATGCCTGTTCCTCTTTGTCAGGGGCAGCCTTGTCACTCCTTAAAGGCAGGAATGAGCAGCTTGTACAAGATCAAAAAACAAATTTTTGTAAAAGTCCAGAGGCTTTGGGTGGTAGGCCAGGTCTTCCAACCCTGGAAAGTGAATGTGTTTTGGGTTATTTCACCTCACCACAGAAGGGGATCACAAGGAATACAGGAGGTACACACAGACCTCAGCCTTAGCCTCTGTCCTCCCCTGCCCAGAGATGGGGGACTTCAGGATGAGGTCCAGACATACTTCATAGGAAGCCAAGGGGGATGCTTCATAGGAAGCCAAGACTGAGCAATGTTTTTGGGGTAGGTAGGGATGGTGCAGTACCAGGAGTGTTTCCCTTGAGAAAATCTTCCCCCAGTTCACCCAAAAACGCTGACATGCTGAGCCTGACCTTACCCACATTAAACTGGGAGCTGAGGCTCCCCACTGCTGATGTGCTCTCCCTGCTCACCTTCCACGTAGGTCTCAAGGACAGGAGGTCAGGATCAAACTGGTAATTGCTCCATGCTCCTAGGATGCTCCCAGTTTTCCCTGGAACTCCAGTTGTGAGTGTAAATCCCACAGTGCTCGGTCACACCTGGGCCTGCCCTGCACTGTGTGTAGGACTCCTGTGGCAGCCATGGGCAGATGCCTTGGAGAAAGGACATTGTATTCCTGAGTGCTTTCCCAGAACTGCAGCACAGGGGATTTCCACCACTGCTACACCTTTTTTTGCTACTTGTCTCCAGTGGAGCTCTCTTTCCCTGATGTTTGTGCAATTTTTCCTTTAACCTTGGTGAACCTTATACATTCCCAGCCTCCTTCAGCCAGGAGCCTCCCTTGGGTCCTCTACTGCCCGAGAGGAATCTCTTCCTCCTCTTCCTGCTTCAGCATGGCTATCAAAACCTTCACCTGGTGGCTCTGAGTCCTGTGCTGGAAGAGAGTGAGCAGCAGCTCCCTTTCTGTTTTCTCCCGGTGACTCAGTTGTAGCTCTCTGCCATCCCCTGCCATGCTGTTTCTTTTTTATGTACTTACAAGTCTGAACAAAAGGCACAGAGACAGAATATGCCGGTATTTCCAATTTCCTCATGCTCTGAAGGCATCCAGAGAGCTGTTGGAGGCTGACTCCGGTACACAGTACTTTGGCATCCTCTACTGTTTGGCCCAACGGAGTCACAGCGCAGATCATCACAGGCAGTCCTTGGCCCCTCTGCATGCAAGGGATGTTCCGTGCACAAAATAACTCCTTTGCAGTATAAGCTGTGGCCACGAGATGTCTCTTTGACTCCAGCCTGGGAAACAGGAGCCCCAGTGGATCACAAGCTGTGCAGAAGCTTCTGGGGCCGGAGGTTGGCACCATCCCTGGTGAGCAACCCCCCCTGCTGCAGTTAACAGGATTGGAGGGCAAAGCCACTTGTGCAGGCAGAGGTGATACCTGTTATCAGGCCTGCAGGTGTAGGTGGGAGAGAAAAAAAAACCCCATAAACCCGAACAGCAAAGCTTTCAAACACACAAGGGGTTTTTCATTCCAAAATAAAAATTACCATCTTCAAACCGTCTTAGCTGAGAACAATCTCTCTGAGTGTAATTGGATTTTGTTGGTTATGCAGATTTGTGGAGGAGAAAAGTGTGATTGATACCTGTGGAGAAAAGTCAATGGCTTTATCGAGGAGAGATTGTTGGCCAAAGGGAGAGAGAAAGAGAGGAACAAAGGGATGAATGGTTAATGGCTGCAGGATGATGAAGGCTTTACTGGTTTCGGGGAAGTATATGTGCCATAGTAACGAGTCTATGAGCTCTGACATGAAGCAGATCTGGGGATTTAACCTCATCTTTTAACTGTGTCTTGCGTGTTTCCCATGAGGCTGTGGAGCAGAAAGCCAGAAATCATGTGACCATTTTCTGAAAATATTCTCCAGTTGGCAACTGAGTATATCAGATGAGGTGTAATGCAATATAATTTCCAAATAATAATTTTCGGTAGGTTGTCTCTAGCGTCATAAATTGACAACAAATTCCCAGCACAGAATTGACCCTGATCAAGACCCGGTCCCTATCAAATGACCATTTTACAGATGAGAAAGTGCTGATGGCCGTGCTGGGAAAATGTTGCCCACCAGCCAGTCTTCAGTTGGTTGCCATCCCAACTTGAGACCAGAACCATTTCTGCAATTAAGTGGCAAAATGTTTGTTTGATCTAGTAGCTGGAACCCTTCGTTGGGAACTCAAAATGTGTGAAAAAAAGAAGAGAAGAAAAGCTCTGGCTCTAATGCAACTGGAATGAATGCTTTCCTTGCCTGCCGATCAGAGCAGATTATAGCTCACCTGCTGTGAGCTAATCTCTCAGGGAGAGGGTCAGTTGTTTGGATAGTGTTGCTAATGGAAGGCAAAACCTTTCTCCACATTCCGTCTTTCAGTGCTGGGTCTGTTTAGGAGCTGAGTCAGTCCTGGGTTATTCATCAACTTCGTTAGGAGCCATCCACCCAAGTTCACAAGTACCTCTAAAGCGCTTTACAATTACAGGAAATTATACTCAGGAGCTGATGTTAAAACACAGCTCTCTGCTCACTTCTCCAGCACGAGAGACAGAGTGTCACATCCGTGGCCTGCATTAGTTCCTTGTGCTGGAGAAATTACGTGGCAGGAATTCATTCCTTCGAGGACCTGAGTGCCAGTGGTGCTGGGGGGATGTTTTCCCGGGGGAGCTGGGGAGGAGGTGAGGCAGAGCCTTTCTGGCGGCTGCAGCAGGTCCTTACCTTGCTGCAGGAGGTGTGAGAGCGGTGCTGTGGGCAGGGGACCAGGGACAGTGCGACAGCTCTTCTTGCCAGGGCTCAGACCATCAGGGGAGAGGGTGGTGACAGTCCCCCTGTGGCTGGGCTGTGCTTTCACTCCCTCCAGGTCCCTCATCTTCAACCCTGGGCTCTTCACCCCAGAGGATTTAATGGGCACGTACATTTTGGTTGTTTTGTTCATGGCCCTCCTCTTGTAGGGCTCATGAATAGCACAGAATCATAGAATGGTTTGGGTCAGGTGGGACCTCTAAGGGTCATCTCATCCAAGGCAAGAGTAGGAACATCTTCAACTAGATCAGGTGGCTCAAAGCCCTGTCCAGCCTGACCTTGAATGTTTGCAGGGACAAGGCATCCACCACCTCTCTTATTGTAAGAAACTTCTTCCTTGTACCTAACATGCAGGATTCAACCCAAGAAGTCCCTGTGTCAGGGCAGGAAATTTTCTCTGTACCCTGTCAGTCCCTCTCACCCGTCTCTGGGTCATGCTCTGGATTCTCCTTGAGGGTCTCCAGCTCCCCTTCAGTTTAGGGTGGATTCAGCAGCAGCATATGCTCTGTAGCTTTGTTGCTACTTAGGAATTGTTCTCTGTGGATCACCTGTCTGCACATGGGGAAGTATTGTTTGGTTGATTTGTTACTTTTGTAACATTTGCAGCGTGGGTTTTGGAACAAGTCAATACATGTACACGTGGAGGTCAATAACTCACATTTCTGTCCAAGAGACAGACCAGACCCTCTGTTTAGACAATGGTTTTTATCCACATTTTATTCTCCATAGTCCTAAGCAAATGATAATTTGAAGCCTTTTTTATGATCTCTGTTGCTTCTTAGTAGATGGTTTGTACTATTGAATTTTAGTGAGACATGTTTCAAAAAGGAGTATTTGTTCAGCCATGGCTTGCAAGGTGTAGCTAAAATGACAAAAATATTGAAAAGCAAAATATTTTCTGCTGTTCCTTTTAGCCTTTTGTTGCTTTACTGCAGACTCGGCAGCACCAGCATTACCAGCCAAGGGCTCTCAGGAGGGTGATTTGCCACCCTCAGGCCCAGTCACCTTCAGCTACCCAGCTCTGATGCCCATGTGGGGCTCACAAGCTCAAAAATCCCGTCTCCAGGTGTTCACACCATGTTCCCATGTACTCTGGCCTACAGAGATGCTGGACCGGAGGTGTGGACCTCTTTTTGTCAGATAAGGCACCAGTTCTAGAACAGTTCTCCTTCTTCCTTGGCAAAACCAGCCTATCAGTGGGGTTTTGATCATGTTGTTACTGTCCTTTCTTTCCAAGTGACCGAAAAGATATTTTCCACTCAAACCCCAACTACAAGGATATTTATAACCATGGGTAATGAGAAATCTTTTAGGGATGTACAAAAGATGCATATTTTGCTCTCAGGCAGCCACTGAGTGAGGTCTGTATTTCATTGCCTTCTGTTTAATCCAGATTTCTCCTGGGGACATCCAGCTGCAGTGGAATATAGATATTTTGCCATCAGAGGCCACTTGCTTTATGATTAAGAAGAGGTTTTTCAGTGCTAGAAAGATGATCAATTTTATATCCTGTAATTTTTCTGTCCTTAGCTTTACAACATTTTAATAATTAGCCTTTGATTTAGTAGCTTAAATTTGTCTGTAAATTTGTTCTCCAGGGAGTATAAGAAAACATCTTTAAATAATTCTTATGTGGAGAGACACTTACAGTATATTTTTTTTATTAATATTATTCATTACTTTTATGACAAGTGAAGCCATGGCTGAGGTACCAAGCAGCCACACAGAGAGCTGAAAAGAGAAATAAAAGAAGGGAGATGGGGAGAGAGTGGAGGAGTCACTGTCAGCTTTCTGTACACCCCAGGTCCAGCAATGTCTGTGACACAGCTGGAAATCTGGATGTAAACCTGTATCTTCCTTACCAGGCCAGTACTTTAAATGTCAGCATGCTATTTTCCCTCCTATGTGACTAAACTTTAAATTTGCATTTCTGTGAAAGCTCATTTTTCACTCCTTCAAAGTACTTAGACTCATAGAACCATTGATTTTTGCTTTTATTCAGGATGTCAGAGGGATGTGAGGATGCTGAAATACCAGAACAAGTGTTGCTGTTCTTTATCTCTGCCTACACTGGCTTTTAAGAAAAAGACAGGAGTAATTCCAACTGTGTAATGTTAATTTTGTGGTGCAGGCACCATCGTCCCTGGAGTCACACACACACACACACACACACAAGTGTCCGGAGCTGTTTGCTGTTCTGGATGCTCTGTTAGTACTTTTATGTTGATCATGATGAAATCCTCCTCCTGGGGAATAGGAACAAGACAAATCCTGGCTTGTGCTGAACCCAGCAGGAGCCTCTGCACTGGGCTCCGTGGGGTTTGGTGTTGGAGCCCGAAGTTATAATTGAGGGCTGCTGGAATAACAAGCAATAATCATCGCTGGGATATGACCCCACAAACCCTCAAAGAACACTAAAAGGTTTAGGAGCACACCCTCTAATTTCTGTAGCTGTCTCTAGATGGCACTATGGCAGTAGGAGATCTGCGGCGGATTTGGAGGGAATGAGGCGGGAGGCTGCGGGCTCCTGCTCTCTGCCAGGACGTTCCTCTGCTGCAGGGGAATGAGATCGTATCTTTTCTTTCTTTTCTTTTTTTTTCCTTGTGCCCCGCAAGGCATCAATCAAAATAAGTAAACTTATTTATTTCTCGAGGGTTAAGACTAGCTTTATGATCCAGAGGAGATTAATTTCTTAGAGCACCTCTATGTGTTTCACAGGTGGGAGTACAGGAGTGAATCAATTTCACCTTCATTATCCTTTACAAATTTTCCATAAACTGTTGCCCACAGGGAAGCATTCATTTTTTTTTGTGTACTTCTCACCTTACATCAGGTTTTCAGGTGTTATTTTTCTGTTGGTATCAGGTGCTTCTCTGTGACATTCCCACTTAAACCATCAAGAGCACGGAAAAATCATTTAAGCCTGAATTTCTTACATTAAAAATTGGCTTAATTAGAGTCCTGGTGGGAGAAAATATTCCTCTTTAAGACAAAAAAAATGCTGGCAAATCATGGTAATGAGGTATTTAAAAGCCTAAGAGACATAATACTTAAAGGGCTAACAATAAGAGGATGACAGTGGAACACAGAGTGTACAAATAGCAGGGTGGCACTGTATTTTCAGTTTACATATTGTTTCATGTAATTGCAGCATTGTTATTTCATCTATCACAGAATCACTTGTCTTCCTGCCAGGGCAATTCTAATGCCCTGTGAGTTCAAGTTAGCCTTATTTTCTTTCTTTTCAAATGCTGTTTGATTTTTCAGTAGTTGGACTCTAGGGATATTCTCCCCAGAACACTGAATTGTTTTGCTTCCTTCTTAATAATTAAAATTAAAAAAAGGAAGCAGTCTTACTTCACAGCTGCTGGCTTCAGTGCTGGATAAAGAGAGAAGCTGAAGCAGAGCCCTGGCTTTGGGCAAATGAGCAGACCTGTCCCAGGGTGTTTTCTGCCTTGGGCCCTTTGCCTGCAGGGCAAGAAATGGCTTCATTTGGCAGCAGCAAGGCTGGGTTCAGTTTCAGCATCCTGTGAGGAGCTTTGGGATGCTGAGCTTTTCCCAAGGTGCTCAGTCCAGCTTTAGGAATCCAGTTGAAGTACGGTCGTCACTGTCCCCAGGTAGGTGCTTCCAGAGAGTGGGTGAAAGCATATAAATTCTGTGGGTTTAGTAAAAATGGCTTATCCTTCTTATGGAGATCCTCACAGGTTATTTCAGTGCCTCCCCTCCCTTGTGCTTCACTGGGAGCTATGGACCTGGATCTATCTGAGGAGGTGAGCCTTGGTCAGGGAAGGGTTGTGTCCATAAATTCGGTTTCAGCTGAGCCATCAGTCTGCCCGAAGAAGTGAACAGCCACATGCTGAAGCTGGCATGAAACCGGTGATTACCAGAGAAAAGAAACAGGAACGTTTCTTTATAGGGAACAGTAATGGAAGGTACAGACTCAGCTCTAACTTGCAGGAATTACCTTTCCACCAATTTCTTGATTTCAGATTTTAAAAGGCATTTTCTTTCCATAATGAAACACATGCAATAAGCAGCTTCCCTTTCCAGATGTGTTAGCTGAATTTTCCAAGGAAAATGCAGTTCTCTATCCCCCCTTTCTCTGGTGTTGCACTTCCAGCATTCAGTTGCCCCTTCAGAGCAAGGAGGCTTCTGCTACAATGGGGACAGCTGAAGGAAATTAAGAAGACAGCCCTAAACAATTGAAGAGCATGTGCCGAGCATGTGTGGAAGTGGTTGATGCTCTGGGATGTGTGTCCTTGCAAGCCCCCAGTCTGTCCCCATCACTGTCCTGCCCTGTGCCCTGCCATGTGTCAGTCCCTGGGAGCTGCACTGCTGCACTGCAGGTTGTCCCTATAGAATCCCTTTGTGTACATGAGTTAAGGTTTGTGGTTCTGTTCTCATGGGGAGGTCGCAGAGCACCCAAATCTTCTGCTTCCCCCCACTTTCCATTCATACCCTGCTGCTGCTGCTGCTCCTCAGCCTTTGGAGGCCTTCCCCCCAGGGCAGAGCTCAGCCCCAGGCAGGGTCTCTCCTGCTCTTCTCCCTCACTGTGACCTCAGTGCACCAACGTGCTCCATACCTACAGCTACACATGATTCCTTGGAAAAATCAGTCATCTAGGAGCTGGGTCTGAGGGTCACAAGTGCATAAAGCAAAGCAAGAAGGGAGTGATCAAAAGGTTACATGGCACCTTTGGCATAGAGTGGCTCTGCTCTCCTGTCACCTGCAGCACTGCTGCTGCAATGAGAATTACTGGTCTGGAACCAAACCCTGGGGAGCTGGGGCACTGTGCCCTCCTGTCAGCAAAATGTGAGGAGGGGTGAAACTTGCACGGTGCAAAAACTGGTGCTGCCCTCCAACCACTGGACTTTGGGAACTGCTTGCAGCAGTTTCAGGCAGCCAGCCAGCTGCAGTGAGATAATAATAACAACAACAACAACATTAACAATAACAACAACAGCAATTATAATTTGAATGTTATTATTATTATTATTATTATTATTTTTATTTTTATTTTTATTTTTATTACTGCAGGGCTGTAAGACAACATGTTTTTCACTTCTGCTGAGCGGCCTCTGTTTGGGATGTAAGCAGAATGGGGATGTAAGCAGATGGGGCCTTTCCATTAAGTGACGAGCAAAACCAAATGAGAAAATTATGCTTTGTACTAAAAATCCATTTAGCCATTAGATCACAGTATTGAAAGCATAAAGGAAGGGTTATTTTAGCTTTCAGCTGGCCAGAAAATGCCAGTTGGAAGACAACAGGAGGCTCCCTTTCACAATGTAAAAGCCCTTTCTTTCCTGGATGTAGGGAGTGTTTCTGACTGTGGCATCATGCTGCTTGTGTGTGTTTCGTTCTTACTCTGGGCTGAAATGCCCCTGTCAAAAGGTGGAAAACAAATCTAATTGCACATGACATAAATAAAGTCTTGCTGTACATCAGCACTGTATTTTTGGGGGGATAATTTTGGAGTTATTTTACTGGTTTTGCTGTAACCTAAAGCAATTCCTCTGCAACAGCCAAGTCCCATCCTTGCACAAAGCACACAGCTTTTAGGGGGAATTAATATCATGTGATATCAATCACTGATAGCCTAAAGGATAAATAACCTGTCACAGGCCATGCTACAGATCACATCTGGGCCTGACCTGTGGCAGCCCTGGTGCCAGACCTGAGCATGTGGGAATGCAGGGGCTGACATCCCTGTTGGAGTGCTGCTGCTGCTGCTTGTGCTGCTTCAGCACCAGTGAAAAATGAGAGATGCAGAGGTTAAAGGCAACCCTCAGGGCACTGCACTGGAGTTTCAACCTTATTACCTGGGTTGGGGATCCTTGTGCTTTGCTGTCCCCATCAGCTCTCGCTGCTCACTTTGTTCCTCAAGGACCCAAATTCCCTGACAGCCCCTCCCAGCAGCAGCTCCTGACCTGCCTTTGAACAGGCTTAAAGAGCAGCACTTTGGCTGCCCTGGGGAATCAGAGCTTGAGGAACGCTGTGGTTTTGGGGTGGAGAATGATCAATTTTCTGTTATTTTTGCAAAGGACAATGGGTGTTTGGGATAGCTTTTCTCACAGTGTTTGGCTCTGGACTTAGCATGAATTTCTGTCAAAGCCACCCACCTACGGAAATCTCTGATGCCAGAATGCATTTATGAGAGGATATTTAGTCTACAGGATAGAGCTGCTCAGTGTAACCCTTAATCTAGAGGCAGAATGATTTAACTGAGGACTATTACATTTATTTTTGAGTTGCAATACCTGACAGCAATTATGGACCCAGAGTGAGACCTCCAAATAAATGCTCTCAGCGGTGTGGAAATATTTCCCAGCATGTTTTTGAAATGTGCCATTCCTGAAGACTGTGTTGGTTGGGTGAGGTTTTCTTCTCTTGCTCATCTGGTGACAGAGCTCTGGATGCCTGGCTCATGAGTCTGCCCTGAAAAATCTGAGCACTGATCAGTGCCAGCGCCAGGATTTCAGCAGGAGCTGAGATGACTCACATCAGAGTCTTCTCGCAAGCTCTCTTAGTCACTAGCATGGTTCCTAACACAAAGATTTTACATGTTAAGTGTTAAATACATACTGTCACCTCTCATTCTTGCTTCAAGCTGTATCCATCTATACTCAGCATCTTGCACTGTCTGGAACCACCACCAATCCCTCCACTGACTGTGCTTTTGGCAGTTGGGACACTTTTCTTTGTTTTAAACATAACACCTCCTTTTCTTCCTCCTGCCTCTCTTCCATGGCCATGTTCTAGCTGCCAACATCGATAAGTTAGACTTCTAAATTTAAAGTTAATCTAAAGTCATCCATTTAATTCAGAGAGCTGTTTGCAAGAAGAAGCTTTCAGTCATCATTCATGGGAACAGAAGGATTCCCATGGCAGTGAAGGAGGAAAACTTGGGGTCTGGCAGACTGATGATGTAGTTCCAGACAGGAATCTGCTTGCTTGTTTGTTTGTTAGTTTTTAATATAATCCCGTCCCTTTTTCCTTGCATATATCAGGAAGACAATAATCAGGTTTTGCAGCAAATCATTTTTTTTTGGCCAGAATTTTGTGTGTGGCTCCAGTGTCACAGAGCATCTGTGTGACCTGTTGCCTCACAGTTGTCTGAAAATCTGTGCATTCTCTGCATTTTGTAAGATATTCTCCCCTCCAAGCCTGGTCTGTATGATTTTTGCACTCTCTCAGCTTGTCCCAGCTGGCATCAGAAAGTTTTCCCAGGGGCAGGAGGTAGCATGAAACAGAGTTGAGCTGTATCTGGTCGTACTTGAACTCCACTTACCCCACAAAAAGTCTAATCCACATTGGGTTTGCATAGCACCCTACTTTTTAAAGGAATCTTTTACTAATGAGTTCGTTCACCTCACTAGAAACTACTCTGCAGAGCTGGGCACTGGCTTTTATCTGTCCTCTGGGCCCACCAGCAAAGCACACAGTCTCTCCCAAAGCAAACACATTCCAGCGTGAGTACCAGCAGATGGAATAACAGGCTCTGTTGGCATGGATAAGGTTATTGCTTGAGAAAAAATTGCAGGATTGGACCCCTAAGGTCAGCAGAAGATGGGGCTGACAGGATCTTGTGTGTGCTCTGCAGTCCCACTGTGTCCCCTACCCACTCCATGGCCTGCTAACATCTTTCTCTTGCTTTTATGAAAAAATCCCCATGTTTTCAGCTCAGAAATAGATCTCTTTTGAAGTTTAAAAAGCAGTTATGTCATAGCTGAAACAGCTGTTCAGCAGCCACCCAAGCAAGCAGCAATTCCCTGTGCTGCCTTTGCGGAGATGAGCTGGCTTTGTGCATCCCCGTGTCCCAGCACAGAGGAGGAGTATGGGGAAGCATGACCAGCTCAAAAAGCATTCCAGGGAATGCCTGTGGATGGGTTTAAGCTCCACAAGAAGGCGCTGCCTGAGGGCTGGGGCACATTGCACGTTGCCTGCCTGTCTTTCAGGGTGGGAAGAACTGGCACGTTTGACCATCTAACGGATTTCAAAACGTTGTTCTGACACAAGCATACAACCCTCTGCAGCTGGGAATGCAGGGAATTCAGGGCAGGCAAGGTTTCAGCCATTTCCCCACAGCTGCTGGCCCAGGGCTTGTGCCTTGCTGGTTTCAGCCATGGACTGAGCTGACAGCCCCAGTGAGGACAGCGGGACAGCATGGTGGCCACCCACAGCCCTTCACATGGCTCCTCAAAAAGCTCGGTGTCAGGGCACAGAGACCTCAGAGTAAAATAAGAGAGGTGTTCTGCAGCTTACAGATCCCCAACACAGCTCCCTCACCCACTGGTGTGTCCTTCTGAGAGGTACCTGGGCTGCCACTGCACCAGCCAGGTGGTCTGTTCAGCACCTGCAGCACCTTGTAATTTCACGCAGCTCTGGTGAAAGAAATCGTGGGTAAAAAGAGTACAATTTACAGGGTTGTAAGTGGAGATGGTGCCTCATTCCTCTCAGTAAGGAGAACAGAGGATGCAGACAACTTCATCTGCACATAATGGGTCTTACTCGTTAACCCAATTTTTCAAACCCTGCGGTGTGCACGCCACATGACGGGAATGAGAGCACAAGTACATTCCTGTCAGCCTCCTTTTGGCCATTCCTCATAATGCCTCAGAGCAGCACAGCAGACCACACTGAATGTGAAGTTTCCATGATTAACCAGTGGATTTCAGCGCTGTGATTATGGTTTGACCAAAGATTATTGCTTTGGTTCAGTACTTCAGCATCATCATCATCAAATTATCACATTGCAGTGACATTTTTCTTCACACAGTGATTTCGTTCAAAGCAATGTTTCCTAAGAGAGAGAACCGAGTTGAGGTCTTCAGCACTTCGGAAGTATGGGAGGACTGCCGGAAGTTTGATTCAGATAGAGCCCATACATTATTTTAATAAAAGGCCTTATAAACTCAGAATGAAGGAGTACTCAAAAAACCCTTTTAACAGAGGGCCATAAAATCTGTTTGGACTAATCAAAATCCAGTTCTTGACCTCAAAACCAGGATGAGAAGAGGAACGATGCTGTTAGGAGAGAGGAGAGGTGCAGGTCAACAATGAAACTATAGTTTCAACTATCAACAGTGTAAGCAACCCTGTCATTTAGAGCAGAAATATTGATTTTTTTTTCCATTCATTGACATTTAAACATAACTGCTGTTCATCAATGACATGTACTATTAATATTTGGGAACTTAAAATTTTTAAATTTGGTTGTCTTGTGTTTTGTACAAACCATGTAGTTTATTTTTTAAAAATTTTGAACATGCAGTTTGGAAGCACATTGTAACAAGAAGTAATTTCAAGTTGAAGTTAAAAACAAATTTCTTTCTCATAATGGACTATTTAGTGTTTACCTGAGATATAGCTAGCAGGTAGATTTTAAAAATAGACATGCCAGCCAGGGTTCAAGACATTTACTGAATGTCACAGCATCACTCAGTCCTGCAGTTTTGACCAAAATATGTTATGCAAATGATGATGATGATGGGCTGCAACTCTGTGAAATTGTAACTTTTGAAATGGTCAAGCAGTGGAGGCATTTTAGGAGGAGATTACAGCTCATTTCTCACCTTGTCCAATTCAGAGTTTGCCTGGCAAGCATCCTGCCACATGTCTGCCACATCAGAGATATTTTATGTGGTCACAGCACACAGTGGGTATGAGTCAGTTGTTGACTTTTGGCTTTGTTTTAAAATGATTTTGAAGCTGGTCATCTTTTATAGGAGACCAACTGCAATGCCTTTGCAGACATTACACATATAACTGCATTCTGAGGGCAGGAACTGACTGGGACCAAGCACAGGAGCCTCTGTTAGAACATCTGGCAAGTGACATAAGCTGGGAATATTTTCTAAGGGCTGAGTCAGTCTGGGTGGCACCACTGAAGGAGGCAAGTTTGGGTGACAGCTTTCAGACAGTGCCTGGTACTTGAACTGAATCCTACCTGCAGGTTTTTGAAGAGAGGAAAAGGGGAGACAGTGGGCTGCATGCATTAGCTTTACACTTTCTAAAGAATTTCATCTGGTGGTTGGAGAAGCCCCTAATCCTGCAACATTTGAGTGAATGTTGTGACAGGAACCAGGCCTGGTTGAACCACTTGGCTGGTATTACACAGAAAGACCACTCCAGAGCTGAACTGTCAGGTCAGGCTTGCCTAAGAAGGGATTTTTAAGACAACTATTTTTCAGTTCTAATCCTTTCTGTTATTCCTAAATTAACTCGTTTGGGCAAGTCTCACATAGTCTGCTTTTATGGAAACAGCTTCTTTAAACACTAAAAGAAAATGATGCCCTTTGGTGCTTTTAATTCACTGTCTTTGCAGTAATTCATGCCAAAAAAAAGGTGGCAGGGGAGCCCTTATAAAGCTCTATTAATTGAAATAAATGAGCCATGCTTCAGAGAACAGTGTACCATAGAGGAAGGTCTGCCTTCTGAATCCTGCTCCCGTGGATGTCCCTTGTGATTTCAGGCATGTCGTAAAATCCACTGTCCACCTCATTTCCCCACCTTATTAAGAGGGGGCTGAGGTTGTTTTTTACCAGAAACTTCAGGGTGTTGTGAAGCCCAACTCAGTGCTTCAGTAGTACTTGGAGGACCTGGAATTTTATTTTGAAAACTATAGCAAACACCAGTCTTTCCCAGGGAATGGTGTTTATGAGCATGCTTTCATTAGTCCCTTAGCCTTTTCTTTTTCATTTGAGTCTGGAAAAACGTGTGGAAAATCATTTCATGGGGGCCTCTGGGAGAAATGAAGCTTCTTGCAGAGTGGGAGCTCTAGGGGATTATGTAGTGGCAAAGTCAGCTCCCCGAATCCACCAGACAGAAACCAGAAAAACCCACTGGCCTGAGGATGGCCTTAAAGCCCCCACTGGCCTTAGGTTGGACCCAAACACTTGACTTTTCCCCAGCTCTTTCATTTATATGTTCAGTCTCGGAGAAAGGGGATGGTGAGCAAGGCAGGCAGAGAAGTAAATGTCTGCTCCCTTCCTCCTCTCCTTCTCCCCAAAGATCATCTCCATTCACCTGACTTCTTTCCCAGATACGGTATCATTTGCTTCTGTGGGTGGGAGAGAAAATCATTTTGAAAGTTCAAGAGAAACATAAGCCTGCACATTTCTGAGTGTTTTTCTCCTCTTCCCTGCCTCTGAATGACCAGAGTTTTATTATCCCTCTTGACTGCATGCTGAGATAGGTACTTTCCTTTCAAGCAGGGCCTGCTCCTGGCAGCAGGCAACAGAGGCTCCAAACCTGGGATACTCTTTTCATGTCTGAGTCTTCCATTAACATCAATACTTTAACCTTCCCCTCACCTCCCACCCCCCTTGGTGTTAATGCTTTTGGATAAAGATGGCCCAGGAAGAGTGAGGTTCCAGGGAAAGTTAGGTATTTTTAAGAGAAACCAACCAGGGCTCAGAATTCCACTCTCTTCACAAGCGTCATGATCTCACTTCATGTGTCTTTTTACAGGCCTGCTCAGCCACAGGAGGGACCCACGTGCTGGTGTCATCACTGGGCCCTCAGTGATGGGGAGCCAAGCTGCACTTCCAGCCCCAGGCTCTGCACAGACAGAGGTCTCCCAGGGACTCAGCAGTGGAAAACCAGGCTCAGCGCCCCAAACAGGGTCTAGAACAAATGGCTGGCTGTCCATGGACTGCTTGGAGGAAAAGGCAGCAGCAGGATAAGGTTATGGTGTGGATTGATCCTGCCCTCAGAGCCACAGTTGGCCCAGGCACAGGCAGAGAACACAGCCAGCATTGTCCATCCTTCAGTCCACAGGCATCACGCAGAGCACACCTTGTCCGAACTAATGGGCCTTCACAGGATCCTTCTGGCTGAGAGATGATATCACAGATTATGTCTGTGTCCACTTTAGGTCTGGACCGTTGCTAAGAGAAAAACAGTTCTTGGCAAATTCCTTGAAGTGCTTGTCTCCTACAGTTTGGATGAAGACAGTTTGTTCAAGAAAGACGGGCAGGTGTGAGATTCTGTCTCTTTGCCTTCTGAGAATTGTTTTTGCCAGTGCAAAACTGAAGATGATACTGCTCCCATTAAAAATGAGGTGAATGCTCAGGCTCACATGAGTGGGTGGACAGGACTTCAAACAGGATGAATCTGGGGACAGACCTACCCTTGCCAAGACAAACAGCTGCAGAGAGCTGCAGGAAAGAAAAAGGGCACTGCTGTTCAAAATGATTCAGTCAGACAGGGCTGATTGAGGCTGTGTATCCATCATTTTATAACAAAAACCAATGGCTTTCATATGAGGAAAGAAAAGGAACATCATATGTCACACAGGAAGACTGGAGAACTGATATCACCAGGACAACTGATATTCCATAGGACAATAGAGATATGGGATGAGCACAAAGCTCTCACTCTCCTTCCTACATCTGTCTTTCATTTGCTTTGCCTCTATCTGCCTGTTGTTGATGTTTTCTCACATTATCCTGGCCCCTTTGTTCAAGCTGCTTTTCATTCCAAGAAGGCAGGGAGCTCCAGGTGTGAATGAGGGCTGTGAGCATGAACTCACTGTTGCAGTTATTATTGTTATCATTCCTCTGAAAACCAGCCTGGTGGAGGTTTGGCTCTGTGGAATTCATTCTTCTGTTTTAACCGTATCCTTGTTAAATGTGGAAAATGGAATGCAAGTGGAATGAAAATGTGGAAAGTGGAATGAAGTGCAGTGCTTTGCATGATGGCTTGCACCCAAAGGTGCAGCCTTAGCTAATGAAGTGCTGGCACGCTGTGGAGCAAGGTGTTTGAGATTGCAGGATTAGGACCTCCTGCTCAAAGGAATCAGGTGTTCAGGACTCGCTGCTCTTCTTTGTAATGAGAGAAACTGTATGTTAAAAAAGCCAATACAAAATTTTCAATGCTTTATATAGTTTCAATGTTTTTTACTTTAAGACCTCAATGATATTCAGTATTTGTATCCCTACCATCCAGCTATTTAGCAATCTGAACACACACTGTTTTTCCCATTACTATTGTTTCCATTACTGGTAGACTTGTGGATGTCTGGTTATTTTTGTCTTTGGTCACCCCCTGCATACATCTAACTGGGTACAGATATTTTAATACCTTTCTCAGTGGTTTCCCCTGCTCCAGTTGAGCCCCTGGAGATGTTATGGAGGGCCTTTGTGTGTGTTGGATGAGCACCTCTCTGGGATGAGTCTGGAGCAGAGAACTGCCATAACATCAAGCTGCACTCCAGCTTTCCCCCAGTCTGGCATGATGTGCTCAGTCCCTCCACAAATCAGGTGCAGCTCAGCCCTTACTCAGTGGGGATTCAGTGCACAAGCAATGGTGTGTTTTTCCTCAGATGTGCTGCCTCAAATACATTTGCCAGAGACAGGGATTGCCCATGACTGGACCACACAGACTCTCCAGAAGGGCTGAGACTCCAAAGATAGGATGGCAAGCAGCTTTGGCAGTCTGGTTGGTGTTTCAATAGATGGACTGTTTTCATCTTTGTTTTTCAAGAGTTGCACTTCTATTTTGCAACAGGCCCTTCCTGTGCCATGTTTAGCTCATTCAAACCAGCTCCAGTGTTTATTCCTCCCTCTGCATTTCCTACAGTGGATATTTCTAAACCAGCTTTGCTGGTGGAGTCCTCTCCAAATGGTGTGCTAAAGACCAAATGATTTAGCACATAATTAAGAAGTAAACAATGATCAGCAAGAAGTCTGCAGTGTCAGCTACAAGGCATGGCTTGGATGCAAGGAGAAGCAATATGCCAAGAAAAATGAGTGAATCTGTGTGTCTGTATCTTGATGTGGAGAGGCAGCTCCTGCTCCATCCCCACTGGAGTCACAGTTCAATGGGTATTATTTTTTGTTTTGCCATTGGGAACAACAGTGATTCAAAGGACACTAATGGGAAGGAGGAGCTTCCTGTAGCCACCAGGAGTGAGCATGGATGCTCCACCTGGGCTTTTGCACACACTGCAGCTGGTTTGTGTGGAAGGGGTCATTTCCTGGCCCTACTGCCCCTTGTGCCAGACGAGAGATGCTTCTGTGCTTCTCAGCACCAGGGCTTGACGTCTAACACCAGTGACAGGAACTGGTGCTGCTCGTGCAGCTCCAAGGCTCACAGTGCTGATTTACTGTCCCCAGGCAAATGGATTTAGTAGTGAGGGAAGGGAGTAGTTAAAAGGAAAGAGCTTGGCTCTGCTTTCTCCATGTTTCATCCCATGTTGGTGCTGGGCACAAAAGAAGCATCATGCCTAAGTCCCACAAACAGAATGTTTCTTTTATTCGGTAATTCCCTAGCTTTTAGTACAAAGGAAAGAATCAAGACACACAAGATTATTGTGCTATGGATTTATAATAACAATTTATTAATATATTATGCTACAAAAATATTTTGATAAAATAATATTAGAAAGTATCTTTTTATTACACTCTTCAAAACAGTTCATAAAAGCAGGAGGCTGAACAGGAAAAAAAAATCTAAAATACACTTGAATTGAAAACTGACGAACAGGCAGTTTGAATTTCGGTGTGAGCATGAATTTGCAGGATGGCTAATCAGTCCTTTAGAAGGAAAGTATTGTCTACTTATTGCAAAGACCTCTCTGCCTTTAGCTAGATTAAGGTGCCTCCTGAAATGTCAGTCACAGGAAAGGCTGAATTTGGGTTGGGACAGAACACAGACAACACACACACATGTAAATGTACACACACACACCTCCACACACACACACCCACCCGATGATCTCAAACTTCAGCAAATTATCTTTCTGCTTCAGTTAAGCTGAAACACGCTTAAATTGAAGCTGAGTTTTAGCACACTCCATGGAACATTGATCACTTCAGAGATATGACAAGACCATATAATTTTTGGATACAATACAGAAATGCGGTACTAAGCAAAGTTTGGCATGGTAACGCTTATGCTGAGATAATAACTTTGGCACTTTGGTTTCTCTAACATAAATATATGATGGGAAATTCCTCCCTAACAGTGGTATATGGTAATGACTGAGTCATATCATTTGACTAATCAATGCACTAAACATAGATTAAGTTCTCCCTCTTTCCATCTCTCTCCACAATTGTATATTGAAGAACTTAGATAAATATACAACTCTGTACCTTGGGTGTTCCTAAATTACAGTGGAGCTTGGAGGAATGGGAAGGGAAGTTCAACAAAGCAGATTTTTGACACCTGTATAAAGCATAGTTATCATAAATCATGTTCATCATTTATTGCCAGAAGACATATTGCATTATTCAACAGCTCCAGGGACTGAAGAGAAACTACATCAGTCATAAAATATAAAATACCTTCTGTCCCAGCTTACTGACTGGTTCTCCAAGTGGCAGTGCACGTTAATATCTGTAGTTAAGCAAGAAAAGCATTAAAACACTGAAAGAGGAGAGATTAGATTTATTGCTGATGATAAGAGATTATTTATTCCACCAGGGCAAGATCTTGGCAGATAGTCAGCATTTGTTTATAAAGCTACAGTTACATTTAATGTGAATTGTGTTGGTGACCCTTGTAGCTGGTTGAGAAGATGAATCACGCCACCATTGAGCCTTGGACTCATCCAAAGTCGTGTCCTAGATTGCCAGACACTGGGTAACTTTCTTGATTCTGTTTCTCGGAGATAAGCAGGATCACCAGTGTTTGCTATGATCTGTGGTGGGCATGAATGTCTTTGCTAATCTCCTGCTCTTGGAATCCTGTGGTAACCTGGGAATCTGAGCTTTCCTTGGGAAGGAGGAGTCGAGTCAGCTTTCAGTTTTCCAAGAAACCCACAGAGGAAACTGAAGCCCCCTGAAGCTGGTGGTCAGTGTTGCTTCCAGAGCACATATCAAATCTGGTCCAGGTTTTGAACTCAGGGTTTAGAAAATCATTAGAAATTCAGAAATCATGATCCATTGCAGCAGTGTGCATAAGTATGTGCTAACCACCACCACTGTGTTTTAATTAATGCTGGGCTGCCACAGCTGATTAGTAAACAACCCACTTTATCAACACAGTGAGGGTTGATTATCCAGCATTGCTCTGCATACAGGTCCTGTATAGAAAGTGACCTTAAGTCATACTTCAGGGTAAGACAAGAGAATAAAAGGAGTATTTGGTTAGAGACCTGTGCTGAAGCCGTTCATGTGGGGCTCCTGAGCTAAGATCTACAGAAACCTACTTAACCTTTAAGTCGTGTCTCCTCCCTGAGCTGGAGGGAGCTCAGGTGACTGAGGGAGCTGCTTCTAGATGGCAAAAGTCAGGTGTGTAGACCCCAAATCAAAGAGACACCTTGTTTTGACACCTACACTGCAAGAATGTGGGGGACCAGCACAAGGGTTCCAGTAAAATTCATTAATTTCCCAGAATTACAGACAAAATTCCAGGAAATGCAAAGAAGTTAAAACACACTTTGATATCCAAGCCATTTACATCCTGTGACAGCCAAACATACCACAGTATCTGAGCTAATGAATATTGAATATAACTGTCCAGTGCAGGAGCCACTCAGAAAACCTTACTGGTGATATAAGAGTGACTATTCTGTGCAGCACAATGACAGCTGGGAGTATGGAGAGATTTGTGTGCTCCTAAAACAAACAAAAAACAAACAAAAAAAAACCCCAAAACCCCAGAGGTTTATGAAGAAAGCCACAGATTAGGAAACTTCAGAATTGAAATATCTAGTCTTGGTCCTGTTGTTGGTTTTCCTTACAGTCTTAGACAAGTTGTTTGTTTTCTGCTCTTTTTTCCCTCCCTTATCTTTACATGGTCTTGTCTATTCATACTGTACGTTTTCCAACACCTGGAATTATTCCTGGGAGAGTACCACAGAATAATTTCTGGATACAATCTGGTTACAACAAATAAAATTCAATGGGTTTTGGTTTGTTGGCTGTTCACTTTTACTATGTAACTTATCATCACCCTTAAGATTTACCTACCTTATTTCCAGTTACATTCTTGTAAATAAGACATTATAATTCAGTTTTCATCTCTGCCTTGAAGACATCAGGAGAACCAATAATCTTTTTAAAATGCATTAATGTTGAATTTGAAGGTTCTCCTAAACCATTACATTCAAATGAAGGCATTTCTGGAGTAATAGCTCAAATAAAACCAAAATGAAAGTTCTCAAAATATGTTTCCAATATCCATCTCTGTGCAATAAATATTATGCAAGGTGAATGGCTTCTGTCCAAAACTAACATCTCTAATCTTCTGCTAGCCAAAATACACAATATGAAAGTATGCACAGGGTCTGTTTGAATCTCACATTTGGGGCAAAGCTCAAAGTTTTCCATTCAGCCTTATCAAAAAATCACAGAATCACAGGTTGGAAGAGACCAACTGTTGTACTTAAAAATAAAATTTAAAAAAAAAAAAAAAAAAAGGAAGCTTATAGCACCTTGTGGTATTACCCACTTAAATTGACCAAAAACCTACACCACCTGCTGTCAAAAATAGAGCAAAGGCTGGGGATCATGGTAAGTTAAAAAGAAGTTACCTGTCTTGTCCCTGGCCTTTGCAAGGAAATGGGCTGGGATGCATGATGGAAACGATCAGTATTTCTTCATGAAATCCTGTGATTTTTGTAGTCTAGTTACTTAATAACTCACTTTCCTGAAATAACTGGTATGACAACTAGCAAACTGTGAATTCTGAACTCTCTCACTGCAGAGTCTTGCAGATTGCATGGAATCATCTGCAGCTCCAGAGATCAGGCTGTAGGGATGCTGGGAAACTTACAGGGTTGTTTTTAGCCAGAATATCAGTAACGTTATTATAATTATCATCATTATCTTTTTTCCAAGGTGAAAAAGCACTGCTTTTCTGTAAAGAAAATCTTGTATTGTATTTTTCTGAGTTTGAGGTTTCTTTTCTAAATAAGATGCTTTCATCACATAGTTTTGACTTTTGGTTTGTAGATGACTAAGATAAAAACACCACTATTTCAACCAAAACTCATTTTCTAAACTCTTGTATCCAAAAAGACTTTTCATCATGTTCTGGTGGTGAAATAACACCTACATGCCTTTACAATACAGTAATTTTTAAGATGGCACTGTTTTTTTTCCCCATAGATGTTGTAAATCTCATTCTTCAACAAGAGCTGTTTGGATAGGGAGCACATTTTTCAGTGAGGGTAAAGTGTCACAACTTCTCCATCTAAGTCAGGTCTAGTCTAAAAATGGAAGAATGTTCTATATGTCTCCATAACATGGGGGTTAGCTTGATTCCAGTGGTGTTGAGCAGATTTTGGACAAGACATAATTATTTCAGCACAGAGATATCAGCTCTATCAGCTCATGGAAGCAAGAGAAAGAGGAATTTATATGGTTTTTTTGCCTCCAGGTTGTCCACGGGCATTAACAGAACTGGTGAAAAGGAGATGTATAGATTAAAAGGACACTACATCTTTATAATCTATAGACAGACCAAGCTCTCTTCTCATTTCTGCTCGAAAAGGTTGTAGGCTTATGCTTATACAAAATGAGGCAGAGAAGAAAATAATTCCAAGTAGGATTATTCCAGATTTTAAAAGATTTTTTTTTATTAAGAAAAAGGTGTCTTAATTTGCGTTAGCTGGTGAATTAATCCCGGGGCAAAGAGGAAAACTGGTAATTTCCAAAGAAGTTAAATAGTTTAGTTAAAGACAACAGGGGGAATGTAGAGGATTATCCTGACTAATGACTTATTAAGTCATGTAAAAATAACTGGTATTTTAGATTGTGGCAGCTAATGAGTTAAGAATGCACTTATTTTTCTAATGGGCAGAGGCCCCAGAAAGCAGGATCTGCTTTATTCTGTGTAACCTATGCTAATGAGATAAAAGAAGTAAAATAAAGAAGTTCAGCAGAAATGTTCTTATTGGACAGTTGCTGTAAAATGTAATCGTTAAAGAAACAAAGAAAGCATTCATTTGGTGTCAGTTCAGACATTTGCAGAGTTGTCAAAAAAATATAGAAAATATTAATTTATCTGTTTCACCATCGCTACTGATTAATAGGGATGTTATTAACATATACAACAAGAAAAATAAGTTTACCAGTCGAATAAATATGTTTTTTCTTTTTTTTTCCTTATATGAACATGTATATTTTACAAAACCCCATAGCACTATGGGAAATAAAGATCCTTCTACAAAAAGAAGATGTAAGTCAGTGTTACAATAAAGCTTTAGAGTTTCAAAATGTATCTGGGCAAAGAGACAAAATCAGCTAGAAGGCACTACTGAGTCACTGAGAAGGTCCAGCGTGTAACTGTTGCTGTCTTAAATTCCAATTCGTTCATAAATTATCTCTCTTTATTCCAAGGGATTGCAGGTAATACTAATGCGGTCAGGAGGGCTGCAGTAGGTTCAGGAGAAAAGAAGCTATGGCCATGCAGAGAGGAAATGTTACTGATAGCCATGAGAGGCTGGCGGGGGCTGAGCTCGTGGGCTGGGGCTGGGATGGGCGGGCGGGACGCGGCCTCTGATCCAGCTGGTTGGAAATCCAGATGGGAGGTTTGACCGTGATGTAGCCATTGGTTATCCTGATATAGGACGGCAACGTGGTGGTGCTAAAAGAAAACACAAGAGAAGGAAATTAAACAGGAGAACCCTTATCTCTGCTCTGTGAGCTGTCATCCCAAGTGGTAGCAACCACAATGGCAATTCCAATTATTATTATAATTATTATTGTTTGCACACATTAGACATCAGGGAGAGAGCCAGAGACTTATAACTATGATGAAGTGGAAACAGCTCTGATCCAGGATGTCCCTCAGCTTCTGGCTGCTGACAAAATACAGCCAAAGGAGGGACTGCTCTTAATGGATCTGACTTACTGCACTCCATTTCTAAGCACCCATTACTGGCCAGCATCAGAGATTGTGCTAAATGTTTCCTTGTGCTGACCCAGGATGACCTTGTTCTTACATTCTTTCTTCCCACCAAAGGCCTGAAAATTTGCCACGTCCCAGTGACATGTCTTACCACAGACCACATGGTGAGTCCAGGAGGGTCCAGAATACATCCCTTCCCGGTTCCACAAGCCTTAAAGAACTTCCCAGGATCCCCTTACTCAACTGATAACCTTGAGCACGGGAGACAGCAGGTTCATTTCTTTTCCAGGCTTTAAGCCATTTTGGATCAAATCACAAAGCCAAAACCAGACTCAGTCACTGTTAGGTTTCCCTGACTGTGGATTTGCCTCAATAGCAGTGTGATTGCTTATTGATTGTAGCTTGAGTTAGTACTTTGATTTGAATTTGCAGGTTGGAATTCATCATGACTCCCATGACACTGGAGGTCAAAAAGGTCCATTTACGATTGATTTGGAAGTTTAAGTTGTAATCTCCATTTCATAAACTGCCCCCACTGCATCCATTACTGGATGATCCATAATCCACCAGTTGTCAGGGAGCAGCACAACCAAACATGCAAACTGCACAGGGTGGATTTTGGACTTAAACCCAAGACATTCTGCTGAGAAGTGAGGAGAAAAATGGCAAGCTCCCCTGAAAAAAAAGACGTGACATTAATACCTGCAGATTCTCTAAATCTTCCATAAAGGGGATTTGGAGGCACTAAAAATGACCCTCATATAATTTTTAATGGGGTAAGAAGCTATGCAGTCCTATAAATATTTAGCTACAGTATCCAAGATCTTGACCTTGGAAGAAAAAGGTTGTGTCTTGTATAATATCAGATAAAAGGAATAACATCTTACTTCAGATTCATGCACAGAAACAGAATTTAGAAGGACTAAGGGCTTTTGTGTTTTTCTGTCTAAGCAATACCAAGATAGCTTTTTGCTGAGATACTTCAAAAGTGCTGAGTCAATCACAAAATGAAAAGATCAGAGCCCACCCTGAAGAGGGCATTGGTCAACATCAAATCCCATGGACAATCCCTGCACATTACACTTCACCCTGACTTTTGGGAGAAGTCACTTTATTTCTTCCTTCATCCTTTATACTGTCACCACAGCTTCTGGGTGGGATAGTTGTTCTGCAGCTAGAAGTGATCTTAACTAATGTGCAACTAATTAGAGTAAAAAGAGAAGGCAGTCTTCAATTAAAGACATAGGAATTGCTTCATGGGAGCAGATAATCCATCTAACCAGTATTAGGATTCTGACACCGAGAAGCAGTGCTTGTTCCAGGGCAACAAACTGCTGTGAACAGAGAACTCTGAAATCAAGGCTTGTTGGAGAAAGTTTTCTGAATTCCCACAGTGAGTGGTTGGTTTGTGTCTTGAAGTGATGATATCAGACACCCAGCTTTAGAGTTTCTGCTATACTGCATCAAAACTGCTGCAGTCAACACAAAGAGCTGATCCTGCAATAAACTAATGCTGCTCTTCCCAACCTGCCTGGCAGGAATGCCACTGGATTAGGCACTGTGTGGCCAAGCTCCTCTAACAGAAGTAACATCAGCATGAACAGCCTTCCTACAGTGAACACAAAGCATCATTAAAACAAACCTCTGACAAAAAGAGGTAACTACACACTCTGAGTAATCCAACACAAATGCAGTCATGATTCAATTTCTGATCCAGATCTCATTTGTCCTGCTGAGTGATGATGTGGTGCACAGGTCTGGCAGCACTGACAGTGGGATCACAACTCGGGTTTTCCGCCTATACTTGGTTTCCCTAAGGTAAGCATGGGTAGGTGTTTGTCTTCATCTTTTGGTACTGATTGTCACGTTACAGAACTGCAAAATTTTGCCCAAATTTGATTTTTAAACTACAGGGAGAGCCTGATTTTAAATTTTAATTTTAAAAAAATCACCAAAAGGCCATTCAGACTTCCAGTTTGTCTGTATCCTGCTATTCACACTTGGAGGCTTGATCCTCCAGTGAGATTGAAGTTGCCTTTGCACAAACTGTCTTTCTACTCCTCAGGGATGTTCTGTGCACACAGGGTGACCAGAGAACCTGTAAAAGCATCACAAGCCCATTCATAAGTCAGCTACATCTAAGGGATTCCTAAAGCAGCCTTAAATCAACACCTCATGTTTCTGTATGATGTTTCTGTGTTCTAGTCAACCTTTTAAGTGTTTTTGTTTTGTTTTTTGGGGGATGGAGGTTTTTTTGTTGTTTGTTTTCTGTTGATTTTCTTTTCTCCCTTATTCAAAGACCTGAGAATTGTTGACCACTTCTCCTTAGTTAATGAAGTTATTTTCTGTCTTCAAGACATTACATTTGTATAAAAGCATTTTTGTTAGGATAAATACTGTTAGGTGGGGTTGTTTGTTTTCAAAAGCTCCTTGAGTGCTTTACAAGAGAAGAACAGTGTGTTTCCACTAACATGTACAAAGCATTTGCTAATAGCAAATGAATCACAGTTTATCCATACAAAATATTTTCTTAATGTACTTTTAGCTGACTGCCAAGGTAGTTTAGAGATATTTAAACAGAATGATCCCTTTACCAAATGCTACAAGTCCTTGTGAAACCTCTGGTCTCAGTTTGTGACTAGGCTGTTTCTGTAGAGAATGGGGAGAGAAACCTTTCCAGAAGCTGGTCCACCTCATTCCAGAGCAGGTCTCTAGGGGGTCTTACTCTTGCTCGGGGTCTTCCACTTCCTAGGGGTTACAGAGGGGCCCTGGACAGCCAAGTTGGATTATAACCTAATCTTAGAGGTGGCCCTGGTGTCAGGAGATGACTTCTGCAAACTCCCTCTGAGCACGTTTGCATGTGCACGTGGGATCTCACTGACCCTCAGACATGCCCTAAGGATGAAGCAGAATCCCCTGAACTCAACCAGAAATGTTTCTTGGGGAGGATTTGAGCGTTCCTGAAATGAACATAGAGAATAATAAAAATGAATCACAGATCTGTGGGATAATAATCAAAATTATTATCACGTCTTCTCTTGCCAGACCAGGATATTTTATATTTCAACCTTTTGTGCCTGATAAAAAATATCTTTAATAAAACATTCCACATGATCTGTGGTTAACAGGCAACCACTGGCTCTGCTGTTCATACCTCGCTTTTTTGCTTCTGTGTATGGGATTGTTTTAAAAACTTGGAAGACTCCAGGTACGTTTTAGCCAAATGACCTGCGGTATCATATTCATGAGCTTGTTCTTTTGATCAGATAATAGGGCAGTTTTTCAAATCAGTGCATTACTCATACATTGTCTTACCATCATTAGAATGTGTAAAACTTTCCCCAGATATGGGGCCTCAGGCACAGGCTTTGTGCACAGGTTCTACTGAGTGCAATTACATAATTCAAGTCCTCTAAGCTGGGGGTGTGCTGAAGCACCTTGATGATCTGGGAGCATTTTAAAGCTGAAAAATAAAACAAACACACAAGCAACCCATTGAGGGAATTTCTGCTCTGGTTTGTCTTGCGAGGACTTTGAAGGGAATTCACAAATTAATTTTTAGCATGACTGGTTCATCTCTGTAAGCAGGGTTCACCTGACCACACGGGACGCCACAGCAGAAGGACACAGGTTAGGACCAGGAGAGACTTTCTGGCCCCAGACGCAGGAACAAAACCTAAACCCCTCCTGACATTTACGTCTCATCCAGTCTCAAAAAAACAGTGACAGTGATAGCAATTCCAGAGTCTGTCCAGACATCCATTCCACCATTTCACCATTTCTGATGTCCAGAATGACTGCCTAATATTTCACCAAATCTCCCTTGCTACAGTGTAAGGTCATGACTTGTCCTGTCCCCACGGACAGGTTTATTCCCTTCCTCTTCTCAGCAGCCTTTCACATATTTTGAAGATTTAACCATGTTTCACCTCAGCCTTCTCTTTTTTAAACAAGCCCCTCCACCTTTCTTTGCAAGTCCTCAAGTGCATTTCCTCTATCCTTTCCTCTGCTCTGCCCTGGCTCTGATCCATGACTTCTCTGGAATGAGATGCTCCAAACTGGGAACAGTAGGCCTAGGTGAGATCCCACCAGCCCTGTGCTTGGTGCAGTAGGTACCGCTGCCTCTGTATCTGCAAAATGCACGAAAAACAGGCAATCCCCAAGACCACAGACAGTACTGGCTCTGCTTTTTGCCTCCAAATTCCAAACCACCATTACGGACCCAGGAACTGTTCTGAAACTCATGGAAAACTGATGGTTCTCTGAGGGGGTGAGGACCAACCCAATTATCGTGATATTTCTATCCATTTTTAATCTGCTGCTGTGCCTTGGTCCCAACGTGGTTCTGTTCAGGGTGGAGGAAGTAACCCTTTCAAGTATAACTTACAAAGTGTTTGGGGATTTTTCTGGATCAAAGGAGCTATGTAAACACAAGACAACTATTTTTAATAAATGTAAGCAAATGTTGACTCAGACAGCCTTTCTTACAATAGCATCTGATGAAAGAAGCTAGATTGAAACCTGAAAAATGCATGTTTCAATTGGAAACCTAAAAAGCTAGTAAAGTGAAAGAAAATTTTTGAGTAAATACAAGAATGACTGTTTTGCATTTGTGATTTGATGTTAACCTTATGATGGCTAGGGGTTTTCTTAAGTGATATTAAGCATATGCTTCCTGTTTCTTTTCAAACAAAATTTGCCCTACATTTTTTCCCCCCTTTTTATTTAATGAACAGATGTGAAAGGACTGATCATGTTATTTTTCTGGTGATCAGAAATAATGTTCTGCAAGTGAAGACAATTATTCTTGGAACTAACCAGGCCTGTTTATGTCACCAAAATTTATTCATCAAGATTTGAAAAATACATCTGCTTAAAGTGCTGGGACCAACCCATTGCAGTCTGTAAATGAGCTGGTTGGCAAGAAATCTGACCACACATTTAAAGGAAAAGAATAGGTGCTCAACCAAGAGTTAACAAGAGTCTGTTGGGGGGTAAAAAATACACTAGAAAAATGTCACAAGGATTTAACTTTGAAGACAACTAGAGCAGCCTCTTAAAGGGAACATGAAATCCCTGTCTCCTGAAATGTTCATATTATTATTTCATCTGTTTCTGGAAGGGATTCTTTAGATCAACAACACAGGCTCAGTTCCCCCCATCTATCCCTTCATCATTACCTTCCTTACAGACACTGTTCTTGCAGCCTGAGGGATAAATCCTGCAGGATGCTGAGTCTTGTGGCCCCAGATGAGCAGGACTGTGAGCACATGAGTGCTTCCAGCACTAGCATTCACATACCTACAACTCAGCACATCCTAAAGCCCTTGTGGGACCGAGGCCAAGAGGCTCATGCTTTCTCAAGGTTCAGTTCATTAAAGAAAAAAAAAAAATCCAACCTGGATCTGATCAGGGAATCTAGTTTTTGGTCCAGAGGAGCCCACTGCTTATTTGCAGTAGGGTAGTAAACTGCCTTAGCATATCTGGGTGAGTAAGCACTATCACATGCTGGTTTGGGGCCAGCAGAGAAGATCTGGCATGAGCCAAAGAAGAGCCTCCTCCCTGCTATTTTTTGGTTACCCCAAGGTCACTGGGAGTCTGGATCTCTGGCCATGTCCCACAGTGCAACCACTCACCCTCCCCGTGAGCAGCACAGCCCCAGCCACGTGATAGACAGAGGGGTCAGCAACAGCACTGGGCACATCTCCACAGCCCTTCACTGCCTATCTGAGCTCTCCTGATGAGACTCAAATGGGAACCATCTCCATCTGACAGCAGCGTCAAGTTCTGGTCCTGCCTATTTTCAGTGCTCTGGCTCTTCTGGAGACTGCCACTGAGCAATTCCCCTCGTTGAGTGGGCACCTGTGAACCTCCCTGCTGGGAAAATACCCTGGCAGAGGCCCTATCCCCCACCCCCACTTGTTAGGAGCCATGGCTCATCTCTAGGAGAAAGAATAGGGTACCAAGGGAAATAGATGGAAAGGGAAACACATTTTTCACCAGGCAGTGGCTCTGAAAGCTGTGAGCAGCACGCCATGATCACGAGCCACACTGTCACCAGGTACTGAAATGCAGCTGGGGAGCAGGACACTGCAGGCAAGGATACTTAAATGTGCCATTGAAGAGAATCATAGGCAGTCCTTCAGCTGACCTGGCCTTTAGTAGGATTTGAAAGGTGGCATTAATGTCATGCAGGCTTGTAGCCAGAGGGAATCAGCTGTCTTTCTCCTACAGTTTCTAGGGAACAAGACATCTCCAGAGGACAACCCTTTCCCCACAAAGCCATGTCTCCAAGGTTGGTGAGATGAGCTGCTTCCGAAGATCCCTATCTCTGGAAATCAGGTCTCCTGAACCCCAACCAAGCTCTGGCCCCACTGGGGGCTCTGACTGGTAGGGATGGGTTGCCAAATTGGGTTGGGACAGCAGGGTGGGGTAGAGGAAAACTGCTGATTCTGCAGTGCGAAAAGCAGCTGCTGGTGGGACACAGCTCCCCTCTGCAGTGCTGCAGCAGCTGCCCCACACCAGGCAGAGCAGGGCTGCAGCTGCTGTCCCTTCCATGGGGTCTTGGCTCCGGAGCTTGACATGAAGGAGGAAAAGGTGGATCACTTGGATCAGCGGCTCCAGAGGGGCCATGGTGGTGTAAGCAGGAGGAGGCTCCATGCTGAAATGCAGCTGAGATTCCTCTGGTGCAGTTTTGGGGCCCTCTCAGGATGGGCTGTGGGCTGGAAGCCAGGAGATTTTGTTTTTATCCCCGAGTCACCCACTGAGGAACCATCAAAACCTCGTTAAATCACTTTACTGCTATGACTCCCCTGACTCTGCTCTGAGTCAGGACCTCGGGGCCTTGGTGTGACACCACCAGCATTAACATAACCTGAAGTGTTTTGCAGGCTCTCACTCTCATTTGCAGGTCCCGACGGATCAGGCCACCTGCAAAACATCTCTGTGATGACAAATTCAGCTCTGGAGAGACACTGACCTGCAGCAGGCTGAGCAGGGGCATCCTAAAGCCCCAGGTGGGTCATATCGTTAAGGGAAAGTGGATCATCTGCTGTGGGGCCAGAGGAGGGGATAAGGATGGGAGGGGACAGGGCTGGATGGGGCAGAGGGGACTGCTGCATCTGAGACAGGGAAAGGGGGGTTTGCTGTCCCAGCAATGCAGCCTGAGGACTGGGGAACACCGTGAGGCAAAGGGGGACAGGAGGATGCATCCAGCAGGTAGGGAATGAGCAGGTGAGAAACAACTCCAGCACAGCCCAAGGGCCCTTTTCTGAGGTGAACTTCCAGTTTGTGGGAAGGATTCCTGCACCTCACGGTGAGTTTTAGCCTTCCCCACCCCCAGAGGAGACTGTGCATGGCCTTTCTCAACGTCCTGCCCCAAAGTCCTTTAGGAAAACCCAGTGAATACAAATCCTGCACCCACACCGGTGGCTGTGGCAGAATCAGACCTGCTGCTTCTTTCCAGACAACTGCAGAATGGTGTAAAAACGCAGAATGTTGTAAAAAAACAGTAACCTTTGAAGCACACCCTCTGAGTAATTACCCCATTCCCATCTAATGACTAAAAGATGTTATATTCCTCTCTGATATGGCAACAACAAAGATTTTGACCTTATTAAAACCAGCCCATCAGGAAACAACATGTCATCCTTAAAAAAAAACAAACAAAAAAAAAGGTAAAAAAAAGAAATTAAATTCTTTAAAATCCCTGTGAACAGTAATTCAAGATACTGTAGCTGAAGACCCATGATTTGTAGCAGTGTCTGGGTGGTCCTGAGACAGGAGATGACAACATTAGCTCTTTCCTTTGCCCTTCTAAGAAATGCTTTGATGATTCTCTAATATCCTAAGAATATCCCCTGTGATTCTGCAGTGGGACGAGGCAATCACAGAGCTGGGATAATGCATCCCAGTTTTACCCTGGCCCTTGCTAAGAGGGGATAGCTCAGAGCCCTTTGTTCCACCAGCTCTGCACTGACATCTGAGCCAGGATGTGCTCACCATAGTCTAAATAGTGATGTGGGCTCCAAACCATCCCCAAACTCGCCCCCACCCACTGCACACATCTGGCTGTGTACCTGATTTGTGTGTGCAATTAAGGCACTCATCATCACAGCCCAAATAGCCATGGACTTGTTCCACTACTCCTTGGACAGATAATGACTGCATTATTGCAGCCAAAGTAAGCAAGAACATCAAGGGCACAAACACAGATGGGCTTAGCACTGGAAAAACCCTGCCAGTGAAGATTTTTGGGCAACCTGCTGACACAACACATAAGGAGTTAATTTGATGGAGCTGCAACCAGGTGGTTTTGAACCAAATCCCAAGCATGAGTAGAATATCTGTTTTTTTGCCTGTATTTTGCAAACTGCCTGCTCTTACCAATACAGCCCCACATGCAAAAGAATTTATATTTTTGGGGTGGTCAAAACTGTAATCCATATTTTACATCTCGGGCTCAACCTTTCAATTAATTAGAACCAGAGTGACTCCGTCTGCCCTTTTCTCTGTGTACTCAAGTGTTTGTTTGGCATTGTGTGGGCCCTATGGCTCAAATATTTTTTGCAGATGCACAGAATTAACCATGCATGTTTAGATGTGCTTGGGGAACACATACACTCGTAGAGATGTATATACTTGACCCTGTCACTTTTTTGTTAATACTGTAAAAGACATCAACTTGCCCCTCCAGATTTTAAAATGATTTAGAATAGGTGGTAGTGGGGAAACACCTAACACATCCTGTCAAATTAAGTATTTTCTTGGAGACTGTTCTCTAAGATAAAATTATTTCAGCTATAGAGATGTCTGTGCAATGTATTAAGGAATAAAATGAGCAACCAAAATATAAACTAGCTTAAATGGATGTGCAATATACTGCATGTTTCCACTTGATTTTAATTTTCATTTTCCTTCTCCCTGTTCTTTTTCCATCTCTACATAACAGTTTTTCGCTTTGCGTAGTCTGTATCACATTTTTCTTTCTAATTCACTGGGCTCACTTTCTTGCTCACTGCTTGTATTTTTCCAGTGTCTCTCTCAGTAAGAATAATTAAGATTGGGTCAGATCTTTGAACCTGTTATTTGGAGCACTGTCGAATTCAAGCTTGTACCACTGAATGAAAGTACTGGCCTCTTTTACTTGCCAATAGACTCACTTATAAAATAATAAAAGAAAAGTTCACAGAGCACCTCTACGAGGCACATTGAAGTGCTGCATTGGCCACAAGGTTTGGGTTCCTCCTGCTGCTGGCAGAGCAAATACGGTGACAGCAGTCACAGGACAAACTCCTACTCAAGCACTTTCAAACCCTCTGAAAGCCTGGAGATGCCATCAGTGGCTCATAAAAAGCTGCTCGCTGGCCTGCAGGGCTGGAAGGACTGAGAAACCTTTCCCTGCCAGGTGTCACAACTCAGACCCTGAAGTGTCTCTGCAGATCTGAGCTTCTGAGAGCGTGGTCTGCAGCACGTCTCTCCATGGCTCTGCCACATGAGGCATCCCTGGCACCCAGCAGCTCCCAGGCACTAAGCCTGGCTCCCTCAGCCTGGGCTCAGGCCCCAGGTATAAAGCTCACTTTGTTCAGTTAAGCTATTCAGGAATTGTGAAGAGGCAAGCTGAGCGAAACCTGAATTTGTCCTGGCATTTTCGTAATTGCAAGAACCTGGCTTTTACAGCATCAAAACCATATGAATTCAAATAAATCCTACTTCTCCTTCATCCCAGTGAGTAACTGGACTTAGACCAAAGCTGCCCTTCGGGATCCTGCTGGGTTTCCAGCCCGCAGTGCACCCCACGCTCCTGGGAGTGTAAGGAATCCAATTTCCTCTTGATTCACTCCACAATGAATCTGTCTTATTAGATACCACAATATAACTGTGGTTAAACCCCTCCTATAAAGCAGCTGCCCACCACAATAGCAATGTGGCCTTATTCCCTGTCATACTTTTCCTCACTTCATTTTCCAGGGCGTGAAACTCACGAGTCAGAAGGGGAATAGCAGAACCAGAAATAAATCCCATACCCCTTACCTTTTTCCTCTGGGCTAGCACTGACAGTGTTGTGTGTTTGCACTTCCCCTGAATTTCAAAGACGTTTCTCTTTCTTTACGGTAACTCACTGGAAGATGATTTTTAAAATATATTTTATGGATTTTACATAACTCTGCTAAGAGGAACAGCAGACTTGTAATTTTCAGGGCTTAGATACTGCTGGATATGTAGGTCACTCAAATAAAAAGTTCCAACATGGAGTTGTGGCGTTTGAGCAGGTTTACTCTGGCATTTTTTCCCTTGCCAAAGGAAAACCTTCTGTATCCAGAACTGCAATAGAGGGAGTGCAGGTGCTTGACTACCCATTCACGTTTGAGGAATCCAACTCAGCCTGGGCATGAGCCCATTCAGCACTTTTTACTGTCTGCAACTGCAGTGAGCCTTGAGTTAACACAAACCACTCCTCACCCACCCTAAACTGCAGGCTAAATGTGCTACTAGGTATTGAATTTTCTCTGCCTGTTAAACCAGACAACTTATTTTTCAGCTGAGTGAACATAAAGAGTGTTGTAGAGCTATGTTAAAATGCAGCTCAGGTTTAGAGGAATTACCTGAGGGTACTGAGTGCATTTTCCCATCTTATCTCTTTGATAAGAGGCAGAGAACTTTTATTTGTGTGGGTGTATGTGCAATAGATAATATGCCATGAGGAGTCATTGTTCAAGACTCCAAGAAGCCAATGCTCAGAACATCTGGCTAGTGAAAGCCCTGGACATGGAAAATATAAATGTCAAGGCTCATATTTATAAATTGGAAGGGCCATGACGACATCTGCTAACAAGCTTCTTCCAGAGCCCATTTGCTGTACATGGTTATTCACAGGCAACAACAAAAGCATGCAGGGATCACATGCATGGTCTGCCCTTCCTTTCAGGAACACACGCTCCAATAACACACAAATGCTCTGTTCTCACAACACAGAAATACAAATGTTTGCAAACCTCACTGCAAAGCTCTTGCATTCCAGACCACAGTGGGACACACACTGCTGGAACGGGCTAAAAATAGCTGGGGAAAAAGCCTTGCTTTAACACAGAAGACAGTCAAAGTCACTTAGCGTTAACTCTTTCAGTGAAATAAGCACCCTCCTTTTCTGCCTGGCTCTACAGGAGACACTTTGTACTATAAGTCTAATCCTGAAGCCTTGTTTTTATGACTGAGTAGTTGTGGATGGGAATCTCAAGACGTTAAACAAAGCCTAACCTATTTGACCACGGTAGCTCAACACTAACATTAAAACAAACTACAGGTAAAAGAAATGTGATCCTATATTTGCAACCACAGGCACCTTTTCTTCAGCTTAGTGGCAAATAAGTGCATTTCTGAGGCCTGAGAAATATAAAATTGATCCAATGAGCTTATGCGTGAGCATAAACATTTTGCTAATGACTTATTGTAGGTGTCTAGACCACAGTTCACCCCAATGCTCTTGGCACTGGCCACTGCCACAGAGGCTGCTCACAAGGCTGCCAAGTTGTCAAGAGAAGGAAAAGCTTCAGCAGAAAGAGCCTGGACAGCTTTATGATACCCATGAATTTAGCAGAGAAGGGATTCCATGCTGTCTGTCCAGTCTGCAGTACAGCCGGACACACATACACCTATATGAAAATGGTAGGAAAAGCAAAGATGATGAAGTAACATGGAGGAGATGCACCTCCTGGTCAAAAAATGAAGGTGGAAGATGCCTAGCTCTGCCTCCCTCTTACTGCAGTCTGCATCAATGTCAGGTGACAAGAATATACGAGATACAAGGGAGACATGTCCCCGCCTCTAAGAGATTCTGCTGAAGGCTGCAGGCTCTGTAACACCCCATTTTAATTGGCTTGGCCAGACTGCAGAGCAAAGTGCAGTGCTTGTGTGATCACAGCCTCCTGCAAACTGAGCTCAGAGAGGTGGGTGTGAGTCCAGCCGATGGAGATGCAGGAGGGGTCCCTTCCATATCCTTTCTCCAGGGCCCATACAAGCATGTGCAGCCAGAGTTTAAAAAGGCAGGTAGAAAGAGCACTGGAGAAAGACAGAACTGAAAAGTTAACAGGTTGTAGAAGTCCTGGCAGTGAATGAGGAAATGAGGCTGCACTGGCTGAGAAACAGCACAACAAGTTGGGATCACAGAGGAAGAGATCATCTAAACTCAGCTGCTGCTGCTTCTTGAAACTGAATCCTAAGAAAACACTGTATTTGTGCTGCATCAGACAGATCTTAGGCAGCTTAACAAAGTTAGCAGCTGTAGGGCTGTGTCCAGCCCCAGTCAGAAATACAGCAAGCTGGGACAGATATAAATAGATAATAAAGAACTATCTTTACCCAACACATCTCAAATGAGAAGTAGAAAACAAGAAAAGAAAAGAAAGCTCTTCATAGACTCCATAAAACATCTTGCATTGTATTTTCAATCTTAATCAGCATTGAGGAAGAAAGAGCAGAAAGCGCTCTTGGATATCCAGTGCTGAAAAATACCTCATTGTTCAAAAATCCTAACTTGTGTGCTCCAATTCTGTTACTCGTTCGCCTTCGGAAATATGGATTTAATATTCATGATGGATTTAAATTTCACTAAAATAAAATACCTAACGCATTACCAATACAGAATTTAGTTTAATGAAACAAAACTGAAATCTATACACAAATTACGTTTCCAAAAGACTTCTGTGTTCTTTAATGATTTTACTTTCAGGTATTTATAGCTTTCATTAAAACAGCATTTGCATACTGTTCTTCATATGAATTGGTCATACTGGTGCTGAGACACTTAAGCAACAGGGAAAGTAAACATGCAAGGCTTTTGCTTGTTTTCTCGAATTTTATCTGTATTTGTTTCATCCCACAGTGGCAGCACATTGTTAAGAACAACAGAACAAAGTGAAACACACGGATCTTTTTGTGTCTTTAGCAGGTCAAAGTGAGGCTGCACATCTTTTCTGCCCCATCTGGAGGATTACAAATTAACTCTTAGACTTTACCAGGGGAAAGAAGTTATCAGTCATGGCCAGCTGACAGTGAAGGTCTATTAGCACAGAGATGCTACAGGTTTGGACATGAATGTCAGGACTTCCCATCGTTACTGAGATGCATTAGAGAGCTGTGTGCTGAGGCCAGGTTCCACAGCTTTAATTAATATATTCTGTGCACTCTGACCAACCTGATAATCCAAGAAGCCTCAATAAAAACCATCTAGGGAGGGAAGATATGTCATCACCGTATCATTTGTTACAGTCAGGAGATTTACCTCTTGTTTTTACTGTGCTGAGTTACACCGTGCTCCTATTTGACTTTCACTGGAGGGCTCGTGTACCTGGGGCTGTGCAAAGGGCATGATGACAGAACTGCCAGAGCCAGTGCTTCTTTAAAGGAGGCATTGAGCCACCTGCTCACCTTAAAGGGGGATCAAATGGAAACAGAACAAAACTAAGGAGGGGAACATGCAGTATTTCCCTACACTTGGCTCTCTGCTCAGGAGGAGCTGAGGATGCCTCCACAGAAGCAAGATGGCATGTCTGAGAGAGGCGGGCAGCACTGGGAGAAAGAAGGACCAACTGATGCATTGCTAAACTGCCCAAAATGTTTTCTTGTGGAAACTGTATATCCACCAGGGTTCAAAAAAGAACTGGGCAAACTAAGAGCAGAATTTAGGCCAGTTCAAGATACAAAGGTTCACCTTCCACAAAGGAACCAGGAGAGAGCATTTGTCCAGGAGGTGTTTTGGGACCACTGTGTCACTGAAAACTCTTGCACCCAAACTGACAAACCCTGAGGCTTGGATGACTGAAGATATTTGTATGCCATGCCCTGGAGCCTGGGGGTACTCACTGATAGGGACTGGGATCAGGAAAGATTCCCAAGAAAGAAATCCTGCTGGGGGAACAGTGAAGGAAATGTTCCCCTGGCAGGAATGTTCCCCTGGAACACAGAAGTGCTGGAGGAAAATCAAGGGGGCACCCAACCTAGTGAAGCCCCAGTTAGCTAAGAGGTGGGACAAGGGAGGGAAGGTGGGACTCCCAACACACCCACACTCCTGCTGCTCCTGGCTGCTGGAGCAATCCCACAGGGAGACAGGCTCACTACAAGACAGAGAGGTGCTGAGGCTGTCCTCATCCCTGGTTGAACACAGGGCAAATAAATGCAAAGGTGACACTGCTCCCTTGGCTGCACAGGCTGGAGGAGGCAGTGATCCCCCTCCCCACGAGCATCAGGAGGCACTCCCCGAGCAGTGTCCTGACCAGGGAGGCAGACAGGGTAATTTAAACAAACAAGGCCCCAGTGATGGAAATTTCAAGCTCAAAGCTACCATATGGAGGGAAATCATCTGACCACAATTTACCTGTTAGACTTCAAAGGTGTCTAGGTCTCCTTTAAATAAAAGCAGTCTTTTCTTTAATGAAGTTAAGTACTGTATTTCAGCACCATGTGTTGTGAAAAGGAAGCAATTTGGATTAATTTACTGAAATTTACCTTTCAGATGCAGTTAAGTGGAATTAAAAGTTTGTCTGAGTTGACAGAGTTCTGTTTTCCATCACTGCATTGTCTTGAAAGAAAGGATAACAGGCTAAGTGTTTAAATTCCATCCAAACTGATAAGGTTCACTCTGTACAGGCAAACTCAGTATAGTTTATTACATATTGTCTCCCTTCATCCATCACTGGTATACATTTTCCCCCTAAAACAACTGTTTCTTCCAAAATAAATTGATATTTGTGGTGTTATTGCATTCATCTGGGGTTGAATAGTCTGCAGTGGGCTATCAGAGAGCTGCCATTTCTACTTACAGGGAGAATTCATTTCATTTCCCACTAATGGCAGCTTTTGCAGGGCTGAGCTTACATCTGGGACAAGAATTTCTTTTTTTCTCTTCTGAGAACAATTCTTTTCCCTTAATTTCTTTCCTGTGTGTGTCCTTAGCCTCTTCCCAAACATCACCTTCACCCAGATCTCTTTCTTGGCAGCAGTAATTAACTTGCCCATTGCATCCTTTCTACTTTTTTTCTTCCCACCACTGTACTTCTCTCTTTCACATCCCCTACCTGCGATTGCTCCTTCTAAGCCTCACCCCTCCTGCAACACCCTCCCAGTTAATAACTCCCCTCCCTCCTTTTTCCCAGGAGCTTTCCTCCCTCCTTGCCTTAGGTCCCAGGATAACTCCCCCCAACAGCTGGGAGAGGTTCTCTATTCTCCTGGGCTGGTTTTGTTGGTAGCCTTGAACCATTTGCCTGCTACAACAAAGGTGCAATCCTGACCTGCCCTTCACTGACCACTCTGAAACCTCGCAGGCATTTCTCTATTCTTTCAATTAACTGAGCATCTTGTCATGAAAAGCCAGTGAATGATGTGTAATTAACAATTTATATCATATGGGGAAACCCAGCTGACACAGTGTCAACAGGAACAATGATACTCTGTACGCCAAACTGCAGCCTTGCAGCCTGAGGGTTTTGCCTCCCCACCCCGCTCCCCCAGCTGGGTTTTGGCTATGGGAGATAGGCAGGGTTTGAGTTTTGTCTAACTTCAAGTTTCTCCCAAGGACAGACTTCAGATCTGCACACTTCTGCAAAATCAAGTAGTTGAATTAAAAAAAATAATAATCTTGCTACTTGAAATCTCCATTTAATTTTGATTCTTGACAAGCCATTTCAAACAGAAACTGCAGTCAAGCAGGACTTTTTCAGTTTGTTTAGATTTTGGGGGAAGGAAGCAGAAGGGAGAGGAAACCACACTTTTCATCAGCATTTTTTATTTTTTAATAGCCTTCAGTGCAGCCGATTACCCAGGAGATCAGCAAATCTCAGCTCTGTCAAAGACAGGGAGGAGACAGAGCAGAAGCTTTCTCATCTTCCAGAGCAGTACTAACCCTCCAACACACAAATCTAAACACCGTCCACCCAGGGGTGCCAACTCAAATGCCTCAGCTGTTAAGACAGAACAAAAAGAAAAGGACAATCTCCAAGGTACAACTGAAAGTAAATACTAATAATGATGTGTGGCATCAAATGATGACTCATTTTTCACGAGGCCTTTTCAGATTGTAGCCATAACCTTGGATCAGACCCGAATGACTGAGAGCTGAAGTCTTAGTGGAACCATTAATTATGGATTTCCTGGCTTTTATAGGTTGGAGTCAGACCTTTGATGTTCCTTTAAGATTGTTCTCCTGTGTTCATTTCCTTTGTTTCTGTGTTGGTAGCTTAAGAAAACACCCTAAGATTTCCATGGAAGTGTATGAGATCGCCTAGAAATGCATAGTCCATAAAAGCCCTGCAATTCATGGCTCATAAAATCCTCTAATCCATGGTCAATAAAGCTTTGGAAAAGAGCTGTATGAACCACAGTCATTTCACAGTTCAATGAGGTTCATACAGGAATCAATAACCTGGTTTAAATTCGCCTGGATCTGTCCTCCACCTGTATATTTCTCTTTGACTTTTCATGTTGAAAGGCAGCTCCAGCAGCTGAATTCTGGGGACCTCGCAAAGAAACAATGAGCTTTATGCAGCTTTCCCCCAAAAGCCGTAACAAAGACCTAAATCCCTCTACTTTGTCTCAAAGGTGAATAATTCAAGTTTCAGGTGACAACTGGTGAGTTAGGGAACGGGAAGAACAACCATTTGAAAATATGGGGCCATAGCTCATACTAAATGCAGAGACCTCAGTCCATACAGAACATGGGGGACTCCAACCGAAGTGTATGCAAACGGCAAATGGATTTTTGGGACAGGCCAGAGGGAGAACTCCCTAGTATACCAATTACCCTTCAAAAATGAGTGCTATGTCTCACTGTTCTAACATTACTGAGGCAATGCAAAGAAGTCCACAAGTTTCTCTCCTGCACAAGTAACACTCTGTTGACTGAATGATCAGCCACACTGCTTGTTTCCTCCCAAAAATGATCACCATACAAGGTCTGGTCACAGACACACATTTCTGCTCTTTTCTTGCCAATCAGAAAGGAACCAGTTAGAGAGAACTCACTGTTTATTGCTTTGTGCAGGGTCCAGCTTGCAATTAATGCTGATGAAACCCAACTGCCAAAAGCACAATATGCAGCAGCTGATTTATGAAAATTGAGACCCCATCCAATCTATGGGGAAACCAGAGCTGGTTGTGAGTCTCTGATTTAGTGAGCTTGTATTTTTTGTGTTTTGTATTTTTTGTTTTGCTTTGTTTCCAGGAAAATACCAGAAGTTACTCCAGAACTGTAGAAGCACTAAACCATCTGAAAGCACTAAGGCAGGCTTCCCTTCTTCCAGCCTTTCCTCATTTCTAGGCCTGTGATTTCCCACTAATATCTCCCTGGGATCTTTCAGCAAGGCAGGCAACACACAGTGTCTGGTTCATCACCAGCATAGTGGGAGCAGAAACTTGTGTTTCCTCACCCCAATCTCTGCCCTTGTGAAATGGAAATAGAGGGATAAAAGGCTTTGATTCAGTTGAAATCTTACAGGAGCATGGAGCAAATAATTTAATTCTAACTTTTGGAACTACCTCTTAAATACCTTTTCCTAGGTGCATTTAGTAAAACCAGCAAAAGGGACAAAAATCCATAAGCACCAGTTCAAGCTCCCAGCTGCACATTTCCACTGCCAATATCCAGTATCCTTTCAGGATAGATAGGACAGGGGAATGAGGATTGTGCCCAAGTGCCAGGCTCTCACCAGATCTATTTGAACACCTCACTTGTACAACACATGAGGAACTAGACCACAGACCCTTGTGAAATGTTGGGACATTATGGGACACTACAAGTCAGCAGCCCCCAGACAGGACAGAAAAGTCCCTTTTATTTGAGGCACTCAGCTATGGTGAACCAAATGCCACTTAGTTCATGCTTAAGCATCCTCTGTGGAGGGGATCCAACCACTGAACACACTTTGAAGAGAAAATCCATGAATCCTGCTTACAAGGCTGGCACTGAACTCAGAAACAGACTTATAACTTTAAGACTAATATGCACCACCTTAATAGCAACCCTTACATCATTCACCCTGAGAAAACAATAAACTACAAAAAATGAGGTAACTGCTCCATTAAAAGGAATGAATAAAAAATAATAGTAATAATAAAAAAAATTTGAAAACACAAATATGTGAAGCTTTTTTTCTTAGCAAAGGGAGAAACATCTGAGAGACTTGCAAGGAATTTAGGTGTTATGAAAATGGGAATACATAATGCTCAAAGACAATAATTATATGTGTAGATGAGCAGCCAGTTCCCAAAATATTACTTAGTTCCTTTTACTTGTTAGAAGACCAATAAACATTGTGGCTGTTTATCTGCCCATGACTTGGCCTGGATAAAGGAACTAAGAGCTTTAGAGGTGGGAGAATAAATCACCCAGGAATCCTAAAAGCACACATTGAGAAGCCCTGGTCAAACATGAAGGCTCTTATTCAAACACTGAATGGGAGTTTTTAACCTCAGACCAAAATTGGAATAGCCATGGAAAAGTGCCTACCTCCATTCTCTTCACAGAGAGGATTTAATTAAGTACTTCATTTTGCTTCAGTTTGCTATTTTCAGTGCAGTCTGAGATGTTAAAACAATTCAGCCCCACAAAACAGTTAAGAAGGTTGAAAGTCAGATTTTTCAGAATCTTAAAAACTCTCAGGAATATTCTGTATAGTTGGAAAATGGGCAAGCCTTGGGGCCGAAAAATGCCAGTACAGACAGGAAAAGAATTATTGGAAGAAAAAGGACAAGCACAGAGTATTTTCTATTGTTGTTCTTTTCCTGTTTTTCACCCTGACAAGTCTTTGTTTCTGTGTATCTTAAATTTTTCAAGCATTAACCTTTTTTTTCCCTCTTTACTTTTTAATCAAACCTGCCTATGAGCATGCCTGTTTTCCTCCCAGCTCTTCATTAGGCTACGAAAACATCATCTCACTGCCTGTGTCTCCCAGAGAGCCTTTGTCCAACCCTCCCTATGGTCTAATCAACTGGGATCTGCAAAAAGCATTGAGATAGGAGCCAGCAGGAAGAGGACATGGACCACAGCAGTCATGACTCACCTGTCTTCTATCCGAACCCAGAGGTCATTGAACTGCCTCTGGCGATGGTGCTTGTGCTGCTTCTTGTGCCATTTCTTCTGCCTGCCAAACTCCTCCAGCTGGCTGATGCTGTCAGGCAACAAGAGGTGAGGAGACAGGCTGTCTTCTTCATCCATCTGCTGAGGCTTCAGGGAAGGAGATGCCAGTGGGACCTGCTCAGAAAGCTGGACAGGGGGCAGGGCTGTCACTGAGGGTCCCTCCAAGGCTGGGCTTGTCTTTGTCGTCCTTGAACTGCAAAACACAACGTTTAAATATGAGCAAAGGAGGAAGGGTGCCAAAACAAAGGTGAAAGAAGGAGACTGCACTGCTTGGTAGGTGCCCCTGACTGCTGAGAAGGTGTACAAGGCTTTTGCTCTGGGGCAGCCAGTAAAGACAGCACTGGCATTTCCTAGGAAGCTTACAAGTAAACACTTAACTGAAAAAAGGGGAAAAGGCAATAGATACTCTATTGCTGTTTTCTGGCATTTTGATGACTTCTTAGAGGCCTTAGAGTCTGTGGTAGGAGTCAACGTTGCCTCCCCTGCTGGGCTGAAGGTCCAATGACAAAACTCTCTCCAAGCTGGCAAATTACTCTCTTTGAGGAAAGAGAAGCTGATCTTAAATTAAAGAGATAACGCAAGTCATCTCATTATCTCTTCTTGTTTGTTTTTTTTTTCCCCCATTATCTGTAGAAAACAAGTCATTGTTTTAACTGCAACAAGAATTATGTCTCCTCATCCAGTCAGGATTGGGGACAAGGAAGCCTACCTAGGCTGATGACAGAAGCGTGGAAGCATGGAAGCTTGGCAGCTGGGATGCAATACGTGAGACCTGAACTCCAGCAGGTAATGAAGAAAAAAGGGGTAAATGACCTGCCCAAAGCCTCCTTGAAACAATTCTGCCAGAGCTCTTCAATCCTGTCTCAAGTATTACCACCTCTTGTACATGACTGGAATGATGCAGGAAAAGACCTTTTATTTTCATCTTCTAGAGTTTCACTGATTTTAGAAGTGAATATAAACTCTCTCCTTTGGTATGCAGCCATGTGAATTTATTGTGAGCTAAGATAGTTGAAACAAAAATCTAATAAACCAGGACTGACATAAAGTTATTTTTCCCCCCAACTTCAGCAGAAGTTCATATTGAGTCTTAATTGCAAGAAATTTTCCTGTTTCTGGGATGGGCCAATGAGTTGTATGTACAGAAAATGGAGAGAATTAATAGGCAATATGAAGCTGTGGTCTGCAAAACTATTTCTATTACATGGATGCTATGACTTTTATGACAGAAACAATTAAAGCCACGTGAAAAATTTTGCCTCCTGAGTGAAACCAGTAAGACATTTTAATGAAAAAGTAATAAAAAATCCTAAACTTCATTGGTGACAATGTACAAAATGTGCCACAAGTGAAACCACATGTTTCATTTATGGAACATTTTGTTCTCTTCCAAAAAAGTCACATCTACTACTAATGGAAGCTTTTTTTCTTTTGATTCTCTTGAAGTCTGTTACAATACCAGTCTTGATGCTCACCTCTATTTCCACTGCATTGTGTTTCATCCAAAAGCCCTTCCAATACCTACTGATAGTTAATTATTGTTGCTACGAGACTCACTGCCAAATACTACAGTAACTTTGTCACTTGTAGCCAACATTCATGAAGTTCTTCAGAGATCATACAACAGATAGAGAAAAAAAGAAAGTTTTCTAAAACTAATTCCAAAAGTCTTCATGGTTGGTTTTATTAATAAAACACACAAGAAAATCCCTTTTTTTAAAAAATTCTTTTCCCAAGCATTCAGACTCCCAGTGAGTCCTTTCCAAACTCATTCATATTCACTCCATGCTCTATTTTATATCCCAAATAGATCTGCTGGTTCTGCATTTTTTTCCCCATTTAGACTTTCTTTCACGTTTCATCTTGAGGGTGAATTTTCCCCAGTGCTGCAATTTCTTTTGAGAGTTCCTGGTGCTCTCCAAAGCCTTTAAGAATTCCTCGGCTATGGCACAGGCTCGTGGCTGAAGCAAAGCCATCTCCAGACTCACATAAATGAAGAGGTGCTCACAGGTTTGCACTGGGGGGGTCTCTCAGGCCACAGTGGAGAGTTCTTAATTTTTTTATCCAACCACGATGGTGGATCAGTGAAGTATCGACATCAAATGCAGCCATTTAGCAGCTTGGAGGCTAACACAGTGTGAACTTGGACAGGAGAGTTTAGGTAGGTAGGAGGGACCTGGACCAAGCACCTACAGACATCATGTGGCTCCTGAGATGGCAGCAGGGTGGCAGGAAGCCACTGGAACTGAGCTGTAGCCAAGATTTCTGTTTCCATTGACTTCCTTCTCCATGCCTCACGCTCTGATCAGCCAGTAACTCCCTGAGATGCTGCAGGCAGGAGCAGTCCCTGTGTGCCAGCTCAAGGCTGGGGCTGCCTTTGATTCCTTGAGTGGTCTTAGGGATATCTGAACACGTACTTTCCACCTTTTAACACCTACTATTTTCTTACACGTGTTTACCTTGCTATGAGCTCCCTGTAAACTGGAACCAGTAGAGAGGTGTTTTTATGGGTTGAGATTTTACAAACCACTTAAGACGACTGGCAGCTCCCTTCTTATTAAAATTAATGACTTTGGGCATCAAAATCCCAGTGGTGGCTTTGAAAGTTTCTAGCTTAATTGTTTCCACTACCATCACATGAGCCACAGGTTGTAAACTTGATATTTCAGAACATTCTTTGGGAAGAGAATAAATAAACACTGGAGAAACGTTAAAATGCTGTAACCTGAAGAGGGTTATAAACTAACCACCAGAATGTTAGAGGTGAGTCAGGGGGAATAGATCCACTGTGGCAACTGCATATTACATTTGGTTGATATTTGTTCCATTATGCCTGCACTAATTTTTTTTTTAAATTATTAGTATCTGCTAATAATTGCACTGAGACCTAAGAAGGACTTTTGAAAACTGTATGTTGATGCCTGTTTGCTCATCTAAAAGAAAAGACAGTTAGTTTTAAACTGATTTAATAAATCAGTTACAGTAATTATACTATATTATATATATAAATAATAATTACAACAAAAATAAACAACAAATATTATAAAAATACAGTTAATTCATTATCAACCTGGTTCTTTTCAAATATGACTGTCATCCTACAGACTTTCTACCAGAAGGAAAATCAAAACAGAATATGGATATTTCATCCAAATATATTGCAAGACTATTTAAAGATGTTTATTTGATAACGGAAAGATTTCCTATAAGATGATAATTTCCCCACTGATTTTGGTAAAAAAATTATTAATACAAAGGGCTTTAATTTATTAACATTCTGGACTTATTCCCCTAAAAAAATAATGGCAAAAACCTGCCATCTGCAATCAGATGCCTGCACAATTGATCTCTGCATTATGTGAAGCTTTACTGTTAAATTCAACTGCTCATTTCATGGACTATTTCGTGCCTTTCCCCTGGTCTCAGTCTCTGTGCACTCTGTTAGCACAGCTGCACTGTATGAAACCATGGGGATATAATGGACTTTTTTTTTTCCATTCCTTCACTACTGCTGAGACAGCTTTTCAAGATACATAGTTATTCTTCAAGTCAGGGAAAAAGCAAGGCTAGTTTTCAGTTTGTGAAGCCACAGTGCCTTTTCCGAAGAAAGAGTGAGAAAGTACCACCCAAATATCTTGGTCCACAAGATCTCAGAGATTTTTCATGAATAACTTGATGCAATTCCAGGCTTAGAGGTTCCACCCATTTTTAAATGTATCATTCCCACACAGGGTGGTCTTGAAGAAATGAAAATTATTTCAGGCCCTTAGGTGGGTTCTCCTCATCTCTGACCTTAATTTCCTTCCCTGGGATGTGCAGTCCTGCAAAACGAGTTCTCTAAAATAACCGAGTCCAAATATGAAAATTTTGGTGTCTCAACAAATATCCTATGTGGCTTAGTCCTAAGGTACAGAAAACAGTGAAAACAGGAAAACATTTATTCTTGCTAGTTCTTGAAAATGCTTATTCCACGGACAAAGACCTCTGTGGTTTTCTTTTGCTTCTGGTGAAATTTGCCATCCTTTTCTAATTCTTTTCAAAAATAAACAAAACAAAACATGTAAGTTGTTTGGACTGAGCTGGATGCTCCATTAGACTGCCTCAGCATTTCTCTCTCTGCCTTGTGGTCTGCAGTGTCACTCTGTGCTGACACTGACCATTGAAAATTGACTCATTGCTGGGACATGTTAGGGCTATCGAGTGGATCTGGTCAGAAAAATAACATCAACACCATATGATGTTCTTCAATATATTATTTTCATACTTCCCAGGCTTAAAACTGCACAGATTAGGCAGGGGAGACCCCAGTAACGCCTCTGCCCCTGACCTGCCAGAGTAACACCAGCAAAGTTTGGACTGAGTCCCATCAAGCCTCCCCATGGACTTCCACAGGGCCAGGGAGGGACTTGCCCTTGCTGTATGCCTTTGCTGATGATACACATCTTCCAGACAACAAAATCATCAATCTAATTTTTTCAGCAGTCTTGTGGTAACATCTCTGTTCCCTCAGATATGCGCAGAATCTTCCGAAATCCCAGCCTGCCAATTTGTTACTTGCATCCTGACTTTACAGCATGAGCAATGGAAAAGTTTTGCTCAGGAGACTGCCATGCTTTGCAAGGGCTTCCAAGCACAGCAACATCACTGAGGTTTTCTTGCTTCAGTTCTCAGAACTGTTGGACAAGGGAGATTTTGTTTCATCAAGAGAGAAGCCACGGCGATAGCAAGGAATGTGCGATGTGGCAGCTTTATCCTCGTGCCACCGTTCCTGGGATGCAGGCGGCTGACGGCCAGACAGCGAGTTAAAAGCCTTTTATTGTGGATGGATTCTCATAAATTCCAGTTGGGGTGTCTTTGTGAAGTCAGGAATTCGTCAGCCCCTCGCACGCACCCTCGCTCCCCTCGCCACAGGCCACGGAGACATCTGCTCCTGGCTTTGCTTTCCCTACACATCTCTCTGAGAGAGTCATGCACATCCACAAGATGGGCACCACAATGTCCTGTCCAACATCGGGTTTTGCTTTTTTTTCTCTCTTCCATGCTAGGATAAAGCTCAGACTTTCAAAGCTCTTGGGAGAGAAGCAAACAAAAGAGAAAAGCAGGCAGAAATCCTAACCCAGCACAGTTTACAGGGCCTCTTTCCAGTGATGGGAAGTGTGGATTGAGACTCACATAACCAGGTGACACCATGGACATAATGTCCGCCCTAAGACGAAAAGCATAAATATATTTTACTGCAAAAGAGAGTAACTGCAAAGCAGAGATCAGAGAGTTAGATCCTCCCCATACTTAAACTTTATCTGAGCTGCTTCAGGCTAAGTGCTGTAAATTACTCAGGATGAATTTGGGCTCAAGAGACAGCAAAAGAGAAATCCCTGATTACTCCTGTGAAATCCCCGCTTATTCACTCACCTGATCAGCTTAATTATAATGAGGTTATTCTATTTAGGATGTAGTTGCCTTAGGCCTTTACACTGAAGTTAAAACTTCTTAACAGAATTTGGAAACAAAGTTGTTTTTTCATTTTTTTGCACCATAGTCAACTACATCTCATGAGCACTTAAATTAGGTTAAGTAGTTAAGTAGTTAAATTAGATTACCATCCACCCCAAACTTGGATGGTATCTCTATGCTCTGAATCCATGTCAAACAATTTCTCTGAGAAGAATCACTGTTGCTTAAGAACTGTGACCTTAGTTTGGAAACAAATTCAGTCCTTCAGCATACACACATATATATGTACAACTCTGTGCATAAATGAAAAGTTTGTGATGTGAAGATATTCACATGGACTGTAATGTTTTTGGTCTGAAACTGTAAAGAAACTATAAAGTAAGAGGAGCAAATAAAACTTTTGTATCTATTCTGTTTCATTAGAAGTGGAGTTGGTGTAAGGCACAGGAGAAGAAATGCAAGCTTTCTGCACTTGAGAGGCTGAATTTGCTGAAAAAAGAGAGGGCAGCTGTAACATTTGTAACATGTCATTTCCACATTTTCATGTGAATTCTTTCAGAAAACTCAAAATGTTTCATTTCAGCATTTTCTGAACAAAGCTTCTAATTTTTTTTTAGTCTTCTGTTTTCAAAGACTTACATGCTACAAAGTGCCCTTTTTTTGTTCAGAAATTGATTTCAATTAAAAAGAAAAACCCAACTAATATATAAAAATGACAAAACCCAACAAAACCCAATTCCTGCCTTCAAAAGCATCCTCAAAACGTTCCATTTCAAGTTGCTCTGAACTCATTTTCCCTTCTCCATTTTTTTGGTTCAGTTCTTGAACTGAATAATCCTTTGTTTGTGCATCTTTCATGAAAACTCTGAGAGCTGCACGCTCCAGCCCCAGAGGATGGGCTGTGCCCTCAGAGGAAGGATGTGCTGACCCTCCAGTCTTGTTTCCATTTTCCACACAAATAGCAAATAAGAACCTTCTTTGCTCATGGTACACTCACCTCAGGCTCTATTCCCTAAAGCTCCACAGTCTTATTACCACCACATCAATTTAGTGCTAAGCTATTTCTGCCTGGGTAGTTCAGCTTAAGCAAAATATTCACAATATAGGTATTTTTGGTGCCTCAGTATCTTATAGAAGTGGTACTTAAAGCTCCTTGGATAGAATCCCTGTCCCATAGGTCTAGATGGGCTTTTTCCTGCTCAGGCATCCCGGTTCAACATGGGAGCACAGAGATATGCAGCTGTCCTGGGACACCTGGAAGTCTCCTTCACAGAGGAGAGGGAGGCCTACACATTCAAATTTCAACTCTGTATGTCCATGCAGCACCCAAAGGCTTGCTACATAAAGTTAACTAAAATGTTTTACTGTCTGATAATAAAATCTTGACAGCTGAGTTTGCAATGAATTTTAAGAAGCTGACCGACAAAAAAACCCCAACCAACCAACCAACCAAAAACCCAACCAAAAAACCCCAAATAACAACCAAAACACCAACCAAACTGGCTGCTTGATTTGATTCCACAGTAGAATTACGCCTAATATACAACTGTTTGTATCTTGCTCATTTACAGTCCAAACTGAGTTCTGGTCCCAGATTGCCTCCACTGGGAATTAGTTTCCCTTCTTTTCTGGATCCCCCAGAGAGAACATATATCTGCAGAAGTCCATATTCTCTATCATATCTTAGAAATAAAAACTCTGTAGAGAGACACAGCTAAGCAAGGCAAATGATTAGTCTGAGGGACTAAAACATTTTCACTGACTTCAGACTGAAACTAAGGGCAGATTATTCACTGTTTGCCTGGTGCTGTTTCCTGCCCTTCCCTCTGATGCTCTGGAAGTTGAGTCCTGGCCGAAGCGAGGTACTGGGTGGATCACAGACCCGTGCAAGCACAGCAACTTGTGTTCCTGAAGTACCTTGTTCGGCTGAGGCTTTTACAATTGCAAGACACAGATAACGTGGGCTCATCAGTAGCTGCTATCACCAGAAGGAGAGAGAAACAGGCCACTTAAATCCGGCAGCAGGCCTGATTGAGGAACCAAAGAGCCCTAAGAAGACCATGTCTGCAAGAGCCTCCACATCTCTGTGACACTAAATCCACTTTTCTTCTCTGTAGCCGGCACTGCAAAACTTCTGATCTGCACAGCCGTTGATGGCTGCTGAGCTAAAAAAAGGAACACAGAGACACTCTGACTTTCTCCGAAATATTGTTAGAGCCCATTGGCCTTTCCCATATCACAGTGCCTGAGTGTTTCCAAGAAAAGAACAAGGCAGTTGTCAGAATCCCTATTCAGGCAACACTTCAGCCTGTCTGTGGGCATTTTCACTGCACAGTAAAGGACAGAGCCCTCGAAATGTGTTGAAGGCAGAAGAGCTCTCCCTCCAAACCCCACTTGCTTTAATGTCTAATGCTGTTCTGTCAACTCTAATGCTAATGGACTTCACATAATGTCTCTCTATGTCACAGAGGGCTCCCACCCTGTATCAAGTCATGCTGATGAAACTGCTTGTATCAAATGCACATTTCTGTCTGACAAAGCCATCCTTCACTGAAATTCTTCATTAACAAAGCATGCGCATTGCTGCTGGAACCTAAAGGAAGAAAAGGAGGTTTTATATTCTCTTTTTGAGTTTGCTAATTGAAACTTATGAGACCAGACCTCAAATATCCAGGAGGCATCTGAGGCCATAGGAGAGACTGATTTTTAATGAACTCAGGAAAATCTCACTGCCTAGTTTTAAACAACAGGCTCCAGGTCTTCCTTCCTTGAAACAGGAAAACTTGCACTGACCCCAGAAAATATCTCTCCTTCACCGAAATGTCTATGATTATTATTTTTATTGGTGCACTTAAGAATTCCAGAATTAAATTATGCATGATCATTACTTTTATTGGTACACTTAAGAATCCCAGAATTAAATTATGCATTCATTAAAGAGCTCCATGTCAGCAAGCTGACAGGCAAAGGGTGTGAGACAATGACAGACAGTACTAAGGTGACGGCTCCTGCAGCCTCCCTCCCCAACTCTGTTGGAGACCACCTCATTGCACAGGAGCTCTAGGGGCTCACCTACCTCCACTATTTGTGCAAATCTGTTTGTACGTTTGCCTTGAAATGCTTTATCTAAGTGCCAGTTGTCCGAAAGGGTATCACAGCTGAGTACTTGTAGCACTGCCTAGCTATGGAAAAACATGTAATATAACAAGGGTACCAGATGTCAGAGACCCATCAGAACTATGCCCGGCATCCAGCACGGGTTCCAGCAGTCACGTTAGCTTCTTATCACAACGCAAAGCTGAACACTGAGAGTGACCAAACTAGGACTTCTCATGAGGTGGTGCTGTTACACAGCTCAAACTGCAGGGAAGTCAATGCTGTTGAATTGATGTCCGTGTAAACGTTTTAATTAAAACTGCAGGACAACTTATCTGGCTCTCTCTCTACAAGGAGACTGAGTGCTTGGGGCTGCTCCACAAGCCTCTAATTCTGAACAGAAGGGCAGGCTACTCTGTCCCTCTGTTGCCTTCCTTTTCTATTAAGAATTCATCTGCCAGCCAATCAGAACTGAATTATCCCAAGCAGCACACAGATCAAAAAAGAGTGTATGTCCTTCTTGACAGGAAAATAAGCGTGATGGAGTCAGGCTTTATGAGGAAAGGTTCAGCCCTTTTCTAAATACCAGAGTAGAAGAATTAGGGAACCTACAGGACTCCTAGACCTCATCAGGTCTGTTGTTCACAGACTGACTGGGGCTTCTTTGAAAGGCAGAAGATGTAAAGAAGGAGGCAAGTGGAACAGTGCACCCCAGTAGTGAAAGAAGAACAAAACAAAACCAGTCTCCATCTCCATCATCTCATTTAAACCACTTCTGGCTGCCTGTGGATTTCATTTGATGCCTTTCTCTGACATGAGTGGGAATTGCTGACCATTCAGCAATGACTGCAATCAGTATGAATACTTGAATACATAGAAATTGCCCTAAATTCATGGCTGCATTTGTGAAACAAACAAATGAAACCCTTATTACCTCTGCTTTCTTTCAAGTCTATGTCCTTTCTCCTGAACGGGAATGTTTCTAAAATTGCCTCAGCGATTTAAAACCTCAGTGCCTGCTAAATGTCAACGGAAGCTGCAATTCCCACCTAAAACTTAATTTACATACCAATTTGATACAAGTGCAAAATTACCATTTAACATTAGCAAGAAACCCCGCGCCCCTAGGGAAGAAAGGTGATTCCCCTGTCACAAACTCAAAGCAAGATTTGTTTTGACAAAATGGTGGAAAAAGTGAATCTGTATCTACTACCTCCACTGACTACAGGTCACCAAGTGGAACCACATGATGCTCCTAGGAAAAGGTCTTCAGCCTAGGAGGCACCATGGAGGAAGGATGGAGGCACCCAGCAAAACCAAACTGGAGTCAGAGGTGAGGACACAACGAGGTCCTTCAGACCTGCTCCTGCCAGGACAAGCAGAGGGAGAGCCACCCACTGACTGGGACCAAAACACCACAGTGTTACCCCGGTGTTACACAGCCTTGGTTCTTAGCATTGCCAATTTCAAAAATCAGTTTTTTCTCTCAAAAGTTCTTGGGGGAACCTCTGGATCTTTCTTGTGATGGAATATGATGCCTTGACTCTGTGGGTGTGAGGAATAATTCCTTAAAATTACTTAAAATGCCACAAATGCAGGCAATGTTACAACCTAACCCCACTACAGCAGCAGAGATTAACTGCTCTCTTTGCAGAATCACAGAATTGTTTAGTTTGGAAAAGACCTTTAAGATCATGAAGTCCAACTGTTAATCCAGCACAGCAATGTTCACCACTAAACCATGTCCCCAAGTGCCACATGTACACACCCTTTAAATCCCTTAAGGGAGGGTGACTCCACTGCTTCCCTGGGAAGCCTGTTCCAATGCATGGCAACACCTTCTGTGAAGAAATTTTTCCTAATATCCAATCTAAACCTCCCTGGCACAACTTGAGATCCTTTCTTGCTCTCCTACTGCTTGTTATGTGGGTAAGAGACCAGCTCCCACCTCAGTAAAACCCTTTCAGGTAGCTGTAGAAAGTGATAAGGTCCCCCTCGAGCATCCTGTTCTCCAGGCTAGACAACTCCAGTGAGTTTATTTCTAGCAATGTGTTCTTTCCCTTTCAGAAATCATGAGGAGACAATACCACAAAAGTATTTGAGATCCATGTGAACCTTTGTTTATCCACTGTGGATTGGGATTTACATTCCAGGGGTATAACGAACCCAGAGACACAAAGATGTGGGCGCAAAACGTTATTAAACCCTTGAAGATTATCCCAGTCCCACTCAATAACAGAACCTTTCCTTAATGGCTCTGGCATGGATATGAACTATAGCCTGTAACAGAGCTCAGTGCCAATAGAAACCAACAACTCTGCTGAGGCTTTATTGTTTTTCTTCAGTGGAGGGGGAAAGTGTTTATCTGGGAAGCGTTTCACATCATGGACAATAGGAAACTGTTCAGCTTTCCACAAATAGGCTGGTGTACAACTTCCATGCACTCTCCAAGGAAAAATTTGGAACACTGGCCATGTCTTTACAGCAGGGATTTCATGTATAGTAGGTAGTGCCCCACATCCTTCATCCTGATTTATTCCTGTATCATCCTTGTTTCAAAGTGCTGTGCTTACTTCAAACACAACACGAGGCTCATCTCTGAACAAGCACTTTGATCACTGGGGATTCCAGATTGGTACTGGCCCTTCAAACAGAAATAGGGATGTGCTGTCCTGACAGAGGAATTTCTGGGACTGCCTTTATTTTTAAAAGAGTAATTTGGAAATGTGAAGCTGGGGTGATATGACAGGAGATGCAAATCCAGTTGCCAGACAGGGCACTGGGTACTAAAGCACTTGGAGCCTGTCTGTGACTTTGCTGCTGAAGTGCCACAGGTTAGCAGGAAAATGTTACTACTCCTGAGTTGACTGGAAATCAATGGAGAAAGACTTTGGTGTGCTCTTTCCCACAAATGAGAGTACCAAATTGGGTCTTTTTGACTGCAAGCTGCCACTAGCAGATAGAGACACTATGGAATTGTGAACTGCTCTGAAGTCCCATACAGCAGTAGGAATGAGAAATACCCCAAATTTAGTCCTTCCGTCAACTCTGGCTCCCAGTAAGACCAAATGTTTTCTGGGTGAAGTGACAAAAGTTACAAACATGGTGGGTGTAAATTTATTTGTAATTCTTGATGCTGATGAGAATTTCTGTACTGTGGTGGGGCTACATGAGGCAGACAGATGGTCATAGCCAGGTCCACAGTGGCCAAGAGGGGATGAATCCTCCAGGTGCTTCTCCTGACCAACAAGAGCCTCTGATAGTGGCAGAAGATCCAGCTCTCACAAGCAGAACAACTGCATTGTGTGTAGCTGCCTGCCTAAGCAAGAGGTCAATGGGGAGGCCCAGACGGTTCAGTTTCTGCCAGACACCCCCAGTGCCCCAAACTTTCTAAATTTGCACCTATGAATCCCGAAACTGGATTACTGTAGTGGTGTGTTTTTAGCAATCACAACTGCAAGAAACTCGTTATTCAGAAAGTTCTTCCACCATATCACTTGGCAGCCACTGTACCTACATCCATCTACAGCATCTGATCCGTTTTTCCTCCCTCCTGTTTCTGTTCAAAGGTCCATTTTTCATTCTTCCTGGAATGCAGAGCATTTGGGAGTGCAGGTGGGAAACCAAAATCTTTCAACACCCACTAATAGAAATTTGTTTTATTAATTAACTTTGTGGGAAAAAAAAAAGAAAAAAAAAAGAAAGAGAGCTGATTCTCTGTTCTGAAATCATGAATCACTGTGGAAGAGAAAACATGTCCTCTGAGGCACCTGAGGCCACTTCAGACAGAATGAGTGAGTGAGCTGCTTCCTTGGAAAGTCCTGAGTCATCAAACACAACAGTTTAATCCCTAAGAAATGGGAAACACATTGGCATGATGTTCACTTGCATGGAGCATGAGGTCCAGAGAAGGGTGAAACTCCAAAGATTCTGGAGATCAGTTTAGCTTGCGGAAGGATTTTAAAACCTAAATGCTTCTCTGAAGTATATCTGATCTGGATCTGGGTACTGTATTCCCAACACATGATTTCCTGGATGAATTAAACTCTTTACAAATTTTAAAGATTTACTTTGACTTCTCATAAAAATGATTCAATGGTCATGACACAAAAATGCATTCTGGCTTCTAAGGTATTTACTGTTACAAGTGCTTCATGAATTCTCTATCCTTAATTTACTGTTTTAAGAACTCACTCTCTTTGGCATTCCTGCACCTTCTACTAGCGCCTAACTAGGAGGAGGGGCGGATATACATGGACCTCAGTCTGACTCTTCACTGTATTCTCCCAAAGGGACACCTACACAGTCATTTCAGAATCAAAGCTGGGTTGTGGCCAGCATGAAGTCACCTGGCTTGGCTGAGATACCATGATTTCTTAAAAGTGAGACTATTTTACACCAAAATGGGCAAGAAATGACACAGAATCACACCCCACTTGTACATTAGGGTGACTTTCTACTTATGGAGGCAATTCAAAAAGGTTTCAGTAAATTTCACAGCTTGCTGCAAATAGATTCATCTACAGGGAGTCATTTAGTCATGCCACCAGTCACATAATAGTATTCTGGAGGGCTTCTAACCCCATTTAAACTCCAAAGAATGTCCTTATGAACACCTGAGCACTCATGAAAGCTGACATACATACTTCTCAACAAAATCCTCTGTATAACACTGCGTCCTTGATTGTTTTTTTCCTAAGGGACTGTTATTGAAGGAACTTTAAGTGAAAATGTCAGTGAGAGAAGTCATTGAGTTCCTTTCTTCCCGTTCCTTTTTTAGGAACTTGTGTATTGTAAAGAGCTCCCCGAAAGCTAAATTACTGCACTCATGCTGAATCAAACCGCATTATTGATTGATTCACAGCCCACAGACCTCTTGCTGAAGGAAAAGAAGTCAGCTCTGGATGTGGAAAGGCTCTGTGTCCTAATGTGTGAGGTCTCTTTGCCTGACAACGTGATAGTGAAGGTAAGGGAAGTCGGCACTGCAAAGACAGAGTGACAGCAAACAGACCACAAACTTCCTCAGATAAACGACATCTTTCCAACCACACAATACCACTTGATACCTTTGTGCCCCTTGAGCTGTTACAAAGTGCAGCTGCACTTCAGCCCAGATTGATATCGCGCGGGGTGGAGGCCATCAATCCACAGGACAAGTGCAGGCTGAACACACAAACAAAGTCACACAACCTCACCGTTTCAGCGCTGGGGAGGGGATGGTGCAGTGTTTCCAAAGGCTTAAATGAGCCTAGTGACACATCTCACAAAAACGACTACACATCTTGATAAGCCACCTAAAACCAGCAAGACACCTCCTGCAAGCAAGCTGGGCCAGTTGTCTAAGGACACCCATGAGCACTACTCTGGAAAAGCCAGTCTTTTTACTTTGACTGTAGAAGGCATCTGCACAACTGTGTGAACAGACTCTGAGTTTTCCACCAATTCCCTCTTGGCTCTAGACAACCGAAGATGGGAGAGGACAAGCAACCATCTCATATTTACGATGACCTCTAAAAGCTACTGGCACTGATGGAAGCCAACAACTTCAGTGCAAGTTGGATCAGCTTTATCTCTAATAACTATAAACCAAAATTTTCATCTCATACTCATGACCTGAGGTGAAAAGATCTGCATTAGAGTTGGCTGGAAGCAGAAAGAGGATGAAAAATCAGCTTCTCCTGTGGAAACAAGAACTGAAATTTGGCTAGGAAATAAGGTAAGAACTAACTCTGAACTTTTGAAGTCTCCAAGGCTCTGTAAGTTTACCATTAGAGAGTTTATGGAGTATGAGATACAGATCTCCTAAAACTGATAGGCTGCAGATCAGCAAAAAAACCTAGAAACCTTAGCACTGGCTTCAGGACAGCTCAGCAAGCAAGCTGCCCTTGAACAGAAAGAAGCAAGCCCAGGTTTCCCCAGAGGCCCCCTTCCCAAGGAACAGAATTATATGGAATATGAAACATTTATTTCAAAAGAAACCAGAAATTTTGCCAAGGATAAAATCTGATTATATAGCAAAGTGAATGTCCCACTGGGAGAACTAGTCAAGCATGAAATTCCTGAGAAGTTGTGCTCTGTATTCTTACTCCAACACCATGAATTATCTTGTTCTTTCCCAGATTTTCTTTGTAGCAAGTCGCTAAATTCCATTCCCTCAGAAAGTGTTCAGTGTCTAAAGGTGACCTAAAGAATACACATATAGACCATCCCTAAGTAATGTGTTGCTCAGGCAGTGATAGGATAATTAAATTTCTTTGGCTGAGAATTTGTAAGTTGACTTTGCTTCTCTACCACATTTTGGAGACCTTCTTCCATGTTTTTCCCCCTAAGAGTTACTTTGGCTGGCTCAGGCTTTGTGGCTGCTAGGTAGGCACAGAGACAATTACCTTGCAAAGGAGGATATTTTAAAGGCATACAGGAACATGAAAATACAATGTGCATATTTTTGTCGCTAAGTATTTTAAGCATGGAGTAGTCATATTCTCCAATGTTAGATGAGGCAATAAATTTGCCAATGCATGCAGATGAACTCCACTTAATCCCTATGCACCTCTTACTGTAAATTATGCTGTCAGAGAACCCCCCCCCAAAATAATGGATTCACTTTTCTTCTCAGGGAAGGGAGCTAGTGATGAGTATGATCCTCAGGCTCAGATCAAGTGAAAGATCCAAAGGTTTACAGCAGGTTTAAGAAGAACTGCCACATCCCAATGGGGAGATTATTCCACCAACATTAAAAAAAAAAAAAAAAAAAAAAAAAAAGGTGTATTTTTCCCTGTATCGGAAGAGATGGGATCCAGAATCTACCTTTCTCAGTTCTTTTTTCCTCAATTAATTCAGTTGTTTCCAATTAAAGTGTCACAGCTCTTGTAATATTTTTTCTTCACTTGTGTGCTTTCTAAATTAACTTTTACTTATTCCAGAGCAATTTTAACATTCTCCCTAACACATCCCAAAAATTAACAGCTATGCAGAGTGGAAAAACCCTGAGTAGCAGGCACCAGAAAGCTAAAGCCGTGTAGGCATCCCAAGGAACCTGGCAACTACTGGGAGTTTCCTGAGAGTTCTGGGGGCATCTGTAATTTTCTGGGATCTCCTAAACTGGATTTACCAAACTGGGGCTGTGGGGAATGTTATGTCAAACATTATTCCCAATTGTGTCCATCACCTTGAGAGGGTTAGGGATCCTGATGGAGTGAAATGGCTGCATCACTGTGTGGATGGAGTGGGCTTTCAACCCATGGGGAAGGAGAGAGCATTCCTAGGAGAGCAGAGACTTCTACCCTGAGACAACAACGAGCAGCAGCGCCAGGGTCACACCTGTAGGATGCTGTAGGAGAAGGGAGGGAGGAAGCTCTCTGCTTCAGACAGGACAGGAAAGACACGTTGCTTCAGTGGGGACAGGAAGTGAAAACAAAAGGAGCAAGGGTAATTAATTTCTCCAGCAGAGCTCTGAGCATTTATAATAAACCCTCAAACTCTCAGACAAGCAGACATAAAAACTTGTGCTGAATTCTTCAATTCATCCTGAATTCCCTGATTCTGAAAGAAGGCAACACTGATCCCATCCTTGAAGAGTGTAGCCTGATAAAACTGAGCACTGCTGCATGTTCTTCTGGCCAAAAGGACGGTGTGCAGCACATCAGGGCTTGGCACATGGCAGAAGGTCAGAGCTGATTCTGAGAACCCAGCAACAATAGAGTCATCATGGACACAGGTGCTTCCTGGATTGATCTTGCAGTTTGGCTGTTTCCAGTTAAATGTGAAGCAGCTGTGGCCCTTTATCTGCTCAAGTCACTGGAATCTGTCTAAGGGGAGACTTTCTCTCATCTCCTCCTCTCTCCCAACCTCAAGCATGCAGCTCTGTTTTCTGAAGACAGAGAGGAGCAGGGACAGCCAGTTGGCAGAACTCCACAAGAAAGAAAAAAAAAAAAAAAAGAAAAGAAGTTGCCTTTCTTATCTCAGGGCAAAGCAATGAGATATTGATTCAGCCACTAATTTTCCAATGCCTTTATCTGGGGACAAGGACGACAGCCAACAAAATAAGAAGCAAATATGAATGCTGCTGAAGGCTGTCACGCAAACAGATTCAGGACACTTCCCTCAGGCAACAAAATGAACAAATTAAACCAATGTGAGAATAAGTTCTCAAGTGTTTATGGCATTGTTCTGCATGATGAATAGAACAGGGTTTCTTTTACAGAAAGGGATTGAACTTTAAAGAAGGTGTTTTCAATAGTAAGCTGGTGGAATTCTGGAAGAGGCACAGGAAGGTCAACAGTGGGCCACCAGGCAGATCACCAGGAGGAGCCAGGAGATTTCAGAAATCCAGTCAGTAAGAGCTCCCAAATAGCTCCACACCAGCTAAATGTACTTTATATAAACTTTTCTTTGCCAGCTCACTGATTCTGGAGCCATCAGACCCCTCTATGTCTTGGCTATCTCCTCAAGCCAGACAAGATCTCACTTTATTTTTCCCCAATACCTTAGGAAAGGGAGGAATTGGCTCAAATTTGTGCTTGTCACTAGACAACAGAAATGTGAGACTCTAGGTATTCAGTTTGCTTGGCCTAAAGAGCAGCCATTTCACAACCCATGCTTAGCATTTTGGGCAGAGGAAGCCAACAATCTTCTGGCTTTACCCATGCTGTATGCAACTGAAAGCATAAACAGCTTTGGTCTTTGTCCTGTTTCACTCTTCCCAAGGCTTTTCTTTTTTTGATACATAGGAACAGTGCTAGTTATTTTCTACAAAAGGGATTCTCTTGCTCCTTCTAAAACCAAAATGGATGGCAGAGTTTAAACATCATACCAGACTATATGCTCCATCTATTTATGGTAATGCTGTTGAATTATTGTTGAACAATAAAGATCAGACTATTAATCATGTCAATAATAGTAATAATCATACTGTTCTGGGAACAGAGAGATTAAAGAAAATGACCATTTGCTTTTTTGGCAAGGCAGCCCTGGTAGTAAGTAGGACATAGCATGAGTGATTTGCTAAAGTTACTTTCATATAATGGGGCCTCTTACTTAACCTGAGAAAAATTGTCCAGCAAATCACTGTCAAGGAATCATTGATATTCATCCAAAACCACCCTCAAATTCAAGCTGATATACTTTCAAACATTCCTATGTACCAGTTTGAACTGTTCCTCTTCAGTCTTTTACATACAGTCTGTCCACAACCCTTTTTTTGAATTCCCTTTCCAAAACATAAGCATGCAGCTGCTTCAGGTTTTTTTCCAACCCTTGCATTTTTTCCATGTGCTGTCCACCTCCCCAAACTCCACATTACAATCCAGCTGATCTTCTCTGAACACTATCCAATTTTTCAATTGTCAATGTCAGAATGCAAAGCAGTGAGCTTGACTCCCTTATACAATTTATTTGGAAGTAAAGCTGAAATGTCTCTTTTCAGCTTGAGCACAGGAGAGAAATGCCTCTTCACATATGGCTCCACAAGAATCAAGATGCAAATACCTGCACCTCTGTAACACACAAAACAATTTCTGCTTCACAAGCAGCTCAAAATTAGTAGAGCTTCTATTTGTTTATTCTATGTATATATTTTGTTACTACAGTCACTATAGCAAAATGGTTCCTCTTCTGGGCCTTTAAATTGTTTTTATTTCATCTTTTTAAAAGAAAAGAAATGAGTAAAAAAAGGACGGCTAGACAAAAATGCAAGGTTCCTTAAGACACTCAATTACAGCAACATGACAATATAACATAAACAACAACAACTATTAAGTTGTCGTGCTATCATGATATTGTACTGTGTTTGGCTAGACTGTCTTTTGCAGCTTACCCAGAAATCATAAAATACAAGCTATTCTATAAAAAAAGAGACAAAATGGTTTGCAGCAGCTTCCTCATTTCTAAGGGGGAGCCCCAGGCACTTCTGATAGCTACAGCCCCAGTTACAGGAAAATGACAATACAGCCCCTGATGTGCAGTTTGGAGCCTTTTTTTCTTCTAAAGGCAGAAAGCTGTTTCCTGTGAATATATTTAAATACTCTTTATTCACAATTTCTATAGTTTTCTGCTGTTTCTGCACCTTGAATAATTCAGTCTAGTGGCAACTCTGGACTTTTTTGCCATGCAATTTATTTTTCTTTCTTTATTCTCATCTAGAGCTGGCAGATCTACCATATCATCAGACCACAGGAAAACTCACAGAGCATCTAATCCTTATGGGGGGCAACCACGTGTTCTCTCTTGACTCCATCCAGTATTCCTGCACAACCTGCACAACCCTTTAACAAAGTGTTGTATGTTCAATGTTCAGAGCAGACCCCACTGGAATTAGGGTTCTCGTCGGGGCAAACCTGCCCAACACGATGTTCTGGAGCTGGGAACAGAAGTTACCCAGGGTGGGACCATTCAGCTGAGGACACACATCGATCTAGGCAGAGTCCAAGCCCTCTTGCTTTCAGGTGCACTTCCCCCCAGGGACTGACAATTTTAGGGAAGACACCATAAACAGGAGACACTGCTGCCAAGGCAGGGAAATGTGCACGCAGAGGTGCCCCACTCTTCAAAAAAGTCAACATCAAGCACTGGCTTTGAGTCAAGTTTCCTGTCCCATCCTTTATTTCAAGTCTGTGATGATGTGTACAGACACAGCCTAACACCAGAGAGCAGAGACTATTCTTGGACTTCTCTCACACCACTGCATCTTTAGTTCTTCGCAAGGGCTTGCAACACCCAATAAATTAATAGTTTCACAATTTCCAGTTGAAATGCTTTTTATGGGAAGACGATACTTTCAACTAAATGAAAATTGCTGAAGAAAGTGTCTGCTTCCCAGAGTGGAAAGTTTCTTTGTTAGAAACCTAGGAGCAGTACACCTCGGCGGTTCTGCTGCAGTTTGCTTGGTTTTTCTGTTTTGCCTTTTTTTTTTTTGGGTTGGTTTTAGTCAAAAATTTCCAGCTCCAGACTGTTACAGTGTTTACTGCTCTTCCCTGCACCATGTTGACTTTTCTCCCCCTGCCAAAGTGCTTCTTAAATCTCCTCTGAATATATGTTCTTCCTGGTGGTGTTTAACAGCCTTTTCTTCCTCTTTCCCCCCTTGTTATTTAAGACGATGCTTTTATTGCTCAACAGATTCCAAGAAGCATTTAGGATAAATGCTCTGTCAAAGAACACTTATGTACAGTTGAGCCATATTATATTCTATATGAATCACTGCGGATGTTTCCCAAACAAGGTTAGATCAGCCAGATTTTCCAACTAGATTACACACAGCTTTTTCAGACATGGTCTACTACCTCTGCCATTAATCCTCCTCATTGAGACTCACCTCAGTTTTGGACCATGTCATGTCTGCCCACCAGGGACAGGAGCATGCTGCTAACACTTTCTCCTAACGAGGATAACAATCCTATGACAGAATAGCCTTGGCCAAATTTTATCTGCAGAATGTAGGGGAAAGGCTGATTTTGCAAAGCTAGACTGTCTCTCACCAGCCCTCATGGTTTTATTGTCTGTGATTTCTTCAGACGGAGACCTCATTTAAACGGCCAGGAAAAAAAAAAGTCTATGGGATGAAGGAAGTCTGTCTCACCAGCTAAGGACAATTTTGTGCCATATTTTATTTTATTCTAATGAAGATTGCCAGGAGCCTGTTGATCAGTCCTTCTTGCATGATTTACTTGACCAGATAGATGGAGAAACTCAGGGAATTGCTATCTACCTGCCCAACACACTTTTCAAAGGTGCATCTGCTACATTAGATGTAGTCCTTTAGGAAAAACTGAAATTCCACCTGAAGAACAGCAGCCTGACAGAGGTTTGCAATGGAGAAACAACAAAAACCCCACGGAGAGCAAGAGGAAAAACAGCTCTGGGGAAAAAAGAGCTGAATGAGATGTTTCTTTAAAGAAACCATGGCACTTCTGAGCTGGTATAATGAAGCAGCTGTGATATAAATAATGACCCCAAGTGGAAAAAACCCACAAAAACACCAGCCATTCAGGCTCCATATGTTTCCAAACACACACAATGGATGCTTTACAATGAACTTTTTGTCTGGAAATTGGGTGGGAAAGGGAGGCTCCTCACCCATCTCCTATACTAATGCAATAATCTTGCTTAGTCACAGAAAAAGGGAGAGAAAAAAGGAGAGAAAGTGATTAATAATCTGTGGGCAGCTGCTTACTTTCCAATTGGTTGTCCAGGAGGGGTGTGCTCCACTTCAAATCCTGCTTGTCTCAGTACATCAATCACAGTGTTGTTACCCAGGAAGTGACCTAAAATACAGGTAGAAAATAGCACTGTCAATCAAACTACTACTCTCACTCACTTGAGTTTCTCCTGTTGGAACAGCAGCTTTGGGAGGCAAGGGTACCAAAAACTAGACCAGAGGAAGGGACAGCATACAGCCCAAACACTTTCTTCTTCCATCTCATTTATCCCTCCCTCCCCTCACATGGCCAAGGGACTGGGTGGATAATAGAAAATCTAGTTTCCTAGTTAGGAAATATTCCTATTTCCTAATATTTACTATTTTTAATATTTAGGAAACATTCCTATTTCCTAAAATAAGGTTGCTAGTCTTGACTTTCACTGTGACCATTTTTAGTATGCACACTGATTAATTAAATTTCCAACATGGAGATCAGAAGGACCCTGCAGTGGCAAAAGGATATTCCTAGGGCTTTGACTCATGAAAGAGAACAACTTACAACCCTGACCATCACTGTTCATGGACATCTGCTAATGAAGAGACCTGAAGCTGCTGTACTGCATGTTCAGCACTTGTCTGACTAAAACCTCAGTGATTCAGGAATTGCCTCATCAGCCATTCAGCCACCTGCACAGCAGGGCGGGGAGGAGCTGGGATGGTAACATTATCTCTCCCAAAACGGGAAGGTTTAGTCCTGTAATTCAGGCTCTTTGTTAGAAGCGTAAAGGTCACATTCCTATTCACAGAAGTAACAAGGAGCCCAGTAAGTATTGCAGTGTACACGGGCCTTGAAAGAGTTTACTTAAGGGAGTCCCATACACTTGAAGTCTGAACCAAATCCCACCGGAGTCAATGGGAGCCCTCAAAGGGCTTTGGGCACAGACTCAATAAGGCAGTGTAATCCAGCCAAAGCTTTCAACTTATTGTCAGAGTCCCACACTGTTTGCAGGATGGGTTGGATATATAAAGCAAGGAAGCAAGGAGTCCACAAACAGTTTTATTAAAATCCACATAGTACTGTAACCTGTCTCCAACTGCAGCCATGACTGACACCGAGGAAGGACAGAACAATCCTCCTCCGTTACTTCCATTAGCTTCCAGCTCTGCAGGGCCTGGCGACCCCCACTTACACCCAGGTCACTGCATCTCGCTGCCAGCTCTGAACACACCAATTCACCAGGAATGCGCGCAAGCCTCCCCGTGCTTTGTGCCCTGTGGCATCTCGGAGGAGGGAGTTCCACCACGGTGTGGGGTGTAAGAACTCACTCCTCTGGTTTGTTGCTGCTTGGAGTGCATGTGCTTGCCTGAAGCACAGTGGAAGTGTTTGCAGGAGATGTCTCTGAATGCCCGGCTCCACAGCAGAGCCAAATGCTCTGCGCTGAAAAAAACCAAGGCAGGCAAGATGCGCCTGAGACCCCCTCCAAGGACACCGCTGTGCAAGGAGCTGGCACAGCCACCAGCAGAGTCACCCCCGGGATTCTTCGCTCGCACTGCACAAAGTCCTGATGAATTTGAGAGCATTCAGCCCCCAGGATCTGCTCAGCCTGCATCCCTCTCCTCCTGCTGCCAACAAGGGCGCTAACTCGCCTCAGTTGTTGGAACGATGTAGCTGTATGGCTTTGAGTGCAACTTGCAAGCGCTGGTAAGAGCTTTTAGCCAAAAGACATTTCTTTAAATGATTAAATGTACATTTGCAGAGCCCTAGTGTGTTCCAGGATTCCTCCACTTCCTTTTAAGAAAACTCAAAATTTGATTTTCCCCTTTCTAACTTACTTATAACAAAAGCCAAAGCAGCAAAGAGCAGTCCCAAAAATGTGTTATACACCCTCAGAGATTCAAGAAATGAGACATTTGTGAATGATTAACTGGATTTGATCATATCCTGTTTTTTTATGCAGTGGCCAAGGCAAACAAAGGTCCCCATTCTGCCACTGGCAAAGTGACACTGAGGAACCAAAGTCAAAGGTATCAGAGTCCGAGATGTTTCCGAGTCCACTTTATTTTCCCTGAGCCAGAGTCTTAAATGCCAAAAGATTTCTTAATGTAAATAATTGTCCTGAATCCAACAAATCTTTGACAACATGACAGCACAAGAGAAACCAATTTTAACTCTTTTAAAGCCAGGGAAAAAAGTAACTATGCAAAAGCTCTGGCTCCTCATCCACACAATTGTAGGTCTGTCAACAATGTCAGCTCCTCAGCAGAGCCTGCAAGTCCCTTCAAGTGATGGATGAAGACCGAAAGATGACACTTCCTGGACTACCCATTCCTGGCCTCTGTGTGGAGACCATGCTGAACGCTGCCAGCTGCTGGCACTGATGATCTGCTGTGCACCATGGCAATAGGGCTCATTCTTTTAATTTTGCTTTTCCTAACTGGAAGGAACACCAGCTTCCATTAAAACCCACTCAACTTCAAATTCCCAAATAAATAAAAAACTTAGTTACAAATATCCATGTGAACATCATAGTTATTCCATTGTATGTCCACAATCCAACACATACTAATACATTTTCAATACTCCAGTTCAACCAAGGGAACAGAAATAAAAAGAATAAGACAATCAAAACCAAAATCCAACTTTGAGCTGACCCCCAAATAATTCTCCATTCCACATACATCAACAGAGCCCAAAACTTTAACAACTACTAGGAAATTGCATGAGCAAGTCTTTGCAAAACTTAACATTTAGACTCTGCTTAAAATTTACCTGTTTGTACTATCCCACGTACATCTGTGTAAATTACCACCTATTTCACCACCAGCTTGCCCTGTCAATACACCCTCTCCACCTGATTGAAGATTTCTGACTTGTTTGTCTTAACTTCTCTCTCCAGTCAGAATTCACATATTAAGGTTGGCTTTTTATCCAACTGTTCATTGTACATTATGGTAACGCTGTTGTAGCCAACTCACGCACACCTGAAAGCAACCTGAAATCATGTTCTACTTTAGTGATTGAAAACATGAAATTATGCATGCTCAGACCAGCAGTCTTTCCCACCCAACACAGACATTTCCCAACAGTGATCCATGTTATCCCATGGCAAGGAGTTCCTCAGGATCAGAGATGTGGAAGAGGAAGGTTTAAGGAAAAAAGGTGGCACTTGAGAGCTCCAGTGTAGGTAGGTAACATGAAACACAAAAGGTTAAAGAATTCCTGCAAGAATTTACTTGGCCTGCCTCCTGCTATGAAGTCCATCATAATTAGCCTTTCCAGTTTTAAAATCCAGGAAAATCTTCTATGTGAGAAATACCCTATATAAAGTGACTCTCCCTAGTCAGCCATGACTTGAGATAAGGACTCACTTGTTAGATACTGACAACAGCAGAATACTTTGACAGCCTGTGATCAAAACAAAATAACCTGCACATTAGAGACAACTAAGCTCAGCATCAGTGAAAAACATCAAATTGCTGCCTCTGGCTGCTCAGATGTGCAAACAAAAGTATGCATTAACTGTCATATTCTTTATAACATCAGTGGATTTAATTTTTATTTATAGATATAAAATAAATTATATATATATATATATATATATATATATGTGTGTGTGTGTGTGCATGTATGCTTCTGCTTAAATATTCTAAAAATTTCTCTTCCTGGCCTGGGAAAAACCTCAAGAAAATACAACTACTGAAAATTTAGTGCATCTAGAGACATATCAGACAGGTTAGAGAGGCAAAGGAATGATCTTGCATTTCCATCACTATTCCCTCTTCAGTCTAAACCTGAATAAACCATTCCTGGAGTATTAACCAAATTTATCTTGACAGCTGATGAAAACTGGATCCGAGAGGTCAGAACATCAGCTGCCTTGGGAAATCCATGGAGGTGGAAAAGGAGAGAAAGCAGACGTAAAAGATTTTCTACACAGGGACCTGAAGAGAAGGTCTGTACTTGGGCATGGAGATATGCAGAGCAGCCACCCCTAACAGTTTAAGACTAAAAATGCCCAGGTGTGGATGCAATCCTTCCACCCTCTGAGGATAAGGAGACACACAGGATTTGCTTGAGGACAAGACCCAGTGTTAAACACAGTCATTTAGTAGTTTGAACACAAACACAAACACAGTGGAGTGGTCAGTGTGGCTGCTGCACTTAAGAGGGGGTTTCTTAGTAAATTTGATGAGGTCAAGATTATTCTCCTTTCACTCACGTCTTGTTTTTTCAAGACAAGGATCTGGAGACAGTGGAGGAACACATTATACAGCATGGTTGCTAACCTTAATCACAGACCTTCCATCCCTGGTTTGCTTTTTTATTTTTAATTAAGAACTGTGCTTTGGACTACACAAAGCAGATCTATGTAATGTGTTTCCTTATCTCCCCAAGGTTTCATTCTTCACTGGAAGAAAGAAAGAATAAACCATCAATTTGGGGTTTGTTTTACTAAAAAACGTGTAAAAAATATGTGAAATATACGTGGTTTCCTTAAAGCACGTCCATGCACAAACACACTGCTGAAAGAATGCACTTTCTTCCTTTCTTAGTGGAATATCCTGAGGCAGAGAGAAAGACACTTCTCAGCCAACTCTTGACGGTAATTGACCACATAAACTAAAGTTCTCCTTTTCCATTTCAGGCATCCTAGTGACCCTCATCAATAACCTAAGCATCAGGTTGCATCCCTCAAAAGTTAGATGAACTTGGGTGTTCCTACACAGAAAAATTATAACCGTGTTTTGATGACAGAAGCAGAAAAAATGTTTTTAAGCAAATGTTATGTACTTTATCTAGGTTTAGAGATCTACTACAAATTACTTTGTCTATTCGTTTCACAATTCTTTGTTCCATGGCTTAGAAGGATAACGGGGTACAAAGGAGCAGGAGATAATTCCCTCACAAAGGACCTCCATTGCCAGAGCCTTTGAAGTTGTGCTAAAAAAGCCTTGCTAGCCATTAGCTGACACACAGCAGAAATCTGAACTGTTTCCATGCACACTACAAGCAGAGCTATTTTCTGCACAATTAGTCATAAAAAGGGCCAATGTAAACTGTGTCGGGAGGTCTCAATTCTTTACATTCTCCACACAGTGAATCAGACATTATGTATAACGTTTTGTTGCCATTTAGACCTTGGGCTGCTCTGCAATCAGGAGGCGGCAGTCTCTATTCCTCCTTCTCCCTCGATGCTGATTCTCAAGCTCCTTGGCAGCACCACAGTGTTTATGGTAGGAAGGTTTCACAAGAATTAGTGTAGGGAAAAATGCAAAGGGCTGAGAGCTGCCCCTTCACAGGCGGGGTAAATACTTTGCGGTTCCTTTGCCTGCTCCCTCCAAAACTGCATCTCCATTTCTCTTATTCTATAATGGTCAAAGCTGAGTATTTTGGAAGCTGAAAGATGAATTTGTCAAGATGAGGCTGTAGTAAGGAGCTACAGCAAACACTCCAGGCAATGCCTTTTATCTGAATTTTCTGATTTCTCCACTATAGCATTCTAGTCTCACCCAGAGGACTCTGGGTAACAGCAGGAATTTACTGGGAACCACATGCCATCCCACATTACTCTCTTCTGACATGAAAGATGTACCAGACCCACGGTGGGGCATCAGTTTTGTGGATAAACCCTCCAAATTTTTAATTCCCTTTCACTCTTTGTCTAGCACCTTTCTGTGCAAATGAATAAAACGCTTTAAAAACTAGAGGTTCTTCAGCCTTCCTCATGGTAACACTCACTGCCAGACAACTGATCCTCTTTGTTCTTGAACCACTTTCTTCCTTGAAATCTCACTCTAGTGGTAAGGATGGTCTTGAATAAGTATCTTGAAGTCATTTTGACAAGGAGCCAATGCTGGATTTGTGCAGATCTTGCTTTTGCAAGTTGGACCTAGATGAATCTGAAAGATTCCCCCAGCCTGAGCACCCCTCTGATGTGAAGTGTCTTATCAAGGAATGACACCAGGTAATGGATTAGGTGGGTGATATGCAGCACCTAGGCATGAGTATGATGTCAGGACAGCCTGAACATTTTGATTTTAAATTTTACTCGCAATGTGAACAAAATTCATGCTTGTGGGGATCCAACAGGGGAATTTTCTGGAAATGGCTTGAAGGACCCCAGTCTAGCCCAGTTAGTATGAAATAATGTGAGCCATACCATGCCAGAGGATGAGACATGCAGTCCTAACACACCAGATCAGATGTAACAAAAGCCACCTAGGGGCTGGTGTTCAGGTTTGAAACAAGAGCTCTTTGGGCTTTCCAAAGAGAAAGGGAGTATCAAAGGCCCACCTTCCAGAAAAGTCTGTCACCCCAGGCTGCTGGCTTTTGCTCTGCATCAGGACATGGTTTTGCACTTGGAAATTGCAGCATTATGCAAAAAGCTGTGAAGGAAAGCTGGAGATGCAGGGAATGAGCTTTCCTCCTCCCCTGTTTGGCAGGAGTGTCTGAGCCCAAAGCATGCCTTAAAGAATACTTTGCACAGGCCACGCGCAATGGTCTTGTAAAGCAGGCTTTCATCATAGACTCCTTACATCATGCCACCCATTCTCCAAGCAGATGGAAAAATCATCTTCTCTCCCTTTTCATGCTGTTATCCTATGCAGTTGTGAGGAACTGACTCATAGCCACTTTTGGACAGTCACGGGAATCAGAGCAATAACACATAAAAAGCCAAAGCGTGCAGCATTTCCAACGTCCAGCAATCCTCCCGTGGCTCCCCTTCATTCTTTTCTTGCATGTAATCACCTCTCTCGCCTCTCACCCGAGTGCACTCACAGAACAGGCTCTGGAGAAAGGCCACACCGTAGCCGGAGGGAGAATGGAGAGATGAGGGGCCAAAAGTTGAGCGGGTTATTCCAGATTGACGCCAGGCTAATAGAGCACAGATTTGTGCTTCCCTGGGGTGTCTCTGAGATCTGCAGTGCAATTCTATACTTGGAGCATCTCAATCTGAAGGACAGACAGATTCCCACAGACTTCTGTTTCCTTGCTGCCCCCAAGTACAATAAATGTTCCCATGTCTCTCCATTTCTAATCTTCCTTTCTGAGCAGCCTTCCTGTTAAGGGTATGGAGCTATTGGGGAGGCACTCAAATGTCACACCATGGAAATCTTGCTCCAGAAGCACCCTGGAGTGCAATGCACACTCCTCAACAGGCTCACCATGAGGTGGGACAGAGCTTACCAGTTTGGAACTGGCTCCTTGCTGGTACAGCCCTCAGTTTCCAGTGTCAATGCAGTGCCATAATGTGAGCTCAGTAACTCAGTTCTCTGCTGTCTTAGAAGTCTTGCAGCACTTTCCCTTACAGAACTGCCCTAAACATATGTGGTAACCAATAAAACAATATTTTCTGTGTGAAGAAAAAAGTGCTCCATTTTCTTCCAAGTCTAAACCAGCTGTTTCACTTGAGTTAAGAAAACACAAGCAAGAGCTGAAGTCACCTCCTAAGCATCTCCTCTGGCTTCTGTGTCAGTTTGTAGCTGCCTTAGACATTTCCAAATGAAGTGACTGGTCTGTGCTAGTGAGTCTCACTGGAGAAGATGGCACCTCCACAGAGCAATTCATTCTAACCTCTCAAATACTAGGTTTGGGAAGAACACGAACCCTCTGTGCAAGTCTCCTTCCACAGACCATGTGAGCTTAAGGAGCTCCTTTAGCCTCAGTGTCTATCAGACATGTCATGGTGGACCATCAAGACACCCTGCTACTGCCCAGAAGCTCCTCAACACTGCACACAGCCCATCCTTCCTCCTTATCATTCCCTTTTCTGCCCTGTCCCCCACCTTTTTTTTCACATCAGAGTTTGCACAGGACAAGGAGCTTTGTTGATCAGGGCTTTGGTTGATTGTAGGGCCATTTGGGCTATTGCATATCCTTGCTTCACTTATGTGGCACTAGAGGAGTTTTCCACAGAGAGGTCCAACACAGGGTAACTATTTCAGCATATACTCTTAAAGAAAACATAGGATCCCTCGAGAGTCAAACAACAAAGCCTGAATATCTGAAGTGTTTATTCTGTAACGTGTATTGGTTGTGTTTGCTGCTATAAGCTGCACAACCCTACCAGGGCAAAAAATATGGAGGAGGAAAATTATGTGCACAGGACTGAAATAGAAGTTTGATTCACTTAGTCCCCAGGTTTTACTGTGAGTAAAGGCAGGGCTTACTCAGTCTGAGATACTGCACAGAGAATGGTTATTGGCTTTTGCCCTCTAGCAGAATGCCACAACTAGATGTGATTTTCTTTTTTCATTGCTTTTGTTTATTTTATTTTTTTTAAGGTGCATGCTCCTCCACTGAACTATACTGTTGGGAATATACCTTTCTACACAATGGTGTGACTGGAGCTGTGTTCCAGCCACGCAGCTGTGTGACAGGGAACATGTGTCTGTGTCCCTCACGGGACCCTCTCCAATGGACAGGGTCAATGTACAAAATCTTGGGAACTTCACCACTCCTAACACTGCAGCAGAAGAGAAGGAGATGAATCTGAGGAAAATCTGGAGAAAACCCAGCATCTCTACCAGTCTTCCCAGGGTGCTGGAGGCATCTCTGGGACCATCAGATCCCCCAGGTGCAGACAGTCAGGTGTGAAATGCACTGTTGTAACATTCTTTGCCAGTTGTCATCAACGCCTCAAGCAATGAGGAAATTGGTGAGGAAATTCGGCCTCTTTTTTTTACCCAAGGTGCCTCATTAGTGCATGTACAGCCTTGCTGAAGTAGACAACCCTGTCCCACCTGAACCACAGTTATCAGCTCTTTCCACGGAAGCTGCTGCTGGCCCCCTGGACAGCCAGCACAGGGCAAGCAGCCTCTGAGAGAAGTGTTTCATATCCCATTGCAAATCCCCTGAGCCATCCTCAACTAGTCTGGAATGCGCATGGACCTGCTTGCCAAAGCCAGGCAAAGGTCAGGGTAGGGGGGAGAAACTAGATTCCCTAACTCCTGCCTTCTTTGCAAAGGAGGCAACTGTGAACATAGTACTAAACCCACACAGGGACTTGGTGGAGATGGAGCTCAGGGCAGTTTCGGGCCTTGGAAAACTCCTCAGTCAGGAAAACTGCTTTTTGCAAGCAGAGTATCTCACTGAGCTTGTGGAGGCATCTCTGAGGCCCAGCAAGGACCAGACCATGTGGGACCTCAGCTATTCTCAGCACACAGCCAGGGTTGTGAAATGCAGCATCTGTGCTTCACTTTGACAAAGGCTTCTGGCAGGTAATGAGGATGCACTAAATGGCTTCTTATATGAAATAAATAGGAGTGAGGGCCATTGCAGGCTCAGTAGTGAGCTGGACTGTTGAGTCCGTCCTGTTTTGGCCTCATGGAGGCATTTGGCTCCTACAGTATACTGTGTCCACACTGTAATCAAGCCTGGTGTGAAACTACACTTCACTGTGTTTGTTTTGAACCTGCTTCTCCCAGTTCCTCTAGCTTGCACAAGACAGCTCTAAACTGAATTAAACAAAACTGTAACCTGCTCTAGTGTGAGATCAAACCATTCCAGGAAAGTTATTTGGGGGCAATGTCTGTCAAACCTGTGAAATTACTTCAAAAGGCTACAAGATGAGCTGTCATATTCTGTTTGAAAAGCAGTTTGAAAATCACAAATCAAAGCTCCCAGTTGGCAGGACACGGATCCTTGCTTGTTCTTTCTGGTTTTAACTTCTCAGTCAATTATTTGACAGACTACACTGCTTTCTTCATCTATTCCAGGAGTCCCTTTCTGGTGGTTTATTTGGATTGTGGATGTCTCATAAGTGAAAAACGTGGTGATGCCTTAGCACAAAACAGAGTGATTCCTCAGCAAATTGCCAGCCCCCTGGAGTTTATGGACACAGTACAAACTACTTGCTGGAGCAGAGTACTGATGCTTTCTACCCTGTGGACATAAAAATATAGAAACTGTTTCACCAGACTTTTTTTAAAAAGGAAACTCTTCAAGGAAACCAAAACTGAGCCTCCTTAGTCAGGATCTTTTTTTTTTTTTTATCTATTAAAAAACCTTACATTGTTAAGACTGTCTGTGGTTCGTTCTTTTCCCATAAAAATCCAGCTGGCCACTGGATGTCACTGTTGTTGCAGAAAAACACCGCCGAAGGTTCACAAATGAGGCTGTGCATAAGGCGAGCAGACACCCCAACCTGGAAATGGCCTTTTCTCCCAGGTTAATCAGTGCAGCGCTGGTAGCATCTGGAGGCTGCCCAGCCAGTGCAACACCTGGAGGCTGGACACCCTCGATGCTCTCCATCAGTAGCTGAGGGCAAGTTCTCCAGGAAGTTCATGGACCCTGGTTCACATGTGCCCAGGTGTGTGTCCCCTCCTCCTGCTGGGATCCCCTCTGGTTCTGCTGAGCACATGCTGCTCATGTCCCTGCTGAGCACAACAAACCCGTCCTGGTCTCCAGTTTGGACTCAACCCTTTCTGTTTTGCCATACCGAGGAGCACACCGCAGCAGGCATGATTCCAAGCTTGTCCTTGATCATGGATTAAAGGCAATTACATGTAGTGCTGCTCTGTGGTTTCAGCTGGCGCTGCTCTAAAGGCAGTTTGGCGTAGCTGCACGACTTGCAAGGGTTGAGCTAATTGATCCATCAAAAACTGCTCTGTGCTATGTAGATCATGTGCCATCTCACAAGCTACACCAGGCATCTCCAAATCCATTCAACCACACAGTGGAAGACCATCCTCAGCCTTATTATTCAGCTAAGGATTCTTTTGCAGCATCATAATGAGCCTCGCCAGTGCAGGCAAGGGGCTTTTTCAAGGAGTGGTCTGAGGCCTTAGGCTGTGGTCCTTCTCACAGAGGGAAAGCAGGAGAAATAAGCCCCAGGAGTCCACAAAACACTCTCAGATTGGGGTCAGATGCTGCTGCTGTGGCATTCCAGGAGGTGCAAACTCGAACTTATTTCTCACCTTACACTCCAAGCCCAAGGCTTGCAGCTTGATTCATGCCTGTCCTGACATTGGGAAGCAAACCCCCAAAACAGGGCAGATCAAACCAAAAAACTCTTACTCCTGAAGAGAAAAGGAAGGCAGAAAAACACTACAGTTATTTGTGAAGCTGCTGAATATGGTATTACAAGACCCTGAGATACATGTGGTGTTGGAAGAGATCTGGAGCACCTACATCTAGAGCGCTGTCTCCTTTGAAATGCAAAGCATGCCAAAGATGTGGAATAATAGAAAACTGGGCTAGAAAGAACCCATTTAAGTGCATCTAAATGTCATAAACCAGGACAAGCTCTGCCTGGGCAAGACAGATCAGATCAGCTTTGACACTAAGGATGTTGGTATAAATTAAAAAAAGAACCTCCAGAGGACACTGACAGAATTACGAGATTCTATAGTTGTGTATTTTCTTAATTGTTTCTTATTTCTTTAAAAGCAAAACAGAAGAAAGAAATGCTTTGTGAAGGACAGACAGTCCTGTGGCTAAAGGTCCTGTGCTGGAAGGATGGGGATTTTCCAGCCAGCAATGGCAAACGCTCTACCAGAAGGGTCAGTAAATCTTATCTGTCAGACAGACCATCTGTGCAGTGGGAAATGAACGGAACATAGTCCTGCAGTAGTTAGAGATTCTCAGCTGCAAAGGTGCTGTATGAATACCTATCACAACCCAGCACAGATGAACTTCATTCTGAAAATGCTTCCATTTGCAAGCATACAAACAGCTGTATCAAGCCCCCTCATCCCCATGGACAAAGGATAACTTGCTTACAAATTTAAAATTTAATTGACTAAAAGTCTTGGAAAGCAGTATTCCTCAAGTACTAATTTGTATATACTATGTCTATGGAGAAGTTCTTTTTATGAAAAATTTATTCCCTATTACACTATCAAACATGACTCTACATTCCACTCATTACTAGATATTTTTGTGAGTTTCACCTACACAGATCTATTCTCAGCCACATGGCCAAACATCCTGACTAGTTTCAATTTAGGGCTTTTTTTTCTATATAAATACACAAAATTTCTATATACATCCATGTTTTGAGCAAGCAGAAATATTTGATTTGCGTCCCCACTGTAGTACTCTGGTTTTACACTGGTATAAACAGTAGTGGTTTCCACTGTTATCTCCTGCTGCCCAGCTGTTAACACTGGGGAAAAGGAGCAACAATGAAGGCAAGCACAATTTATCTGAACATCCCCTCATAATATTGGCCCAGGGAGCAGACTTCTAGTGAAACCAAAAAGAGGGAGACTCAGTGCTCCTGTGAAGTTTTCCTGACACAGCTGTCCACTCCGACACATGGTCACATTCAAAAGCTGACTAAGTCATTATGGAAGTTCAGAAACCTCAAAATATACACAACAGATCTTGAAAAACACTGTGGTTGTGTGGGTTCGGGCGTGCTTGAGGAACATGTAAAAATCCAAACAAACAATCCCCGCCTTCACCCCTTTCTGTTAACACACGAGTGTGTGAGCACACCACCAAGCTTGCAATTTGTAGCCCTGTTATTCACAGCCTTCGTTAAAGAATAACAGCCCCTGTTTGAGTATCACGAGGCAAAATTGTTCGCACATGTGGACCAAACAGACACACCAAGGCTGCACCCTTCTGGTTTGTGAGTGACAGGCTTAATAAGATTACGCTTGATCTTTCTCTTAATAAAGCTGGATGACATTCAAGTAAAGCCTGGGGTTTTTTTTAATGGTACATTAAGGGAACCCAGAGTTTGGCACAGCTGGAGGCCTGAACCATCGAACAAAACTTGGCACTGCCAGCATTCCCTTATGATCTCAGACCTCACATAATGAATATTTATACCTATATATACAGACACGTATATATATTAAATACCTATCATTAGCTGGTCAAGGTCAATGCTCTGGGTAACAGAGCTGGATGTAATACCAAGAATGATGATGGCTCCTTTTTTTTTTTTTTTTTTTTTTTTTCCCTGTGTTATGAATCACACAAATTAAGCAACCCACAGTTTATAGAGTCTGCAACATGATGGACTGCTTTTAAACCACACATACCGAAGGGAAGGAGAACAACTCCAAGAAATTACAAAAGCAAAAGAGAAGTGTCATCACCTTACTGTTTAAACTTGAACACAGCAGAACATGGAGACTCCTGCTTAACTTTAATAACACCAGCAGCCTCAGCCGGCTCCAGGGAAGCAGTCATTTGCTTGAGATAAGTCAGGGCTCGTGTGTTTTGAAGCCTTATGGGTTAGAAGCTAAATAGTGTTAGCTGAGTCACACTGATTTAAACCATCACTGCAACTGGCCCAAAGATTTCAAAAGACAGTTCACGAAGAAATCACTCAGAGGAAGAGGAATTACTGAATTTTTATTGGAAAAAACCAGGTTTATATACATATACATATTTAAGAAAAATAATCCCTCCCCAACAAAGACTTTACTTTTGGAAACGGAAAGCTTCCATAAGGACAAACTGAACATTCTCATCTTCTCTTTCCCTCATCTCTGTTGGCTATGCCCTCAAGCTCAGTGTCTGTGTATTAAGTACCAGCTCTACAGATAAATCAATGGGTCTCAGGATTAAACAGAGAGGTCATGATGGACTGGGTGGGGATGGTCTAGACTCTGTAATTCATCTGCCAAAAAAGAATAATTCTTTTGATGGCCAAAATACTTCCCAAATTACATTAGGAACACTGATGAGGGACTTAGAGTACTGGAATACTGTCCTTTGCTGCTTCCAAAGCAAAAGAAAAATTTTAAAAATCACAGTTTTATTTCAAAGCATGCAGCAATGATTTACTGAAATGGAACACACATACATTTAATTTCAAAAAGAACACAAACATGGACATTAAATTAAACACTTTGTAGAGCCTGAATTTTCTTGCAGGCTTTGTTTTGGTGAGAAAATGAAAACGTTTTTGTTCATCATTGACCCAATATAACTTTTCCTTCAATCATCTGGTTCAGCTGACAAAACAAGACATAAATCATTTCCGCTGCTCTATACTGAGTCCTGTCTTTTTAATGTGGATGAATTCCTGATCCTTGGCATCTCTCTTTCTCTTGAGATTTACTTTCAGTACCTTAAAGCCTGAACATGGTGGTGCGACCTTCCCTGGCTGTTAAAGTCGTTTCCATGGACAAGAGGTTCAGAGCCAAAGTACCACTTTGCAGAGTCCCATCTTCTTCCCTTAAAGTCAGTAACGAGACTCCCATTGAATCCAAGGGAGCTGATCAGAGATTTACACTACACGAAAGTACACGAGGAATCTGTGCTTCCTCCTATCTTCAACTCACAGCACTCAATTTGCTTCTGGGGCTGCAAACCTGCCCAGTCTAGTTCTTTACTCTCATTTACAACACTTCAAAGTTTCTCCTTGTGTGCAATCTGATCAGAAGCTCATTGAATTCAATGAAAAATGCCTAGAAGGCATCTCCTGTGCAATGTGGGGTCCTTACTTCCAGCTGGTTTGAAGACACCAGAGCTCCAGAGGACTGAGCATACGCAATTACAGGTGTGCAGAATGTGAACAGCAGACAAGATCCTCTGGCCTAAAGAGCGACCTCTTGCCACTTGCCTCTTGTGGCAAAAGTGTGCCTTCTTGAAGGAATCCAGCCCATAATTATCCAGTTAAATAATTATCTGCTCCTTTCAGTGGATGAAACTGAGATAATCCTGACTGCAGTAAGAAATTCATTGCTGGCCCAATTGGCATTTTAGTGCCCAAACCCTGCAGAACTTTTCATTCAACTGCACTCCACCTGTGATGCTCTCACACTGTATTTTGGCTGACTATTCTGGGCGCTTATATAAGCCCTTTGGCACTGGCCTATCCCAGGTTTCTCCCAACCTCCACACTTATAGTCACAGCCAAGTTTCTGCAGGAAACAAACCCCTTTTCATTGAGGCCAATTAGCTCAAGATTGTCAAAAGAAAAAAAAAATCAGAAGGCTTTGGGTCAGTGACAAGAGCAATAGAGAGGCCAACAAAATGAAAGGGACTCGTTCTGAAGATGTTTTTCACTGTGTCAGAGCCAATTCCCAATGGAGTGAAACAAGAAAAACATTCCTTGCAAGATTTGAGATCTGTCATGAATTCCCAAGGCACATTAAGAAGTCTCACTCTCCCCTCTGTCTCTCATTCCTTTCTGAGGTACATTATGGGCTCCAGACGGAGGATGATGAGTCTGTACATCACTCACCCATTATCGTACAGAGGATGATAAGAGATCTGTACAATGACCCCAGACACTCAAAGTCACAATGAACCAAGGGTTAGGAAATTCTACAATAATGTTTCACAGTTTCTCATATTTTTTGGGGAAAAAATCAAAATTTCATTTGATTGTATTTTCCTTATGGATGAGATACTGGGACTCCTTCTCTCAAGAAACACTCACTTGGATTCCTTGCAAAGTAACTGGTTTTTGCCCCTGCTGCTCCATCCTTAAAAGAAGCATAATCTGTTTTCCTCCCAGGAGGACATATTTGTCCCATTATGTGCCTATGCGTTGATAAATTTGGTGATGACTGAACTTTGGAATGAACTTCAGGATTCTGCAACCTCTGTCTTTCCCACCATCACCACAATGCTCATCACTGACTCCGTGTTCAGGGTGAGGAGCTCCACCAGAGCAGCAGACACCTCTTTTTTCCAGACTTGGAGACATCAGACTCACAGACTTATCAGTATTAGAACCAAAGCTCACCTTTCAAGTTTTTTGAAGTATGAATTCAAAGGATTACTAAATATCAGTCTTAGAAGGAATAAAGCTTTTATAGGGGGGAAAAACATCACTGGTTTCCAGCTGAGCTTTATTTAATGACAGACTTTGCACTTCCTAATCTGTTTGGAAAATAAATGCCACATGGCATGTTAATATACTGAGCAAGGGACAGTCAGGCTCCCAGCAAATAATTCATAATGACATCTTTTGGGTCAGATTTTATGGTGCTCTTTGTAGGACAATGCCACGAGTTGGTCTTGAGTATTTCACCATGAGAACAAAATATTCCTCCTGACATCTAGCTCTGTGTTCATGGGTTCATTTTTTCTGATGATTAATTCTGAGTTCACGTAGAGTGTGTTCAAGATTACATGGATTCATATTCAGTTGACCATATCTGAGAGGATTATTTTAGTGTGCCCCAGTTTATGGCCCATGAAACATGATCCCTCTTGTCTCTCCATGTCTCTCACTCTGCCAGCAGTATTATTCTAACAACCTGTGCTGGGAACTTATATTATCAGCATAAAAGCAGAAAAAAGCTATTTTTCTCTATGAAAACCAGCTCTCATTGAGTGCCTTACACTTGCTTTGCTCTCAGAGCCAACAGCCAGGCAGAAGACATCCAAATGTCAAAATGTTTTGAAGGAAACTCCCTTAAGAATAAATCTGCATTTCTGGTTTGCCACAGTCTTGATCACTTTTGGTACATCTAGCACGTATTTCTGCTGTTACTAGGGATACTAACCTGAACAAGATAAAACACAGTGGAAATACCCTGATGCCACCTGAAGCCATTGTTTGTGTCTCTGAGGAACTGTGACCCATGGATTACACTGGAAGGAGTTTCCATCTCTGCCCAAGAGATTGGTGCTGGCAGCTCAGTGCTGATCCTGGCAGCCAGCAGGCAGATGTGCTGTCTAATAGTTTTGGCAACTTCTGACTATCTTTCCTATCATGGCATCATTATCTTGAGCTGCCTGCCAGCTGGCCTGAACAGTGCTGGAAACATGAATCGCAGAGAAGCTTTCAACTGACAGCACCCTGTAAATTATACATAGCATTGCTATTTCATGTGCAGCCCCCAAAGATCTCAGAGCAGTTTAAGGACAGAAATCAGGTCCAAAGCTGTGACCCTTACTTAACAAGTGTTAGCTAATTAGAAAGCTGTCCCATTGAAGTAAGCAGAGTTCCTCAAAGAAGTCTGTTCAATGTGCAGCTGCACAATTTAAAAAATGAGAAGTATTACTTACACTGGGATTGCGTCTCAAAGCCACAGTTCACTATATCCCCTTGGTGCTGTACCAAAGTAACAGAAATATGGAGCATTTCTATTCAAGAAAACCTCATTCCTGGTCAGTAACACAGTTACTTTGGAACTGACAAATAATGGTTTCTTCAGGCAACCTACAATACACTTATGTTTTGTTAAGCGGACTAAGTTCCCACAACTCAATAGCTGAACCACAACTTCTGCTGCACACAACCATGCCTGAACCAACAGGCAACACAACTTGCTCATGAGCAAGAGATGGATTTGAACTAAAACCTTTTAAGCAAAATCCCTACAGCAATGAGCCATAGTAAGCTACTGTTGTTCAGTATCATCACTGCTGTGACCAGAGCTGGTGGGATTTTCTGTTGGTATTATCAAGCATCCCTTTCCTCACGTGTCACTGCGACTGCTCGCAGAAAGCAGAGGTTATACACACCGTTCTGTTGGAACAGAGACTGCCTTTCACAGCCCCTCAGCAATTTTATTTTCCTTTGACTGATGCTGTCAGCACGTTATCTGAAGTCTGCCTCGAGAGCAAGGGCTCGGTGAGAGTGTTTGCATTGCACTTGTGCGTTACGCTACACCCTGCTCGGGCACCCTCTGCCCATCACTCACCGAGCCCACTTTCTGATCACTTGACTGCTATTTGGACAAAGACCAACTCCAGCCCTCTCTGAGAACACAAGACAGTCAAAGAAGGAAAGACAGTCTTTTTCAGTTCAGTTTTCAGCTGAAAGTCAGTGAATTGTGTGGTTATTGGTCCTTGTTTGAAAATTGAGCTTTTCTTTAAATACTACTCCTGCAGGAAAGATCAGAACCCACTTTTTTTTTTTTTTTTCACTCATTTTGGGGAACTTCAATATGCGGCCTGCAGGATGCTTCTTTTGCAGATAAGGTGTGAGACTATCTTTCAGTAACTAATAAATACAACACATACACTTTATCAAAAGATCCTGATTACAGCACTGCTGTGCAGTAGCAAATCAAGCTTCCTTTTTGTTCTTGTCTCTGAACATTATTACTGTAGTTGATACATTCATGGAATTCCTTAGCTGATCAGAGAAAAGAAAGCACACCTTAACATTGACTAGCTGACTGTCTACGACAGCGAACAGCAAGGAATACTCTCCGCATCTGGAATCGCAGTGCAAATGCATCTCATCCAATTTTCCAGAAAAGAATTTGGCCAGGACATCAGAGTACAGAGTCTCTTTGCTAAGTGTGCTACTGGAGCATTACTCACAGCAACTCCTGCCCAAGGCTTGTGAGTCACCACCAAAGAGAGGAGGGACCTGACAGCACACGGGGGGATGGCCAGTGCAGATGTACAAGGTAAAGAATTAGTCCCCAGTTGCCAAGAGCTCCACCAGCACTTGGTTTTCACTGCCATGGCTTGCTTCCATCTGTGGCTTGTGCCAGCTGAGAGCAGTTAAGGAACAGCATGAAAGAGATTTGCCAGTCCATGGCACTGGAGTGGCAGGAGTGAGAGGCAAGGACAGGACTGCCACAACAAGGATTTGTTTCCTTTCCATTGCTGAGCTCCTTTTCCATAACACTGCTTTGCTTTATTCAGCGTCCAATACCTGGGTCCTGAAAACTATTAATACTAACAATTCCACATCCACACAAATGCAGATGTACTATACACATAGATACAAAAAGCATGTATGTATTTTCCTGTAGAGGAAATATGGTACTTATGCTTTATAAGATGAACAAGGAGAAGAGAAAACCAAGAATTCTGGGCTATTGCCCAAACCACACAGCTTTGAAATCAGCGGTGCGTTGAAAAAAAACCCCACACAACAAAAAACCCCTACGCTTCCTTCCAAGAAAAGTGTCTAAGTTTTCCAATTTGTTTACGACTGATGTCTACCCACAAGAGACTAAATTCCAGGCTGGAAGAGACTGGACTGGCATACAACACCAAAAACCTCTCCTTCCTGAACTGGGGAACAATATCTTAAGTGTTTGTATATGGAGGCAGACCTGGTGTTGCAGAACTTTTTCCCCAAACTGGTCTATCTGCTTTTAATTTCCAATGAATCAGCAAACACATCTGTAGGCTACTACTCTTCCAGACCAATGCTCTTTATTTTTTATTCTCAGAACTCATCTCTCTTTTCCTGACACCTGCTCACTGCTCCCTCTGAAATACAGTCCAGAAGTATTCAAGTACTCAGGAGTATTCAAGTTTCTTTCTCTGGAAACTTTCTCTCTTTTTAGCTCTGACTTTAATTAAATTGTATTATATGTGATGTAGAAACAAGTGAAGTTAAAAATATAGTAATTAAGGTAATTTGACTCTCTAGCAGAGAAAGACAGGATCTACAGCAATCTCTAAATGCTTAAAGTAGGTGAGGAATGTGATACAGTTCTGCACAGAAACAAAGTCCAGATGATACAAATACAACTGCAATATATCCCCAATTGCCCCAATCTTTAAGTAGTATCTAACTGTGAGAGTCTGTACTAGTATTAGTGTCATTTCTCTGGAAAGTTCAGTTATTGTCTCCCACAATGGAAACAATCCTTAGTATCAGCTACATCTTTGCTCAGCTTTGACCCAAGGAATCACCTTGGTGAATCCTCCCTGAAGTCCCTAGGTCCCAGGCTGCAGACGTCAGCCCAGACGCTGAGTTTGGAAAGAAGCCTGGTCTGTACCCCAGGAGCTCTGAGGGAACATCACCTGCTCCTCACATCCCACTACTGTTTTCAACTTAAAGCCATCAGGGAGTTGTTCTTCCTCTGAGCCAACACCAGAGGCGTGCTGGACTGTCAGGGCAGAGATCAATTCCCTCTAATGGCTTGCTCTTTCACCTGGATTTGGCTGATGATGCCACTGCAAACTTTTCTTTGGTCAGGAAGCCAGGGCCAGGCTGCATCTGAAGAAATGACTTGGCCTTTCACCTGTCAGTCATTGCTGGGGTCGTTGTCCAAGACCTTGCAACCTCCAGATCAGAGGTGGGATTTGCTGGTGAGGAGGTCTCCATAGCAGGACAGGAGCATTATGTAGCCCCCTGCCACCCTCCTTAAAGCAGCCTCCAAACATCACCATGCCATTCATGGTGGGTTTTTTTTTGTTTTTGTTGGGTTTTTTGTTTGGTTGGTGTTTTGTTTTGGTTTTTTTTGTTGTTTTTGTTTTGGTTTTTTGTTGTTTTTGTGGGGTTTTTTGATTTTTTTTTTTTTTTTTAACAGCAGAGGAGGGACTTGAACTATTCTCATTTACCCAAGGCAAAATGAAGCTAAAAACTTGGCCCAGGACCAACAGGTGGTCAGTAGCATAGTAAGAATAGGAATACAGCTCTCCTGAGACTGACGTTCTGAGATCTCAGAGGATGCTCTGCACACTCAGATGAAGCATGGCCTGATAACATTATGTATGACCACTTTCCCTGCTTATGCTCGGGCCTTTCATCTCTGAGACTTCACAGCTCTCGCTGTCCTGTGTTTAACCTTGAGCTAAGCAGATAATTTATGGCCATACCAATTCCAAAAAAGAAAAGGAAAAGCTGCAGTACTATATTTGAAGTGAAGTCTGGCAAGACGTCCTGCTCTCTCCCCACAAGTACTTTATGGCAAAGGCTGAAACGGTTTCCCGGGATGTCGTATATCTGGCATGAATCCCTGCCAGGCAAAAATCTTGTCTTGTTTAATTAGCTCTCACAAATTTTCACCATCCAGCTTTCTCACTGAGGTCTGAACCACAGCTCCTGCTATCCAGACACCATGGGGAGCGAGACACCACGTCCAAGGCCACTGCTGGTGGCCCGGCTGTGAAAACGCCTCATGGAAACTCATCTCATTAAACTTTCGAAAGATGGATGCTCTGGCATTGGACCAGCTCCGAGCTCTCAGCTGGAGTTTCTGCTGGCCTCCAATTCTCTCTTTGTAATGTTTTAGGGTTTGCCTGCTGGAAAATGACTTGTAAGAATGCTCTCTAGCGCCAGTGTTTGGAACCAGAGCTATTCCCAGCATTCCCAAATCCTGCGATGCTCAGAGCTGATGTGCTGACTCAGATCACTCGAGACAAGCAAGTTAGGGAAAAGTTCAATCCAGTGGTAATGAGATCTGGTGGAATTAGACATCTGTATGATTTATTCCGTGTTTCGTAATCAGGGTAGAGTGTTAATGTCATCCATTTGCTCCCAAACCCCAGCCTAGGAAAGAGCAAGGTTAGTCAAAGCAAATGGTTCCAAACCTTCTAATGTCAGCCTCCTTTCTTTGTGAAATGAGTGGTTCCAGATCTCTGCAGAATTGCCTGGCAGTTTAATTCTATCCTCTCAATAAGTATTTCTTATTCATATTGCTTATTAATTGGTTCGGTCACATGATGTTTCCCTGCTAGAGAGACTGACACTTTTTAACTGCCAAACTTAACCCAACGGGTGTTGAGATGAAAGCTATGATCAGGAAATACATTCTGTGAAAACTTCACCAGGTTCAAAGGGTTCTGAAGATTCACTGGCAGTAAATGATAGGATTTGGTGAATCCAAAAATCATCAGGGCTTTCCAGGGCCCCCTGCCTCCTCAGTTGCCTTCTGCACGCCACAGAATCTTCACCAATAATTCCTGGAAAACACGTTCTTGTCTCCTGAGGTCTGTGGTCTCCATTACATAGTTTTTTCAAGGTCCATTCTGTCATGTTTTTAACCTAGAGAGAATATGTGATGGAGCAAGAAAGCTTATGGCTCTGGTAATCTGGAAAGCCCTCTGGCACACAGCAGAACACCAGGGGAGTAACACAACACCAGGGCTTGCCACAAGCATACGAGGAGCTGGATGTGTCTGCGCATTAGGGAGTGGAGACTTTGCTTTGTTTCCTGCAACTCAATTGGAACAAGAGCTCTTCAAAGCACATCTTCTTTCTCTTCAGTTTTCATAGCAAGGCAAAGTTAACACTGAATGACGATCACTCCAACTACTCAACAGGCTTGTCTTCTCCAACAAGGCAAAGACTTGGGGCTTCTGAGGTGATTTATCTTATTTCTTTAACTGAATCCTATATACCATGCCCCAGTTTTTGATATAAATACTTTTATTTTTCCCCCATACTGCTTGTGATGAAGTGGGAATCTTTCCTTATTCCTGCCTGTACTGTTAGATATTTCCCTTGGATTTTTTTTTTAAACCTTGTCCAGCACTTTCATAGGAAAAGAATGACTGCTAAAAAATCCATTAGCATGGCTTGGCCAGAGTCCAAAATTTCAGCTACCAAGAATGTTAAATCCTCCATCTGTTTGCTAGTTAGATAATGTTACCTTTGAGCTTTCCTTTGGCTGCTAAAGACACTTTATCTGCCTTAAATGTTGCAGAAAATTACACTTCACGTCAAAGCCTGTGTGCCATTAAATAGGGTGGGGGAGGGAAAGGTTCTTGCTATAAATTTCCACCTTTAGCTCCTCCTAGCTCTTGGTACATTCAGAAGAGTCCTGAGCTGAGCGTAATCATACTAATGACCTGGGTAATTGATGGTGAATGATGGATATGTTGAGCTAGACTCTAATCCACTCTTAAATATTTGCTTGACTTTTTAAAAATCAAGGGAATACCCCAAAGGGAAGGAAGTTCTTTTGCACAGGAGAAGCTAAGCAGCCACGGTGTGCTCAAGCGAACATTTGGCTAAGACATTACCTTGTGCCTCAGCTGGGGATGCAGCCCGGGCAGCGAGGCCCAGCTCACTCCTCAGTGCCAAGTCCTGGCTGTAACATCCATCAGACACCTCCAGGGAGAGGTGACTCAACTGCTTTCACTGACGTGATCCCACTGAGGGCAGGCCAGGAGGTGAGCTTGCACAATCCCTGCCTCCACCATTTATCTCCTCACTTCTCATTACAGCTGATGGGACATGCAGCCAGCCACCTTCTCCCTGAGGAGTGTGCTGGATGTGGAACTCACACGATCGACATGCATAGGAGTTTTCCTTATGGTTTCAACCGCAACCTCTTTCCACCTACTATTTCACCAGAGAACAGGGGTTGCTCCCAAATCACATCATAACTTTCCATCTGTCCATGACTTTGCTCTGGCTCTCTGGCCTGGTGCATCAGGTGCCTTCCAGATGAGTGCTGGAGATTGTCCAAGCTGCCTCCTGTGCTCACCAAGGAGGCAGCAGCCCCTGCTGAGAAAAGCTAACAAGGAACCACTAAGCATAACTGCATGGGACACTGACAGCTGCTTCTCAGGAAGGGTTAAAACATGACCCCAAACCCACAGAAATTCAGGCACCGCCTGTAGCAGATCCAGCACTTATCTGCCCCTGGTTAGGTCTCCACACTCTCCAGGGGCGGGTGGCTGGACAGGATTGGTCAAAAACAGGAATAAATGGTTGACCAGAACATAAAAACCTGAGATGCAATTGGTCAAGACCAGAGGCAACTGTTTTAGGTCAGCATGAGGATACTTGTATCCCATGATCAGAAGAACAGCCCTGTGAGGCTGGTCTTGCCAGTCAGTAATTACTGGGTAGCAAGAGGAGCAGGGATGGGACTCCATGCCTGAAACGGGAGGTGCAGACCAGCCTGCTGCCTCTATGCAGCTGGGAGAAAGGTTTCCATCCAGCCCTGACAAGAGTTTCCCACCATCCAGCCAAGTTTCCTTAGCAGCAGCTGTGGGACTTAACTTTCAGGGCTAGAAAGAGATTTCTAGGCACAGAGCCCCATGTACAGCAAAGTCAGAGTGACCCTGACAGCCACTGTGGGAGGTCAAGAGAAAAATGCCTGGAATACATGGAGTTGTCACTCCATCTTCCCCATCAAAGAAAGAGCTGGCAGGGAAGAAGACTGGCCTGGCTGAAAAGAGAGCTTTGGCTGGAATTCAGGAAAAAAAAGAAGAGTTTGTGACCTTTGGAAGAAGGGACAGGCAACTTATGAGAACTACAAGAATATTGTGAGGTTATGCCGAGAGAAAATTAGAAGCGCCAAAGCCTAACTAGAAATTAATCTGGCTACTGCAATAAAAGACAATTAAAAAAAGTTTCTATAAATACATTTGCATCAACAGGAGGGCTAAGGAGAATGTCCACCCTTTATTGGATGTGAGGGGAAATGCAGTGACTAAGGAAAAAGCTGGTGTACTCAATGCCACCTTTGCCTCAGTCTTTAGTGGCAAGATTAATTGTTCTGTACCAGACCCCCGAGCTGGAAGACAAGGATGGGAAGCAGAATGAAGCCTCCTTTATGCAAGTGCAATGGTCAGTGGCTGCTACACCATTTTAACATGCACAAGTGCTAAAATGACCTTATCACTCTCTACAGCTCCCTGGAAAAAGGTGGACGTCTAGTGGAGATCAAGCCCTTCTCCTAAGTAGCAAGGGATAGAACAAGAACAAATCACCTCAAATTGTGCCAGGGGAGGTTTAGACTGGATATCGGAAAAGATTTCTTCACCAAAAGAATCATAAAGCCCTGGCACAGACTGCCCAGGACAGTGATGGAGTTACCACCCTGAAGGTATTTAAGAGATGTGTAGATGTGGCCTTTGGGGACATGGTTTAGTGGAGGACTTGGCACTGATGGATTAACAGGTATACTGGTTGATCTCAAAGATCTTTTCCAACCAAAACAATTCTAAGATTCATTAAAGACTAAAGAAAGCACCAATATAAGCACAAAAGGCATAGAGGTGGGAGGACTGGAAAGATACTAAAAAGGTCAGCCTGCAGCTCAGAGTCACAGCTCCAAATCTTGCCGTATACAGAACAACCACAATTCATTAGCCTTTGCTGTAGTTGTGACTGCTTTAGGGAGATGTCTCTGAATAATTTGTAATGGAGAAACAGCTGCAGAACAGTTGTGCAAGAAAAGCACAAAGCTTGCCCATCTGCATGATTCCCAGGTATACACATATGTATTCCCAGGGTCTCAGCGAATACCAGTCCTCTTGAGCATATCAAATGCACGAAAAGAGGAGCAAAGATAGCATGTGCCTGGATTGTGCAAATCCTTTCTTCAGTAATACATCAGCATTGTGTAAATGACCACAACCAGTCCTGCTCCTTCCACAGAGAAACCAAGCCTGGTTGCTACCACTGACCTAGGAAGTGTGAATGAACCGTTTGTTTGGAGAGAGATGAAAGGAGGCGTGCAAATGAAGCTTGTCTCCATCACCAGGACAGATTTACTTCTTCAAGTGGCCTCAAGTAGCCTTGGAAAGGAAATCTGGAATGTTGTAACATTCATAAATATTTGACTGTTCTGTCTTACCTTGAAAACAGGCAGAAACTCTATCCTAAAGAAAGCATTCTCAGATTGAACAGTCATTTTGTTAAGTAGGCCATGACCTGGGGAACTAGGTATTGGTGACATTTAATCTGCATCTGTATCTATGCACATGTACAAACACACACAATAAAATGCAGTGGTTGTCCGAAGGAAAGCCTGGCAAGCATTTGAAAACAGAGCTAAATCTAAGCTTGGCTACTTAGACTTACAAATGAAGTCTTGTAAGTTTTAGAAACAAATCAGAAATATTTTAAACATGTTAGAGGCAATAAATCATTATATCTCCTTTATTTTAGCTAACCCCCAGAAATCTAAAATACTTTATTATTTTCATTAGAGCACAATATCCAGTGTTTTTATGTGTCTCCTATCTGATCTAACACTGATCAGTTATGGCAAACTCCCACCTTTCATTCAGACTTCCCACCTCGTCACCACAGTTGAATCTGAGAAGAAACAAACAAGAAGTGCTTGTGGAGAGAATGGTGAATGGGTATTTTAAGATGCACCATGTAACGTGATCTACAATTTAAAATTTGCACCACTGAGCAGATCCAACACAAACCCCTTCTGCTCCTGTTGAGATGGAGTAATTCAGTACCTGTGGTGCTGCTGGCAGCTACAGTAAAGAAGACAAAATAAATAAACTCAAGGAGTTTCCTTTTTGAGATACTAAAAAATCTGAACACACTCACCCCATACAAACCCTCCTACTTTCAATGGGTATGAACTGTATTTAAAACAGTTTGGTTGCTCAGCTAATGAAAGATGCTGATTCTTTAACTGAAAAAATGTAAATTGGATCCACAGGAGATTTCCCCAACCAGCTGGTTTTGAATGCTGTGGTACTCTTTCTCCTCTGGGTGTAATTAGATTGCTGTAACCTAAACAGCCCTTCCACTCCCATCACTTTAATGTCCCCCAAGATGATAAACAGCATTAAGGCCTCATTTCTGCAGCCTCGAGATCAAGAAATATGTATGATTACATGTATATCTTAAATGCTTTTCCTTGTGACCACAGAATGAGCAATAATTATCTCACTGAAATGAACTGCAAAATCTGACACACTCTGCTTTAAGTCTTTCAAAACCATATTAACACAGGAGCCACATCTTATTCAACGTAGTGTGATACCAAGCTCAGTGGAGCCAGGAACCAGTCTAGCCTTCATGTCAATCGATAAAAATAATAAAGAGGAATGTCAAAAAGGAAAAGCATTTGTCAAATCCCAATGGCTTTTTTTAAGAGAAAATATACTGCGCATTGAGTACCCTGACAGATGCGCAGATACTGATTCTGCTTTCTCTAGTTCACAAACATTTCAGTAAATCAATTAAAAAAACCCAAACAAGCAAACAATTAAAAAAAGAAAATAAAACAGAAATCTGGTTTTGTTTGTCCAGGACAAATGTTCTGAAATGTATTTGAAAAATTATTTTTCATCAGTCAAATCATAGATTAAATATTTTGTTCTTGGGTTTCTATATTCTTCTGTAATATACTCAGAAATTTTCTTTTGTAAAATAATAAAAATCGAAGTCCCTCACTTTTAATACATCATAAGGCATATTTGAATTTTCTGAAATACAGAAAACACTGGAGAAGGAAGACACTTCCATGATTTTTTTTCTAAACTCGACCCAAATTACTATGGCATTGCAAAACAATACTTTTAAGCAAGAGAAATAGCTCTACTTTTAGCATAATTATGTTGATTCAGTAGCACTGCAATTGAATCTGGTTGCTTTCAGGAATTCTCTCTGGAACAAAGGGAAAATATAAGCGACCTAAAATACTGACATTGTGTATCAAGAATAAAACATAATGAGGACCTTACATTTGTAACTGATGGGAATCATTTAAAGATACTAAGGAACAAAACCCCCAACATATTAAAAATCGAATAAGCACACTATTACATTATGAATTTCAACAGGGTTCCCTGAAAATTTTAGAATTATGTTTTGCTGTTCTGTAGAAAAGTTTTGCTATTGCTTTCTGTTTGAAAACAGGCAGCAAACTCTTCAGAAGCTTTTAAAAAGGAGCAAAATAGCAAAGGAGTAGTAAGAGCAGGAAATAAGAACTTGTTCTTGTGGACCTTTTTTGGGGGGGTGACATAACTGAGAAGGTCAAAATATATGAATGTGGGAAGATGTATATTCTACAACTAGTTTTGCATGGAGGTATATTTTACACAAGTATAGACATATATTTTATATCCTTGTATGTGCACACCCACAGTTCATAGAAAAGGTGTTTCTGAATTTTAAAAGCTATTTTTTCAGTTATTTTCTTTTGCTATAAATTCACTAATGAAAGAGAAAACAAGCTCCTCTTTTCTCTTATTTCTAATATACACAGGCATCAAAGGCAGAGCAGTAGAAGAGACTGGAGAAGAGACTGAAGAAGAGGTGGAAAAGCTTCAGATGAAGACTGGAGAACAGTCTATGATTCTTCCATCTGAGCAGGAAAACCTTTAAAAAATGAGCTTCACTTCAAGGGGAAGAAGCCTTTCAGATTAGCAAATCCACTTTTTTACCATCAAAGAATTGTTTTAGTGGTCTTTTAGGTCTTCAGAGTGCTATCCATCAGAACACACTCTTGGATTGAATGTTTGAATCCTTCACAAACACTGGACTTACAGCACAGGCTACACTGCAGGGCTGCAGAGATGAAGTGTAAGTTCTCCCCCAGCTGCAAAGATTATTCTGAGAAAGAGCAAAGACAGATGAAGATGGAAATTTGCTCCAGCCAGAGCCCCAGCCCATCACAGAAATGTTGTTTTGTATTAACTAGAAGGGAACATAAGATTTATGAACAACGCTATTGATGGGACATACAGTAAATTTCACATGAGATTAAAGAAAGTTGGTTCATTAACTAGATTTAGGTGGAGGGAGAACCAAAATGATTAATCAGTGGAAGAAAAAAAGGAAATCACATTTAGCCCAGGAAACATGTACATACCTTGAAGGCATATGTTTGCTCACTTAAGTAATTTTGCAAAGCACTCAAAAAATTTAATTGAACAAGTGAGAGATTCTCCAATAAATTAGGCATGGAATCAGAGAAGATTAAATCCAGACCTATTTTACCAGTGCCACCTATGACATTATAGAATGCCCAGGATACAGGGGAAACACAGTAGAAGTTCAAGTTTAAGTAAGTTCTTTTATCAGGTTAGGTGACTTCGATTGAAAGAGCTAGTTTGGAATAGATCGTCAAAATAGAACAGGATATGCTATAGAATACTCACCAAGTAGAGAAGATCCTTAGGAAAAGAGTAAGATAATTTGTGATCATCAATACAATATTAGAGAAAATAATCATGCCAAAAAAGACTTGTTTCCTTTCTGACATTATGCAGCATTAGTTGGTAAAATGGCTATTTACAGTAGTAAGCCAAGGGAGATAAAGTTTCTGCTTAGAGAACTAGAAATATGTAATATTAATAGAAAACACCTCAAACAGTTTGGAAATTGACTACACTGAAAGATTTCAAAAGTAGCTGCAAAAATGGAGAACCATCTGTTATGGGAGTTTTTCTAGCAAAAAAATAATTATAGCTATTGGTAATAAGCCCAACATTAGTCAAAATTTTCATCCATGATTTGGAAGTTCTCAAAATGCTGCCAATAAAATCCACACGCACGAGACAGACTGTCAGCATGACGAATTCTGAAGACATGGAGCCATCTCAACAGATTTGCCTCTTGAAATGAAGCAGGTAGGAACCAACACCCAGAGAGACTTTTGCAGATGGGGGACAGCAGGTAGAGGGTTTGGAAGGTGAACCTGGATGGTCATTGCTGACCACTGGCCCCGCTCTCGTGCTGCTCTTCTGGGCTGGATGTACAGGATACCTGGCTCAGTATCTGAGCATGGAGAGACTGAGCTGTCACCATCATGCACAGCTCCAGGGATGTGCCTTCAAAACAAGCATCTTCAGGAGCAATGTGACTCAAGAAAGCTTGTTGGGGCAGGTTGCTCCAGTGTGGATTTTTTGATGTCTAATGGCAACTGAGCTGCTTTTCCTTCCTTAGGGCACTACCAGGATTTCCCTCATCTTCCTGGCTGTGTGTCTTCAGGTAAAGTGCAGCTTAAAGATCTTTAAGACTCTTCCTGCCTTTATGAAATTAATGGAGAGGGAGAGGAGGGAGACCAGGCGGACACACAAATGCACTTTCAATACATAAGCCTTGTTTTCTTAAGAAATCACAAATAAAAAGAAGATCAACAGGATAATTCAAGGACCAGGAAACAAGCCTTGCAGCAGAAGATTTAAGTAGGTTGGTCAATACAGTGTGAGATGGACTGACTGCAGTTATGCACATCTTTGCTAGGAAAACCTGTGGAAATGGAGAGATTCCTAATTTTAGCAGAGAAAGGCACAACTCAATCAGAAGTGAGATGAGACACATACCAAACACAAAGAAGGTACTTCCTCTGTTTATTTATTTAGACAGTTGCAAGTAAAAAACGACTGGAAGAGCTCATCAAAAGGGAGGTGGAGAGAGATCCCATCTTAAGATGACTCCAGATGCCATGAAGATAGATTTTAATGGACTCCACATTACTGGTTATCCGCAGGGCAGTAGCAGATGACACTATCCCACCTGGTCCTGGTATTTTTTGTGACATCTGTTTGCCTTAGGGCTACACTGATTCACACAGGATGCAACTCCACAGGGGACTCCCACTGACTCTTACGGTCTCCTTGTTGTGGATTGGGATGGGGGCTAAAGAAAGTGGGACAACCTCTACAGTGCCTCTCTGAACACAGCAGGTCAAGGAGTAGTTCAGCAGGAGAGCTGGATCCTCTGTGGACCTGAAGAGACCCAGCACCTTCCAACATTTGGTCTTTGGCACTTTCCTAAGTCTTTCTATGCTTCCTCCTTCATCCTCATGACCACCTGAGCAGTGAAGCATCAGCCTGGGGATGGAAGGTCGAGAAACACAAAACCCTGCTAACACTCACTGCTGCTCCTGTCAATACCATTACCCCTTTTTCTGATGTTTCAGAGGCAGGAAGATCTAGTCTACATTTTTCCAGACTAACATTGCAGAAACATCACTCTGCTAAAGAATGGCTCTGATTTGTCACAGAAAAGGCCTCACAAACTGACAGTTTTTGTCTGATTTTCTGTGGGCAGTGGGGGAAGGAACATATTTTCTCCTCCAAAAGCATTCAGCAAATTTGTACTGCGGTCAGCTAATTTTATTACTTCTCATAAATGTCTGTTCCTGTAATGCTCTCAAGGTATTTTCATAATTCTACCCTGGGAATTACAAATCAACTTTCTCTTTGATAAAGTAACCTGCAGTATTTTATTTTATTTTTTATGTTATGAACAGCTGAAAATGTATGACATCCCATAAAATGTCTGGGTTAGGCCTTTGAATATTGCTTCTTTTAAGGAGTCTTTTAGCATTGAAGCAGAGAAATACAGTCCTAGGATTGGAGTCTATTAAGCAAAAAGAGGAAAGGAAATCCTTAAAGCCCATGTCTAGAGTGTCTTTAAAGTTGCTTTTCTGTATTCCAAAGGGATCTAACTTCCATTTACTTAAATTCTTGTTTGAGAAAAAGGAACCTGGATTATTTTATTTATTTATACATTTTTGCAGAAGTTTATGATGAAGTATATTAGGGAGGGGAGAGGAGAGACGTGCTCCCCAAAGACAATACATATTTAAGTAATGAAGTATTTTACTAGAGAGCCTAAAAACTGGCCTCATGGCCTCAGAGGCAGAGCCACAGCGTCTCTCACATAGCAACAACTGCAAGCAAGAGGAAAAGAGCCCTCTACACTTAAACAAGCCAGGCTGCATTTTCATTTAATCACCTCTGAAATCACAGGCTGGGGAGCACTGCTGAGGTACTTGGCCAGTTTTCTGTCATGCAACTGTTATGAGAATTTTACAAGGTTAATTTTGACCTTTTTTGATCATTTTATATCAAATTCTGACTTCAGGCAGTACCACATCTGTTTGTAAACAGGAGAGGCTGTATACAGAGATAGCCAAAATTTCTCTTACTACATTTAGGGATATAAATAAATTTCATTTTACTACATATAGGGATATAAACCCAAAGGATTTTATATTTTAAATTCAACAAGCAAGCCATTTTCCCCAGTAGTAACTCTGGCTCATGATTGACTCAGTATCTCTGCACTCAGAGAAATAACAGAAAAAAGACATATGTCCCAGAGGAGCACTTCTCAGCATATCCTTCCACTTTCCCTGCTTCAGGGAATTGCTGAACCAGGGGTTACAGCTCAATCACAACTTTAATGAGCCACTGGTGAACTTATCTTCTATGCGTGTGTCAGAACTTTCTGTGGAGCCACTAGAAAGAGCAATTAACAGAAGAGAGCTCACCAGCTCCCTCCTTTCTTGACACGACTGTCCCAAAGCAGCAATGGTCTGTGACTGCATGTTCTCCTCCTTTGCTGAGGTTTGCATAAACAGTGTAAGAGGCAAAACTTCTTCAGATTCCCCTAAAAGATTATTCTCTTCTGTTTAGGACTCAAGATGTTTCATGGTATTGGATCTAGCAATAGCTCCCTCTGCCACCTACCTTTAGGGAAATGGTGGTCACCTGGTTCCTCACAACTCAGTCCGACAATTATAGCAAAGTCCAAGGATGCTTCACCACCCCTGACCCCTTGCCCAACCCTAATGAATGTTCTACAGAAACGGTTTTTCAAATATAAATACCTTAACTGTATTATTTCTGTTGCAGGACCAACTTAAAGGTTCACAGCTCCATGAGAATAATTTCCCTTAAAAATGCCACAGATCCAACGAAGCCACCTTGGTTTGGCATCATCACCATCAGTTGCATTGACCATATCAGAAGAGAAAAAAATGCCCATTTGTCAAATGCTGAAAGTGGAGACACTCAGCCATCAAGCAAATCTTTGACTGAGGGATGACAGGAAAATTTCTGAAAGCCTTTGGACTAAAAGGAAAACTAAGGATACACACACACTGAGTTTTGAGAAAAGGCAGGGAATGCTTTCAACACCCCTGTTCGGGGGCTTCCTCCCGGAAGCTGCAGACACGCCTGCACATGCCAGGCAGGTTCACAGGGCAGTTAACAGGACATCAGGTACTCAGCACCATGACGTGCTCAGGGAGACTGAGAAGCCAACATCCTCTCCACTGCTCTTAGCTTGCTTTTTAAGAATGATGTTGACATTTCCTATAAATCTGAGTTAACCCTATAAGCCTGGAGAGCCAGAGTCCCAGACTCGGCTCAGGACTAAGAAGATCTTTGCAGCATTAGCTCATTCTAAATAATCAAACCTGTTTCTTGAAACATTTGTGTAGATTTATGAGGCTCTGGTGGGTGGGAACCTGAAACAGATACCGTGCTCTTCTCTTCAGTGCAAGGATGATTTATGCTGCCAGGCAGCTCCTTGGCACAAGGCCAGAACAGATCTATCAGATGTGACTAACAAACGTTGTAAAACTGAGTAAACCAACTGCAACATGAGCATCAGCTCCCCGAGCACGTGGGCCCCGATGGGGAACAACAGGTGCATAACATAATTACAAGCAAGGAGGAAAACAAGAGGTATGTACACAGACAAACCTCCCATGCATGCATTCCCATAAATCACTGTGATAACTACAATACCAACCAGGAAAAAGAAAAAAAAAAAAAAAAGGTAAGAAAAAAAAAAAAGAGGAAGATACATGCACGGAAAAATGTCATAGCAGATCGAACAACAGAACAACAGAATTGGAAACAGCCGTGTTAATCCCCCATGGACTATCTCACCATAATGATTATTTATTCCTTACAAATGGGAATTCTAATCTGCTGATTTTGTGGTTGCATTTTTGTGGCTTAACATTCCACATGTCAGAAGAAACATCGGCCTCCCCACCCTGCCTAAATCCTCCCCTGGTTAAATTGATCACATGTGTGGCACACTAACTGAATGGCCACATGCAAACATCTCATCTTTGATGGGCTGAATCCTGTTTATCCTTAAAATAAAAGGGAGTCCAATCATCCTATCCTCACTTCTGCAATGTGAATTTCTTCCTAAAATGCCACTGAAATAATTTTGTCCACCACAAGAAAATCCCACAGAACAAAAACAAAGAACACACCATAACATTATCCTGGATGTCAGCAGCTATTTACTAAACATTCCTTTATCTAACCAAACAAAAACCCCAGAAACCACTCCCTCCCTGAACACACACATGCAAGAGATTTGGATGTGATTTGAGTCTCCAACTCAAATGGCGTTCTACTGCCCATTGGTTTGTAGCCAGGACAGCACCCTGGAGCTCAGTCCTTCAATGAGTCCAGAATTTGCCTGTCTACAATTAGACAACTGGCTTATTTGATACCAAAATTATGAGAACCAGAGGATCAGCACCATTCAAAACCTTTCTTGCAGCTCATGATAGCAAGCCTCACCCACCTCACCAAGACCTACAACATCAAAGATTATTCCATGGTAACTTCTCCTACCAGGAGCAGCCAGGCTTGTCTCAGCATAGGCTGGAGGATGCTCAGTGCCTTGAGAGGAACATTACAGATAAAAGCTTCCCGTGGAGCTTGTTTGTGTGAGGAAGGCTTTCACACATTTTGCTGTTGATGATGCAGAGCAAAGCTCACTTTGATATCCTGATGCCGGACAGTGTCATGCCCTTCTGGGATGAGCAACGCAATGCCTGGCTCTGCTTTCTCACACCCTCTGAAGCGTGAAAGAAAAAATATCTCTATTGCCCTCAGGTTTGGCAATGTAGCATGATAAGAACCATTTTAATAGAAAGCAGCCTCCTAAGAATCACAGAAGATCCATGAACTGACTTCCTCACACATGCTGCTCACACTTCTGGTCTTTACCACACAGTCTAGTGGCTTTTCCTGAGCTTTGAGCCACATCAGCTGCACAAAAGCCACAGAAAAGCTCCAGCTCTGTGCTTCCCTGGTGTCATCTTGTGAACCTGCCTTCCCTGAAACAAAAAACTGCCAAACTGATGGAGAGGTCTGACAAAATTGACACCAGATGCCTCCTCCGCCCAGGTCAGCCAGGACAGGCTGATGGGATCACTATCCCATGAGGTCTCACAGCTGGAGGCTCTGTTAGTATGTGATATTAAAGTACATCTGATGGTACACAAGGGTGTGCCAAATAGCTGAATTGTAGCCTTCCTCTTACATACCAAATAACAAGGCAAACTCAAACTAAATTAGAAGGCAAACGGTGGATTAAGTAATATAACAATCGTCATATGTATTAAATTTGGTTTTTTACTACATCAGGATGTTAGTAATGAAAACAATCCTTTCACTGCTCAGTCTCGTAAACCCACAAAAGAAAGTATGTTTGTCAGATCCCTCTGTCCTATCATCCAGGGGATGGTGTGTAGCAGCATGCCACGTGAAAACGAGAGTAAAGATAACGACAAGTACAAAGTAGGTTAAAGCACTCCTGAATTAGCTGTCTGCATCCAGTTCTATCAATGAGAGCATTTCCAGCCCAGCTGGTACTCAGCTGCTGGAGGATGTGGGGAAAAATGGTGAAGCAGAAAAACAGTAATTTATTGATTAGAAGTTGCACTTCATTAGAACAATTTGCTATTAAATTCCACAGTGCTTTTCTCTTGCAGACCTAAACAGCTATTAGTTTTCACAATGCACATTGAATCTGCCTAATTAAATAATTTTTAAAGCAGTATTTTTCTTCTGGGAAATGCTGTCACAGCTCCAAAACATTTTGCAGATGATGCTGGTTTTGACAAAATTACTAAAAAGGAAAATTCAGTTTCAATCACTTGGACACCATAGTGTCACTTGTTAGAATTTTCATAATTTCTAATAGCATTCATTTACTTTTTGGACAGCACTCACTTTTGAACGACATGTTATTTAAAAATATTAAAATCAATGTTAAAATGATTCCACAGATCATACTTTTACATGATGGCCAATCTGCTGTCTTCAGTGCTTGGTGGTGTGTGGTCATCCTCAAGAGGGAAACAAAGTCAGGTTTCCACTGAGATTCTTTTTGGAGCAGGCTGGAATTTCTGTTCCAAAACCTTTTAAACATTGCTTTTTTGATTCTTCTTAGAGTACAAACACATTTATTTCCTGGGAAAAAGCAGGAAGAGAAATCCCACTTTTCAACATCTTGTGTGTGTGGTGATGATAACAGCATTCATTCCCACTGACTTTCAACCACTGTTTTGGAAGGAGTTGGAAAAAACCCATGAGGAGAATTCTCCTCTGGTGCCACAGCCACCGAGGCTCCTGCAGAATACACAGCACAGTAATGGACACCTGTGGTTTTACCTCCTTTAATAGGCGTGGCCTGGGTTTGAAAAAACTCAGGAACCCTTCCTACATCTCCTGTTGACTAAACCATCTCTCCATGGAGGAGCATCCCCTTTCAGGCCATGCTTCTGCAGTTGGGTACTGGGATCCCAGCATCAGGCATGTGGGAATTATGGCTGCTGCTTCACACTGAGTTTTTGCACTATGTCCTAGATGTTTCAAAGGGAGATTCCTCAGGCTTTGCAGCCCCTGAAGGAGAGCTCAACCATGGGCAGTCCTGGCAAACAAGTCCAGCTACAGGCAGTGAAGAACAAACACACAGAAGAATGAGGCTTGGCCTCTTGATGAGTTTCCCTTCATGTACTACTGACCGTCACCAGATCATGAACTCTCTTTACCTTCAATGCTGAGGAAAGCACAGTGGCCATCTCAAAGCCAGGGACAATACAGAGTAAATGAACATGGAAAGCACTTATTCTTAATTCAGACAGCGATGAACCTACACAACTATCCAACGAAGACAGAGCTTACCAATTTCTTTATTTGCCCTGAAATTCTCTTCTACCATTTCATGTGGTAGAGTTGTTTCACGAATGTAAAGAAAGGGTCTGTGAGTGAATCTGAAAGCTGCTACCCTGTCAGAAGATGAGAGAACTCCAGAGCAACTCCAAGAAAACTTTCTGTAAGATTGCCTTCACATTGCAAATGCATCAATCATAGAAATTATGCTGTGACATGTCACCTGCTTTATTCTCTTAAAAGTGCTTCTCTTTTCATATTGTTTCTCTTTTCAATAATTCGTAGCCTTGGTGGGAAAGAAATGCCCCTGAACAACCTACCCACTGCAAAAATCACACTCTTGACTATGCAGGAGGAAAATACCTGTGCTGAACACATCAAAAGTAAGGACTCATTTACAAATGGCCCCTTTGAGAGGTAAAAGGGTGATAACATTTATTATCAGCCATAGCACCACAGGAAAAAACTCAGTATAATGCCTATGTTTCAAAATGGGAACTGTGGAAGGGCAACTGGTGCAGAATCAGTACTGAGCTAATTATGAGGCTGGGTTACAAAGGAAGACTAGATACTTGCAGAGGGTCATTTAATACAGCTACAGTCAGCTATTTGCCAGAGACTCAAAGCTCAGTAAACAACCCTGTCTGGTTTATTATTAACATTTTTTGTTTGGTTTTTTTTTGTTTGTTTGCTTGTTTTGTTTTGTATTGTTTTGTATTGTTTTGTTTTGTTTTCCCCCAGGTGTTTTTGTTCACCTGCTCAGCCTCCAGCAATCCAGCAAGAAAACACTTTAAGAAAAAACTAGTCAAAATCCCATCTAAAACTGTAAAAAACCAAAAAGTTCAGGGAGTTCACTGAGTTCGTGGGAAAAAGGTGAAACACATGTAGAGACACCGTGGAGATCTGCAGGAGTAAACTGCCCATCACCCTACAAAATTAGATCCAGGCAGCTCCCACTGCAGGCCCTTTTGTCAGAGTGTGGAGCAGATGTTGGGAGGAACTCAACTGGTGTGGTGCAGCAGTGAGGGAGAAGCTGCAGAAAGGAAAATAAGTCTGCAGCAAAGAAACAACAAGGCTATGAAGAAAAAACCACAAACAACTAAACCCCAAATCCCAACCTTTAATCTGCAGCTGGCCTGAAAATGATTTTTCCAAGCATTCTTTAAACAAACAAATATTTATTTTTAGTTCCAGGCACAGGTGTTACAGAGTAGGCCATTTTTTAGGAAAAGATTTTAAAGATATTTTCTGTCCCCTCATGAAAACTTCCCCAAGAATCTTCCTCCAAGTTTCTGTTTAATGAGTTTATTGGACTTTCCATTTTCAGAAAGGAGAGTGGGGAAAAAAATTAAATTATTTGCAAAAAGAGGTTTTTGTTACTCATTTAGAAAAGAATATTTTTGTTTAAAAAATAAATTGAAAACAATATTTAGAAGCCTCTTTCTCTTCTCAAATTGTAGGTTCAAAACATCAACTGACAGGACAGAAAAGTTGCTGCATGATTTCCAGAGAAAGCTTTGGTTTTATACTAATGGGGCCACAGGATCTGGAAGAGCAGAAGAAGGAATCCCAGAGCAAGACAAGGTATCTGCTCAGCGTCTTACATTCCCATGATGGGCTGCCTGGCAGTTAAGTGGCTTCTTTAATCAAACTGTGCACAAACACCTGCTAGCAAGAAAATAAAACCAACCATGGCAAAAGGATCTTCATGAGGCCTGAAAAAATTGCTTTAAAGCTCTTCTTTTCTAGGATTTGCAAGCATTTATCTATTGTACATGAGACTGTGAGAGGCTGGAGTCACTCATGGCATGCTCCATTAAAGGCCGTCCAGGCAGACTAACTGGTTTGGGCCAGCGACTGCCAGTGCAAGGGCAGTAACACTGGGCTGGAATTTTGTGGCTAAGTCATAAAATGTGAACTAAAATCACTGTTCAGGATGTGATCCTGCACCTGATCCAGCCGTCAGCACGGTGACGGGAATTTGGAGGCTTTGGGAAACCCTGCCCAGCCCAGAGCATGCTGTTGCAGACCACTGCAGGGCTTTCCATTCCCTCTAGGAGGAGGTTCCAAACACACCCCAGGAAGTCCCCGTGGCCCCGGGATGCCTGTGCTCAGCAGAGCCGTGGTTACTCCTTCCATCACACCACAGCCTGCTGAAAAGGGAGCCCTCAAGTGCTGCCAGAGATAAGAACATAATCCATGTTCAAGTGTGTTTAAGACATTTCTTCCTGGCAGGATTTGCTCCTCGATTTTCATACAACGGGACAGACCAACTTGGAAAGGCTTGAGGCACTGGTGATGTGCACAATGAAGGTAAAAAGCCCAAATGTGATGAACATCACATGTCCTTACAATGACATTGGGACATCTTCCCCTCTGGCCAAGGCTCATACAGTGGGACCTGCTCTGTGGGGAGAGGAAACACCTTCCTGCACCACTACACCTGGGGTCGGGGTCCACAAACAGAAGATAGCACAGCAGGTCCAAAATGAAGCCTAGAATGTTTTCAGCCCCACAGCCCAAACCCATGATTTTCACCAAACGCTCATTTGCAATGGTAAAGCAGGAAGGGAGGATTAAAAACAAGCAGGAACTCTATTAACACATGCAAATGTCGGTAAACTAATGAGATTCCAAAACTACCTCACTCCCAGAAAGAAATTACCCAAATCAGGTCAATCTGAATAATAATGAGATGACATTTTCTCCTCATGGGAGGCCAAGCCTACACACGTGAAGCCGTTTACAGCCCTCTTGTCTGAATGACCACATCAACCTAATAAACTTCTGTTACATCAATATTGTTCCTGTCACTGCACTTTGCATAATTAATGCAGATGCAATCAGGATGGAGAGCAAAACACTCTCTGCAAGCACTCCCCCAGTGCTGCAGTCAGGCTGGCATTTTAAAAGTGGATTTAATCAAATGTTAATCAGGAGAGAAAAAGTTCAGGCAGGTGCAGCCGCAAATAATCCAACAGGATTAAGGATGTCTGGGTGGCTGATTACCCTGCAGCACAGGAAATGCACATCTGAGGAGGATGACAATATGTTTCCATCTCTTCCTTTAACAAGGGGCATTGTAATTACTTGAATATTTATTTTTCCAAAGCAAAACATTTGAAACATTTTGCAACATGTGACCTACCACCTCTCTTCTCCTTGTCTGTGCACAACAACCTGAAGTTGGAGTGACCCGGTCAAAATGAATTTGTATGAGTATTTTCTCCTGCAGTCACCTGTTTGCATTATCACTTAATGAAATTCTATTATCAAATGTATGTTATTTTCCCCTTCAGTAACTTACTCTCAGTAATGTTAAGGTGCAGCCACATTCAAGAGTTTCCCTGCAAGTCTGGTGCTCCAGGGAACATCGTGGATGCTGTCATAGTTTTGCTGGCACCCAGGGAGGAGTTTTTAACAAGTCTGAGCTCCTACAGAGACCAGGGCGAGTGGAGTGGTACGTGCAAAGCCCAACATGCAGGTTTGGGGCAGCCCCTGGGTCCCTGCCCAGTGTTCATCTGCTGCACAAGACAGGGCTTGGGGACCTTTTAGCTCCTGGCCACCACTGGGGCTGGTCTATGTCACCAGCTTTACAGCCTGCTCCTTTGGCTCGTTATCAGTTCAGGAGGGAAATTCCAATGGAATAACTCTGGCTGGAGCTGAAACTGAGCAAGAAAAGCTCATTTAGCAAAAGCGCCAAGGGAGGGAGGGAGCGGGGCTGGTGGGGGCACACAGACAAGCGTTCCCATTCAGATGCCAAAACACATGTGAACAGACAATTTATTTGCATTAGCCATTTTTTGGAAGAAGGAATGGGAAGGGGGAGAGGCTGACTCCACTGTGCATTCTCGTGTTCTGTCTCAGCAGATGGAAGCTGCTGGGCCCTGTGCTGTGTCCCCTTGGCACCACACCACTGCCTGATGGTGAGGGGCCAGAGCATCCTGAACAAACTATCACAGCTCCATGGAGTCCTTCCTATCCCAGGCCACTTTGCTGTTGGTCTAACCAGTCCCATCCATCTCCTTTCACTCCCAGTCCCACCACTGGCCTCTCCATGGCCAGGCAGGCTGCTGTTGGAGTACCAGCACCACCTTCAGCTCAGGTGGAGCTTGGCCTGCAGCCTTTGGTTGTAGGGTGGGATGCAAAGCTACCAGGCTTCACCCCAGAAGGCTTTTAGATGCTTCCAGTGCATCTCTGCAGGCCAATGACAAGGGGAGAGGAAAGGAAGCCCTGCAACTGCAGGATGTAGCACTGAATGGGAAGTCACAAACCTGTGAGGGTGTCAGCAACTCCCCCAGCCACACAGCCTGCACCTGAAGAAGCACCTGAAAATGTCCCCAAAACCACACCTGGGCCTTGGTTTCAGACACTTCTCCCAGGGCAAGGAGACATTGTACAATCAACTTACAACCTGGAGTACTCACTGCATCCCTCAAGGACTTCCTACAAAAATAGGACTTGGCTCTAGAGCTCAGCTTCAAGCTTCTCTCAGCTTGAGGGTGCTCAGGTTTGCAGCTCCAAGATTAGGATTACCTGGGTTAACTAAAGCAAAGGTGAGGCACAGATCACCCTACTGGAGCTCATACAAGTGGGATGCAGTCTTTAAAAGGGAAGAAAGAGCCAGAAAGCTCTCAGTGTGATCTGGATAAATGTGCAGTGGCTACATTTATAGAAGAACTCCTTACACAAACTTTGAGGACACTGCCCAGTAGACACAAGACAAGTTCAGACTAAAAGAACAAGCTACATTTAAAGATGGTGGGAATTAATGCAATTTCACCTCTCCAAGGCACGAGCTTATCTTGGATGTATCACAGAAGGGAACAGCTAAACAGTGCCATGTGGCTGATAATGAAGAGTCAGGAAACCAGGTTGATGTCTGGATGCCAAGGATCTCACACACGCAAAAGAATGAAAAATAGCTTTTCATGTGGACTCCTAACTAATTTTTTATATGTCATATTGTAAAGTTGAAGTTTAAAATAAAAAACACCACAACACAATTATAAACTGGGCCTGCTCATGCTGGCATTCTAGTAAAGGAATGTAAAACTTTTAACTGGACTTCCTTCAAAAAATACATTTTTTACCTATATATAATTTTAATTTTAAACAAATTAAATTTTCCTAGAGAAAATTAATACCTGAAATTTTATGCATCAGATCTTGTTTTCAGTTTGCAAAAAAGAATTTTTTGGAAGAAAAAAAAAAATAAAACAGCCAAAAACTCCCAAGTTCCCCATTAGGCTTTAAATTTAGTATCTGAAACAAATTCAGGACTTAGTGCTCCCTGTCTGATCTCACAAACTGCTGAACTCAGCTCCATAAAAACCAGGATGTCTATTCCTGGGAGAGCTCCTTGTAAATCCTTAAACCTACTGGGAACTGGGCAGGTGAGGTAAGTAATGAGCATGGGGTTTTTTTCATGTAATTTTTTTTCCATGTTTCCCAAACTCAAAATACCTCAGGGTTCCCAATCTTCTTAGTTAGCTCAGACACACACAAAGGTGCAGAAACATCTGACTGGAGAGAATGGGAACCAGATCAAATTGAACTGGAAACTGATACCATGTGGAGTCCCATGATCCGTGGCTGTGGTGAACCCTGTGAGCTCTCCCTGGGCCATGCTGGCTCACACCAAGCTGCCCCACAGACCCATTAGCACAAGTACTGGCTCAGAACCTGGTCCCTGGCAATAATGCACATCATAAATGTGAAATAGTTACTAGGGTGACCAGGCTGAAAAGGGTCTGAACTTCCAGCACACCCAGCCATGTATAAAATCAAGATCAGCAAGTCTTGATAGCAGCAGTTTCTCACCAATGTCACAGGAAACCATTTAAAACTGCAATTTAAGGAAGTTTTAGGTGCACACCTGTGTTCATCCCTGGAAGTGGACAAGACCAGGTTTCACGGGGCTCCGAGCAACCCAGTCTATTGAAAAGTGTCCCCACTGATGGCAGAGGAGCTTGTGACAAGACGATCTTCAAGGTTCCTTTCAACATAAACCATCCTGTGATTCTATGACCCATCTCATCCAGCAAAGTCCGCGAGCACATGTTAAACTTTAAGCAATGTTTATGTCAAAATGAAGTCAAGCTGAAAGTAAGCATATGTCTAAAGTGCAGCAGGTGTTGAGGAGAGTCAGCAAAGGGGAAAGGACATCTGTCCTGGCAGTGGAATGTTTCTCATTTTATAGTCCCTTCCAACATCCAGAGTTGTAGGTCTTGCCTGATTTTAGCTACTCCTCTACACTATTTAGCTTCAGTTTATAAATGAATAATTGCTACTAAAATAGAACTGCTGATTTTTATTTATTTTTTTTTTCCACAGCTGCATCTATTACCCAAGTGTACAAACATTGTGCTAACAAGATCACCTGACTCAGGTCTGTTTTTTATCACAGCAAACGTGCTACAGATCTATAATCATAACCATGCCTCTCAACATGATTTCTGGGAACTCTGTTAACTGTTCATGCTAAAAATAGTCTTTTTAAAATTTAGCAGCATCACAATATCCCATGAGATTGTCAATATTGAGCATTCAGGGCGCTGCAGTTACTGAGAAGCTGAATAGAAGTTTGGGTTTGTATTCCTTGATACACTGCAAAAGCCCACCCACACTCTTCTCTCTCTTTCTGGGCTAAGTTGTATTGCCAGCATGCAGCTCATTTTGGGTACATGGGAAGGGTCCACGAGGAATAGGCTGAGCCCACCAGACAAACACCAGGGCAGCTCTGTGGGGACCCTTTCCCCTGATCCCCTCCCAGCCTCCCACCTTTTGCAGCTCCGCGGCTTCCTGAGCCAAGTGAAATCTTTGGAACCAGTAATTCTCAGTGGATTTACTTCCAATCCAACACCAGCCAAAGCTGGGTTGGACCTAACAGCCTTTTTTTTTTTTTTATTGTGAGAAATTGTACAGTTTAATAACACCTGGTAACTGTGGCATTAGGAAATGCAGGTGTATCCTAATTTTTATGAAGATATATACACACACACAGAGAAATATCATGCAATATGTTAGAAATTTTTGTTTGGAGGGATGCAAATCCTCAGCTGTGTGCAGCAGCAATGGCACAGAAACAGTTAAGGCCATAACTGGACTTCAGAACACCCACGATCAGTTCCTAAATCTGCCACAGATTTTCTGGTTTGCTTTGGGCATGCTAATTGAGTCTCTTATCTGTCAACTATGAAAAATTATGCGCTTTTGTTCCCCTCATAATGTCCATGGGGTGTACCAATTCCCAGCCCAGATTTTGCCTAACTTTAGGTATTTAACCACAGCACTCTACCTAAGGATCCATTAAAGTCAACACAGAGAAACAGATGCTGTGAGACTGACACCCATCTCCTAAGAGAGCTGTAGTTTTCTCTGGAGAGGTTTACTTCGTACCTGACATATTCAGGAGAAATCCTATAATGTCTGAATAACTAATATAATTTGCTAAAGTACCTGGCGTCAACTACCATGAATATCCAGGTCTCAGCATTTAAAAGAATGAACTGATATAAAGAAAACTTCCAATAACAGCATGGAAAAACTGCATGCCACCTGCTGAGCCACAGCCCAGGGTAACTATCACTTGGATATGCATTCATGGCAGTGCCTGAGGATAGCAGATGTGAAACCCACAGGCCAAATGCATCCAGATGCACAGCACTGCCCCTTCCAGCATCACACTGACTTTCCCATTGACAGTCCCATCAAACTTTTGCCCCGCATGGAGGTCATAACTTGCAGCTTCCAAATTAATTATATTTATATTACAGTAACTCAACTTCTGAAAGGTTTTCGTCGGTTTAAAAATACTTCTAAATATGCACTTTGGTGCAGCTTAGGTTCTTTCCAGCTTACATATACAGTCAAATCCTATACATACAATCTGTTTTTTTTTTAATTCTCTTACCCACTCACACACATCCTTGCACACCCTTACACACTCTCTTGCTCTAACAAGAGCCCAGCTACTTTCTGTGAAGCCATGGCTAAGGCACGGATTGATGTTACACTGTCTGCTCTGCTGCTCATCTGTAGCATAGCTTGTTTATCTCCCAGAGTACGCTTTGCAATAGCCATAAACCTCACCTCAGCAAGAAGCATCTGAGCAATGCTTGGACAGGGAATTGCAAGCAGCCATGGCAAACAGCAGCCACCTGGCTCATGTCCCAGTGCTCTTCCATTCAAGCAGCTCAGTTCTTTGGTGGCCACTTAGAGTTGCATTTTATTTATATAGTGCTGCTAAACCTCATCTTTATTTGTTCATGTAAATTGCCAGAGTAGCCCCAGACTTGGAAGGGAAACACATTTTCTTCCCTGACAAAGAAACAGATGATCTCACTGGCAAATGGGACACATACAGCATTGTGTTTACTTTAGAGTAAGCTCACTTACCAATCAAGCCACTTGACTTACCAAGCTTTTTTCCTCCCCTTTCCTATTATGGGGAATTCTCCCGTCAATGAGAAAAGGATGTCCCTTCTCCACCTCATGCCATTTCCCATTCCCCTGCTGTAGGGTTGCTGCCCTGGTTGCCATGGCAGAGCTTTTAAGTGTGGTGCTGACAGGTCACACGCTGAAGAGATCTGATCCCGCCATAATGCACATGGAAATCAATAGGATTCAGTTCCTCCTAATGAAGGCATGAACTTATAAGACAGACTGTCCCTTTGTGCTCAACAAACATATAAAAGGTCTCTAAAGCCAGGCTTGCACTGAAATTCAGCCAGGTTTTCCAAACTTAGCCCTGTCTAAGGGCTCAGGCCTTTTGAAAATCCATCCCTCAGCACAGCTTCTGGTTACGGAGCACTAAACATATATTTGATCAAAGAGTCAAATTGTCTTAAGATTTTGGATACGTGGAAATCTGTCCCTTGGTACTGCATGTACTGAATCCTAAGGGCAAAGTTCTCCAATTAAATTTTCTGCAATAGATAATGCACAGTACTCTGCTATTGGAGAATGCTTCTGGAATAACTTTCTGGGTATGCTCTGGCCATCATCATCCTCCTGCAGAAAGTACTCCAAAAGCAAGTTGTAAACTCAATCCCCTGCGTTAACCTGGGGATCAGAAATGGACATAAGCTTCTATTTTCCACATCTCAAATGAATCCAGCCACCACCAGGGAAACAGCTAATTGCAAAGGAAAAAGTATTAGGTCTCATGACATAAAACACTGATACTACTGTGTTGTGTTTGGCGCTGGAACGGGCTGCCCTGGGAGGTGGAGTCACTGTCTCTGGAGGGTGACTTAAGGAAAGAGCGGATGTGGCACTCAGTGCCATGGTCTGGTTGACAAGCTGGTGTTAGGTCAGCTCATACTCGATGGTCTCAAAGTCTTTTCCAACCTAGTTAATTCTGTGATTTTGTGTTTCTTTTTTCCCCTGGGGAACTTGTCCCTTATATTCCTACGAAAAGATACCGTGGATTGGAATTCTAGAGTGAAGGACCATCTTGTCACAAGGTTATGTTTCAGCTCTTCCCAGGAGACTCTGGTCCTTAATGGACAAGTCGCCACCCATGAAGCCCCAAACTGTGGAAGGCTCATCCTGCCATTTAACTCCACAACTTTTCTCAGCAACTCTTTTTAAGTTTGGACAATCTTTTCAATGCACAAGATAGAGGATAACCTTAAAAGTCCTCTTTGGTGAATTTTCTCTGTTGCAGCTGATAACCATCTGGCTTAGAAAGGATTGTAAGTCAACTGAATGACAGAGTGGAAGAAATCATGGAATCACCACCAGTCTCAGCCCTGATTATCCAAAATGCACCATCAGACGCAGGGAATCATTTCAAATATAGTTCTCTGTTTACAGAACATGTGACCACACGTGCTCCTCTCCTAATTCATGACCTGTCTCTGTGACACCCCACACAACCTCTGTTCCTTGCTGTTATTAATTAGCAGGACAGTTTTCAGCCCAGGGACTGCTGCCATGAGTGTTACCACAGCTATGAGCTAACACATTTGGAGACTCACAGTTAAATTAATTGCACATGCTACCTGGTAGTGCCATTAGAGTCCGGGGCTTTTTACAGCTTTTTCTCCCTTTTATTTCCTCTTCTCAAGAACAGACTTTCTGGCCGTTGTAGACTTGTTGATAAAACCATGTGAAGTCTGTTCATGTGGAGGAGTGCAGAAAGGCACCTTTTGTAAGAGCTTGCACAGTTGAGTACACAGTGTTATCTCTATCCATGTGCTGATTCACTTGTTTATCTGGGTTAGCCCAGTCATAAAAATATCTGTGAACACACAGGAATCTTGTGCTTGTTTAAATGGCAGCACGGAAAAACTACTGGAGAAGGGACAGGACCCACAGGTCCCCAAAGCACACAGTGTGTGCCAGCTCTCCTGAAGGTACTGAAAGTAATTCTGCAGATCTAAACAAATTCCGGCGCAAAATCTCCACTGCAGCTGTTCTTCTGCAACACTGGGAAGCATCACCCCCAAATATCTTTCTGACAGGCAACACTACGGTCCCTGAAATTCATCCCACTGTCCTTTATTATGCTGCAGTATTCAACATTAAAGGTAAAGAGCAAAACTCCCCACTCCACTGCACATGAGTTATTGTGCAATGTCTCAGAGGCAGAGCTCATAACATTCCTTCTATACATCCGCCACAGCTTAAACCTGTTCCTGGGGTTATCTGTGCAATGCAGGGAGGAGCAGTGTGAAAACAGCTGTGCGATATGGTTGGGTGCAGAGGGATGAAGGGTTTCCTTCCCTGGCATCACAACCAGTTGTGCTGTACATGCACGTGAGCCCTGGACAAAGGTAACTGAAGGCAACAGCCAAGTCTTCTCAGCCACACAGTTCACCCACAATATCAAAGAGCAATCGACTGAGAACGCATTCTGCGGCACTATTTCAGCTGCATGCTTCAGCAATCCTGACTGATCTTCCACCCAGGGGAAAAGGAAGGAAAAAAACGGAGTAAGAAATTCCTACAACATCTGAACTGAATATATAGCTGTTGGCAGCTTTTGGTTTTGTGTTTTACCCTGAGCTTTCACTGGCAAGAGACAGTAAATTCACAAGCTTTTTCCAAGGAACCCAAGAGAGGAGGGAGTCTGCCTGACAGAGTTATATCTCTGGCAAGGAGCAGTGCTGATAATCACTTTCACTGGAGATGCTGTAAAGTGGCTCATAAGTCATTTCTTTCGTACAATAAATGCAGGACAATTAAATCCAGCACTCTTCGATACTGTGCACAGAAATGTGGGACAATCCATCACTGCCTGCTTATACACAACAGCATAGAATGAACCCACCCAAAACAAAGAAGAAAAAAAGCAAATGTGCTTGGGTAAACTGTCTCATCAGATTTTCCCACAGTCACAGTGATCCAAGGCTGTAACTAGACTGTACACAGCACAGCTCCTTCCCTTTTAAGACTCAGATTTTATTTTCCTATGTTCATTTCCCTTTCTCCCAGCAGGAAGAGATTCTGAACACAACTGGGTTTGTATTTTGTTAATGCAAGACCCATGCCTGTGCTATACTGAACTGGTACTCAGCCTCCTCCCTGCTGGCCCCCCTGCTGAGACCCAACCAGGAATCTCTCCCCTTTCAGCCAAATTTTGACAAAGCCTTGATGTTCTGTCCTCCATATCCACAGGAAGCAGGTGAGGAGCTAGGAGCCTGCCTGGCCTGAGAATCCTAAACGCTTAATTTTAGTAGAAAAAACCATCAAAATCCAAGTCTTTTTTTTCCTGATCAGTGTAACCAGCAAAGGGTGTTTTTCCTCCAGATCCATGCTTGGAGAACAAGCTCCTTTTCCAATACCTAGGAAAGAGTGAGTTTCAGTTTATATCACAGTATTTTCCTGAATGGCAACATTACCAGAAGTTTCCTCCTCTTGTCAAAGCCACCTCTTTCCAAGTAGGAACATAACCACAGGAACTTCCACCTTCAATCAGAATTCCAGGGAAACCAGCCTACCGTTCCTAGCAGAGATGAGCAGGGCTAGACTAGTGCCTCTGATGGAAACTGGCACCAAGTTTCCTCCCTGACTACCCCAAGTTTGAGGGCTCTCACCCTCCTGCTGTTACCCTTCCCAGCCTGTCATTACTGACCTCCCCTGAAGCTGCCCAGGCCACTTTGGAATCCAGAACTGTGCAAGAAAGCCCCCAAAATTAACACACGGCCCTTAACGGCTTTTTGAGGAAATCACAGATTTTAACAAATAGCCAGTCTAAGGCAGCAGCCCTTGTCTAGGATAAGAGCTTGTCGGGACCTCGGCCAACATTGCCACAGGCAATGGTCTCCAAACAGATCTCAAACCTGACCTTTTCAAGTGAGACGTTTTTGTCAGATCCAAAGAGGGGAAATAAATGATTCAGGGCCACACAAGGCTCTGTCACACAGGTCTGAAACCAGGCTGACAGGACGCGATAACCTGGGGATGAAAAACAGTAATGGGAAACCTACAGCATTCTGGTTTGCAAACATAAAAAAAAGAGAAAAAAAAGTTTATGCAAACATATTTCAGTCTGCCTTGCTTGCAAGCTGTAGGCTTTCAGCTGTTTGCCAGTCTGGGGATGCAATTAGACATCAGCATCCCTTGGCTTGTTCATACACTGACTAAGATTAAGCACAAAATCAAAAAGAATAACAAATAGGACAGCAACTAATGAGCAATAAAAGAACATCCACAAGCCAGTATCTTTGTGTTCTGACTGATATTGAAAAATAATTGCTTCCCACCAAAGTGGCATAATCACACTCTCTTTATGGCTGGCAAAAAGAAGAAAAAATAATTTTTTAATGTTATTTCTTACAAAAGAAATTCTTCAAGATGTGTTTCCATGTCTAATCTATAAAAATGAAAAAAAAAAGCATTTGAGAAAGTCAGATTTGTTTAATTAAATATTATACAGGAAGAAATTACTAAAGAAATGATTGAAACCATTTGGTATCCTCAAGTTGTGCAATATTTACACTGCATAAATATGGCAATTTCATTTTAAACTTGCTTCCAAAACCCATGATGCTTACAGGATCCTGCTGTCTCTTTGTGTCTATGGTTTTGTTTTTATGATCTCCCTTGAAATATTCTGAACCCACGGGCAAATTTCAAATCTATTAGACAGAAGAGCAGCTGTCTCCAAGAGAGCCCTTTCTTATATATTTTATGAATACAGATGGCTGGAGAGAGACTCACTGATCTCCCCTGTGGAAAGAAAAGTTGCAGAGTGAGACTTTCTAGGGACATTGGAGACCCATAAAGATAATACAAATGCCCTAATTAATAGAAATGACTCAGCTACAGTTCAAACGTTATTAGACTGCTGGGAATCCAAGCAAATGACCTAAATCCATAGGAAACCAGGCTTCATTAATGTTGCTCCTCCCAGTTAAGTGTTTGAGGATCAGAGGTTTAAGTCCAAGTGGCTTCATGTGAACCAAAGTTTAGGTGGTTAATGCCCTCAGCCTGGGATCTCACCTAATCTGTGCATCTGCTGCATCCAACCCAGCTAAGTCCTACCTGGGGGTCCCTCTTGGGGCCTCTCCACCTGATGTGTGTCACCACCCTAGCAAAGTGCAACCTTGGGTGAGTTGTATGAAAGTTCTGAGTCCCCTTGGGCAGTATAGCAGCACTTATTTCATGCAATTTACTAGGACTGTCCTGCAAACTGAGCTTTAAAATAAATGCTCAAAGCAAAGCTAGGGGTTTTCCTGCAAGGGGAAAAAAATGGATTCCTCTGACCATCTTCAGCCTCCAGTAAAACTCAACTTATATAAGTAAAAGCTACTTTTCCATTATGTAACGTCTTAATATTTTATGTTCTAGTTCTTTATTTCTCATGCCCACACTCGATACTGAAGGAGTTAAAAATTAGTACTTGTGGCTTATGGTTTGAAGTTCACAGTTAAACACATGGTGTTAGGGCCCACAAAAGAACAGGATGAAATTCCAGGAGACCAAAGCAATTAATCTAACAGTCTCTCCTGACATTAGAAGTTTTGAGGCTATCTCTTGAGCGTTTTTAATTGATTGTTTCATTTTTTCAAATACTTATAACCATCATCTAAAATATTATTATTTTTTCTCCTCATATTAAATAAAAAAAGCAAGTGAACATAGGAATAAGGAAATTAATCCTGGATTCTACTAAAACATCAAGAGGAATTTTACCAAATGTCAGTCTTCTCAAGCTGCGTGTATTTATTTAAACCATTTTGGTTAACAGCAGACTGAGGGGGTAACTTTCAGACGAGGAGTTCTGCAAATATTTTAAGTAGAGTTTTAATTGACCCAGTTTGACATTAAAAGCACTTTTTAGACTCTTGATATTGTTAGCCATTTAAGATAAGTGGCAATAAATACAGATTAATTGTAGCGCATGAAATGAAATCGTGGTGCTGCGGCGGGCCAGTGAAAAGGCCCTTTGTGAGGCAGGGAGGTGCAGGATCGTGTGTTGGGGTTAGGCTGACAGAATCTCCCGTCAGGCTCAGCCAGGCTTTTGGTAGCTCACGCTGGGACCAACTGCAAAGACAACAAACTTTGGGCAAAGGCAAGCGGGGTGATTGGCAGGTCTGAAGGAAAACAAAAGCGCCAGGACCAAGGGCTCCCTTTTGACGGGAGCGCTGCGCAGAGCAGGACTTTAAACGAAGCCAACACTGGGGCTTTTATTGTGTGGGAGACGACTGAACCGGGAATGTAAATTCAGGAAGACAACTTCTAAGATGCTGGTGTTTCAGAGAAATGCTGAGTAAATACTACAGACTCGGTGAGTGACCCCCACAGGGGAGACTATCTGGTGAGTCTTTCCATAATGCTAAAATAACAAAACAGAAAACCCACCCACATGCCTTCTTATTTGCCTCTAAGTCTTGCATGCAAAAAACCAAGAGATGTCAGAAGGCTTTTTCAAGGGGTCTCCAGGTCCCAATCACTCCTCACTGACAGCACATACACAGATTTGCCTGGCTGTAAGAGAACAGTGAAGGATCAGACACATGGGATGACAAAATATTTTTTTTTTTCATTTTGACTGTTTGCTTCCTCCTTTGCAAAAGGGATAACCATGCCTGATGAACAGAATAGAGAGCCTGCTCTCCTGTCTGCAGTTTTGTCTCCAGGCAGACCAGGCTATGAATGACTGTGCTGGCACTGAAGTGGCTTTTGTTCCCTCAAGCCAAGAGAAGAGAAAAGATGGAAACTCTTTACACTTCTGCATGTCCAAATCCACCTCTTCCATGCAACCACAGAGATGGAGAGTTTGGGGTTCACAGACACATCTGCACAGTGGACAAAATGTTTGGTGAACCTTGGGCTCCAACCATATCACATGACAGGACAAGAAAGTTGCACACGGTTGGGTGTTACAGCTCCTTCTCTCACCTCAAAGAAACCTAGCCTGGATGAGTTTTCCAGAGCTGGTAGCAGAGGACTTTCTTCTCCCCTTAAGACCACACCAAGATGCCCTCCAAGGTATGATAGAAAGCAATCCTGTGTCAGTCTCCTGCTTGCAAATCTGCCTCAGAACTAACAATGTTCTACCATTGGCAGCAATGCAAAACGTTGCTCAGGGAGTGCTCAGTGCACTCAGCAGCTTGTTCAAGGTCAGGTAGAGGTAAGGACAGAACACCCTGAATTCTTGACTCCTGCTCTCAGGGTTCAATAAATCCCACTCATCTGAAAGTCAGGCATCTGTTGGAGGCCAGTTTTCTAGGTTTCCTCTGTGGTCAGAAGAAAGACATCTCCAGAGGGCAATTCTTTCCATCTTAAAATATGCATCTGAGGTAAGTGGAAGGATTTGTCCTCTGAGGATTTCAAAGGAACTGATGGTTTTATACAGAACACACACTGAACTTTCAGACACCTAAAGTTCAAGAGGGAGAGAGCCTCACCCCAACAGCTGCCACTGTTACAAAGTCATTAAATACATAATTTTCAATCTCAAGCAAAAAAAAGTAAAATTAAGCACTAACCCTGGCTTGGCTTTTCTGATCTCCATCTGCATTTTTCTTTGGAAAAGTTTCAAGTACTTTCCTCATCACAATGTTTTCTGAGCATCTTCTCCAACTGCTATGTGACAACCATCTCCTTGTCTGATAAGCTGAAGTTGCAAACCCCTTTCTTCCTGGTCATGCTTTACCCCTTCCTTTGTTTCTTAATTTTGTTCCCCACTGCCAGTGAGCTGCTTCAGCTCTCAAGGGAATGACCTTGGTTCTGGGGAAAGTGTTCCTGAACTCTGCACACAGGAATGCTGCCCCAGGCTGCCTCCTGGACTCACAGGAGTTTCTGATGCTCTTTTCACCCCTTGTCCACTTAAGAACATTTTTGGGCATGGTTGATGGCACACTTGGCCAATTAGCAGTAGTGAGGCTGCACAGTTTGAGTGCCCACGACTCATTAGGTTTATAGAGTCCTGGAGCCATGCCTCGGTCACATTTATTAACTTGCTCCCTGCTACTGCTCTGGCCTTGAGAATGAACACCTCATTAGAGGGCAGCCCAGAGGTAATGTGGCTCCTCAGATGCTCTAAAACAATAACTATTTGCTGTAAACATCATCATTACATTTAAACTATGTCATGTCTGATCTATTTACTACACACCAAACCTTCCCACATGCAGAGGAACCAGAAAAATGCTGTTGTCTATGGCAATGTGGCTCAACTCCCTCTCCCATTGGGATTTTCCGAGCTCAAATAAAAGTTGAGTTCATGCTGTGCCCTTTCAGTGGACACATACTATGAATGTCTTTTTCTTCTATCCAATCACTTATTTTCATGAAGCATGCAAGAACTTATTATCTTGGAGACTCAGCCATCTGTCAGGTTTGGTTATAATCAGCCAACAGATGAAAAATTTACGAGGGAGAAGGACATAGTCACACACACCTATATATACACACACACATACTCACAAACACTGCCATTGCCCAAGCCTCATTTCCTTAGGAAACCAGATTAAAAATAGCATTGATGTCAATAATGAAGTCTTTATTTCTTTGGCAGATCTCTGTTCCTTTTAAACCAATCCTCCCAGTGAGAGGTACTGCAGAATTTTCAACTGGAACCAGACCAGATCGCTAAGTGATAAGAACCTCACAGCAGTTTCACTGTACCTCAAACACCTCAAGGAAAAACACAAAGTGAATGTGAATTCTGTATAAATACTGAAAACTGGTGCTGAATTTCATACTGAGTTAACCCAGTGGTGGCATTTGATTTTTCTATCCATTTACCTTCAGTGTATAAATACTATTTTAAAAAGTTTGCAAACCTCAGTATTTAAGGTATTTCCCATAATAAAGTACAGAAAAATACTAAAAAAATACTTAAGTTATTAATTTAAATACAAGTCACATAGGTTTCAGTCCTGCAATTATTCCAGGAAAATGATGGGAGATTTCACTTTTCTGACAGATAGTTCCAATGCTGAACTCCACCAAAATGTTGTGTTTAGATTAAAAAGGTGTTTGGAAGATCTCTGGCAGAGCAATTGTCAGGCAATAAGCAAAATTTTATCTAAATCTAAGCATCTGTTAGGTCACACTGATTGTGTCTTGCATACTGTAAGTTCCAAGGTGGATTCATCGGGTTTTGTTTATTCACCTACCTCTTTATTTCCACTGCCCCCCTGGAGGCTGACTGGGAGCAAAGCCTGGTAGTTCTGAATTCATATTTTGCCATATTTCAGCTCACAACTCTTTAGCAAACTTTTCTAGGAAGAAGGGCTTGTCTACCTCCAAGTCAGTCCATTTTTTGCCAAGAATTACTGTATTTTCCAGTTTTGTGAGTAATCTCCTAAAAAACCAATTTGAAACAGCAACACTTTTCCACAGATTGAAGTTTCTTCTCACTCCCCATCAGTCCAGTCCAGTCCAGATTCAGGGTTTCTACTGAAGAGAGCAGAAAGGGAGCTGAGATTCAGGCATGAACCCGAACGTTTTCCAGTTTCAGATGGCAGCTCAGCTATTGGACTTGGGCCTGAGCCCAGTTTCAGTTGCCACCAGATCTATTTTGTCCAAGAGACCTCTGTTGCTTTCTGCAGGCCTCCATAAAATGCCTGAACGGTGGCAGAGTTTGTGTTTTGAATGTCTAAGAGAGGTGAATAACTGAAGTTTACGACATCTCGTCTTGCCGGCTGGAGCTCTAATTATTTCCCTTCTGCCCCTCTAAGTAATTCTACCCTCACTTTACATTTCTGATGTTTAAATATTGTTTTTGGGCAGAGGTATACTGAGCATACATTTTCTTTTCCTTGACACATCTCTTCTGATCTACCAGAGAAAATAACAATGAAACTGGGATTTAATAGGCTTATAAAGAGGGTATTGATGTGAAAGTCGCAGCCTACACTAAAGACCTGAAATGACAAATAAATAATGTCTCATCCAGGTGCACATGCCAGTCACCTTGATGTCAGTTGCAGAACTACCATTAATTCCATGAGAATAGGATCTGATCCCAAATCCATAAATCCTTTCTCAGCAAGTTTTCTCTGATGATATTCCTGGCACAACCATGACTAAGAAAACCTGAAACTCTCACAAGAACGCCCAGTTTAATGAGATTTCCAGTCCCAGTTTCCATACCAGTAAAAATCCTCAAGAAATCCACATAAATTACAGCCAGGCTTTCTAAAACTTTCAGTTTTAAATCCACTTTTGCAAAACAACTGACTCCAGCCAACAGTTCTGCCCTGCCTTTCCAGGGCACCAAGACTACCACTGGTTCTTCTCTATATGCAGTTTTCCTGCAACTTGGCTCTAAAACTGGTCAGAAATGGCGTGAACCTCTAAGAGACCAACACCACAAGCAGTACAAACTGGTTCCTTAATATCTGGCTTTACTAAATTCCCTTTCCAGCTTCGGCTCCAACAGCTGGAGGCTCCAAGAGTGGAACTGCAGGGAATTCAGCTATGGTGGTCCAGGATGCCTTGGGACATCCCTGCTCCTCCTCCGGAGTATGCACCCAGGCAGAAGAAAGGAATGTGAACTCAGGCCAGCCCCATCAACTTGCATTAATTTGAAACACCATTGAAGGATCTTTGCTTGCACTCCAGGCTCTGAATTCAAGGAAGAGGAGCAATCAGACTTCCTTCTGCTCTGGGACACCACCAGACAGCAGGGGGACTGAAAGTACACTTGGGTGTAGAGACATTTTAATCAGTGCAGGCAGCACACAAAGGTATCCCAGCTGAGACAAGATCCTTGGATCCTTTACAATCTGCTTGCCTTTCACAGGAGCATCCCACAGAAACCTCAGTGTCAGAGGAAGGTTGCCAGTCTTTGGGTTCACCTCACTGCTCTTTTAAAATCTTCCCAACAGCACCGTTAGAGCTGGATGGGAATTTTCAGCTGAGTTTTGGGATGGGAAGTGATGAATTGTCTGGCAGCCATATATTGATTTCAACACTCCCATTATGAAATCTAGAGTTATATGGGAGCTCTGCCTGGTCTCCTGAGAGCTTACAGGGTGGCCTGTGGATTCACAGCAAGCTCTTGCATGTGTGTGTGGGTGAAAAAGTACTTCATCCCATGCTTAAGCCCATTTCTGTTCAGCAGAGTGCTTAAGCCTCTCATGCTTCTTCAGTTCTGAAGAGAAAATTTCCCAAATTTTGTCTACATTTTTTACATCTCAGATGTTGAAGAGAAATACAGCAAGGACATAGCCCAAATCCCTACATTATAAGGCAGGAGTGGCCAATAGGGTTTCTTTCCTTTGAGAACAGAGAGGCAGAATTAGACTTTTACAGCAGAACTTGGCACAGGCATAATAATAAATATGGTATGAAAATGTCAGGGATCCAGAGGAGCTGACATTAATGTATGTGCTTCTTTAAACCCAAATCCTACTGCGTACAGGCAACTTTCCCCATTCATCACGGGCAAAATTACACCAGAGATGGTGAATGTACACACTGCAGTTTGCAAGGCTCATTTGAGTTGCTTTCATCATTTGTTTGAATATCTGCAACTGGAAAACAAAGACCTGGATTTGGGGTTGCACACGCTTTCGGTGGAGTAACAATGAAAGCAAAGGTGGGTAGCAGCCAGGCAGGACTCCCTGCTGAGGACAATGAATTCTCCACCAAACACAGTCCAGGGCTTGTTCAGCTTACCTCAACAGTTCAGGTGATAACATACCAGGGGAAAAAACAAATTGAAACCTCAAATACTGGAGTCTTTTCTTTCACCTGCTACGTCTTGCCTTCCTTGGCTGGTACAGGTAATGGAGGCCTCAAGACAGCTCTCACCATTGCACAGGCTGTGCTGTGTTTCTACAATCATTATCTTGTTATACAACAGGAGTTTCTCAAATCAGAATTACAGGAATCAGCCTTCAGAACAGAAGTTCCCTTTTCACAAAAGGGTGGTGCCGGCAGGTTTATTTTGGCCTCCCTAACTGAGGTACTCTTTGCCGATTTAAGCTTCAGGTGAAAAGCAAATATTCAGGGACTTCAAAATCCCTGTATTATACAAGATCAATGTACATTAAAAAAATTCCCTTGAATTTTTTTTTATTTTTTTTAAAGGCTGCAGGCTGGATTTGCACTTGGAACAAGCTTTTCCCCAGTGGAGGATCTCCTGATTTACAACAGAGTGTCTGAAAAGAGAATCAGGCATTGACTGTTTAATGAAGACTTTTAAATGAATCAGTTGCATGGATTTGGTCAAAATTAGCATGCAAGTCTATTTCTAAAAGCAAAGTGATACTTTGCCTTAAAGACTAATAGTAAAAGAAGTCCATACACAAAACCAGGCTGACCTCACTACAAGCATCTGGATGCTCAAATAAACACGAGCAGAGGGAATTCTAGCATCTGCAAACTGTTAATTCACCCTTTTCTTCTCTTTTGTAGGCTGGCCAAGTTCAATCTCCTGGTCGCCAACTTCTTGCTCCACTGAGACAATCCCGTTGATGAACTGTGCTGGTGATGTCAGTAGCACCACTAATCAGCATTGGATCAGGACGCCTGACCCGGGGGATAAAGTCTCTTTATATTCCAGCCTGCAAGTGCTTTCTTTTTCCTTTTTTTCCCCTCCTTTTTTTTTTCCTTTTGTGTTCTACACAGGATCCAAGATGATGAGTGAAAATCGTAAAGAGCTCCACAATCCTGGTGGAGAGAGGACTGGACTTCCAATGAGTTGGCTCCCAGTGACTCAACAGTGGTGTTGGTGCCTGATTTGCACTCAATACTGCTTTAGTTGGGAGTGCAAAGAAGCTATTTGCATATTCAACATCTGTAAATCCCTATCCCTCAGTGTGCAGTTGGACAGCGGCCTCAAGGCACTTCCTTCCTGAAAAAACACTTCCAAGTAACTCATGTGAACCCCAGTGCCAGATCCCATGGCAGGTGCTAATGGCTTACACAAAGGCTCTCAGGATTTTAATTAGTTGAGTTTCAGTTGCTCATAGCATCTATCACTTCTTTTTCTTTTCCAAACTACTGAGTAGAAATACGGTTCTCCAACAAAATCCCACTAGCAGCTCTCCTTTGGCCCCTTCCCCCAAAATTCAACATCCATAATTGTTCCAGCTCAGCTGTGGTCAGCTCGGTACCTGTTGATGAAGCATGTTCAAGCTACATGATCTGGATATCTCCTCAGGCATGCTTTAGGTTTCAGAGAAAAACAAGAACATCTCAGTGGTGATCCAGACCATTGCGGACTTGAGTCATCTTGGAGATGTCCATAAGTCCTGCTCATTGCAGAAAGTGAAGAGTGAGTCTGCTTCTGTCTTTGGTATGCCAAGTATCTAAAATGATGTGTGCTGAAATTCCCTTGGGAATCCTCTGCAGAGAGGACAAAAGGGAAAGAGCTGGAGATGAGGACTACAAGTAGGAGATTTTATATTCTTGTTGTGCTCCTGTACCAGCCCCATCCTATAGAAAAGTTGCACAATTCCCTCTTTCCCTACTGAAAACAGAGCGCAACCCACTTCTGAGCCCCATTATGAAGAACCACCAGAGAACATCTACTTTGGTAGCAAGTAACTGCTGTTTGAGAGCTTGGATTAGATGACCTTTAAAGGTTTTTTTCAACCCAAACTATTCAATGATTCCTGCTAAGAGTCTAATTTATGATGATCAGAATCATTCCTGATGATGCTGCCTGTCCAGTGATGATTGAGAGAATGCTGAAGGATGGGCAGGGAATTCACCTGTTCTGAGCATGGAAACAATCAAATTCTACTTCTACTGTTGCTACTCTGGGACGGATTCTCCTGCTTTCATGGCAGCACACAGACATCTACAGGAGAGCCTGTATTTATTTTCTTGCAGAACATCTCAGAAATTTAAACCTAATCCATCAACAAATATGTACCTAAACTCAGCCCCCTAAGCCTGCAGATGAGCAAGAGTGCTCTGACTTTCACACAAACAGACCTCTGTTATCACCAGCTTCTTCACGAGCTGTGGGCAGTCTGGCTTCCACCACACCACAGACAACTACTGTGTCCTCTCTGACCTCTCAGATGCTGTGGGGGCTGGTGGGATGGTTTAACATGTGCTTCCTCCACCCCAGAACTGTGATCCAGAGACAATTTGGTTTCTCTCTTGCCATGGGAGATGCAATGGCACTTGCATGTCAACTCTGTCTCAGTAAAAGAACATTCCCCATGATATATTTATTATTTTAAGAAACAAACCCCACTGCCTTAAAGCCTACTGATTTGGCTGCTAATAAACATTGTGAACTGGAGCAGCATCTGAATTTCTAAAGCAGTAAATCCAGCTCTCAGCTAAAAAACTGACAGCTCTCATAAAAGAAAGAAAGAAAAAAATGCAAGTAAAACATCCTAAGGAAATTATCGTTCAAATTAACTGCAGACATAAATTTATCCATCTGTTATCATAAGTGTTACTTGAAAATTATTCGCCCATAAAAATGAAATAAACCAGGGTGGTTTTTTTCTTAAACATTGACTTCATGTGTATGGTCTTAGCTGCCAAAATATTAACTCTTTTTAACAGGCCGTGTGCTCTTGGCTGTGTGTCTCTTTCTTGACTGTAAATGGACCTTTATAAATTGTCTATATAAATGATGTCTAAGGCACTTCACTGTTATTACAGATCAATAATTCCAAGTAAACATCATGATTTTCAAAACACAAAACCCAAGCAAATGCCCAAATTTTACTTGGAAGTGCTCTTATTTAGCTACCTTTATTCATTCAAAGGGAAAAGTTAGCCTTAACCATTAAATGAAAAATATCATTTAACTTCACAAACAATAACTGCTGTTTCATTCCTAGGGTACAGTTACTGTTAATACAGGTACGGAGACATTTTCACATTAAGTCTGAACATGGTAAACGCTGGCAGGAGTGGAACAAAGTCTACAGAACTGGGTACAGAGCTGGGTCTCTTTTACCCAGAGCCTGTATTTTTCTTGGAGAAGAGAAAGAAATGAAAGTAGAAAGAATAAATGGTTATTTTCACTTCTACGTGTTTTATAAAGGAATAAATTAAAAGTCTGAATTACTCCAACACATTTAAATAGCAAGTAAAGTCATGGAAGACAGAAAAGGGGGAAAACTATTGAATAGTCTATTTTTTTATTTTTAAGAATGACAGAAAACTGAAAAGTTCCTTTTAGAATTGTGTAATTTTTTTTTTTTTGTTTTAATACTTTTGACTGGAACAAAACCCCCATCTTTCAACAGCATGAAAAAACTTTGCTTCACTTTCTGAAAAACTGTTTTAGCTCAGCTTGCTTGGATATTCAAGTGCCTGTTCCCTGCCCACTCCTTTGTCCCCAGGATTTGTTTGTTAGATGTTTCACAGCCTCGTGCTGTTACAGGCCAGACTCAGAACCAGCTCTCCTATGATGCACCACAAGACCTTTGCAGCACAGCTCTAAGTGGCACATAGTGAAACTTTCAGTAGGAATCCCAGTTTACAGGAGAGCAATGACACCTGGCATTTTGATTCACATCTGCAAAAATGGACTTGTTTTTCCAGAAGCAAACACAAAAATTCTGTTTTCCACAAAAGCCCAAAAAACTATCAGCTGAAAGCTTTTGATCAGCCTTCTTTTTAACAGGAAGGCAGGATGAAGAATGGAGAAAATCTATGTATAAAATAGGTAATAACCAGCCCATAAACATGCAGAGTTGCTCAACTAAATTAATTTGCCTGCTGTATTCCAATCAATTCAATGGCCACATCTTCCACCTGAGAGCTGAGTGGGTGTTTCCAGTGATGACCTGACCTCCAGATCTGATGGGACCAGGGTGTAGAATCTGTCCCTATGGGAAGATTATTTAGATCTGGTCAGAGGGGTTGCCACATCTCCCTCCACCTGAGTGAGCGATGTTTTTCCTTGATGGCAAAGTGCGTTTTTTTGTTATAGGGACAAGGCTTTACACTCTGCCATGTTTCAACCCAGGAGGGATTTCTGACCACACCACTTTCTGCTGACAGACACCTGCATCCTCCAGCTCAGTGGCACCAGGCTCCTGCACCACCAGGCTGCCAGAATATCATCATCTTGTTTTTCATTTGAAGCTGCTCACTGGATTTGTTTGGAGTTTTTTGTGGGGTTTTTTTGGTTTTACAGTCCTGGAGCAGGATACACGGAGCCAAACGTGACTGCAATTTGCAAAGACACCTGTGTGGTGCCTTCTGCCTTAGTCAAGCTTATTATGCTAATTCATTATTAGATGCTACAGAACTACCCATCTATGGCACTGGCATCTTAAAATAAGCTGAGGATGATGCCCCAAGAGAGCAACAGAGCCTCAATTGCTGCATGCAGCTGTGCAAAAGCCAGGTAAAACTTCACTACAGCAGCATCCACAAGGTACAGCTCCCTGCAGGGAGGCCACCAGAGGAAAAGGCAGGGCTCTGCCTCGGGTGGGCTGTTTTCTGGGAGAGATCAAATTTCCCAGCCCCTTGGCTCCAGTTATACCTGGGAGTAACAGGATACCTGTGAGTCCATATGAATCATCCTGCAGGGCTTGGGGCTCTCTCCTAGAGCAGCCCTGGTCTGTAAAACTGCATTTGTTGAAGTGTTTCCAAGGTGCTTTTCTCATAACAGGCTTATTTTCTTACTTATGAAAATACTTATTTTCCTAATTTTATTTGGCAGCACAGTTTTGTCTGATTCTTCCTTTCCCAGAAACTATGATGGAGATTATGAAATTTGGAAAACAATTCATAATACACATATATTATTTAATTACTATTCATTCATTAGTTCCAAAATCCTAAGAATTAAGTGATTAAGGCAGAGAGCATGCTTGGCATAAAGGGCAATATCTTCTGAAGCACATTGTCCAGAATATTTTTTTTCAAATTATTTCCCCTTCATCATGTCAGCCTTAGAGATGCAGAATCTCAAATTGCACTGTTCTGGGAGCAAATAAACTCCCACAGACTCTATCATGCCTATCCTAACCGAAAGTGCATTCCTAAAATGTTGCACTTCAGGATTCATGGGAATATGTGAAAGCCTCAACTTTCATCAAAAACATCCTTTACTTTTATAAAAGGCAAAACCAAACCCTCAAATTTTATAAAACAATTTGAATTCATGACCTAAGCACATACCAAAGAAACTCCTCAAAATTGAAGAACTAGATACAAGGATGCAAAATAAAAGATTCATCAGTAAAACCCACTCTTCTAATTCAGTGGATGGGGAAAAGGAGGAAACAAAAATCCTACAGAAAAAAAAACCTGCATTTGAATCATAAGAGGAAATGAACTTGCCTGCACTTTGGTCACAAAAAAGTTATGGCATTGTAAAAAATTAATAATTTTCTTAGTGTTCACTGCATGAAGAAAAAAACAGCCCAGAGAAGAAAGCAGGAATTAATTTTAATTAAAGTAGGGATAGCCTGCAGGGATAGCCCAATTTGGTGAGAAAAGCCAAAGGGATGCTGGAACAAAGAAGCCAAAACAAAAAGCTTTCCTCGGCATCTCCCACATCCCAGTTTTCAATAAACCCGGCTGCTGTGTCTGTTCTGTCCTGCCACGCTCAGTGCTGGGGAAACAAAACAACCCAGCAACAAAGGCAGTTTTCAACATCACCAGAAATGGGCCTAAAAGACAAAATGAGACTTGCTCTTCATGAGCCAGCTTTCCCAAGGGATGCTCTCTGGGAGTTTCAAGTAGGTGCTCTCTGATGGGGACAGGGAAAGAAAGCTCAAACCTCCTGGAAGTTAAAAGTGCCTTTCTAAAGAATGTAACGTGGAATTAGCACCCATTGGCTTCATTTCACTTCTGTTATTAGCACAAATAGCTGCAGTGGGTTGGACTCATGACCTACCTAGTCCATGGTCTGTAGCTGATGCCCTGGAAAAATGTGTAGAGCACGACAAGTGGGCAGTGATGCCCAGTTTATCCTCTCAGCTCCATTTATGTACTGGTTAAAGGATTTCCCAAACTGGAAACTGTTATCTAAGCCATCATGTTCGATAATCTCCAATAAACCTCACTCCTTGGGTTAGAGAGGCTGGTTTTCATGAATGCTTTTATGAATGCCTGTCCAATTATGAGCCATCATGATATATTTTCCTACTGTAAAAACATTAAGCAAAACTCCTTGGCCAGAAATATCAGCCAAGCCTGAGATTAAATAAGCTTGGGAAAATTTAGTCCGGATACGCTCAAAAAATAAATACATCAAAATGCACGTGTCTCTGCTAGAACCCACAGTCTTTAATCAAAATTCCCACTGAAGTGAGTAGCGAAAGGTGATTTGTTGCCAAAGTTCATAGTGAGAGCCATGGGATGAGAAGCAAAGTTCTGTCAAAAATGAGAAATTGCCAAATAGAGAGAGCAGGAGGAGCAGATTGGTTCTCAACACAGCAATCTCAGGCTGCCTTGAAGTTAAGGGAGCTCAAAGAGATACTTAAGCTGGTGCTCAGGATTCTGCTGAGCTGGAGGCTGAACAGTTATTATTAATACTCTTATCACATAGAAATGTGAATTCCACCGGAAAAGAAATACAAAAAGGGAGAGAAAGGACAGTAGCATGTACTGTTGCAGGCTCATAGAAGTACTGCAGACATCTTTGTCCCGCAGACTTCAGGGAGAGCACTTAAACAGGAAGAGGGACACTTTGGATTTTTACCTAATGGTTTAAAATGCTGGTATTTAGCTACACATACGGCTCATGCACTTGTGCAAAGCCCCAAACCAGCCAGTCTGTACAGACACACCACCAAAGCAGCTCAGTCACCCATTGAGAAGGTCTAACTGCAGCAACCTCAAGAGGTTTGAAACTCTGGGCCAGCACCTGGACCCACACACATGTGCTTGTGCCACCAAAGGGTTTGTGTTCTGCCACTCACTGCCATCAGCACCTGGACTTGAAAATTCAAAGGCCCCTGAACCATTTTCTACACCCATAGCCAAGCAGCCCACAGGTCTGGGAAGAGAACAAACATGACAACATGAAAAGTGCTTACAGCTTCACATTTCTACAGCCAGATGGATAACAGTAATTGCAGCCTGTGTGCAGCCTGGCTGGACCTAGATCCACCTCCTACAACAACCCACTCCATTTTAGAAGTGGGTCTCGACAAACAAAAGGCTTTCTGCTTCAAAGGGAAGCCTCGTAAGAAAACTTCGTGCAGGCCCAGAGGCCTGAAGCATTTCAAACACTACTTCCAACTGTGGTAACGGAGTAAAACAGAAAAATCATGCCATACCTGCTCCAAAGGCAAAGAAGAAGCTCTTGTCTCTGTTCTCCCTTAAAAGTGACATCACTCTTCTCCCCATCCTCTCATTCCTCTTGTAGATGAGCTCCTGTCTGAAGTAGCTGTCTATTTCCTGAGCTGTCACCTGCTCGTGGGGTGGGAGTGTTGTGTTGATGAAGTTTGGGACCTGAAACAGAGGGAGAGAGAGGCCATAGCCCAGGTGGCATTGGTTAAGGACCCCACAAAACACTGCATGTTTTAATCCAGCCTTCTTTAAGCCACATGAGCCCTACTATCACACAAAAAACCACCAGAAGATCAGAGCATGGGAGGTTGTTAGGAACTCTCAAAAAAAAAATATCCCAATGAATATACTTTCTTTAAAAAAGTGAAACTAGTATTTTACTAAAGGAAACTTAAGTTGATTTTTCTCTGTCCCTTTGTCAAAATGTAGTTTCAGGTGTTACATTTGGGTGAGTTACTTGGACCTTTATTCTCTGCTTGTTCAAAAAAAATCATTGTCTGTTTAATACCAGATTCCTGTGATCTGTTTCAGCTGAGGTCACCATGAACTAAGTAAGGACTGTAAGATTTGGCTTGTGTATGTGCCTTTTTAAACCTTTAAAGTTTCAAAAGAGGAAAGGATAACAAATGCAGACACAGGAAGATGCACACAGGGTAAATCCAGTTAAATCCTTACATGCTATTAGGTCTCACCAGAGAAGACCATGCATTGCAACACATAAATCCCTGGAACATTCCTGATATATCTGAGGAAGAGACTTCCACAAGAACTGCTCCTTCAGTCCCTGCCTTTGTGAGGAGAGATGTTCACAGATACAGCAGAAAGGCTGAACCCCAAGGACTTTGGTCAAGGCAGCAGACCCAGGAATGAGCTAAGATCCAAGCTGTAACGGACAGATAAACCAAAAGTCTCTGATTATTAGGATAATGACTTGCTTTGACTCAGTTAAGGTCCCAGGTCTACCACAAGGGTTTGGGAGCCCACGTGCCCTGCAGAGAGAATAGCTGTGAGGGGGCAGTGTTTGATGACTGCTAACAAGACCCAAGCACATTCTGGTGATTTTCTGTGCCTCACCACTGGAAAGCAGCTTAAGCTGCAAACCCCAGATTCAGATTTCTGAGTCCCTAGGTACATGTAAAGCTGCCACGATTTTCAGTGTTAATCTGAGTCGGTGGTAATGACATTGCATGCACAGCCCATGAGGGGAACATCCCTCACTCGCTGTGCTGAAACACTTGGTGCAGTGACTCTGCTACTTGGGTTAATTAGAAATAATTAGAAATCTCTGGTTTTCTCCTATACAAAATTCCTGTACTCATTTTCTAAAACTTGCCTTCAGTTTTTGTTTTTCAGCCCACCTCTTCCCGTTCCACTTGGTCACATGGTTTTATCGCAACAATTTTTGTCTCTTCCCACCCTCTTTGCTCATGATGCTTCTCCAAAAGTTTTCAGCAAGTCTTAGGGAGAAAAACTGATTTCCATCTTCCCAGTGACTTTCCTTAAAGCTTTTTCATTGCAGCCCCATCTGCATTACTCCTAATATACATGAGGGACCAAGCAGCAGAGATTTCTCACCATGCATTATGCAGGATGAGTCTACATCTCACTCTGGATTCACACTAAAAGCTGTTCCCAGTTGAGTGAGACAGAAAAGGGGACCACATCTGCTGAACCAGGGGATCCCAAGGGGATGGAGATAACACTCTATGTAAGGGACTCTGCCACAGCCTCTTGGATCTCACAGGCAGCTGGACCTTTGATTTTCCAAACCGCTTCTCAACCTGCTTTGCCAAATCACCGTGCTCCTCACAGCATGTCCTTCTTTAGGGGTTCAGTCACATTACCCTGAGTCATTCCTTCCTCCAGGCTTTCCAGCATGGCTTGGCATCACCAGTGTAACTTGTGAACTCCTCAGAGCATGCAAGTACTTTGCACCTTGTTCTCAGTTTAGCCTTGAGCCAGCACTCAACAAGTCCCATCAAGTCAGACCTATTGGAGACACCAGTTTCCTGTGAAAACCCAAGGAAGTTGCCTCCATGTCTGGCAAGGATACATGTTTGTCTCAAAGGGATGGAGGAGCAGACTGATGGTGTCAGACAGATAAAATGCTGCTGGCTACAGCAGCAAAGGACATAGTGGATTTCGATCCTGGTGAAAGACAGGGAGAGATTTATATTGTAGGAATAAAGTCTGAGGAATGAGTAGCCGTTTTACACTTGCAGTAACCTCTGTAATGCAAAGCTGCTGGTCCATGGAGAGATCACAAACCTTTGCATCTCCTCTATACTCAGGCAGGAGTCAGGAAAGCCATTAGGGACAGAAGTGGAAGGTGACATTTTCTGGAAGCATCTGAGGGCTCAACACCCACATAACAGAAGTCTCTTCCTCCCAGCTTCTGGCTGAAGGGAAGTGAAGGCTGGGACCTGGTTTTGAATTACTTGAGATGCTTTGGGGTAAGCAGGGTACAGCCTTGCCTGTGAGCACAACCTGCTCCTACATAAAGCAGGAGCAGCAATGCTGGGGGACCAAGCAGCTTTGTGCATCCCACGGGTGATGGAGGTCTAGATAGCCAAAAACCAGATGTTGTATAAAGTCTTTGCCAAGGAGGGAAGCACCTTTCACCTCCTTGTGCAACTCCATCACTTCCAATCCAACATCCACATTTAACCTATAGTTTGTTCCTTCTCTTTATGTAACCTAAAATACAGTACACAAAACAGAGCCATTTACTTGCCTTTTTCCCCTTTTTTCTTTCTTTCCTTCTCTTCTGTGGGAATACGTTTGCCAATGGCAGACACTTAAAACCAAGGACTGGGTTTTGTCAATCTTTCCTCTCCTTGCCCAAGGAGTAAGACAAAGGAAGGCATCACCTAGACAGGCACAGCATCAGCTACAGGTCCTGCTGCACTGTGTGCATTCCTGCATTTCAGATGCCTGGCAAAAATAAAATCTGCATGTGTGTTTCAGCATGTGTGTGGCAGAGGACAGAAGATAAATGACTGCAGGAGGTGTGCCCCTACACAGTAGTGCAACCACACTCTGAGCTGTGACACTTGTCCCATTAATCACCTCCGCTCCTCCCTGTATCCAGGTCCTTTCCACAGTCAGTGACACACACCATGCCTGGCTTCAGGGAGACAGCTGCTCCTGTTGATTTAGTAAACCCTTAAACCAGACAGGGATCAGGAAGTCAAGAAACAGTCACACACAATTAGGAAAATTAACTGGGGCCAGAATTTAAGTTTGGGGTTTTTTTTGGGAAAAGAGATGATCTGGTTTTTTAAAAGGATGGGCTAAATACGCACCAAAAGGATGCACCTTCCCCCTTCTACTTTTGTTTTCACTCTGTGAAAAAATAAATTTTAAGATTTTAATGATATGAATCTGTTGTTTTTGAGCTGAGAGTGAATGGATGAGACATTTGCTGTGTCCCTGGGTGAGAGACTGATCTAATAATAGCTGAATGTTGCTATCAGTATTTAAATGTACACTGGAGTGCATAATGTGTCTGTTGAAAAATCCAAACTTCTAATTTTGTTGTTCACCTAGGAGAGAAACAGCTGGATCAGCAGAAAAAGACATCACCTGGGGTGTGCTTACTTCTAGTGGATACACATAAATAGATTCTTTACCTCCAGTCTCTGCAAGCTGTGCAGTTTTCTGAGAACCCAACCAACTCATATTTATATATAATTCTAGTGGAAACTCAATCATGTATCTCACTGAGGTGTTCAAAATAAAGAATATTTTGTTTTACTTAATAAGGTAGCATTCCTCCTTCGTTCTATTCCTATTTCCTTTAGATTACAACTCTCCTGTGGGCAGTACAGATGGACCCCAAACTCGGTCATTAGGTACTCCCTGCCTTTCTCAGTTAAACTTTTGAGGCTAAAGAAAGGGACTGTGAGAATAAAAAAGAAATCCCAGTCTTGCAAAAATTTCTTCCCCTCCCCACTGTCTGTGTAGTTTTACTTGAGTCAGTATCCCTGATGGAATATATGTGTGGATAAAGCTCTGTACACACGTCTGAGCTCACAGTGCTGTGGGATGCGGGCCATAATTCTTCACCTTTGAAGTCAGTGGGAGCTTTAGGGAGAAGAAAGAGGAAGGATTGTGGAGTGGTTATGACACTATCCTGAAAAAATGATTCTGCTCCCATGGGTGATACAAATCTCTTACATGATCACAAGCATGTCATTTGGGTTTAAACCTTCAAAGGAAACTCAGCACTTAACCTCCACTAAGTGTCTTTGAAGCATTTGGCTTTATTCCTCCTGCCTCTCAAAAGTCCATCTGTAAAACGGGGACAGCAAGACTTTCTACCTTGATGTTACATACAAGGCACTGGCTCAGTCTAGCTCTGGAGGGATCCAAAGGAAGGTCCAAAGCCCAACATGATGCTCAGCAGTAACCTCTCTTCCCATAAATTTCCACAGAGGCTTGGATTCTACTGCAATCATTAGCATAAGAGCTAACAAGATACTTAAGCTTAGAAAAATGCATCAGCCATAACTCAAGATCTATGCTATGCTTTCAGCTTTGTCTGTAGAGACAGAGAGACAGAAAAGAAAAAAAAATACAGACAAAAAGAAGAGAAAAGCAAAATATATTCATGTAGAGTCTTTTATCACATTTAGGGCTTACTGCCAAAGTTCAGCTGAAAATTCATGGACACAGGACTACATTAAAAGTACATTTTTTAATTTACTATTTTTTAATATTTTGACAAATATTCTGGGCAGAGGCACAATGCCAGAGTTGTGAATATCTATCTGCAAATAATTTTTTTGGACACACATAAGCACCATCATCTTTGATTACATTTTTTTCCTACTTTGGATTTATTGGCTACAGTGGAACTGCTCTAGACTCAGCCCAGTATCAAATCACTATCATATGTGAAGTAACAGTGTTATCGTTCCTACTCCTATGCACTACATTTCCCAATCCTCTGATAACCCTGTTTAGCCTTGTTCTGTTCCAGTGATGAGAGTGTATTTCTGGAATGTGCATTCAAATTGTACAATTATGTCAATCAAAAACCAACATTACCAACACTGGAATAAAGAGCTGTGTGCCTTTCTTCACCTGCTTGTGGGCAGAGGTGATCTTCAATCATAATTCTACTTGCAGATGGAGAAGAGGAGGCTGAGATTGGGAAATGGGAAGCCAGCCCCTGCCATGAAATCCACAGTGATCTTAAAACCTCTACAGTTATTATCTTCCTCTATCTTGGTCAATCCTCTTGGCTTTTGAGACTCCTCTCTCCCATTGTCCTGATCAGCAGATGACTCAAAGATTTCCAGCCTCATCTCCTGAGAAATATCCAAACTCCAGACTGCTCCACATACAGCATCAGCCCCGACAGCTGCAGGGGAATCTCTTAATAATGCAAGTGCCTTAGTTCCTTATTTCTCCTTCTCTACCCAGAGGGTCCACAGGCTAAATAGAGAAAACAGAAGGCAGCACACCCAGGGTCAAAAGAGACAACTATGGCAAGGCAGAGAGCTGGCCATCAGCTTCCAAAGTTCCAGTCCAGCACCTCACTACAAACCCCATCCATCCCTCCCTGACAAGAGGACTCCGCCTCCACACTCGTAATTCTTATCTCCAGTTGTGAGCAGGGAGTTGTTCCCAGACCACGACAACCACATTAATTTTTTTAAAACACGATAAAGATTGGGTTCTCTTTATTAGTCTTCTGGTTTATGAGCTTTACGTGGGCAGAGGCCAGAAGACAAGTATGGGATCCCGCTTTGAAGGATTTTCCTTGCACCATGCAGGTCAGGAACCTTTGCACAGTTGACAGCACTAGGCAAGATAAGGATCTCAAGAGCTGACAGGCAGCTTATGGGGGCTGCCAGGGAGCCAGGACAGCATCCCAAAACCCGCTGGCTCCTCCAGCAAAGCGAACGGCCCTAAATTCACACCAGCCCTTCTTGGGTCACAGGCTGACATATGAGCTCTAGTTATCATTCTTTTATGAAGGGAGGATACCCTCCTGTTAACCAGCCTTGACAAGGCATTGTGGCTTTTACTGCAGGGCTGCAAAATATACTGCTCCGGACTTGGAAGACACCTGTTCTCCTCTGATTTATGGACCCTTCTGGCATCTGGGATAGCAATATCCTCTTACCGCAGCCTCTGATAGGAAGGATTGAAATAGTGCAAAGTGAATGGGCTGTGAGAACAAGTATCTCCATGAGGAGGACGTGGCTGCCACAAAAGCATAAGATGCTGCCAACTCAACTGGTTTTCCTCCAGCACTCCCAAGAGTCCATCGTGAGGGAGACCAGCAATGGCCAAGGAGGGAGTGTCGGGTAAAACAGATTTAATCCAAAGCACACAGTTGGCAGCTGCCAAGAAGATAAGCTTCCAGCTTGTTATGGAAAAGGGAAACCAGGAAGGAGCAGTCTCCAGTTTGAGCATGTGATTAACCCATTGTGCCTTTCTTTTAAGCAATGTAAAATAATAGAAGTCTCCTTTTACTCCTGGAAAAGAAGTCTTTCATTTTTGGAGTAAAGTTCAGTTCCGTCACTCTTTTCCCTTTTTCAGAGTTGGAGGAGGGGAAAAGGCAAAAATACTTTTTTCTTGAAGGGAAGTGAAAAACACAAGCAAGAATATTTCTTGGGACCAACTCTGGGGAACCACTTCTGGCCATGAGCTAATCCCTGCCCACCTCCCATCAGTGCTCATGGTCCATAGATGTTGCACTTACTTCACAGTTCATGTTAGTGAGATTTCTGTAACTGGCCTCTCAGATTTAAAGCTAGTGGGATACCCCTCAGCATGCCATGGCGGCAACTTGGGTGTGAAAACAGAGGTCTTTGAGTTTCAAAGTTGTTACCTTTGAAACTCAGATCTAGGGGCCACTGGAGCATCTAAACTTGTAAATGCAGGAAAATTACAAATAGGAGAAAATGTGGAGGGGAAGAGCAGGCTGAATGCCAGTGAAGTCTCTATGGACAGTGAACGATATGTTTAAAAACCAGCTCTGCAGGTGACACAAAAGCTGTAGGAGTCATTGCTGGCCTGAGTGTAAAGCTGCCTGCAGGCAGGGTGGGCTGCAGCCCTTGGGCACTCCTGTATCGGCAGTTTCAGCCCCCGCTGCACCTGCGTGGACACCCGCCCTGGGAGCACCAAACCCATCCAGCCAGGGCTGTTCTTCCAGGTGGCACCTGGCCAAACAACAGCTGTGTGTCCTGCCTAGTTCTACCTTCTCTGTCCATTTGGGCCGAAACAAAACATATGAAAAAAAAAAAGAAAAAAAAGAAAAGAAGGCAGAAAGGCCACAGGGATGGGCTGTGCATCTCACACACTCACAGCTTGGGGGGTGATACTTCTGTCCCTCTTAAAAAATACTTTCAACAAATCCCTGAGAAGTCATGACCTCCATGTATGTTTTCTATTTGTTTTTCCACACCAGTTAAATAGTTGCTCTCCTAGCACTTGGGAAAAAAAAAGGAAAAGAAGAAGCAAGCAACACCAACCCCTCCTCCAAGGCCTCCCTCCTCACTCCAACCCCATCCCTGCTCCCCTTGGTCGCGATGCCAAAATATGCAGCCGGCCTCTCTATCTGAATGAATGTTTTGATTAAAGAAGTCTTAACAAAACACAGTCAGAACAATGATCCCGGCCCCCTTTCTGCAAGCTTCACCCAACTATGTGGAGTATATTTAGGACCAGATTACAGGGACCTGCTCATTAATTGACTAAGGATGACAAGCCTGCAATGTATGCAAATAAAGGTTTGGGTTTCGGAGGGGAGGGTAAATCTTAACAACATAATGATACTCCTGCCACATTTAAAACCCTTTTAACATTGGGATTTTTTTTGAGGCCAGCTTTCACGAGCTTGCAAACATATGGAAAAGTTCAAGTTTTTCTATTTCCCTTCCAAATAGGGAAAATAGCTTTCATTTCTTTGACAAAGAATATTTTTTTCTGTTCTGACACTAAAACCATCACCTATTATATTGCCATGACACCCAAGTAAAGATACTGATCAAAGGGCAAAGCAGGGCAATAAAGTGAAAAATCAGGGCCAGAAGGTTTGGGTTTGGGGTTGGTTTATTAAAGAACTGCAATTCTTTTTCCAAAGGTATTTTTCATTTTGTCTTCTGTTACACAGTGAGAGAACAGCTGGTTAGTAGTGGGTATAAACTCAGGTTTGGTTGTCTTGGATATGTATTGTTCACGGCTCTTCAATGAGTTTCTTTCCATCCCTGTTTAGTGAGATTCTAGGGAAAGCCCGAATGTGTATGTGAAATTTGCAATATTATTTTAACCTGAGGCGAGTCTGATCCAAAAAATATGACTTACACAATATCACATAACTTAGCAAGGAGCAGGAATCTGGTTCATAACAAAACAGCAGCTGGGCTGGGCATGGGACCTCGAGAGCTGACCCTCAAGGGAGTGCATTGCAGAGGTGGCTCTGCCTTCCTGTTTGGTCCTAGAAATAAGTCCAGGCTTCTCCCAGTCCAAAACAGCTTTCTAGTTATGCTGGCATCTAAAACAAACTGGATGATCACTTTTGAACTGATTTTAACTTTCTTTAAGGTGGGGTTACTTGAGAGGTCTAGTACCAGATGAAAAGGTAGAGAACATCTCCAAGAAAGCCTTTAGAAATGGAGCAAGGACCAGTGAGGAGAAAAATAAGGAATGATTCAGATTAAGTCACCCTTGAAACAGATTTCTTTCCATCTGATCTGGTGGAACTCTACAAGCCTTTGGGTTTACCAGCATCAGCCCTCTCAGAGGACAGAAGATCTAGGTCTGAAGTCACGATCAGAGAGCTCAACCAGTTTACACTGGAGACACCAGATCTATGGCATTCACCATTTGGTAATGCACACCAACAGTGTCAGATCAGGAAATGTTGTTCCCAGGAGTATCCAAGAACACAGTCTTTTCAATAATGTTTAACACTAATCCTGCCAAGTCCTTCCAAACCAACCAAGCTGCCCCCTTGTCCCACTTTTCTCCTCCTCACAGTCATAACGAGGAGCAAATATATCTTCTAGATAAAACAAGAAGAAAGAAAAAAGCACTTTTTACATTCAACCAACAAGATACTATTTAAAATACTAACAAGCCTTTTTCATTTCTCTTTAAAGAGTATTTCCAAGAAACACTTCATAAACCAGCTCTTTAAAAAGAAGGGAAAGTAAATGCTTATACAGCAAACATACAGCACTGCCCAGAAAGCAGCACCTTCAACTCCAAATACTTTTTACCAATCACTTTCATACTCATTTATAGTCTATTCCCGTACTAATAAATACAGATGGTAAACAATCCTTAAATGTTTTAATGCAAATCAGCCTTCTTCTGTAGGTGAATATGTTCTTTTTCTATTAATGGAGCAATCTGGAAGAAAAATCTTGGCTTTTAAATGTCTTGTTCCAATTTCTCCATGGCTCTGTCTTCTCTCACATTGCTTTCTTCAGAGGAAAGAGGAGGGAAAGAACTTCCAAGGTAAAACAACTCCAAATGCAAACATGAAACGAAAATTTTCAAGCAACAACAATCTATTTTCAAAACCTGTACCATGAAAATTATCTGGGCATGTTCCAGATTATTAATTAAAAAACAATCTCTGCAATGTTTCCCTCAGCACTGTAATCAACAAGTAGACTTCACTCTCAATCTGGATCTGCAACCAATTTTCTGAAACACATATGCCAAAATACAATATTGCTCCAATCTGGAATCCTGTTCTGACATAATATGAAAATTAGACTCCGCAAATTTTGGCTACGCTTCTGTTTTTTTGTTCACTTCCAAATGCTCACAGTGTACCAAAACACGGAGCTGTAACTCAGGTGCAAGCGGAAAGAAATTATGATACCACCATGGCAGAGCAAGAGCTCTTCTGAGCTCTGGGGAGGCAGCCCCTCTGCAGCAGCATCTCCAGAGAGGAGAAGGTGGGGGACAGGCTCTGCTGACTGTGGGCACAGGCAGCACTGAGCACTGGTGTCACCAAGCACCTGGCTGGTGTCAGGACTGCCATCAGTGTCCTCCTGACAAACACTCCTGAAGTGTGACCGACCCTTGCCTGGACCCACAATGGGAAACTCGTGGCATGGCTCCCCTGGTGCCAGAGACAGCCTTGCACTCGCTTTTCTGGAAAGCCCACAATCATTTTCCCTGGAAGAATGAGAGGCTTTTTGCCTGCACTTTGTTATGGCTGAGAACGATAAGATGCTTCCAAAGCGTTGCGTTACAATAGCTGTGCCTTCAGTTCATGGATTTATCTTCCTCTGCCCTAGATAAAACTCCATTCCTTGGACAAATTAGGTCTGCTTGTCATTCAACACTCTATCTAATGGTCTCAGCTGTGTGTTTCTGCAGTTACTGAAGCTGGAGCATTCCACAGATAGTTCTCATTGATTTGAGAAGTGAGCCAGAAATCCAGTTGTATTTTATCCAAAATGACAATGGGGCAAGTTAATGATGTAATTAGAATTATCAGGACCCTTAAATCTTAAAGGACAGGTTCCAGTGAAGGATGATAACATTTTTTAAGGGGTATGTAACACAACCTGGTGATCCATAAACAGCAAGTGCCTTGTGAAGTGAGGCACTAAACATTTTCTTCTTTAGTTTAGGGAGGCTGATACTGACATGAGCTTAGTTTATGAATCGCTAATGTCACATTATCAAGATCATCATATACTTTGCAGAAGGCAACACCCACTACCTAAATGCACCCATGGCATTTTGAACTGCAGAGGTGACTTGAGATATGGATGGCATCATTCAGGTAAGATATCCAAAAAGCTTGGTGGTTTCATGGAGGCTTTGGGTCATTTGGCAATTTCTCAGCTGTCTCAGGTTAAAAAAAGTATGATCTGAAGATTGATAATTTTCTAAATTTGAACTAACGGATTTTTTGCATTTTAATACTTCTGGACACACTGACCTCAATTCCCTAGTGAGAGCTTCAGACAGAATACAGAAGTTAAAACTACTGATCTAATCTATCCATTTTTGCTTTTAGGGAACATTTACAAAAGCAGAGAAAGAAACTGACTTCTCTGAGGTGAAAAATAGTCTGGAGAAAGAGCAGAAAATATACCCATCCTATCTTTAGCTTAGAATGCTTTGTCTTCGGTATCATTTTGACTCTCTGCCCAGAAGCCTCAACATAAGCCTCTTGATTGCAAAAGTCACAAGAGAAACAAGTGTTTGAAGAAGACTATTGAAAAAAGAGAGATGTATCCTACTGCATTTTTGGGTCATAGTCTAACTTATTAAACTGACCCCCTTAAAATTTTACTAAGTTTAAATAAGGACTTTTACATTTGGAAAAATGCTGCTTGCAAATGAAGTTTAAAAAAAATGGAGAGGGAGAGGAATGATGAGTGTAATATAACCACAGAAAAGCAGAGGTGTTTCCTCTTTCACTGTTCTTAATTAAAATTAAATTTTAAAAACCCACTGAAACTGAGAAGGATTTGTTTACTCCTCCACCCACATCAGGGCAGACAGCTCTGGGAAAGGAAAGAGTCAGGGACACAGGCCCCTGCTCACACCCCTTCATTCTGGGCACCCTGGCTAAGCTGCACTTCCCAAGCCCAAGATGAGCAGCATCTCCCTGGGGTGGTCCTGTCCCTAGCCAGGGGTGACAAAGGACCTGTCCTCTGACCTAGCTTTGGACTAGGAAGTACCTTTCCTTGCACCTTTCCTCTCAGCACCATCCTGTCTGTGCACCCCTTTGGCACAGTCTTGGTCCCAGAAGAACTCCGCCCTCTCCTCCCAAATGCTGCGGGACTCAGGAATGTGCAGGAAACCGCACACTTCCCAAACTCCCTTGGGAAGGCTGAAAAGGCTCAAGGAACTGATCTGTAACATGTCAGGTCAACAGTGCTATTATTTCTTCTGGTCCTTTCTGCATCTAAAGATGATTTTTGCTCTAAAGACACCTCAGCATCTTGCAGGCAGCTACTGAAGCTGCTTCAGCTCTAGAGTCACACTGGAGGCATTTAGCAAGTTACTGCACCACATAAATACTCTCCCTCTCCCTGCCACTGTCCCCACAGCAACTTAGGACTTCATCACCTCCTTCCCCGTCCATTACAGCCACCTCAACCATTAGTTCTGAACTGAGCCAACTGATGGACAGGTTACCTTTACTCCTGATAACCTTGAAGGGACAAGCAGGCATGAATAACCTTAAACGGCACCCCAAAATAGTCCTCAAACTGTGAGAGTCCCATCCTTTTGCAGTTCTCCTGAGCTGCACCTGATGGAGCTGAATTCCCTGGCCTCCAACATTCACATAGGTGCTGGTTTTTACAACTCCATTCCTGACCTTTTGTTCTACTCTATGTGGAATTTCAAGGCTGTGTTAACAGTACCAGTTTCAACTCTTATCTAAAGAGCTGGGCCAGCAGCTGGATATCATGGAAGATATCCATGATTTTAAAATCACTGTGGCACCCTTGTCTCCCAAGACTGGCATGGGTACCTGCCCTGAACTGCAGGAGACTCAGCACATGATAAATCCCTGTGCCTACATTTGATGTCTCCAGAGGGATCCCATGGGGGATCTTTCATGTGTAATATCTGAGCCAGCCTAATCTAATTTGGTAACCAAATGGCAGAAACTCTCCATGACAGACAGAGTCTTTCATCCTTGCAAAAAACCCACACAGAACAAACTTTGGAATGACCCCAACTGGCAAAACGTGACTTGAATAGGGAGTTTATTTTACGTTTTAATTTTCTATTTTGTTCTGCTTGCAGTTAAAATAAATGGTATAGAGCTGGTTTATAAAAACACTACCAAACAAAAAACTCTTTACCCAACAGTACTGCACAATATTTAGAGTTCTGCAGGGACCAGTATACATAGAGGGATTTTAATTTTCCATGGCCTGTAAGCGTTATAATCTCCATCAACTGCGTGCACTCTGGGACCATGAGTAACACCAGTGCTTGAACTCTGACTCGTTGTTGGCTTCTTTCTTCTGTCTTTAACACTGTTTTGAAACTCACACTTGACCCAATAATTTGCAAGAATAAAGAAGTTTTTACAGCAAACGGTTCCTCTCAAGTCTAACCCATAGGTCTGTTAAAGGACAATGTGTCAATAAGTCAGAGGTGTCTGTGAGCCCATGGAACTGCTATGAATGACCACAACTTATCTTAGAGACAAAGGCTTTACTTGTTAGGAGAAATTACACTGGTGGAGATTAAAAGGTGACACAGGGCATTCAGACACCAGGACTGTCTTCATGGGTTTGAGTACTAGCAGTCCTTTCATAGCATCCATGGCAAATATTCCACTACATCCTGCTTGTTCATTTCTTATTTATCATGTGTGCTGTGCCTCAACATTTCAGGAATACTTACAGTCACTGACTTTTCCAGGATCCTCTAAAGTCATGAGCTCTCTACTTTTTCCAACTCATATTCCCCACCTTTAAGGATGTATTCCTACCCAAGTTGCTTTCTCCCCTTCTCCAGTTGCTTTTCAGTGCAAGGCTGACCAGAATGAACAGCTCTGGCAGCTTTGGTACCACACACTCTTGTGTTTCAGTGCTGCCATGTTAACCATCCTGGTATGTCCTGCCCAGTTGTTCTAGAACAATGTTTCATTTTCTGGGAGTGAGTTAACTGGGACACCAAAGGGGTTTTATCTCATGTTGGGGCCTCAGTTGCTTGCCCAGCTGCTCTGCTGAGAAACAAGTGACCCACAGAGCCCTGTGCAACCCAAGATAGTGATAGCAAGATAAAAATGTCTGAGAGACCTCTGCCCCAATCCACAGACTGAGTTTACCTGGTCTCAATTCTCTCTGGAAGTCACATAGCTCTCCTTGATTTGCATTTGCTAATGGTAGACTGCTATCAGTCTACCATTAGCAAATCATGATTTAATTCTTTCACTGGTAAGACACATACAATACCGTGGCTGTCAAATTTACACAGGTTTTCCCCAGGTGAGTCACTGCACCTGAGACAGGAATCTGGAAATACTGATCAAAAAAAGGAGATGTTGGAGATGACATCCAAAGACCAAGTTTTCACAGAATTAACCGGAAAGGAAAAAGAGGAATCTCAGTTTGCCAAGAAGCATCAAACTGGTCTGGAAAGCAGATTTCTGCACCCTTGGGAGTTTTTAATAGCTTTGGATAACTAAGATAAACAGAGACTGAAGGGCTGCCTGAGACACATACAAAATTATTGAATTATGACATCTTTGAGAGGTTATTTACTTTTTAGGGTATTTACATAAGGTCCACTTCCTCTTCATATATAAGTTCAAACATTGCAAAGGTTCCCTCTCCACCCTTAATGAGAGTTCTGCATTCAACAGCCCCAAACACCCAGAATTAACCTTTTTTCAAGAACATCCCTAGGAAAGTTTTCCAGGCAGTCCATTCCTTGTTCCTAGTAACAAGCAATAGGACAAGAGGAAACAGCCTCAAGTGGCGCTAGGGGAGGTTTGGATTGGACATTAGGAAAAATTTATTCATCAAAAGGGCTGTCAAGCATTGGAACAGGCTGCCCAGAGAAGTGTTGGAGTCACCATCCCTGGAGGTATTTAAAAGACGTGTGGATGTGGTGCTTGGGCACACGGTTTAGCTGTGGACTTGGCAGCGCTGGGTTAGCAGTTAACTCGATGATCTTGGAGGTCTTTTTGAACCTAAACCATTCTACGATTCCCCAGAGCCTGAGCAAATCCAGGGAAATTCCACTCTCTCACCAGGCAAATGAGGCACGTGTGGAAAGAAAACACAGTGCATTAAAAGGAAGAGGGGGAAGAGGAGAGTCAGAATATGAAGTGGTGACTGGGATATTGCTATTAAAGCAGCTGAATTTTCCTCAATTCTCTGGCCCATCTGGAACAATCCTGCTCACCTGAGAAGTGTCATGGTTGAATATCACAGCGTTCAGGTCTCCACAGTTGTAGTGCTTGATGAGATCCTCAGTGGTGTAAGGGGCCTGCAAACTCCCTGCTCGAAGGCTTTCGTGTTGGAGCAGAGTTTGGTTCAGAGCAAACAGCACCTGCAGAAACACAGGCAGGAAAAGAGAGAAAGAGTTAAGGATAGTAGGAATCAAAACAACAAGGACTAAAGGACAAAACTTTGAAAGAGTTTCCTGCACCTGAAGTCTATTCCCTTGATCCATTCTGGCCCATAACAACAAGGGATGGACTGTAGGCATCCCCAAATGGAAAAGCATTCAGGTGCAAGACCCTATTATATTCCCCACTGAGTATAACTTCACAACAGATACATATTGCTCAGAGGTCACAGTCTCAGAACTCTTGGGCTCTCTGTGCTGGTTAATTTGCTTCATGACAGACACTGGAATGGAAATGCCCCTGAATGAGGAAAATTCTATTGCCTCTGACTTTTCCTGTACCTTAGCTTAAATCTAAAGCCCAAACTCAGCTGAAAGGTTTTTGAGAAAAAGAATTAAAATCATCTGAACTTCTGAAGTCAAAGGTGGTGTATTGGGACTTTGTGCATGCTTATAGTAACAAAAATTTAGGAAATCCATTATTAGTCTCCCTCCTTTTGTCTTTCCTCCTTCACCCACCCATTTGCAAAGTGAGACCAGAGATGCAGATCTGTAACACTGTCCCAATAGACTGGTTCAGTATCTCCATCCCAAACTGAAAAAAACCAAAAAAACATAAGCACTGTTTACTGTGTAATTTTGGGTAAACAAAAAAATAAATGTCCTTAAGTTTTAGATTTTTTTCCTTGAATTACCAAATAAAAACCAAAAAACCCCAAGCAAACAAACAAAAAAGGACCACTAAATTTCACATGAACTACCAAAAATCTTTTTAGATTTGTGACAGACTGTGGAAGTAATATATACCAGTTATTGAACCACCAAGTCTGGGCTTTGCATATTCTGCTTTCCAAGAACCTTCTGAAGAAACTTGATAAAAAGTAGATGAATAAATCAGAACAGCAGTGAAGACTTCTGTAACGAACTATATAACTAAACAAACACATTTTTCCTAAAATAAAGTGGTATGTGGCGACTGCAAATTCGGAGTTCTGAAAAATTATAGTGATGTGTCATTTTTCATGAAAAGACTCCTGCATCCCTCAGTCTCATATTTCACCACTTTTTGAACTTTCTTCATTTAGTACAGCCGTGCCCCATCCTTCCCAGAGAATATCATCTCAAAATCTGGGTAAGGTAATCCCTGCTGAGCTGCAGTGTGGGACTTGAATTCTTACCTTCTTAAATTTTAGCAACTGAACCCACTTCAAGGAGTGAACTAAGAGGAGTTTAAAATCAGCAATTTACATATGTATTTGCAGGATGGAAGTTTTTCTCAGTTTAAAATTCTGATTCCCATTGAAGTTTATGTGAGGGAGAAGGAAAGGAAGTTGCAAAATCTCATGCATATAAAAAAGAGTATCAGGTATTTAAATTATTCATAACATTGATAATGTTAATAATATTAATAACACCAAAAGATCTTCAGGACACTAGCAACCTCAATAAAAAGCTGTTACATGTTAACCAACATACACAAATTAGGTTGAGGAAAAGCAAATGCTATTTTTTAATTTACTTATTAAAAAAAAAGATGGTTTTTCAACTGAACCTGTTATTCCTCAATTTGGCAATCAGTTCCTCATTAAGAGCCAAGCCTAAAAGATTTCCTTGCCCAGATCTAAGGGTCTCTTCAGGCTTTTCTACAAAGAGATGAAGCTTTCCCAGGACCACAGCTTGAAGTTAAGCATCTTCCTAACTTAGTTTTTCTCTAATTTAAAAAATATGCAAAAAACACAGTTTGAAAAATTTCTAACGTTTGAAAGGATCTGAGCTTTTTCTTTTTCCCCTAAGGGCTACAGCTCGAAGAGGAAATGGTTCATCCCAGGATTTCCTGGGGATTCTAAACATTTTGACTAATAAAAATAAAAGCTTAGAAAAACATTGACAGGAAAAATGAGAGCAGAGGTTTTCCCAAAATGCTTTTAGCAAAATCCTTTTCATTTTTGATTTTTTAAACAATGGATGTTACTGGATTTTTATATACAAAAATACATATACACACAGGCACACATACATATACAAACCACCAACAAGCCCTGAAGGCAAGACTGTAAGTTTGATGATAAAATATTAAGAAGGCAATAAACAAATCCTTACTTTATTCCCAATGCTTGTTTTGCCTCCCTTTTTTCTTTCTGTTATTCTGGGGAAACCAGTCCTGTGAATTAATGCTGTGGGTCATTCTCCTCTGAATAAATTTGGAGCCTTTTATATTATTTCCGTCACATTTGCAGGGGGTTAGAGATCTTGAAGAAAATTGTCTATGTGCTCCTCACAAACCAGCCTGCAGAGAAGTTCACAGTCCGAGTTTACTTCTTATAAGACACCAAAGATTCCAAATGAGAGAGAATGAGTTATTTGGCAGTGGGAGCCCATGATTTCATTAGTGCCAGGATGTTCACGTCCTTGATTTCTGCCTCAGAGCAGCTTTGGGACCTAGCGGTGATGCTGGCCACCAGCTGAACCCATCCAGTACGCTGCTGTCACTGTGGGGAGCTCAGCACTGGGTTCCAACTGCTGCCCCCAAAGCTACTCCAGAGATTTTATTTCAGGAGGAAAGTTAAAATCAGAAACTATAACACTTGAACATGCTAAAGGAAAACTTTACTTAACTGATTTCTAGAGAAGTCTTGCTTAATCAAGCCATAACCACCATGGATTTTGGTTGGATGGCTCAAAACAAATTTAAAGAGAAGCGGGGTCTCATCCCAGTTGCCTGCTTTCTGGCTGGATTTGTAGACCATTTCCTTCAGAGTCAGGTTAAAGCCAGCTTAAAACCCGAATTTATTTTTCCTAACTGTTCAGTTAATGCCACAAAAACAATGCTGTTTCCTTCCCTTCTCTCTATCTTAGTATCAGTGACCCCACGACCCCGAGCCTAATCCTCTATCTCAGTTAAATCTCCCAGAGCTGCCTGAGATTACTGAACAACTGATGACTTCAAAATAAACACACTTGGAGTGACTGCCTATACACAGTCCCACCTAATAAACAGAGCAGACGGGATTTGTTCTGGGAAGCAATGGGAAGTTATGACTTTGGCTCTCGGGAAGTGCATTTTTATTCACACAATTTATGGTCCTCACCCTGGTGTGCTTTGAAGACATTTTTGCACATCTGTCTCTGGCCCCACCGTTTGTGACTGACCAACCTTTTAATCTGGGTGGTGTCATTCCCCCAGCACAGAGATTTTATTTGGGTGTTTGGAGACACCAGTTCAGCCCTCAGGGCAGCCCTGTTTTACTGCTGGTGGGAGTGGGTCCCACTTGTCCCACACAGTGCCAGGGACCGCTGGTCCACACTCTTTTGGAATTGTTTTACACAGCCTTTGGACCTCTTAAGGAAAAGGGGCTGGACCAGTGAAGACTTTCACTAACAGCTTTACTGACCACCTTGACACTCAAACAGTATTTCCCCTCTCCATGCTTCTGGATTACAGAGCCAGGAGTCAGACAAGAGCAGAAGGAATAGGTTACAAAAGCAAGCCTCCCATAAAAATCAACCTGATTGTTTACAGTGTTTAAATTTCACCTTCAAAAAGATAAAGCGTTATAAAACCTCCAAACCACACATAAAGCAAGCAGATACAACTGCAGTAGGTCCAAAAATCTCAAGGCTGGCATTGCCCAGAAGTGTTGGTATCATCCGTTGTCCTTGGGAAAATTTGAATTTTGTTTTGCAAACACATTGGTGAGATTAGGGATTTGATTTCATATAATAATTTAATGAGAGTTTGTTTTTAGGGAAGTAAACTAATCTACAGAACCAGATCTAGAGAACCACTGCCACCTCTTCGAAGAGGGAGAAGTGAATAAATGTGTACTTGGACTGGACTTAGGAGCACTCCAGACCTTCCACCAGAAATAATTTTCTTCACTGAACTTGGGTTTGGGAGTAAAGCCAGATGAATATCCTATCTGTTCCAAGGTACTCTCACAACCATTCACATATTATGTTTTATTGTGCCAGGTCAGCAGCTTCAAACTGGACATCTGAAAGCCCTTGAAGGCCAGCACCATGTTAGTGCTGCATGTGATAGTTAAGGAGGAGAAATCACAGCCTCTGTGCCAGAGAGATTTCTCCTTTTCCGTGTTCTGTACATTTGTCTCTAGCTGAAGAGCATAAGAAGGCCTAGAAAACAAAAACCAAGCTAACCCTGACTAAATACATCATCATTCCTGGTTACGTCAGTGGTTGACAGGTAGATCTGTCCAGCTGTGAAATCAAATGGAAAGGTTGCCAGGACCACCTCTTCAATTTTTCTAACTAAGGTACTAAATAATGCCACAATGAAAAAAAAACCACAAAAAACCAAAACAAACAAACAAAAAAAACCACAACAAACCAGCTTTGTGGGAACATCTAATAAGCACCTGTAAAATAAGACAAGGAAACCTTATTCACAGATAAAATGCTTGAGTGGTCCCAAACCTTCCTATGAAATATATTGCTAATAAAACAGGCAACAAATTCAGGAATTACAACAGAAGAAACACATTTTTTGTTAAGCTTAAGACAAATTGGAGCTGTGTTTTTCTGGTGTGTTTGCTAAACAGGAGACTTGAATATGAAAGGCAACCCTAGGAAAACTCTCAGGCCAAGGTTTGCATTCACAGGACTCCAGTAGCTGGAATTACAGGATGACCCCTGCACAGACCCATGATTAATAACAATACCACAAAAACAAGTACTTAAATTTCACACTATGATGTCAGCTCTTGAGCAGGCAACTTATTGTTTTCCTTTGCTCTCTCTTTTGGACACATGCCACCACAATGCAAACACTAAATAAGCATTACTGGAAGTGTTTGAATGACTATATCTTGTCAGTGCCCAGACTGCAATTCCAGAAAAGAAATACCCACTTTCCCACTTGGTTCAAAACAAACTGCAACGTAAATATTGAGATATACAGTTCTGCAGGGGTTCTCCTTCTGTTGTTATCCTAATCTGTAATCAAACAGAAAATCAAATATATAGTTTCAGGTCAAAATAGTTACTTGGGGTTAAAAAAAAAAAAAAAAAAAAAAGGAGAAAGAAAGAAAGAAAAATGCAAGTCCCTGATTTTCCAGATTAATGAAAAGCAATAAAAGTGCTTGCCCAAATCTGTTCAGTTCCATTGGTTTCCAGAAGACGGGTTTCCCCTTTCCTTGAATCTCTTGTGCTATTGCTAGGAATTAGTGAGCTGTGAAACTCACCTAATGAGGTCAGCACCAGGAAATAGCTCTGGAAAAACAGGTCCTGGGGGATCTACTAAAGGACTCCCCCGGTGTCCAAACGAAATCCTGGATGCATCGGCACACTGTACAGCCTGGGCTGTGGGAGGAACGTGCCCAGCTTTGTTGTTGTTTTTCCTATAAAGGGACAGCTAAGAAAAGTGAAACTATTAACTCATCCACTGGAATTTCTACTCACAAACCGTGCCCCCTGTTAAAGCTGCTCATAAAAGCCTTTCGGCTAGTTAGTTCCATATGTTCCCCAAATCCGCAGTTATTGCTTCTGAAAGGCAGGAGTAGTTAACAGTCTGCGGCTTGGCACTGTCCAGGGAGACCTAGGGACCTTGCTTTCCCTCCTCCCTTTCAAACTGCCAATTAACCAGTTTAATAAACCAGTTCAAATCTGACTTTGGCGCTTGGAGAAATCTCAAACCACCACCCATCCTACGGCTCAGCCATGACAGTGACACAGGGCACAGCCCAGGGCACAGCAGTCATGCTACTGATGTGCAGCCATGGGACTAAGATTGGTTTTCTTGATGCTGGGAAAGCTGCAGGGACATTGGGGACCCAGTTTTCAGCCCGACAGGCCCAAAGCTCCAGCTGAAGTTGACTCCAACAACTTGACTTCAGCCTCCTGACTTTTCTCTTATGCAGAGATCTCATAATGAACTTGCACAGGCAAAAGTGATTTTTGTTTTTTATTTTTTCTGTGTTTTGATTGAATCAAAAGCCAACAGAAAATTTCTAGACATCAAACACTGCAGAGAGCATGAAAACCCCATTCTCTCAGCCTTAAGTTCCCCAAGCCAGAAAAGGAGTCTCCTGGTTGATGGCAGCTCACACATTCCTTGGACTGACCCTACTACACTACTGTTCTGCTCCAAGTTCCTGGCTTTAGGAGGGCTGGGACAGGCACATGGTTCAGTGAGAGTGCAGTAGTTTGGGGGTTTGGTGGGCTATGTGATACAACAGGCAAGACAGCAACAGTTTGGGCTCTTGGACGTATGTCTTCTCTTGCACAAGGTCATTAACACAACAAAGACACGGAATGAATTTCTGTCCTGAAAGCACTTTTAAAACGTATACTATAATACACTATAAATACCACACCCACTCTAAATGGGTCAATAAAAACCCAAAAAAGGTCTTAAATCTGTAACCTGAAGTCAGCAGCAGCTGTAGCAAAGGCAGTATTGGAACAAGGGTAAGATCTGAAAACTTTTCTTCTAACGGCGGTGACCTCTGTTACTTACTAAAGGTACTTAGAGTACAGATTAACATAGAAGAAAGGGTGGGGGGAAAAGAGCTTTGATATGGAACTTCCATCCTTTCCCCTTTTGTGAACCACTACGCTGATGGAAGGATGTTTTAGTTTCAATGCCCTCACCACATCATGAGCAGGGTCTCTTTTGCCAGTAACTCAGCTTGATGTCCAACCAGTCACAGTGTGAGTGAGCAGTGACTCTGTAGGATAACTCTGCTTTGGTCAATGCCCACATTCAAGCTTAGGGAAATAAATTAAGAAACAACAGGAAGACAGATTTACATTTTAATCAGAACTGAAACTCTGGAAGGGACAGAATTACCTCTGTTGAATTTGCAATCTAAATGTAGGACTTGTGTGGATTTTGCATGCAGGATTTACTCGAGTACTTCTCACATCGGTCTTGTTTCTCAGCTGTGCTAAGCTTGCCAGATTAACTTTGATGAGTAAACCTATCTAAAAGGCTAAATATTTTCACCAAATGAGTTATAATCTGAGCAGTCTAATTCTGCAAATGTTTTTACAATGAAGTGCAACCAGTTCCAGTAACTAACACCCTGTCCAGCAGTGATGGCTTGCAGGTCCAAGTGTCACTTTTTAGATTTCTGCACTGGAGTCTCAGATCTTGTAAACAAAAAAGGAAACGCTCAGTAAAATCAGTTCATATATCTGGTAGAAGAGAGCACTCCAGAAGGAAGGTTGAACTCAGAGTGGCTCTAAAGTAAATTCCCTCTCCCTAGAACTCACCTCAGCTATTCAGTTATGTGACTTAAAGAAAGGACACACTAGACAACAAAACACTGCATATGAAATGCTGACCCGTAACCTAAAAATCCCATAATAGTTTTAATCAAGTCAGACATGATGGTGTAAATTGCTTCGGCTTCTTTCTTTACACCATGTTAAGTTGTGTCAAAGCAGTAACAGGTTTTCCAAGGCTGAGTAGCTGGAAACCGGGTTTCATTTTAAACAACCCATAAAAGGCATTGGAAAGACCATTATGAGCGCAAAAGGCTGGAGTGCTCAACTGGTGTGAATGGACACGACTCCACAAAGAGAAAGGAGATAGATGGACGGTGTGACACTGGATGTCTAAAGCAGGAGCCCTGGATCATGTGGAACCCACAGGCACAGAGGAAGGCAGAGACATTTCTCACCCAGACAAAACAGGCAGTGCTCCAGCGGGACAAACCGGACAGGACACTGCTGCCTATCTGGTGCTGCCCTGGGCTGGCTGCCAGCCTGGCTCCTGCACCCCTCTGGGTCCCCGCAATTCCCCCCTGTGCCACCACCCCAGCAAGCCTTGCTTGGCCTCCTGCTCCACTTCGTCATTCCTGTCCTGGGGGTATCTCACCACTTACAGGTCAAGAGCAAACCCCCTGTGTTCAGATACCCCAAATGCTGCCTCAGTGTCAGGGAAACTCCTCCCCACACACACCCCATGTAACACAAGAGCTCTGTGGGCACTGGAAGTTTGTGAGGAGGTTTCTGGAGAAGAGCAGTGTTCCAGGAGAGGTGCTGCAGCGTCTGCAGCACGTTGCTCAAAGGTGTCATTGAAACAAGAACAGTCAGCCTAGATAAGCCAAACATCCCCAAAAGTGTCTGGTAGCAGATACTTTGGCAAAGCATGTAAGAAATGAGGTAAGCAGAGCGTGAACTTTTCTCAGGCAACACTTCCCATCTTCTGGAAATCTGCCAGTTGGGGACCTTGTGGATGAAAATACCTCTTCTATCACTCCTTCCTACCCACCTCCCTGCTCCCCATGCCTTCACCTCGAAATCATCCCCGTGCTTGGTTGCTCCACTCTTCTGAAGAACAGCCATCTGCCTGCTCTACGCAGAGAGGAGCTCTCAGCCTGTTGCTTTGCTCAGCAATTTCACTCCCAAATGGAAGCCTGGCAGGACGCCCGAAGGGCAGCGCCCACGATCACTTTTCTCCACCTTAAATGGGCACATTGTCCCTTCACCTTCAGAGGGGGCACATGAAATCTTTCCCAAGAACCTGAAACCACGTTTGCGCTCGGCTCACGAGTAAAACTGTTACCGGGCCCTTCTGGGGTTTTGATTTTTCCTTTTTTGTCTCCACTGTAACAGAAGGAATGTGGGAACATGCCCTGAGTGGAGCGGACCACTTGGCCCCGGTGACGAGTGAGCTGCAATGAAAGGGGCACCCTCATGGAATAAAGCAAAAGCTCTGGGGCCGTTTGGGGAACTCCCAGCTTTAGACACCCAGCCTGAGACATTTTTTTTTTAACGTCTACTTTCATGATATGCTAAGCATCCACCCCCTGAAAAATGCAACCTGTCCTGGGTATATTTAATTTCGGGTTTATTCATATTACTGCTTAATTTTGAACTGTTGCTTTTTAATTACCAGCTGAAGCTACATAGTAAAATGGACTAGCCCCACAGGCATGTTTTTCTTTCTATTATATTACAGTGAGGCAGCTGATTAACTCCTTCAGCCATCCCAGCTTAACACCTCGCTATGCCAGCACGGCCCCTTTTCCAGACTGCTGCTCCTGCAGCAGGAATGGCTGGAGGGGACACAGATCTTTATGTCCTGAATTTCCAACTCCCAGCCTGGGGTATCAGCACAAGCAGGTGCCAATTTCAATATGCGTCTATCCTGGGGAGTAAATCACAGCCCATCAGGAAGGGGAGCACTTTCCAGGGAGCCAGATGGAGCTGTAACCTCTGGCCAAGGACAAACACTTTGGGGCAACAACTGTCTCAGCTTTCTAGTCTCCACATGAGTACCACTGAGTTGACAGCTGTAGGAAAGGGAATGTTTCCTAAGCCTGAAGGGGGCTGAATCCTCATGAGGTCCAGCAGGGAAAGGGGGAAAAAAAATAGAAATGACAATTCGGAACAGCATAAGAAAAGGAAAATTTCAAAAGGAAGCAGGGAGCTGAACTCATCAGGGATAAGCACTTGTTTTGAACTGTTGTTTTTTCCTTTAGCTTAGCATTATCTCAAAATGAAATAATTTTATTATGCAAGATGTTTCTGCCGTTGGTCACTATGTAGTGACCAGGCACGGAGTCCCCCATGTCTGGTAAGAAACACAGGGCTTGATCTGGCAGCTGCTCTCTTTGCGTCTTCCCCACCTGGAGAAAACCTCTGCCCTTACCCAGGACAGATGATGAGACCCCATCTGGGCCAGCTGTTCCGGGGTACTGAGGTCCCTGGGTGGCCTTAACAGGACAGCCCCTTGTTTCTCCTGGAAGTTCAGTTATTTCCTGAGGGTCAGGGTTCCAGTGCAGACCTGGTAAAGCACAGGTGATGGGCACTGCACTGCTCACCCCTCGTGCTGCCTCCCTCTCCCAGAGCTGCTGCATCAAAGCATGAAAATGGCTGAAGCTGGAGCTCTCCTTGAGTGTTGCAGCCCTGGTGCAGTCTACATAAAAATTACTCAAAATTCAGTTAGCCAGGGAAAGAAGGTGACCTACCCATCAAATCACAGCAGCTCAAATTTCTAATATCATCTACTCGCAGCCAAGTACTTGCCTTCAAATTAAGCAGAGGCCAAGAATAATTACTTACTATTCACTGAGATATTTACATCAATTATTCAGCAAATAAATTCAGCTAACAAATAGCTTCAAGGAAACTGCAGTCTATTCACAGTCAAGTTGCCAAGCCAGAGGAAAATTATAAAATTAATTATTTGCAACAAACTTCTCTGTTAGCTTTCAAAGTCAGAATGACAAGTTCAGACACTTTATTTTCTACTATATGTTGGCTCCCTCCATCTAATGCTCCTGTTTATGAATTATGGGAGGTTACAGCTGTCTCTTGAAAGATAACTATTATATTTTTATTATCATTGGAACTAAAAAACCTTTTTGCTTGAAGCTTTTCTAAGCCTAGCCTAAACAGTCTCCGCACCAGTCAGAGAACACCTATGAAATCAGCTACCAGTGAGGATGTGCTGCTAAAGAACCAAGAAGAGTGTTCTCGGATCTTTGCTCTCCTGGCTAGAGCCAGGAACCAGATGCTGCTGCAAAACATTTATTTAAATTGGCAAATTCTAAAGAAAGCACTTCATTCAAGTAACACTTTAATTTTTCTTTTTCTTCCAACTAAGAAAGGACGTAGAAGAATACTCCTTGCACAGCTTCATAAATTACTGAAGATGGGATATTTCCTCACATAAACAAATAATAAAAAGAGTAATTAAATACTGTTTTCAGGGACCATTCTGGTCTATGCACATAAACAGCGGAGAAAGTACCTGATAAGGATCTACCTCAGGTTCACTTTCTGCCCCTTTAGCTGTATCTCCTCACTCCTTACATGCATGCACAGAAGCTGAGCCAAACAAACTCCTTCTTTCCCCCCTCCTCTTTTTCTTTTCCTGTTTAATACTGATACTCTGTAAATACACCCACAAGCAAGCACACACGCTGCCAACCCCTGAAACACTCCATAAATGTCCAGCAGGTTTTTCCCTCTCCAGCTGTGCTTCACCAGGAAGATCCCCAGAAATCCTACAGCCACTGAAGGCACTGAACATGAGGACACAGCTCAGACAAGTCCCAAAGACCCCACAGGGAGAAAAAGCAACTCCCAAAAGCAAATGTCTTTTCTCTTGCCCTGGGATAATATGATGGATAACAGCCTTTTGCACTATCGTGACAGTGGGGGTGGAGCTCAGAGGCTTCACTTCACTATTCTGCTCCAGGACAGGAGTGAAGATGTCCAAGGAGAGATCCCAAAGCAGTCGTGTAGGTACTGAGCAGAGCACAGAGGATAGCTTCCAGGTTTGACTTCACTTCCTAAGACTGACTCCAACGAGTACACGGAGGCTCATCCAGTGTAATTTATCATTGTTCTGATGATTGACACACTGAAATCCTGCCTGCACGCCCCAGAGGAGGAGATGGGGATGGTACAGGGGGTAGGAAGTGACATCCTCCAAAACCTGTGGGGGATCAGCTCATTTTGAAGGTAACATTTGATCTGCATTTCGTCCCTGGTCATGGTCTTTTTACCTTCCATAAACCAGGTAGGATGGGGAGCAGGTTCAGGTGGCTTTATAGCCCAATTTTGTCACAGATGGGAGTTGATCAGATTAACTTGCCCCAGCCATCCTTTACTAATTTGCTTGGCAGGGAACTTTGCCCTGTGTTTATATTTTGTGCAAGGCCAGCTATGCTTTCCATTTAATTGTTCCTCAAATTTGAAATATAACTATAAAATTCTAAGAAACTTAGCTTGGATTTTGAGTAGCAAATGTTCTAGACCACTTAGGGATGAGGTAAAGCTCTGGAATTATTCCGTGAAGGCACAAACAATGAACACATCTGAGAAAAATGTCAGAGAGTTTATATAGAGAGGCAAAAATTGAATAGATTGCAAAAGAAGTTGCTCAGGAAACATGGCTTTACTGAGCTCTGGTAACTAGAACTTACTGGATTCAAAGCATTAGGATACAAGCATTACTAAGACAAAGACTTTGTGGAGTCTTGTTTAAATTGCAAATTCTGACTCTTTTTTTCTGGTGGGGTGACCTCTCCTCTTTGCTTTTGGAAAGCTAAATTACACTTTAGTTTGCCTGTTTTCATCACATTTTGCTTTGGGCACAAATGACCGCGAGCTCTGCTCTTTCTATGCTGACAGAAACTGAAAAGGGATTAACCAAAAAGCAATAAACTATTCCCTTTGAATTGTTAGTCCTACATTTTCTTATTAGTGTCTACCCACACTAACTTGAAACTTAGCAATGCTGGTTTTCTCCAGAGCTGTCAGCTGAAATAAGCTGGTTCTGTTCCTTGCAGGCTGCAGTTGCCAACGATCTTTCTGCTTTCAAAACACATCCTGTCCACCAAACAGAGCAAGACTGTTGCCCTTTTCAGAATTTCCCACAGGTACATGGCGATGTTAAAGAGGGAACAAAACCAGCATGGCATTTTTCAAGCTATTATCATGGGAATGCTTTGTACACAAGAATGTCAGAGTGAAGCCATGCCTCGTGCAGAGCTCAGAAGGTGGATGGATGAGTGTACCAGCCAGTGACTTGCAAAGATTACAGACCAGAGCCACTGAAGTCTTGAGAGGAGGGGAAGGATTCCTGATGCAAGAAGACAGTAGGATCTGAAAAGATCCACAAAATCCCTTTCAATTACAATGGGAGTTGCTCAAGAAAAGCAATCCCATTGTCTTTTCTTTGGACTTTTCATTAGAGCATTGGGGATGGCAGAGCAGATGTCCCTGTAGCACGGAATGAAGGCTCCCGACATCTTAAGGCACTTTTGCTAGCCTCTTCTCTAATAAATTTAAAAGCCCTGGTGCCTAAAAGTTTCCAGATGATACTGCAAACCACCTATTGAGGACTGACTCAAGTGCCCTTGCCTCTGTTATACTGCCTGACCAAGAGACCAACTTCTAGCTGGCACTGGCATTCTTCAGAACTGGGCCTCCTACCTACTCTACACTCTTGGGCAGAGTTTGACCCTTTGTATTTACAACTAAGTACAACCAGATGGATGCATCAGTTCAAAGGCTGGTGGAAACAACTAAGATTACAGGAAGCCACGTTTATCCTTCCACCTATAGCACCAAATTAATCACGGCTGATAGGGATCTGAGCAGAGCCCACTCAAGGCTCTGATTTATATCACTACCTGTCAGGAGATAGCAGAAGATTGCCCAGTAGCTGCCGAATGCTTTTCTCCCACCCTCTTCCTCTCCTGGGGAGACAAATATAAGCCAGGACATTCCTGCTTTGCTTAGGATGCCATGAAACCTAACCTCCTGTTGACACAAGCATTAGGCCCCAGGACTGTGTAACAGGTCACTGACAGAAAGATATAAGATAGAGCTTCCAAATTCAGCTGGCCACACACAGGCAGGCACTGGGATATGCATGTTCCTGGCTCCCAGGGCCTGCATACCTGTGAGGGAGACTCAGAAGCTGCTGGACATCACGGGGCCCTCACCAAACCATTTTTCAGTTGTGTCTTTTGCCAAGTCCAGTGGCTGATGCTGCCTGAGATTCCTATGAATCCTGTTGTCCTTACTAGGCAGCAAAGGTTGGATTTAGTTCTAAACACGGGAAAGATCCAGGGAGCACTGGACAGCCGTGTCCCTACAGTTGCTATTAAAAGAATGACAAAGGAGGTGTGCCAGAATCCATCCATACTGTGTGGGACTGGAAGTCTGAGTGCCTACATGTGAATCTGAATATTTGAGCTCAAATAAATTAAACCCTCAGTGCTCATACGCCTGTCAGAAGTCCAGTGTCAAGGACTGAGGGGGGACTCAGTAATCGTGAGCTCAGTGCTTTCTTAGGAAGCAAATCTCCAGAAGTCTGGATGCTCCCTTTCCCAGGGATTCACTGATGAGCACATTTCATGTCAAGCATGAAATGGGAATGTATTTGTTACCATATACTAAGCTTTTCTCCATCCGTGGGAGGCAAAACAAAGACAAACAAGGAGGCTTGAGTCAACACAAGGGTTAACTTAAGAACTGAGCTTGCTTAAAATAAAAGTTGTCACCAACCAAAAAGAACAAATAGCCATTGAAGAGAAAACTGTTGAGATTTATGGGCCCCATTCTAGAGACATAAAAGGGGAGTCAATCATCATTTGAAGCTTATTTTTTTAATAAGAGCTCCTCAAATATTCCCCCCACTTCTCATTGCCAGAAATGTAAGCTTGTGGCTGTGAAAAAGTTAAAAATTAGGGGTTTCCTAAGTGGGAGCAGAATGCATGGTCGCTCTGTATGACCCCAGCTACTCTAACAGCTACTGCTAATTCCCAGTGGAAGCATCAATAGCTTGTGAAATAGACTCCTTTCTTTTCTTGTACAAATTATTCCTTTATATTTTTGAACTTCTGAACCTCCTGGCTTAATAACAACTCCACAAGAAAGCAGGAAAATAATTGAGTGTTTATAACAGCATGCATCTTTTTTTTATTATCATCCCAGGCTGTGGCACTTTCAGTTCAGCAAAGCTTTAGTTGAAGCTGCTCTGCAAAAGTATTTGGAAATGGGAGGAGGAGAGAGATGGGAAGGCCATCTCCTCCTACACAGGAACTGTGGTCAGTGGACATTTTTTAAATTTCTCAAACATAGAGTTTCACTATCTTCTACCTACTATCTAAATTATAACCTACTCACTTACTATCTGTTTGAGTTACAAGCACAAATTAAAACATTGGTCCAGCCTCACAGCCTGTGAGCTGCAGTGCATCAGAATGTGGGTCATAATAAATTGCGAAACAAAGCAAGACAAAAACCTTAACCCACCCACACATGCAAGGAAAGAAAGAAAGAAAGAAAAAAATCAAGGGAAAATAACAGGAATAAACTGTCTTTAGCCTCTTTCTTTTTCCAGTTTTAAATGGAAAGCAATGTGACAGTGCTGCAAGAGATGACAGTCTATTTATTTTCTCTAACAGATGTACAGTTGGTGGATTCCCCTCTACCTCCCAAAAGACTTGGCTTGAATTAAAAAAGGGTAACAGTAGAAAGTATGTTTACTCAATAGGAGATGGCCATGCCAGGCCCAGGAAGTGCTCATCCTCCTCCAGCAGTTGGTTTAACAAGCACTAAATCACTGAGTATTACATTCTAGATAATTTGCTGCCCGGTATCATCACTTTGTTGATTAATATGCTAACTCATAATAATGACAGATTCACGATAGTACACTTGGCAATTAATATTCTGAACTACACACCCAGCCAGGAAACAATCCTGTGCCCTCCCAGGTCAGTGGTGCAGCACAACCCGACCCTTCTAAAGGAAGATTATGGCAAGGTCAGATTAGCATTGCAAGGACTTAGCACATAAAACCCAGCAGCATTTCCTTGAAGAGGGTCAGGAAACGCCACCACCTACACTTTAGCAGTACCCGCTGCTCAGAGACACATCTTCCCTTTGCTGTCCGCAAGGACAATTGAAACCTGCCTCACTGGAGCAGCTTCCTGTCAATAAAACTCACCTCAGACCAATACTGGCTTGGTTGAAATTGAGCTGTGTAAACCAGAGCTCAGCATCCTTGAGGTTTTCAAACATTTGCCTTTCCAGCAGTCATTTACAGGTGATTTTTTTGGGGGGGGGGTTCACTGGTATAATCCAGTAGTAACTCTTTCAAGCTGATAGATTTGCATTAAGTTCTACCACTCAATTGATTACACCAGGGAACAAGAGGCTCCTACCTTCTTCACCTATATGCTACAAAGATCAACTGAAGGGACAAAACGAGAACTAATTTTAAGTTTCTTAATGGGCGTTGGAGGTATTTCCTTCAATCACGTTTACCTAGACATCTTTCCTTTCTCCTTAGTGAGAGTTCTTATATGTAGCTTTTGAGGCCAGGCTAAACCCCCATTAAATTTTCTCCAAAAAAGGTGGTCCCCTGCAGCTGGAACATGTGGATGGTGTAGGATTCAAGTGGCAGCCACCGCCTGCCGCTCTCCCGACCACTGGCATTTCAACCAAAGTCCATTTATCACAGGCTTATGGTCAGATCCAACCATAAATGAGCCACTCCATGACTGTGATCTAAAATATTTATTACTTTTGAGTTAGGATGTTAAGATGGAAAATAAAAACCCAAACCCTAAACCCAAACCAAGAAACAACATGGGCATCTCAGTAAAAGGCTGAGCAGGAGGCTCTGTGGCTACTGTTCCCATTTGTACGGGATATGTAAAGGAGCCCTCTCACTTCCATCACTGGGCATTTATCCCACAGGCAGTAAGTGGATGATTTCTATCATATTTCTTTACCCTTGAAAATAAAGTGTATGAGGCGGTAGAAGCCTGAAGGAATGAGACTGTATTTGTCCCCATGTTGGATTTGCAGCCTCCTTGTTCCATGTATTTATTGCCTGTTCTTACAACAGGTGGTGGGCAGGGTACAGCTCTCCAAACAATTATGTTTCTGCAAGTTCTGTGAAAAAAACTGACGGGGCAGAGATGATGTGAAGGGAAGCCTCAAGGAATCCATACAGCTGCATCACAACAAAAGTGGCTTGTTCCTCATGATATAAATTACTCTTTTTAAATTGAGTGGGCTAAAATCTACATAAATGGAACAGAGCAATAGGAAACTTCTACATTTTGGTCCAATTTCTGTGTAAGTATATGGCAATCCTAAGACTGATTTCTATGGATCTTGGATCGAGCCCCACATGGAATTCAGCACTCTCCAGGTTAGAACAGAAGCTCTACAAAAAAACCTTTCCGTAGTTCATACCAGGTTCAGGTTTCAGAAGTGTGACTGAGAAGGTTTCAAACAATGCTGAAATTCCCTTTCTGAAGTCCAAAGGGGAAAACCAAACAATTCCAAGTGAAAAAGCTAGCAAAGGTGCTGAATCAGCTGTCCATAGACCTCTCCTGTGCTCCAGCCTAGATCTGTATGAGAGTTATGCCCATAAAACTAAACTCTATTTCCAACAACACATGACAGAAATTGAGATCCTTCATTTATTTTCAGTATTGCCTTCTCTCTTGGGTTTATTCGCTTAGACACTGTCTTTCTCTCTGACTCTTTTTTCCAGCGCCCTTTGGGAAACTAAATAAAATCCTCATTTTAGTGATGCAAGGATGTCTCCTGGCTCCTGAGGTTTTGTTCTTGGAGAGCTCCCATTCTTTCTGAGCTCACTTCTGTGCAAGTTTTTATTCCTCCTCTGTGCTGATTTTGGGGCTATGACTGAACATGTCAAGAGAGTGACCCACAGGCTCTTAGACATTTCTGTGTCTGTGGGTGGGATTTTTGAGGAGCACTCACAGTTGGTCTCACAGAGAGCTGAAATCATCCAGAGTTGGTTGAGAAGAAGCTGTTTGGATAAAACCCCAGAGACATCTTTGGGACACTCTACTCACCCTGTTTCTCAATTGTGACATGCTTGTATAAAAGACACTACAAAACCCCTGACCCACATAAACCCCACAACCAGTTGGGATTACCACTATACCACTCCCAAACAGTATAAAGATGAAACTTTGAAGGCAACTTCCAAAAAATTTGTTGTCAGCTTTGTGCTGCTCTTATCTTACTTTCAAACTCAACCCCAGAGAAGTCTCCCCCCTCAGGCTTTCAAACACCAGGGGACATCTCTAACTCCTTGAGTTTCAATCTGCATCATTGGTTAACTGTGCCTGTCACCAGAGCCACGGTGTCTGGCCATGAGCAGGGCAGAATTAATCCTTCCCTGGCTGCTTGAAAAACCCTCCTTTGCTCCCTTCACCTCCTGCTCTTTCCAAGCACCACTTTTCCTTAACCTCATCCCAGCCAAGCCCGGCTGAGCGAGGGCACAAAGCTTGTCATGCAGCACAGGGAGAGCAGCTCCAGCCAGCCCTACACGCCGGGCTTTTCCTGACTCCCTGACACTTCTCATCTGATGGATTTTGTAGTGGTCTTGTAAATGGGAATTAGTCATGCCTAGAGGGTCAAGGTTGTCAGACCTCATGCTGAAGTGCACATGTATTCCTCAAAGGAAAACTAACAAAAGCAGGTTCTGTGCCAGGCTATGAGGGAAAGAAGATATCAACAAATTGACAGAAAACAGCTTCTGTGACTTTTCAGCCCAGCAAGGACCAGGCAGCAGGGCTGGAGGGGAAAGAAAGAAAGAAAAGGGAAGAAAGGGCAAGTAAAGAAGGGGAAAGTAAAAAAAGGAAAGGGGGGAAAGGGAAAGGGAAAGGGAAAGGGAAAGGGAAAGGGAAAGGGAAAGGGAAAAGATAAAGGGAAAAGGTCCATCACCACTCAGTGGACCAAATAACATCTGAGAAAGAACTCTTACTTTGGCCTTGGCAACCACATTCTAGCTAATCACTCAGGATCCTTTACTAATGAGGAAAGAATTAAAAGCATTTCAAGACGTGATGAATTCAGACAGCCTGGATAATATAATCCCTTGGCCTTACAATAATGCTGTTAGGAAAAAACATACTGATAGATAAATAGGAGTGAACACAAAAATACAGCTAATGAAATTACAATAGACTTAGCTGGTACAAGTCAACCTAGGTCAGCAAAAAACAGTCAAAAGAATCAACAATAATGATTTTCCATAGCTCACAGTCCAGCTTCCCAGCTTCTAATCAAGAGAGTAAATCCCATCCCTGTGAATTGCACCAATTCATATGGACTACAGGGAAACTGAGTGAAAAGGGTTTCTTGTAAGGAGTAAGATGGAGGAGGGGTTGGGGGAAACTGCTGAAAAATCAGAGTCTAAATTGCCTAAACGGGCAAGTAGTGTGGCCCAACAGGAATGGGTCAGGGGAGACGTAGGGCCTGATATAAACATTACATACAAATCAGAAGGTTTATTTTGGCTTAGTACCATGCTGGTGTCATGGACTGAATGTCTGTTGAATCCACAATAAGCATCAAGGTGCAACTGGGGTAACAGTGAGGGATATATTTCAAAAGCAAGCTCCTAATCCAAACTAAATGCTGATGTGGACAACTCCTAATTTATTTTCATATGGGGACTACATTAAATACTGCTATCATTTATAGGCATTTTGAGGAGGAATGGGTTAGAAGTCTTGTGCTACGCATGCAAACCACAGCTGAAATTACTGTGATGCAGCAAGTTAGATGTCAGATAAAGGGTAAATAGCTGTCCACGTGGCAACCCTTGGCCTGCCACAATGGCATGGGGAGGTAACTTGACTTAATCACCATTTAAGAGCATTCATGCAGCCTGCCAGGGAGCTCTGCAGGCAAGCAGGAATTCAGTGAGCTCTCAAAGGTCCCATATACCTGAACTCCTAGATGTTACTTTGGGTGGGTTGCCAGTGCTGAAGGAAAGATTAATACGAGAGATCCTGACCCTGCAATAAACACTCAACAATACTTCTTCCTATTAGGACTTATTTAGACTTCTGCTGGTTTATCTGCTGAACCACCTCATTCGGTGGGTCCTCTCCGAAAAAATCAAGTCTGATCATGAGGGAAGATACAAGAAGGTTTTCCAGATGGATGCAAGTTATCAACTTACAGACAGCAAATTGGAGAAACTGCTAACACAGGAGAACTGTCCCACCTGGGGATCTCCTTCAGCCTTAGGGAGGCTGCAAAGCCCACCCTGTAAAAATGGTGCAGAATTTCAGGGCTGACACACAGCACCAAGGACACAGCAACAGGGCACAAGCTGTTATCTAGCGAAGATACAGAACAAAACCAACACTGCAGAAGCTCAGGCTGTCAGCTTTGTTTGTCTACAGTGCTTACATGACCTTCACTATCAGACTTTTTCACAGTGCCTGGCTGATACTGCCCTTAGGGGCTTCACTGGCTCTGCCCAGTGCACTCATTATGATCTGCAAGAACCAGCCCATTGCCACTTCAGCTGGCCCATATGCCCTTCTGGTGACAACATGAGGCTGAAAACATGATCTGGGGGTCCCTTCTCACAGGAGAAAGACATCCTGTTACCCACTCACCCAGAACCAAACAGGAAGTTCATGACAAGACATAAATCCTTCAGAACAGAACTGGAAAATCTCTATTTTCACAGTATTCAAACTAGAGTCTCAGTGGATCTGATTATTCATTTACTCTTGGTTTTCCTTGTGCAGGAGGATCTAACAACTTCATCCTTGAAGAGGCTGCCACTTCAGTGGGAGAGATGCTGCATTTTATCTACAGAATGGGAGAATGGGGCCAGTTCTGGGCAGAAAGGGTTTTCAATGAGGAGGCAAAGCTATGCAGGAGCTTGATGCTTCTGTGATAACAGCAGGATACTCAGCTGAGTCTGCTTTGAACATCCTCCTAGTCATGAACCACCCAAAGAGCTGTCAGAAAAAAGGTGTTGTGTCCTGAGAGAAATCCCAGTCCTCTGACACTTGCTTTCATGTTGATATGAGCCCAAAATGTTGAAAGAGGAGAATTTTCAGCTCTCAAGTGTGACAAAACAGAGAACATCACTTTCTTTGATGCCAACAAAAGGAAAAATTCAAAACAGTCTCCTGACAGCTCTCACAGATTTTCCCTGGACATCAAGCAGCATCACTGGGTTTCCTGGATTATTACTTTTAGTCTGGAAAATTTGAGCCTAACCTAAAACCCAGCCCCAACAAGAAGACACAACTGACTGAAGGAGTCAGATAGAAGCACACATGGAAACCCCTTAATCTGAACAATAACCAGCTGTGATCCACTACCCCAGAAAGCACCACCCTGCCCTGCTGAGCTGCCACCCTCCCCTTTGCTCACAGTCAGACAGAAAGGACATCATGAGCTGAGGAATAATCTCAAGCAGAGAGATATTAAATGAAAGGGTCCACCTGTGCCTGTAAAGTACACTGAGGCAAAGTCACTTGTGCTTATCAGTGGTGATAGTCAGAAGTCTGAGAGTCGTCCCTGAATGGCACAAGTGTTCCTGCTTCAGTTACAAAGACATCATTTCCCTGCTCCCTTTTTTCTTTTTTTTTTTTAATAGGTATGCTTTTATTTCAACAGTCCTTTTTTAAGACTGTAGGCTAAGATGGCCTTGCTTCCCCAGGGGTCTCACTAAAAGCCAAACTGCACCCGACTCACCAGTGTAACTTAAAAAGTTAAGCAGTGGTTAGGGACAAGCCACCTCATTCTTTCCAGCCCTGGAATCTTAGTGCATATGAATTTTGGATACTGCTGCAAAAGTGGCACATTACAAATTAGCAACAGTTTAGTTTATTAGTCCCCAAGTGGATTTATTTATGGCACAGAATATATTGCCGTAGGTTCCCTGAGACCGAGACTGTGACGTTACTGAAATTAAAGGGGATTTCATGTGGAAGACTGTGCCAAAACAGACTTACTCCTATTGTGATTTCAACATGTGGTATTGTTTTACCATATACTTCTTGAGCTTGATGCCTTCACACCTTACAAAGATCTCCCGTTGCAGCAGCCGATGGTGCATTCTGCTGAGCTCACTGCCACAGGCAGGGAGGGAGCCAAACAGAACAGGAACCTGGATCCTTCAGCCCTCGGTCCACTTCTTCAGGGAACAACAGCACCATATGCTACTCGCAGAAGGAATTCAGGACTTCTGGTGCTCAAACTATAGGGACACATAGGTTTGTTGCGGTGACGCAGAGGGAAAGAGGTTTCTCTCTAGGGACGTAGCTTAGGCAATGTCAAAGCTACAGTAATTCATCCCTTCTCATTACAGCAATGAAAAAAAATACCTTCACTTTTACAGCTGGGAAAACTGAGGCACAAAACTCAGCATATGCAGCCCTTCTGATCATCTCAAGGAAACCAGGATGTCTCTGAATAAGCAGGATGCTCAGAGGCTGTCTCAACAAAGTTTAGTTTCCCTGAATTTTCTGAGTGAGGGAGCAGCCAGATTCCAATAACATTTTCCCCAACACTACAATGTGCAGCTCCAACATCCAAGGGTCCTTCGCCATCAAGACACACACCCCCAGTACCAGAACCAGCTCTGGACAGAGTTAGGAGCCCCTCAAGCAGGTTAAACTCTGAGTACAGCTCTGAGCATTGCAGAGACTGGAAGGGGAAGACAAGAAGCTTCATCCCCTTTATTCTCACACTGCATTAATGCAACTCCTCTATCAGTTGGATCAGCCCTATGCCTGTCCTGAAAGAAATATGACAATATGTAAACTTTCAGTGGCTGGTGTAATTTGATGGTACACCTTCTTTTCAAAGAACTGGAAAAGAACAACTCCATCTTTGTGTCTGGGATAGAAAGTAACTGCTGCAGGATTCACATTGTTATTCACTTTATTTTAGTGTCTTCCCTCTTAGCTGCTAGTGTAAGAGGTTCTACTCCTTAGCAGGATGCGACTGTTTATCCCAGCTGTGGCTTGGCAGGTGTCACTTCCCCATCCAACAGAACGAAAAACTGCTGTGCTGCAGAGCTAAGTGAGTCTTCCAAGGCCACACACCAAGCAAAGAGCAGCTCCAGGAGTAGAAATCAGGAATCCCAAGTGCCTCACCACAAACACAATCCACTGAGACCACAGTTGCCTGACAGCCAATGCCCACTCTCATGTGAAACACAGTAAGTGAAAAAGCAGAGTTTGGTTTTAGTGCTGGCAGGCCTCGCTGGAGCAGCTCTCGGCTTCAGGAGGGACTGGGGAGGACATCAGTGCTTACAGGGGGTGGAGGGACAGTGCCATCCCTGGGTGACAGCAGTTTTCCCAACAGCCATCACTGCCTGTGCAGACTGAGCCCGTGCCATGAGCCTCTGGATGAATCCAGTAGCAGGAGAAATGCAGGGAGACCATCAAATTTGGGTCCCTTTGGAGGCTTTTCTCCAGGGGTGAAATATGTACGAGGCTGGCTAGTGTGAATTCCTGTTGCTGAAGATGTTTTGGGGCTGATTCCCTGTCCCTGTTTTCTTTTCAAGAAGGGAGCGGATGCTGAACAGGATGGGAAGGTGCAACTTGTACTTCTTTCTCCACTCTCCCTCCTCAGTGAGGTGAAGCTAATGACAATCAGACTTTCTCCCAAGGAAACAAACTCTCCTCAGCGCTTCCTCACCCACTTCTGAACTGCAGAAGTTAAATGAAAGGTGACTTGACCAGCAGAAGGTGGCTTGCACTGTGTGAGGCTTGGTGCTTGGTTCATCTCCATGGACAGACTGCAGGGACAGGATCTTGATCAGAAGATGTGACTCATACGATTTCAGGCCAAGTAATGACAAAATTCACACAACCTGTTACCTTCTGCAAGGGACAAGTGAAAAGAACTCACTGAAATGTTTGGCTTCATCCCCTCCCACATGAGCAAACTGGATGCACTGAATTCAGCAGAGTTGCCTCAGCACAGCTCCTCATATCAGCCTCCTTTAGTTTGAAACAACTTTTGGCATTATTTAGTACATCTGTTTCTAGTGCCCAAGGCCAAGATACTGATTACCAGATTGCTAATTTTAATTACTACCTGGCATGCAGAAAACAAAACCAACAAAACCAGCTACATGTGCCATTTACCCCAAGGAGAGAAAAAAAAAAAAAAAATAAAAAGAAAGAGAGTCAAAACAAACCAAGAGAATACAGAACACTGCACTGGAAGAGAAATCCAACCTCCTTCTAACAAAACAGTTTCTGCGGCATTCCTCCCTTCCTGTGTTTGTGTTTCTCTTTTTCCTAAGGGCTATAAAATTTAGCATACTAGGAATTGTGGGTTGCTTTATAGACCAAGCAATTGGGTTTGTTAGAAGTTGGCTTGAAGGGGGTACTTCTTTCTGATGGTTACCTGGCTGCCCTAGCTAGTTTGACACCTGCAAATTATTCATCTTTTTCTTCCCAGAACACATGCCAGTCAAAAGCAGCAAACCTAATTCCTCTGAAAATTTGTGCCTGAACATGCTGTTCTCTCTACTGAGAGCAACATGAAAATAAAGCTCTGCAACCTTCAGCACCTGCCAAGTAACATCAACTCAATCTTTTCTGAATTGTTTTGGACCAACACTTATCTCACCCACCTCTAGATCTTGCCTCCTTTGTTGACCTGCGCTAATCCTTGGCATAAAGGACAGCTTAACCTCTAGAGCTAGACTTTGACAACCCTGTAGTAACAATGTCCTGCATCACCCTATGGCACTATTCCATAGAGACTGTGAATTAATTATTCCTCTGAATGGGAAGACACAATTAGTTACATAAGAAGTAGCACCTCAGCAGTTCAAACCTTGCTGTTCTAACCAAGGTGCTGACTGAGGTTCATCACAGTGCAGTCAGTCAACACCACTGCTCATTATCCACAACACTGGGATTCACTCCACCTCCTTTCCCAGACATGAGTTTCACCAGAGAGAGACTGGGGACGTTAGTTAAGCAGTTGTATTGAGTTGAAGGAGGCTACTTGGATGATGGAGGAATGACAGATTCAGTCATCAAACAGGCAAAATTCCCACTGGTGGCATAAAAATGTCAGGGCTATATCATACTGTAAATGTCACCAGTTTCTGCCGATGAATTTTTATTTGCATTGTTTCTATGTAAATATTCTTTTCTAAAAATGCCAGCGAGAAATGCCAGTTAGTTTCTGACAATGATGACAAAGAGAAGATACATGGGAAGCTAAGTACCAGAGTTTCACAGAAAATCGTAGGGGATTTTTCTAATGGAAAATATTGCACTTTTGTTGAAAAATCCCTAATCCTTTGGCCACCTGCCAAAGTCTTTTGGAATGAACAATATTAGGTTTGGCCAATGGGCGTTCAATATGGATCCACAGCAAACAAACAGATTTGGTTAAAGAAAGAAAACCCCAACAAGTTATACTGTCAAGCACTCAGCTGATCACCAGAAAAGTTCTGATAGCATTTTTAAAATGAGCTGTATTGAGTATGTCACTGCTGTTGACTCTAAAGTCAATGAACTCACTCCACCATGAAGCATTTAGCACAGGGAACACCAGGGATCTTTCTTGATCCATAATTCAGCCTGGCATTCTGCTGATGAGGATTTTCCAGAGAATGCTGCAACCCATACTGCTTTGCTGTAATGTTACTGATTTCCATATATACACATAAATACACATATATACATATATACATACACTTTTATCTATTTATCTGTCTTCATATATATCAAATTTATTTATATACTTTGATGTGTTGGATTTCATTTATTATTTATAAAGAAGTGTTCTAGAAACTGTTTAATATGGTTATAAATTTTAATTGAGGATTTCCCTGCTTTTATAAGCAACTATATACGAGATTAGCACTTTAGAGACTAAAAGACAGATTTACGAAGAGCTGGATCATCCCTGGTCACTGCAAAGTCTGAATTATGAAGCTTCCAGCATTTCTAGCCTGTGGTAATTAAAGGTGCAAGCCTGTATTTACAGGACTTTCAAAAATTCATGAAGACATAACTTTTTCTTTTAGAAGAGATATACACTAAAACTGTGTAGGAATGATAAAAAAGGTTTTTAACTACATTTATATAGTACTTTATCTCTAGTATCTTTCTTTTTGCTTTTTTCCATCAGGCTGAGAGCAGCTGACAGTAATACAGCCTAAAGATCAAATGGGCAGAAGCAGAGTCAGAAGAAGCCCTTCATGGCCACAGAAACCCCACTCAATTCACCATTGCAAGTCTTGGCATCATGTAAGAAGCTGTTCTGGAAACAAGGTATAAACCAATGTGTGAAGATGTCTCAGTCCCCATGAGAAAAACAAACTGCTCCTAGATTTTACCCAAGCATGGATCTAAAAGCCAACAGACAGGGATTATACTTGAAAACCCTCTCAGCTCCTCCAAAGCTCCAGTATCGTCTTTGCAAATTCTTCCATTTCTTTGGAAGAAGGCCCACTATTCTGTTCAGCTCAGTCTCAGTAGCACCTCCTAAACTACCCTAGCTCCCAGGAAAAGCATGCTTCACTTTTCTACTTTATTTCAGGCTTTGACTGTGACAAAAGAAGGATGCCTACACTTCCAATGGCAAAGCAGAGGCACCGCTGTGCTGCTGTACATGGGGAAACCTCCAGTGCTCGGGATCACTCCCCACACTGAGGTTCCTCTGGAGCTGACCCCACATGGAAACAACACAGAGCTGAATTTCCCACTGGGGAAAGGTAACTCTGACAAGGTGAGAGCTGAAATTCTCCCTCCTGGCGAAGTCGTGCTGTCCACACCTGCTGATTAGGCTTGGGGCCTGTTGCGATGCCATATTCCCCCAACGTGCACGCCTGCCAGGCTTTGACACAACCGTGCTCCAAAACCAACTCTTCATCAAAGATGTCTTACATTCAGCTGAAATAAAAGAGCCTGAACAGATGTCTCTAAATAGATTTCCTCCTTGTAATGATGGCAAATAAAAGCACTGTCCTCTAACGTGCTCTGCACAGCATCTGTAACGCAAGTGCCGCAAAGGGAAATCAAAAGGAACAGGGTAGGATGTTATGTGTGCTGTGTGCTCTGAGAGTATTTTAAACTCCCTTAGCCTCTGTAATGAAAACCACACTGTCTGAAAGTGAAACACTGCTGATTGTTAACTGTAGGTCTGTTGGAAATAAAGTGAGGGACATAGGGAAAGGGAATTTCACGTAAATCTAATTTCTTCTGTGTCAAACAGCGCTACTGTATTTCCTCCCATCTGCAAGGATACCCTGTGAAATGTGGATGAATGTTATTACAGTCTGCAATAAGCAGAGTTCAAAGCGGGGAAAATTTGGTTCAGATTTGGATTCGGCAGTTCAGAAGTTTCTTCACACTTTCTTCAAACGACCCAGAAAAAAAAGTCCCAAGCTCTGACTTGCCAATCTTATATAAAAACTTATACATGAATCAGGTTGCTATGCAAAGTAGGTAGATTTAAGCAAATATTTATGTATTTTGCTTTTTCAGCAGAACTAAACTAGATTATTTTGCGGGTAGGATGCTGACTGGGATGAAAGAGAGAGCTACATCACAGTTCTCAGTTTTGTCTGTGGCTCCCTGCATGACTTTGGGCAAGTTATTGCTTCTCTTTCTGCTTCATCCCCTTTCTGTAAAACAAAGAGCCTGCTTTGCCTCCACTCTTCTTTGACTAGATAGAAGTAGCCTGTGCTACATCAGCAGTCAGCAGAAACCAGATGGGGACAGTGGGCTGAGGGGCTCTGATGGCAATGAGACCTCTTAGTGCCATTGTGATGGACATTAATAACAGAAGCTGTGTAAGGAGAGATCTTTGAAACAATTTCCACCCAATTCTGACTCTCTGAGGAGCCAGACAACAGCTTATGTTCACTGTGCCTAACTGAAAATCCAAGTTAAACGTTGGTCTTTTTAGTTTCTGAAATATGGGCTTTTCTGTCCACCCCTAACAGACTGTGCTGCAGTTCAGATGCTGTTAGATGCTCTGGGCAGCAAGGCTGCACCCATATCCCACAGCTCTGGGCTCCTTGTCCTCCTTGGCTCATCTCCTCCCTGGATGCTCCATGGTAACGTCCATACAAACACCCCAAAAAAGTGCATTAGCAGAACTCAACACCAAGCCCTGATGTACCTCCTGGAGTTTCCCTCTTCTTAATGTCCCCATCAACATCCCAGACTCCTTCCCACAACACTGGCACAGACAGTAAACCCTAAGCTGGTAGAGGTCTTGCCACCAAGGAGAGACTGCTGACACCTCTGTCTTCCTGAGCAAGCTTGGCTGACAGAACAGAGGGTTTTGGAGCCAGCCTCCTGTCCTTGCTCCCAGACCCACAGCCCTCTTGGCTGTGGCTCCCAGGAGATCTCTTCTCCCCTACATCCCAAAGCCCTCACCTTGAACGTTGGACCTACTCACCTCCCAAGTTCCCTCCAGGGACCATTAACCTTTCTTTCAGTTATTACTTTCTTTGTCAGCTGGGTGGAATAAAGACCCCTAACACATACACAGATCTGTTCAGTCCTGAAGGGATTTGGAGCTCCCTACTCAGTCTTGAAGGGACCAACATATCCCATTACAAAGTCCCAGACTAAATTCACTACCAACAAAAAGTCATCTCCCTTTGGACGGCTAAAGTCTACCTTTTGAAATGTCCATATGTTGTCTCAGCAACTCTCCTTTATGGCTGTTTACATTGGATAAGAAATGCAACACAAAGCAACATTCAGACGAAGAAAGCGCTCAGAAGTAGTAAAATACGGTGTTATCTATTTTTTTAGCTGAATAAATTGAGCTTGCTTTGCATTATTGCTGGCTGTCTTAGCCCAGCTCTGAAAGTGAGAAAGAGAAAGGGAATCCTGAAAGGCAGCTCCCGAGAGGACACTAATATTTTTAATAGTTTGTGGGTTATGAAACAAATCTGTGTTAGCAGTATTATATATCTCAGCCTGAACCACTGGGGTGTTTCCAGGCCCTTTAATGAAACTAAAGCACTCACACAGCATTGCCAAGAAAGTAGATTTATTCACAAAGAAATGTTTGCTAGCAGAAATGAAAGCGTAGGCATGAGTGGGGCTGTAGCATACTAATGCATGGTCTTGTCACTCACATTGTCCCTTATCTCACCAGCTGAACTCTGCTGTTGCTGCTGGGTCACAGGTCAAACCTTTTCCCCCTTTTTCTGCCACCCTGTCTTGCCTCTTCCCTGATTTTTGGGGCGCACAGTGAAGCAACACATCAACATAGGCCGAAACCTGTGCTAAGAGCAAAATTTGATCTATAGCCGAGGAGAGCTGAACATAAAAAGAAAAAAACATACACAAACACTAGGGACTTTTTTTTTTTTTTTCATTTTACAGTGTGAAATAGGACCCAAACTAATCAATGGAGCTCAGTGGGAGTGCATAATTATTAATAGGCCCTACATGGGGCCTCAGAAAATATGCAGTTCTCTTGGAAGTTTAAAAGGTCACTGCGAATAACTAAAACATACTTTTCTTGGTAGTTATTTTGCCGTAAAAAAATAATTCATAAGGAAATCAGTTCAGGAAAAAAAAATTCTCATGTTCTAGCAGGGTGGTTTAGGAGTCATTCCTATGTCTTCCATGTATCTTTTCTGGCAGGTTAATGGGCCATGTTTCATTCTCTGCCTTACTTCCTAAAGCTCACAAAGCCCAGTCCTCTTTCACCATTTGTTATTCCAGAACCTGCCTGCGTGCTGCCCAGCCGAGAGAAGGAATGAAAAATGGAGTGCCCCTGGAACAACCCACAGTGGTGGGGAGCAAGGCCAGGTGAACACCCCTGCGTGGTGCTACTGCTCAGCCTCATTTACTAATTACACAGCAGCCTGAGGGGCCTGGGCATGCATGTCCCTGAGTCCTGGTGGGTTCAGACCTTTGAAGGAGCTCTGCAGCATGTCTGGGCATCAGCAGATATTTCAATGAAAAGCACTGAACAAATGCCCCAAGTCCTCCTCCTAACCGTGGGTGTTTAGTGCTGGCACCAAAGAAGTTTTTCTTCTTAAAGAAGCCCTGGGAGGTTGTAATGAAGCAGCAGGAGAGCCTGGCAGTGCTCCTGGGACACACTTCAGGTACACAAGTGACCAGTATGAGAAATTCCCAGCACCAAAATTACTCCTGGCATGATGGATGATGACACACGAGCAGAGATCCCACACTGAATGGTTTAAACATGCAGCAAGGTAGTGGCTATGGCAAAGATCCCGAAGGAAGCAATAGCTGCTGGCATGAGGCAGAGCCCAGGCAAGAATCACCTTCAGGCATCCTCCCACCCTTTTCTGCATTCAATTCCAACATCTACTTGAGTGATGCTGGAATACAACATACAGAGTTCAGCACGAGTGGATTCTGAATTGTATTCATTTCAAACAACAGCGGAAACTGCAACTGAGGATGCGCGAGATGGACAAACCAAGTTTGCCCTTACCTCATACCAGGGAATGACAGCTGAGCTGTGTGATGGGCCACAGGGCTGCCACCACTCACGGACTTGGGACACGTGGACAGCTGCACAAAACACCACAATGCAGTGGTGGAGGACAGTGCCAGTGTGGGTTCAAGGCTGAGCAAACATATCTTAACTCTCAGATCTCAGGAAAAAGCCATCCAGCCCTATTTAATACTAGCATGGCCTTCATCTGAAGTAGCTGCACACCATCAGAGGGTAGGTGGGGATGTGGACAGTGTCGATGTATCTGTCTAGGAATGTGCTTTGGGCCACTGGGAGCTGAACCAGCCAGGTCCTTGCCCAGACCTGGTTTGGTAAGTTTTATCTTGCATTTATGTTGTCATCAGCTCTGCCCAACAGCACCCAGAGGTGCACACAGCAAATGCTGTGACTTGGGGCAGAAATACCCACGAACTGGCCACGTTTCAGTATGAGCACTTTTCTCAGCAGTGAAGTCATTTTATTACTATGCTCTACCCAGGCATGTGCAGCATCTGGTTAATATATTTCTGGGTAGTTCCTAGCTCTCCAAACACTCCATCCCTGCCATACTGCAATACACACAAAAGGCAAACTTTCCAACAGTTCGCTTGGGTACCTGTTCCAGGCACTTACAGACCTGGTTAGGAAAATTTTCCAAGGAGCTAGTCTGCATTTTCCCATGCTTAATTTAGTTATTGGAATGTCTGCCATTTATATCTGTTCTCTTTGGCTCCTGCACAGGTCAGGTACTATAAATCAGCCCAGTATCACTGACTGTAATGGAGCTACAGTAACTTACAACAGCTGAGTATCTGGTTTATGAATGCAGTTCCCAGAGCTTCACGTTAAATACAGCCCAAAGCTGGGGCATTGAAAGAAAACGAAGAGGTTATGAAAGGTACGTATGCCAGTTCCAGTTCAAAATTGTTTGCCCTAGATACTTACTAGGTGATGAAGGGACAAATAAACAGACCCCAGGCACGGTGATGTCAGACACTGCTTGTGCCAGTGATATTTTCTCTGCAAAAGAAGTGCATGTGAAACAAATGAAGAAGCAGGTGAGAGCGAATGTTTGGCTGCCAAACTTGGCCACAGATAAAACATGATGAAGATATTAAGCCTGTGGACTGGAATGTGACTGGAAGAATACCTGGGGAGGGAAAGGAAATCACCATGGCTATTGAGAGTCCTGCCTAAGTACCTGATGGCAGCTAATGAGGAGGTGTTCAAGGAAATTCACTTCTGAAGCCACATCAAGCATGATCCTTAAAGCTCTGATCCTGTCTGGTGAGGCAGTCAATTTACTTCACAAATTCAGTTTACTATGTTCTTCCCTGATCCTGCCCCTCTTCAATTCTGTGTAGACAGACCCAAGTCAGGTTGCACATTATGGGAGCTCCATAATCTTCATTCAAACCCTTTTTCTGCCAGTAGCAACAAAAAGTAAAAAGGAACAGATTACTTCCCACTGAAACAGAAACCGTGTGGAAAGCATCTCCATCTGACAGCTTTGGTAGCGTTTGGTTTTGCTTTGGGTAAAGGTGTGGTTTTAAAACACTGGGAACAAGCATTCTGGATTTCTTGAAACTGAATAATTCTGCCCAAACTACAACCCCTTTCCGGTTTGGGCAAGGGACTGGTACAAGGCTCCACTGCACATTTGGGAGCCAGTTCTACTCCCCTACCCAGGACCTCCTCCATCTGCCAGAGACCTTCACAACCTCACCATGCCTGACCCGACACCACCATTGCAGGGAGCTTTCACTGAAAAACAGGAGAAAAGTATAAGCCCCACGAGCCGTGCCAGCAGCAGACTCTGCGATCAGCCGCAGGATTCGACACAGCTAACCTGAGCCAGGAGAGACCCCAGCTGGCAGCTCTGCCCATCCTCTCACTGCAGCAGGGAGCTTCCTGCTCTCTCTCCCTGGCCATACTTTAGGGAGGGGAACCAAAGGAACAGCACAGCCGAGATGTCTCTGCAGCAAGCAGGGCAGCTCCCATGGGAACTGAAAATTCTGTGTAAACTAGCATCAAACACAACAAGGAGCGGTTTCTTCCTGCAGAATTTACTATGTATTAATTAGAGTGCAACTTAACATCTCTCTGGCTAGCACACATTAAAACAACTCCTTAAGTATTTACCAGCTGAGGTCTATGAAGACAGGGGTCAGAAAGAAACACAGAAGATTAAAAAGAAATTCAGCTAAGTGAGGCCGTGGCAAATTGCTCTGCCAAGCTCTCTGAGAAGAAGCTCCTTCTCTCTTCTCCCCCGTGCACAGTTCTCCACCACTCACAAAGGTGCAAAGGGCAACCTGTGCCAGGCTAGCATGATGCCAAATAGGCAGAACAGACCCTTACACTTGTGATCATGAAAGAAAATATTGATACATGTGGCTAAAACACTCTGGTACCTGACATTTTGGGAATAAAAGAAGGTAGCAGGCAGAATTTCTTGGTGGAATCGAACATAAATAAATTAAGCTGTTTCTTCCCTATTAAAGTAATATAACCAGGAATTTCACTTCCTAATTTACTACTTCTGTCACTGTCATAATATATGTTCAGCATTCAGCAGCTCAGAAGTTTCTCAGAAAAGAAAATGCCAAAGCCAGTTTGGCAAATGTAACCACAAAGATTCTCATATGTTTTTATATGGATAAGAATAAAAGGCTCCTTTCTAAATTCAATTATTTTGCTTCAAAAGACAAGTGCGAGTCTAATTGAAGCTATTTTCTGGCATCAAGCAAAACTCCTACAGTAATCTTATTATTTACATTACATCATTTACATTACACTGCAGGATATTATTTGCAGTCTTCTCTCTCTCCTTTCTTGATTCCAGAAAGGGCTTTAATGATGGTGAAAAAGTTGAAGTATTTACTGACAGATGGTGTATATGCATGACAGGCACAGAAGATGCTGTTTCTGAGTTCAAGTTCTTGGCAAAGGAGCTGCGTTTTTGCATGGTTTGGACCCACTATCTAGGGATGCATTTTCTGTTGGGTTTTCCAGCTGTCCTGGAGTCACCAGTCTGATTTACAGCACATCCCTAGCATGGGCAGGACAGGTGAGATGGGAACAGTGCTCCCACGGCATATGTGGAGAGGGCAGAGATGCCAGCAGCAAGCGCATGGTCACAGCCTGGCCTCCTCCACTGCCATTTCCTGGGTATTGAAAAGCTTTGTCCTTTGATACATTAGCACAGTTACTCACTATTTTTGCAAAGAGGGTGATAAATTACGACGGCTGATTGATTTACTACATCAAGGTAGCAGCAAGCGATTTCCCCCAGAGCAGCTGCTCTGCCAAAATGCCAGCAGAGCCCCAGAAAGGCACATGCCTTTGGAAGGCAGAGCACCAGAGGCTCCTTTTCCAAAGCTATTTCAGTCTCCTGATGACTGTATAATAGAGGGAGAACCAAAGTCATCTGCTTTCCTATTTTACGCAAGGTGACTAAGAAAGTCTTATTTGGTTTGAATAGATTTCAAAAGTGTGCATATATTCCTTTTATATATATACATATACATATACACACACGCACATGAATAAGCCTCTTTCATAAGAAAGGTTTCATGAATATTTCATGGCTTGCCCCTTGGGTTTGTCGGTATCTGGTTTGCAGGCTTTGCTAAGTACAGTTTACTGCCACCTGGGCTCAGGAACAGAAGATTTCCCCTGGATTCTGCCATGTTCATCAGTGGCCACAATGTCAGGGGTACCTCAATTCCAACAAGCTCCAGCATCCTCTCCAATCAGAGCCATCCTCAGTTGTTGCTGAAGCAATCAGATGACAAAATAACCTCCTGAAGTTTTGCAGCCCAGCTAGCTATGAGCCAGTGCTGCCCAGTGGGTCTTTCTTTCCCTGCCTGGTTTTAAAATAATGTTTTCTTTAACCCTGGTGCTTGCAAGATGCTGTTCAAAGGAAAAGAAAAGTACAGGGTCACCCATGGAATTCATCTCTCATCACATCCCACCACTTTCCACATATTTTTTAAGAATGTAAGCTTGGATAGCCAGGCCAGTTAGCTGTCATGTCTCCCCCTTGCAACTGCTGACAGTCAGATGTTCTTGCTTACTTTGGGGTTTGATTTATTGTCTGCAATTAGGCTAAAAATGGATATTTTAAAAAATACAAAGGAAATCTATGATTAGTTGCAAATTGGAAGCAAAAATAGAGACAGAAAGAATGATTTCTTTATCCCACTTGCCAGGCACAATCTCATTTGCGTTTTCATCTCCATAAACCTGACGGAGGGCTCTCTCCACTCATGTAAGGGGTACTCATCTTACTGAGCATCTCAACAAGATGAATGAATTTCAGTTTAAACCATTGTGAACTGAACTTTCTGCTGACCACTGCCCTCCCTGGAAACACCTTAAACTCTAACCCCCACATTCAAAATGCTGGCACAAGTTTGGTGGTTTTGATAGGACTTGAAATCTGCAGAAATCCAGGTCTCGAGTGCGATGCTGACAAGATCAGCCCAACAAGTGTGGCATGGACCACTGTGATAATGAAAATTTAGCATCACAGAGCAAACTTCTAAGAAATGCCATGACTGAACAATGCAGCCCAAGAACACGAGTCCAAACCAAAAGCTGGAATGAGATTCCTCCAGCTTCCAGCAGCTCATCAACTCTATCTCAATCAACACCTGAGCTATTCAGCCCACTCCACTCTTTCCCACAAGTACAGGACATCATACATTAGCCAAAGGTGGTTTAGTGCAAGCAGTGTCTATTTTATTTCGAGAGAGGAGAGGAATCTAACACAGCCACCTTCTCTGGGCTTCTGAGCACATTCCAGCAGAGCAAAAATGAGGACAGGAACTGTCTGGTGTAAGGCAGCCCATGGCCTTCACATGCTCCACCTGCCCAAGAGCTTGGCAAAAGGCTGAGGCTCAAATGCCAAAGGGTTTCAGTGCATAAAGGCCTTCTAAAATTGAGGCTGGGTTTAAGTAGCCAGGCAAAACCTTTGCATAAAATAAGGGGCATGAGAAAGGTTATGCCTACTTCATGGAGCAGATTCCAGCACACAGATCCCTTTTCTTGGCCACCAAAGATGCAGAACTCTCTGCAATTTGGTGTTTATTTATAGGAAAATAGCCTTCATTTTTGTTCCATGCCTTGAGGCTGTGAAAACCACGATAGGAGAGGCATGTTTCCAGCAGTGATAAGCAGCAGGATTCTGTCCAGCAACTGTTATCACTCCCCTGCCAACCTGAACAGAGCAAATTAAAATTAGCAAGATATTAAAGAATTAATACTATAAGCATTTATGACCAGTGTCAATCATTCACTCTCTCCTGGACCATGCAGCAGAGGGTGAACAAGCAATGCTGTCCTCCAGGGATTAATGGTACATGACTGAAGCCCTGATTGCTGTGGGCTGTTTAGTGGTGAAGGACATTTGCCCTCAGCCAGGCAAAAGAAAGTAATGAGCTGAAATAAAGAAATGGGAAATACGAGTTGGGTAGCAGAAGAAAACATCCTAACAAGCTGCCAGGGGAAGTGCTGGTTCACCGCTTGGGTCATTTCAAATTGGACTGGATAATGCACTGGAAAGCATCCTGAATTCTGGGAGGCTGTGCACTGAATGGGAAGGATGAAGGGGTACAGCACATTTCTGACTCTTTGACTGGGTATCTTACATTACCTGCTCTCCAAATAGCTCATGGTTCAAATCAAGCCCAGGCTTATCTTCCACCCACAGCACAAGGCAATTACTGGAGGAAATAAATACACTCACCATCCATACCTGCATTAACCATCCACACCTCCCTGGGTAGCCTTCACCTCCTCCCTTTGGCTGCAGCATTTCACAGCCCTCCACAGCAGTTCCTACTGACCCATTTTAATCCCTGCTTACCACAGACTGGCAATGACTGTCACTGGTCACTGACTGTCATTGGTGTCCACCATAAATAACCATAAGACAACACAAAACACCTACTCAGAGCTTCTTCACAGGCTCAGCTGCCTCTAGGATTTTCTTGTCCACATGGCTCAATCTATTCTTTAGGGTCAGCAATACCCAAACTAAAGCTCCAGACCCCATGGGGGGCAAGGGCAGTAATTAATGGCCTGATGAGCCCCCTCAAAATTTAATTACTTGGACATGTATTCAGGGATCACACATATTTTCTACATGGAGGTCATCTAGCAATCAGGAAAAAAAAAAATTGGGGGGGTGCCTACTATTTCATAACCTTTTTTTCCCCACAGAGAACAAGAAGGTAATACCCAGCAAGGTATGCCCCCTCCCCCCCCCCCCCCCCCCAGCCTCCACAGGCAATAAGAACTCATTTATTTCTATGCTGATAGAGGGAATGGTGGTGATTTGGGAATGAAACTCAGCCAGCTTGTTACATTACATGCCCTTTTCAAACAGGAGCGATACTGCTTTCACGTCTGACATGCATCATTAAAAAGCAATCACTTCGAGCAGGGCTCTTTTTATTTATCACGAAAAGAAATGAAATGGGAAAAAGCGAGAGATAATCATCACTCAACCCTTTCCCTGCTGAAAAGCAAAAGCCTGTGTCCAACAAGGCAAGACCACCCATCTTGAAAAGGTTTGGTAAGATTTACATTTGGCCGGTGTTTTAAGCAGCAGTGATTCCTATGCCTTGCACACACATTCAGGGTGATAGTCCTGGGAGCCCCATGTACTGACCCAGAGGGTAATAAAAATCAGATGCTTCTGCATAATACATATTGATGGAACAGTGTGTCTGCTGAGAGTGCTCTGTCCTACCTGCAGACAGTTTGGATTTGGCTCATGTCCTGGACAAAGAGTGTTTATACCACTTACAAACGTTTACTCAATGTCATGGAAGCGAGCAGAGCCGTGTAAATGTCCAACTTCCCTCACATCTTCCTGTGTTCTCAGAGTGCCCTTTTGATGGTAACTTGTGGACATAGCCTGGAAATGCTAAAGCCATTAGCCATATTCACCCTCCTGGCAATGTTTGGCAGCTGTGGCAGAAGAGGGAAGTTTGGAGGCTGGCAATGTGGTGGCAGTTCTAGGGGGAAAAAATCTTGAAAATGACCTTTTTGTTGATTTGAGATGTAAATTTTATTTCTGCTCATGTGAAAGCGGTAAGTTAATGCTGTATTAAGGAAAAAAATCCCTAACATAAGAACCTGAAAATAATTTTTCCATGATCAATTAGGAGTTTTGATATAATCTGCCTTTGCAGACAGAGCAAGTATTTTGACAGCAGCAATGCAGTGTAAGTGTTGTAACTCTGGGTGCAGGGAATGAAAAGATACCTCTTCATTCATTTCCATGGCTTCTCCCTCCTTTTTAATGCCTGAAGCCTGGAACCGGAGTCCCATGAGTCCTAAGCCATCTACACCACATGGTGAGGGAAAGCAAGTTAGCAGCGCCTGGAGGTGACCCAAGCAGCTTCCCAAGGACTTCAGCAATTGATTTCCATTTGTTTCCAGGCATGAAACTAGAGAGTCAAAGAAAGAAAACGATTTTCTAGGTGCTGTGTGAATTAATTTTGCAAGTCATTTGAACTTTTTATCGAAGAGAGACAAATGAACAAACTGGAAACTTGTTGGCAAAAAGGGCTGATCTTGACTAGCAGACTGAGAACATCCTCCCTAGTGTTTCTCTCATAAAAACGTCAGTCCTACCTTGTACATTGAATTAGCTCTGAATTAAGTCCACCACCTCTGCTGGAGAGATTCCTGGTCCGAAGGTGAAAGCAAACAGTGGAGCAGGAGGGTGACACACCCAGGTCTGGTGCTGCTCTCAGCAGGAACAGTAGCAGGGTCCTAAATTCAGTGGCTTAGTCTGACCTATTCAAACAGCATTTTCTCTGCGCAAATAACTGATCCTTAATGAAGCTATTTATGTAAGGAAATTAAATTAAAAAGGAATGTTAGTCACCTGGGTGTTGCCACATGGCTGTAATGTGTGTCTGGGAGACCTGAGACTCATAAATTGTATACAACACACTGAATGGAGGTTTTTAGCCTGTATAATTAAGTAGCAACTAGTTTTATATTAAAGATATTACACATACACAGGGGCACAAACAGAATGTCATATTCTCCATTTCCTGTGTATAAATCTCTGCTCACAGAAAAGTCAAAGAGCGTGGGGTAGGAGCAAGGGGGTTATGATATTAAAGAAAAAGGTTTCAGACTAAAAAGTGACCTACAACTCTGCAGCCACAGCTTTTGGGGCTGGAGGTAAGAGGCACACACCAATCCATAGGCTGCTGTGGCCACAGTTACAGCTTGAGTCTTCAAATACTTGAGATGAAGCAGAGGGTACAGGATCTCTGAAAAATGAATCATCAATTGCCCAATGCTAAACACCACAGGCCATCACATCACATTAACAGAGAAGGCAGAGTTCAAGGCCAGGTTATGCCCTTTTCCAAGTACCTGTGGCAAAGATGCAGGATGAGAGAAGGCCAAGAGCTACTGGCAAGCCATGTTTGACACTGAAGTGGCTGCTACAGCCAGGGCTCAAGGTGTCCACAGCTTGCCTGGGACCCTAAAATACAGAAGGTAAATTTCCATATCAGGGCAGCTCAGGTAGCTCAGAAAACCTGTCTGTGTCCTACAGACCTTCACAGTATCTCTGCAAATGCATCTTGACTCAGGGCTGGGACAGCTATGAAATACATAAACCTATACAGTCAGCTCCCAAGCATTCCTACAGTGCCAGGCTGGAGAGCTTCTGAATTTCTGAATCACAGGCACCTGACCCCAGCATGGCTCTGCATAAACACAACCTGGACACACAGGATTAGTTGCCCAGACCTCACTCGTGTTCAGCAAAGAGCAACTGTACCCTTAAGCCTTAGCGACAACAAGGCATCCAGGAACCTGTGTGACTAGCAAACCTTGAGCCCAGGGTTTTCCCTCCTTCAGCACACCGAGGGAACTGCTCTTCATCCTGCAAACAGCCACAGACATTGCTAATCCCCAGGGGATACATCCTCACTCGGCAGCCAGTCCTGAGCTTGCACAGGATCCCAGCTCAGCCCCAGCAAATACAGCAGTGCCGGGCTCCAAGTGCCCCAGGAAAGGCGGTTCTGGTGTGAAAGGGTTTCTAAGACGCAGGACTGCATCAACCTATTCGCCTTCCCAGCACTCTGCTGGCACGTGGAGCTAATGCTTAATTATCCTGAGTGATTTATTAACATATAAAGTCAGATTAAATGGGTATTTGGAGCTGAGTGGCTGAGAGGCTTTGAAAGGGGAAAGTGATTCACGCTATTTATCCAGCTGAGACAGAAGGCACGTGGCGTGAACCCGCAATACTGATTTCTCCAGATAAAAAGAAATACATTTCTAGGAAAAGAACCTCATTAGCATCCAGCAGATGTGTCAATTAGGAGGAATTCCTGATTTAGACAGGCACACTGTTCACACCTCTAAACAGAGCAGAGAACATTACTCAGGACCCCTGTATTTTCTCCAAGGCACTTGTGCTTTTACTCACTCATCACAGAAAGTCTGTTGGGGCTCCAGATCTGCTGAGGCAAAACTGGAGCTCCACTGGCTTCCAGAGCACATCACCATCACTGCGTGACCACATCCATGCCCAAAAGGTAGCTCTTAGCAATATGTTATTTCTCCTTCACTGAATAAAAAACCTTACAGTTAGAACCTGGATTAAAGACTTCCCTCTTCCAAAGGAAACCTTGGAAACAAAAAATGGAGACAGCAACAGGAAGCAATATTTAGGTGTACTTGTCAGCCACAATCTTGACTTGTTTTCTGCGATACTTGTTGGTGTGGGCAAAACTTGAATCATCTGATGTGTTAAATGGACAGTTTCTTAACTTCTACCTATGACATGCTCAAATTGCAGTCCTGACAAGGTACACTTTTGATATATAGTCACTAGGACTGGGGGAGTTATACAAACTTCAAATAACTTATATGGAAAAATAACTCAAACTTTTTTTTAGCCTAACTGTATGTAGGGATGCTTGTCAAGTAAAGAGAGAAGAAAATTAAACCCTCAAGCTGACCTTGGGGGAAGATATGCAATGATATGAAGGACAGAAATCAAAGAATGTAACATCACAGCTTTATAAAACTGGTGTTTCTTAGCCCAGGTATTCCCTATTCCTTATCTGCCTCTACCCTCTTCAACTTAATTCCTCAGCATCCTCCTGCACAAGGATGGAGAGATCAGGCAAATGACCTGCATCAGCTAATTAAGCAACTGCAAAGGAATTAAGACAGAAGCAAAATTTTCATGGGGTCAAACTACACTTTTTGTTCAAGCCTAAAATGAAATACTTCAGTGTTGAACGTCTAAAATTTGCTTAAATTAAAACTCCACCTAAACTGGAAACAGAAACTGGAAGGATTTTGTCTTGAAATGGCTGAGATGAAAATTTTGAGGTTTACCCCTTCTTTTCTTCTACTATACTTTTCTCTCCACAGATAAAAGGATGCCCTCTGAATAGCAGGTGAGCTTTTATAGCTAAATTGTCCCACCTGTCTAAAACTGTTAGGGTTGTACCCACCAGCCCCAAGATACTCACAAAGAAATGTCGAACAGAGACCAGGAGCAGGTACCCTCACCGCCCACCCACCCCTGCCACTTGTGTAGCACAAAAAAGACAGTTTGGCTCCTGTATTAACAGCACCCAGCAAAGCTACAGAGCAAACAGTGTTTTCAACCCCATTTTAAGACTCAGCTGCTTTTACAGCTTATTTTTATCTCTGACAGGAGATGGAGTCCAGCTGAAGAGCGGGGCACGTACTCTCGCTTCTGGCTCCGCACTGAGCTTTCCCAGTCACTTCATCAACACAGCCTCAGATTGGCTTAAAGCGGGAGTAAATTTCTATTCCTCCCTGTTGGCCAGTGAACGAGCAGAGGTAGCCAAGATCCCCCTTTCCTGCAGGCCCAGCAGTCCCCACTTGCCCGTGTCCCGCCCGCCATCAGCCTGGTGTGAAAGGCTGGCGGTGTGAAGGCGGTTGGGAATGCAGGTTGCTGGTTCCTGGCATGGCCCAAAATCCAAGGCACAATCAAACCCACAGAGAGCCACTAGCAAATCACTCGAGCTACTTTTTTATGAGACACTTTAGCCAGCCCTCTTTTCATATCCTTTACGAGGCTGCCTTCAGCCGTGCTTGTAGTAAAAACTCCCGAGTTATGGAAATCATAAGAAAGAAATTATGTATGGAAAAATCATTACATTATAAATTGGTTCCACTGTTCAGAACATGTAGGAAATGGGGCATATAAAACTCAGATGGTGTTGCAGGCTTTGATACAAGGTTCATTATTACACCATGACACAAGTGAAATATGTGCTAACACACTGCCAGCTAATTTGCCTTTACTCATAACGCAGACCCATCGCTGGGCAGCTTCACGAATTTCAGCAACCTGGGTGATTTCTCTGATGGGATGTGGCAGCCCCCACGGAAACACCATGGGAAAGTGCAGATCTTGTATCTCCAGGGCTGGGAACGTGTTCCCCCACCTCATTCAAAAATAACAGCCATCTCCCTGTTTTCTCCTAATCTTTTTCAGATTTCATCCATGTACTAGACTCTTGAAATGCTGTTATCCAGTTATTCAGGTGTTGTGTCTCTGTTTTTTAATGATCTAATCAAGGTAGGAGGCAGGAAAACCGGACAGGAACAGCTTTGACAAAATGTTATTTGTTAGAAAACACCAATTGGTTAAAACTGGAAAATTTCCATGAAAATGCATCAGTTTTCATTAAACTTTCATCACAAAATATTCTGAAGCCAACCAGGGAACTTCAACAGTCACAGGCTGATGCCTGAAGCTGTTCCCCAGAAAAAGGGAAACCCAAGGAGATATTCATAACTGTGGTGGATGCAAGATGCTTCCCTGAGGGGGAAAAAAAAAAAAAAAAAAGAAAAGAAAAGAAAACCATGGGATTGCACTTAGCCATGGTTGTTAATTGAATAAGAAGGGGAACAGCCTGAGAAGTCAAGAAATCCACAGAGCTTACACCAGGTATCTAATGGATCTCAAGTTTTCTTTAGAAAAGCTCTTTTTTTAATAAAACAGTTTAAAAATAAAATCATAGTCATTATGAAAATATTTCTTTACTGGAAAAATTCAGGGAAGTATTTTTTTTAAGATTCAAATGGTCTGTTTCCATACATCCACTGAGAAGTTTGGTTTCTTCCTGCAAAATTACTTTCTCTAAAATAGACTCTACTTTCTATTACATTATAAGGGGGTGAAATCTGAATGAAGTGCTTTGAATATATTGAAAATGTTTCAAATGACTCAAAAACAATTCTGCCTTTTTTTTTTTTTTTTTTTTGTTCCAACACGGAACAAAATTTCTTTTGCTTGCTTCCCAAAACCTCAACAAATTGGAAAATCCATTTGCCATGTAGCTCTACTCAGAGCAAGAATGTCAAGGGGTCCAATTTTTAATGCTTAGATGGTGTCTGAGTTGAAGAAGTGTCGTCAGAATGTGAAGCATTATGAACCTCTTCAAATTTCCAGCTGGTTCTGCAGAAGGAGGGAGCCTGATCCGGGCTGGGGCCAAGATCTCAATGCTGCCATCGTCAGGGAGCACGCCTGTTAATAAAACCTTGCATCACCATCCAAGCCTCTCTCTGCCTACCGAAGCTAACCCCTAATTTTGAAGATACTGAATTCGCCGACTCTCAGGTTACAACACTTCTGCCCGCGGGGGGTTGGTTTTTTTTCCCTGAGGCATGCTGACAGACTGGAGGGGTTCACATCTTGCTGTGTGTATCTTCTTTCACATCTTTCACCATCGTTTTAAATGAAACCATGTAGGGAGTGAGAGGGAGGAGGGGAGGCAGCACAGGGCAGCCGAGGAAACCCGTCCAGGCTCAGGAGACACTCGGGGTGTTTGGCGGGCTGTTTGTGAAACGCTTTTTGCACTGAGGTCCCACAGCCAAGGACTTACAAAACCATTACTTACAGCCTGCAAATTGGTGTGGAAAGTCTTTAAGACCCACAGCTCACATGGACTAATGGCCTTCCAGGTAATTTTAAATCAAAAAAAAAAAAAAAAAAGGCCACTTGAGGTGGGTGGAATGAGAGTTTGGGGCCTTTTGCTCACCCACAGGGACTTGAGGCCCCACTCCCACTTCAAGAAGCCCAGATGCCTGGCTACTACAGAGATAAAAATAAAGCATCCTTCATTCCTAACACAACATCAGGGATTGCCCAAAGGAAAGGCGCTTCTGGCCACCTCTGTGCTCATCCACTTACAGCCTTGTCACGGCCAGAGGCTCAAGGCACTCAGCTGTGAGTGAGCAGTGCCTGCCTTCCATGTGGGATGGAGAGCTGGTGGTTGGTATTTAAGAGAGGAAAACCAGCCAGGCACAACAGCTCCTCTGCCATTAGTGCTCAGCACAGTCCCACTGGTAACCCCTCCTCTCCCAAATCCATCCTGGTACCTGTCTGCTGCTGCCAGGAGTAATACCTGAGGTATTTTTCATGGTATTTTTCACATTTCACCAAATGGGCAATTCTCTGTGGAGAGGTGATCAATTCACTGCAATTCATGTAATGCTGAAGGCCTTGCAATAGATGCAAAAATGACAGCTCTGGAGCTGCTCAAGTCCAGTAATTCTTGCACTGAGCACATACCCTGAATTCAAGTGATTCCCCTTTATTTTTACCTTAGATTTTACAGCATCATTTAAGTTACAACTCTTTTTTTTTTTTTTTTAATAAGGAAATTGCATATTTAACAGAAATTAATCTCCCAGTCCGTCTCAATAAACCTTTTGAAGATCTGCATGACTATGACAGGGGGAGGTATTTTTAGAAGGACCGTGCAGTAATTTTCTGTGCAGCATTCAATAATTTACAGTATCATAGCTGAAGGTAAAGATTTCCCTTAAGTATAATTTGGCATTAACTGAGCCTTCATTGCAGACAGGGCACCAGCCTAGAACACAACTTTACCCTAAGGATGCTGGGGAATTGCCAAGCTGAATTACCCAGCCTAATGCAAATTCACAGCCAGGTAAAGGCTGCATAAAAGCCCCACCTGAGACACAGTGACCTGTCACCACTGGCCAGCACCTCTCTCCAGGTGTACCCAGGCAGCACAGGGAGATGTGTGCAAGCAAGGAAGTGCTACACCCTCACCCAGGCTGGTGTTATCACCAGAAGTATCCCTCCTGGGGGAGGAAGGCACAGGGAGGAGCTGGCCCACAGCACATCAAACGCAGCTGATGCCTAATGATCCACAATGCACAGATTTATGAGGCTCTTCATGACGGCTCTGGGTCCCTTCCCTTCTTTTCCCATATTATTAGCATGGATGATGTTTTGCAGCAAGACTGGGAGGGCTTAAACATAAGCACTGCAAGGTTGTGTACTGGGTCGTGGCAGGAACAAAATGCTATATGGGGTATGAAAGAAATGCAAGGCAGAAGATGCCTGATTTACAGACTGCTCCTAAGATGTGTGTGCTGTGCATGATTGCATACACTCCTTCACCAGAATGGCTCTGTCTCAAGCTCCTCAAGTGCTTTAAGGAAAAGCCATCTGACAACTACACCCACAAGGGAGTGAGTATTTTATGACCCGGGTACTAGGTTATGGCAGCTTTTTTAAAACAAAGCTGAATTCAATATAGAAGTACACAAGCAATGTATGGAATAAGTTTGTTTTCTCTATGTCTTCCCCTGGCTACAGTATCTGGAGTTTCTCTTTGAAGTTTAAAGAAATAATTTTTTTTTACAAGTTAAAGACTAACTTGCTAAAGAATAGCACCAAAAACTGTGACTAAGGGACAAAAATCCAAGAAACTTCCTTATTTAATGAACCACTGAACATCACTGTGGAGAGAAGAGGTCAAAGCTCGCTCTTGCCACCCTATCACCTATTCCCAAGTACTCCGTTAGCAGATCTGCACGCAGTGGTGACTATCACTAAAATTGCCAGAACAGCAAATTGTGTGGGAAATGTCAACATCTTGGGGCCTGCATTCCCAGGAACCGAAATTTCTCAAGAACAGCAGTTCTGGAAGGTTTTTTTTGCAACAAATGTGTATAGAATTACAGGCTGTTAAAACACACACAAAAAAATATTACTAGTAGAGATGAATAGGAAAAAACCTCGACAAAAATATAGAAAATAATTTAAAAAGGAATAATTTGTTAAACCTGATATTTTTCAATAAACTTTTCTTCTTCGGAACCAACCGTAACAATTGCTCTGCAATGAAAATTTCCCAGCTAGCTTATTTCCTTCTGACAAATCCTGTCAAAATGAGTGTGGTGTGGAGGAAAAAAACTTGGGTTTATAAGAAGAAATAAAACCAGATAAACATTAAATGATACTTAGTGTTTGGCTCCATTCAAGCTGCTGGGAGACACGCTGCTGTTTATTATGGACACACACGGATCTGCAGAGCTGGGATCCCACGTTCCCCCCATGCACTCAGCCCTTTTCCAACCACAGAGAGCATCTTAAACCAGCCAATATCCTCCTGCTTTCATTTTATATATGTATAACTTAAAACCTGATTACATCGCCGTTTAAACTAATGACTTGTGGACCCACAAGACCACGGATGGTGGCTGGCAAGCATCCAGGCAGAAAACATGGAAACAGAGAGCTCCTAAACCTGTGAGGGTGGGTGCCTGTGTGGTGGAAACACTCCCAGCTCTCCTGCCCCCATCTGCTCAGGATCTCATCACAAAGACTGTCGTTATAATAACTTTATTATGGGCCTTCTGGGGAAAGGGAGCTCCCAGCAAGGGGTTTGCTGCAGCAGACAGGAAACTCGTTTGCTCCCCGCTAGAGTAAAGCCCTTTATAATTAATGCTGGGTAAATAAAGCGCTCATCTGTAAACACTTTTAATTAGAAATTGGTTAAAGCTAAACCCGCGTGACCACACAGGCCAGAAGGATTAGAGGCACGTCAAGCTTTGCCTGATCAGCAAATAAGAGGCCCTTTAGTATCCTCAATTCCTGTGCTGTGGGACCTCTTTCAGCTCCAATCACACATCACTGAGCTGCTCCAGCCTGCTCTCCAGGCTCAATAGAGGATCAATATTTGTCTGTACTTTCTGAGAAAAAGCCTCCTTGACACAGGCAGCATCTGTGTTTGAACAGTCACTTGCTAACACATAGAAGACTTTAACCAAAGACATCTTGAGCCACCGGGTCAAGCACAGCCAGGGTCACTCAGCAGTGCTGGTGGTTTCTGGGTTTGCTCAGGGCACTGCTCGCAGCACAGCCATCAGGGAGGGCTGCTGTGAAAACCACTCAGTGCTCCCAGGGCAGAGCAGCCATTGCAGAAAAACATTACATGGATTGGGAAAAATAAAGAAAATCCCCAGATCAGCTGTATTTCCATTTTTAATCCCTGTAGGTGACCTGTGCTTGATGTCTCTAGTCTTATGGCAATATTAAAGGTTTTCCATCAGTGGGGCTGGTAATACATTATCAGATTTCAGGGATAAGGGACATTCTCTTCTGATTGCTGCCATCTCTCCTAGTTCCAGGTGTCACCTGTACATAAGGAGAACAACAAAAGCACTCAGGGATGGGGGAAGTGCTTCCAGCAGAGATGGTTCTTGCTTTGGCCAGAGCATGCCAGCCTGGCAAAATGTGTGCACTGCAATGGTTTGTCTCCATTATGGAAAAGCAACAAGCTGGCTCTGCTGGAAATGACACCAACTTGCCCTCCCCCAGGACAGCCAGCACAGCACTGACCAGCAGACATGTGTCCTCTCCTTTCCACCTGCAGGAATACTGTTCACTGCTGGCGCACCCTCTCCTCTCCATGCTCTGTCTCCTAGCCCAAAGTCATTCCTCATGGATGAAAACTCCCAAAAAACTCATTTTCATTCAGCTGTGTTGCTGCCAGTGTCTATCTGACAACCGAACCAATGAGTGTAAGTCAACACCAACACCAAGATACGTAAAATTCTACTCTGCCTCTGCTGCCCAGGGCCAACAGGGTCACTGCAGGGCACCTGAGGGGTCCTGAATGCCATAAAATGTGAGGCTCTGGCACAGTCTGAATGTGAACACACCTGGGTGGTACTTTCAGAGGTGGGGAAACTGAGACACAGGAGGTCAAGGCAATGTGCCCATGCCCGGCCAAAGTCAGAACCACTTCTGCCGAGCCCAACCAGCACTGCTCCAGATAATGTTCTCCCATGCCTCTCACCTTTTCACCCTCTTCCTAAAGAAAAGGAAGAATCTTCTGGAGCACAAGATGGGATTTCTCCAGCAGAAGTTCCTTCCTTTTCCCTGGAAGCCCACTGACTGAAGCCATCAAGCTGTGTGTTGAAATGCAGCTGGGCATGGGCAGGCTGATCATCAGGGCAGGGCTCTTGCAGAACACCACGGCCAGAACATGCCACACTGCAGAGACAACCTTGCCAACTGGATAATTTCTGGCCCATAACTACTCCAAAACCCTGTGTTTTTTTCTATTCCCAGCTTTCTTGTGGATTTTGTGCATGTTAACTTGACTTCTTTTTTCCCCTTCCACATTTTCTGTCTATGTTGGAGTCCCTGGAGGGCACTGTGCTCACTTACTCCCTTCCAGCTGCAGCTGCTCCAGCCCAGTGATCTCCTTGCAGATGCACAGACATGCTGCTAGACAATACTGGGCCTGGCCAGCCCTGCCACGCCATAGAGCACTCCCAAAGCCATTGATCTCCAAACACATGGAGCCAGCACACATCCACAGCTCACTTGGCCTGTGAGGAACTCAGACACTCCTGGGAGTATGTAGAGGGGCTGTAACTTCAAAGCTGTCCCGTTCTCACTGACCGACTGGACTACAGACCTCTGGAAATGACTTCCAAGCTGAACTGAGCTGGGATGCAGAGGGGATTTCCACCTTTGTCTTACAGATGGATCATCTCCAGCCAGCCTGGCTGCAGCTTGAGCGAGACTTCAGCCCAAGCTGCTGTAACAGTAGCTGACAAGCAGCTCTTTCCCCGGACACATTTCAGGCAGACAAGTTGCTCCAAGACAAGTCTGTCCTGAAGCAACTTCTGTCTTGCCACCATCATCACCTGTGTTTTTCCTTTCTCCCACGTCCAGCTGGAGGCAAGGTCCAGCTCTAGCACTAGGCAGACCTTTCTGTTAATGATGCTTCAGAAAAGAAAGCCAAAACTACTCTATAGATCCCCAGCTGGCTCCTGATCAGAAGGCACTCGGTGGCAGCACATCAAATACACCCACGTGCAGCATAGCTGTCTGGACAGACATCCCTCCCACCTAGGACCATCAGGAGTCAGGAAGTGGTGTTGGCTAAGGGCATCTTGTGGGATGGAAAGATTTTTGGAGACATAGAATATGCCAGTCTTCCATCAGACACTCCATCATAGTTCCCAAGAAATTTCTGGAAGACAAGAAGCCTGGCTACCAGTGCAAAGGAGTCTGAAATGTCAATCCCACCCCATTCCCCATCCACAATGAGGTGAGGTCTCCTCCAGTGTCTAAGCCTTGTCTTTGAAACAACAGAATTTCCTGAAATATTAATTCCAGACATTTCCAAATTAATCCTAACATCATCTGTCTTCCACAAGTGACCTGAATGTAATTGGGCATATGTGATGTGTGGCTGCTGGATTGACCTCCATCTGGGAGGTGACGCCCATCACCATGTGTAGGAATAATAAACCATCCAAGAACAACACCCCCAGCTGCTTATGGAGCTCCAGTAATGCAGGATTTGGGTCTTCATTCAGAAATGCCCTCATGCAACCTCCTAAGTGGGGGTGGTAGCATGGATGTGTCCTTCTCCCAGGATGGCTTTAAGTCCTCCTCCCAGCCCCAAGTGAGATTTGAGGTTTTAAGAGACAACCACCCACTGCTGCAGTGAAAGGAAGGATGAGTTGCTGGGATTCTTGTGGTTTCTGCACTCCCCTTTCCTAGCAGGAAGCATTTTCATTTTTATTTCAAATGCATAAACTATCCTTCAAATAAAGAAAGACAACGAGAAATTTTCACATGGTCAAGGGCCCCACCCAAAAGGCATTCAGTCTCCTAAATCAAGACACAGTGTCCAGATGTGTTATTAGTATATCTATTATTAGTTCTTTCTAAACCCTAAATTCCAGTAAAATAATTGAGCTGTGGCCTTCTCTGGCCTGTTGGTGAACAAAAGGGAATGGTGCCCATTTGGATTACCTACACCCAGAGAGAAAGCTTTGATTCCACACCCCAGCCCTGAGGCTCCCAGCTGCCACTCTGCTGCCCCAGGATACAGTGTCACCACTGCTCCCTGCTAGAGGGATCAAGGGCTTAATGGGATTTAGGGTGGAAAATCCAAGCTCAGCCAGAGGTGTCTGCAACACAGGATTTTGCAGAGAAAGGGGAAGAGAGCCAGCTCTGTTCTTTCCCTCCTCTCTCATCCAGGACCTGCCTCATTTCTTTCAACCAGGCGTGGAAGGGGAGATGACAGTGTTATAGTGTCTGTTATTAATGTCATTCCCATCCTAATTGCATAATTATATATCACACATTATTAAATGATAATAATAATAACAACTTCAATAGCTATTATGAAAAAATAATTAGTCTGCTAAGAGAGCAGGAGTTTGAACGCAGTGATGGAGCAAATCTCTGCCAGCCCTGGATGCCAGGGTCCTGCCCCAGAAAAAGGGACATGCAACAGGAGGTAAAACTTCCTTCAGAAAGAGGAAGGAAGGAAGGAAGGAAGGAAGGAAGGAAGGAAGGAAGGAAGGAAGGAAGGAAGGAAGGAAGGAAGGAAGGAAGGAAGGAAGGAAGGAAGGAAGGAAGGAAGGAAGGAAGGAAGGAAGGAAGGAAGGAAGGAAGGAAGGAAGGAAGGAAGGAAGGAAGGAAGGAAGGAAGGAAGGAAGGAAGGAAGGAAGGAAGGAAGGAAGGAAGGAAGGAAGGAAGGAAGGAAGGAAGGAAGGAAGGAAGGAAGGAAGGAAGGAAGGAAGGAAGGAAGGAAGGATTAACTGTTCATTCTCCATCCTTGGTTCATGAGCACAAGTGAAACCGTCCCATAAAAATGGGGGTAAAATTTGGAGGGGAAAAGCTGCTCCTTTTACTCCTCATTATTCTGATGTGTCTTACTCAAGGAGCATATATTGCACAGAGCACATCCCCCATTTGCTGTCTTCAGCATCTGTCCAAAGGCAAATGCTTTTGATCTGACCATATTTTTACAGATCTGCAAATATACAGTGTGCTTGTATTAAAATTAATTGCCATGAAAGCACCACAAATTCACAGGATTATTCCTAGGTGAACCTCTCTTATAAAACAGAGGTTCAGGATGTCAGGCATTCTTCCCAAACACATGGAAGAGAGATCTGGGTGGTAGAAAGCTGAAGCTTTAAGACCTCTGCTGGCAACACTTCCAAAACTCAGTGATTGCCCCAGACTGAAAAATTCTGTTCCCATTTGTGTTATCCAAAGTAGAAACTCCATGTTTCTAACACCTGACAGGCATAAAAGCCAGGTCAAATTCTTCACAGTTATGTCAGTTAAAGACAGGATGACGCATGGACTACACAGACCAACACTCTGGGAGAAAATGTCTCAAGTCTACATTATTCATGAAACATGCAGCTAATCTGAATGGTCAGGAAGTTACTGTCTTCTGTATTTAACATCAAAAAATAAATCTGGGAGCAGGTACCTTTTCAAGAAAGCACAAGTAAAACCATCTCCAGTGCTTGGGGCTTGATGATCATCACGGCCCCCCTTGCAAATGAGTGTCCTGTCTTCCTTTTCACCTTTCATGGGGCTGAGGAGAATGGGGTTATTTATTTGGACTTACTCTGACATACTCTGACATACTCTGTCTTAATCCTGGCCCTGACTGCAGGGAACGGAAATAATAAACTCTTCTGTTTCAGGACTTCAGATGTGTTCAGGATGAGGAAGAATTTCCTCTCCTGTGCACATACACACAAAGGTCTAGAGGTTATTTTCACTCCAGACTTCCTGCAGCAACACCAAAAGCCATAACAGTGGCAGAGGAGAGTTTGAGCAGCCTAGATCAGTGCTGCAGGCTGAGTACAGAAAAGCTGTGTCTGACTGGTGTGCAAAGTGCAAGTGCATGGATACAGTGACCTCCCTCCACCCCATCCCAGAGAAACTCTCCAGGCTGGCAGAGAATGGTCCCTCAGGATTATTTAGGAGTGTATCACCTGAACAGTCACCTGCTATTGTGGGAGCCATGCCCATGATGTGTACTGGCAGCTGAGAGTTTGGTCTCCTGGGATCTGTAACACAGAGGTATCTTTGCCTCGAATATGGAAACACGGAAAGAAGCCAGCTCTTGACAGATGCCTGCCTAACCTCCCCTGAGGAATATCTCATGGTGGAAGCACCACATCTTGCCCAATCTATTCCCTCTCGAGTGCTAGAAAAGACCTTACCAAGGTCAAACAGCTCTCCTTGGCTGTGCTTAAGGCATGGCACTTCAAATACCGTACAGGGGACAATATACCTGCTGTCTTGGTTTTGTTTGGGGTTTTTGTTTGTTTGTTTGGAGTTTTTGGAGACTTTCATATTTGAAAACGGATATACGTGGAATGAAGTTTATAAAGAGATTTATCTGGGCCAAACACTCCATGAAGTGACTGCTGACTTCTCCCTGCTCTGTGCCTCTCTCTCCAGCTCAGGGCACAAATTGGAGGCTTGAAGGTGCTCATCTGTTCACCACACCTACATGTCTCCATCTTCCCTCATAGCATGCTCCTCCTGACCTGAAGCATTTTTTGGTTCTCCCCAGTTCCCATCCTCTCCTGCGCTTTGCTCCCCGGCCAGACCTGTGCTGCAGTATTACAGGAACAGTGTGATGAGCTGCCAAGAGCAGTAACAAAGGACTCATAAACTTTCCCTCTCAGCCAGGAATAATACCTGAGGCCTAGGAGTCCATCTGAATTGCAGACAGGAGGAGGGAAGGAGTGGGGGACCTATTCGCTTGTTTTGCTGTTTAAACAAAAACGTGCTCTCCAAGCTATATCCACGCACTGCTTGGCAAGCACAGGAGTATTAACTGGCTTTGTTGGAAATGCTGACAGCACGACCCTGAAAGACATTCCTGAACATGTAAAGCGTGCAAGACAGGGATCTGGAAACCTGCATGTATCTTTGTGTCTGTAACTGAAGAGATGCCCTTTGGGAAATTTTGGGAAGACACAAGCACAGCTTTGGATTCCCTCCCATTTCCTCCTGAGAACAGCTCAAGTTGAAAGGGGTGGCTCAGCAGCATCCAGAGAGCAAAAGAGGTTCATGCCTCTCTTTCAGCCTTATGATATTTCCATCTTGCCTTCCTTGCATGTGTTCACTTCCCTGCTCTGCCTGTCCCTCTCTCCAGGACGGAGCATTTTGGAGGCTCTGTTCCAGCTGGAACAATGTCCGTCTGAGCTCCGTGGTTTCTCAACCAGGCAGAAGCCAGGTCCAAGAGGACTTAGGGCTTTCCTCTAAGCCATTACCCAAGTGTTAATATTACCACCCAGAAGCTCTTAGATCTGTGTTCTGCTGCTGGATGCTCGTTAGGCCTGTAACCTTCTCTCTGTGGGGAAGCAATGGCTTCACACCAGCACACCAGCTGGCTGCCCCATTAACTTCAGCTTCCCCAGAGGAAAGATGGAGGGCATCAGCATCTTGCTCAGGCAGTTTAATGCATCAACATTTCATGGTGGTCATGAGAGCTGGGAATCTGCAGGATCATTACTATTCCACAGAGGGAGAGACATGTGGAAACAGAGAACCATATATATATATACAAACAAATATATACACGCTCAAACCCCAAATCTCAAGTGTCCTAGAATCTTGGCATTCCTTTAAAGAGATTTATTTCATCCATAAAATTCCCTGCAAGCTTGTGTTCTTGTAAATCTGTACTACAGACTGTCAAATCCCTTCTATGTGATTAAGGGAAGGAAATCTGCCAATGTCATCTGAGGGCAGTCATTAGAGGCAGGCAGAACCTCAACAGTTCACCTGGCTTTCTCCAAGAGGAAAAGCCTCTGGTGTGGCTGAGACTGCAATGATGCTCCTCCTGGCCATGGCACAACCTGTCAGGACACGAAGCTGGGAGAGGAAGAGGCATGTTTCCTTCCTTGCAATAGACCAAGGAAACCACAATGTGCCACCCTTAGAGGAAAGTCACAATGTAACCAACTTCAGAATGTTTCAACTAGAGATCTTAATTTACTGAGTAACAGAAAGGAAAAACCATCAAGCTTTTTATTAGATGGGGAAACTGAGGCAGAAATTTGTACAAAGCTTAGAATCATAAAATCACAGAATGGTTTGGGTTGGGATGGACCTTAAAGATCATCCAGTTCCAACACCCTGTACCATGTACAGAGACACCTTCCACTAGACCAGGTTGCTCAAAGCCCTGTCCAACATGGCTTTGAACACTCCCAGGAATGGGGCCATCCACAACTTTTCCTGGCAAATCACAAGCAATAGGAAATTCTCACTCTGGCTACATGGTCTCGGAAATTTGTGCACTGGAACACACATTGCACCATTCATCTGCTACTCGTGCAAATCCCTCTGGGATGCTCTCATTAAAACCACTTTGTGTGTGTGTGGATGACGGAAAGCTGGCCTTGGCTCCTCTGCCTATGACTGGGCAAGGCTGCTGGGTTCTTAATTCTGTCTGTACCACACATTTCCTCTATGACCAACTCTTCCTACAACTGCCTGCACAGTCCAGAATGAAAATCATCAGCGCCAGTCACATAGGCTTAGTTTCACAAGGCAGAAACACAGAGTAGTAAGCACAACATTCAGAAGTGAAAAAGCCTCCTGTTCTTGATCATAGCAGGATTTGGTCCAGTAGGGTTATTGTCCTGCTTCCAGCAGCGGCTGCTTCCAGATGCTACAGGAGAAGGTGTCAAAGCATCCATCTGCTGTGAATGGTGTGATTCCTTCCTGACCTCAGCTCTTGTGAACTTATGCCTGGAGCAGGGGAACTGCTGGGCCATGTGATTTTACTTTCCCCAGCGTAACTGCAGATGGTATTCGCCTTGCTAAAAAATAATTGACCACAATATGAGGGATGTGTTGAAAACCAAAGGTTAGCATGGCTAAAATGTGTCAAATTCAATTACTTGGGACAGAAAGAACTATTGCTACAGGAAGAAAAGGTGAGGTGCTTATGAAAGCTATGGATAGTGGTTTTCTGCTCTCTCTCCATTCTTTCCTTTCGGGTTTCATTGCTTTCAGGTGGTGTAATTTTGCTAGCAGCTGCTGGGAAAGCCAACCTGGGATATTCAGAGACTCTTCAGGATGAAGTTGTCTCATTTTGGTACTGTTGGGAGTGGCCTGACCTATCTGTTGCAGATGTAGCCTCCAGCTCAGGAAGTTCTCACAATGCCTGTCTGCCCTGAACCAGCCAGAAAAACGTGGGAAAAGGTCACTGCCCTTGTACGCTGAATATTCACCACCAACCCTGTCTGATGTCTGGGTGGGATCTAAACCAGTTCTTACGGACTAACACTGTGACAGTGGCAACATTCCCATTTCTGGGAAGCAGCTGTGGGTTAATGAGGGATGTGGTTTGCCCATGGGGAAGGGTGGGTGCGGGATGGACCCATGGCTAGAGAAGACTGAGGCTGAACAGTGAGTGTGTGGGGCACAGTGCTTGTGTTCTGTGGCAGTCTCACCTGCTTCTCTCCTAGAATGTCAGAAAGGTGCTCTGAGACAGGAACACAACAGGAAAACCATCACTCCCTGGGACAGGCTGCCCCATCGTTCATGACCTATTTCTCAGCGTGCTAAATGTTAAAAGAGGAAAATGGGAATGTTTCAGGACCTCACCAAGGTAACAAAGGAACTTAAGAGGGGGGGAAAAGTATCAAATAGAAAAACACAGTCCATGCAAACTTCAGATTCTATAATGCACTATCTAAGCCAAATTCAATCTGGTCTGGTTCACTGGCATTGAGGACTTGTATTGCCCAATATCAGCACCTGTAATCAATCCATCTCACCATAAAATTCACCCCAAATGCTGCAAAATACCTGGTGTCATTCCCTTTGAGCTCCTTTGTCTGTCACTTCATCATTTCCCCTGCTCATAGAGGAGTAGGGTTCCCCTTCAAGCCCATTAGCCATGTGGTCAGGGTGCCTGGCTGGGTCTGTGCTGCAGCATTTGTATATATATTGGCTGATGTGGAGGGGCCGCATTTCTGTTTCTTCAGCTACATGAACCGTACCCAGAATCAAATGCTCCATCAAAATCTTAAATTTGCTTCAAACCATTAGGAATTTCTTTCCTGGCCTTGTTAGTGGTGGCCTTGTTTCAACCCAAAAAGCAGATTTTTGATGGAAACAAAGACGCCACTTATGCAACTTCAGCATTGTGGGGAGCATTCCTCAGCAAATACCAGCACTCTCTTTTTTTTTTTTTTTTTTTCTATTTTGTTTTCATTTCAAACATGTCTTTCTCCTTTTCTCCCACTTCATACAGGGGAGGCTCACAAGGTCTGCAGAGATGTAGCACGCTGGAAACCACTGCAGCCCTCCTGGTTACAAAACAACAATAACAATAAAAATAAAACATAGTAAAATAAACCCTGGAATGGATGTGGGTAACCAGCTGTTGAAACCTGAGGTTGAGCTTGACTGAGGCATGATAGGAGAGAGAGCCTCAGCTACTGAGCACGCTAAACAGCTCCATATCCACCCCGCCTTTCCCCAGCATCCTTGTCCCACATCCCCATTCACAAAACAGGAGCAGCAGATCATTAGCCTGAGGGCTGTTTGTTTTCACTGGGGTTTTATTTTGCTTGTAAAGCCCCAGCCCACAGCATTAAGAGGATCTCTGCAGTGCTGTGGTTACTCCCCTCGCAGCCATCTGGGGATGATGGAGCGATGCTTTTCCCAGCCTGCACGCACATGCACACACAGATCACTAGCACGCTCCCATCCTGGCTGTGGACGGTGTTCACACCCTGCCTCTTGATGATGTTCATATTCCACTGGTTTCAAGCTGAAAGAAAAGTGTTCCTTGAATGTCTGAACGATGCAGTGGATATGGGCATGTCTTCTGCACACCTCCAAAGGGCCACCCCAGTGAGTCAATACTTGGAGGGATAAATCCTCTGTAAGCAGCTATGTCCCCAGCACTTTTTCTTGTGGAGTGGAGTAACAACTCCTTGACTCCAGTTAAACTGAAAAATTAAAGAAAAATTATGTGTGGCTGAAAACACCTTTGTGCCAGGAGAGGAAAAGCCTTTGCATTTCCAGGCTAAAGTCTTGGATCAGGGAGGTGCTGAAGATCCTCACCTCCTGCAGACTCACTGCACCAGTGAACTACAAGCACACATAACAATGTCGAGGGAAAGCTAACAAATCAGATGTTTCTTTGTTGGGTATGTATGGCCAGGATCTCACAGGTATAGGATGGATTGGAACTTTATTAGAGTCACTGGCATGTGTGAGGAGAAAATCTGTCCTCAGCAGCAGCCATGCTGTCCTGGCACCACATGACTGCCCATTTCACTTGAGTTTCATGAGCTTTGGCACCATTTCCAGAGACTGTGAACATGTGCAGTTATCCTGGAGAGACTTCAGCACTCCAGACTTCCCTGGCTTTGACATTTATTACCAAGGACAGCAAAGCACTGCTCCTGACAGTCATGAGATTCATCTTGAAATTCAGTGCGATTCCTATCAGCACACAGGACCCCCTCAGCACCTTTCAGTCCTCCAGACCAATTCACCTCTACCAAGTCTGTGTTTCCACACCAGGGCTTGCTGCTCCCATGGTGACCTGTTTCAGGACCGATCTCCACTCTTGTCCATATCACTGTAAGTGGGAAAAAGGCCACAGCAACAGCCTCTCCCTCTCCACCCAAGATGGATTTCATTAAAACCCTTCTACTGGCCATGGGTCTTGTAAGTCCCTCTGAATTACAGAAAAGAGATGTTTCAGCAGACAGTAAGTGAAAGTGAACCAGATTTGGAGAGGAAAATGCATTCTTTGAGAGTTTAATAAAACACATATTGACTGGGGATTTCATTTATAAGGCGAACCATTGTGCCTTGGGTTGGAAGCCTTGTGAACGCTCACTGTGGCCTGCAGGGCATTGCTGACATGTCATAAACCTCAGCTCTCCTCAATAAACAGCACAAGCACACCTGTAGCCATGTAAATAACTGCACATGGAGCTGCACAGACTGTGGCTCACACACTCCAACATGGCCTTGGAAGCCCTGGAACAATAGGCTGAGCCAGATGGTGGAGCAGTCCCACAGGAGAACCTCATGCACTAATGCAGAACTTCTGGCAGGATCAGCACAGTTCTAAGAGAAGGATAAATTTCTTACATTTAGGCATGATGCCTAGGCATTAACTTTCCTTTCCTAAGTCAGTAGCCTAAGTTATATTTATTTTCTGAGGTAATCTTGTTTCCTCTTACAAACGTAGGACCAGGGCTGCTCTTGTCATTGCATTCTTCCTCCTGCCTTCCCCAGTGTGTTGTCCTCCTTCATTCAGAGGCCTGGACCTGGCAGTGTCCTGCTCAGCTCTGAAATCACCTGTAACATTTGCACTGCTTGACCTCACAGAGGCCCAATTGCCCCTTCCATAACATGGATTTGTCGTGCTCTTGCTAACTCCTGGTGAGAACTTGTGAGAAGAAACCCAGGTCCCTTTCCAGCCAGCTTCAGACATCTCAGAACAGTTCCTTTTGCAATCATAATTTCAGCTTGTTTATGCCTTATGATCACTTGTACGAGGGGAAAGACCTCAGTGTGCTCCAGCCACCTCAGCTGCAATAAGGATGCACAATATGTAGATGGTGTGGGTGGCTTCCACTTCATAGTCTCTGGGCTTTCAGAGGTACATGGACGTTATTAAAGCCTCTTTTACGTCACATCCTCCCCAAAACTACTCAATTAATTTTGTCATCAATTTATAGAGTTTCTAGTAAATAAGGAGAAAATTTTGTGTTCCCTTGTCTGCTGACCAGAAGTTTGAAAAACCATTAACATGGTGCATGCTGTATGGATCTACTAATATGATCTTTGTTTAACTTATTAACACCTAAAAGGTGAATAAATTTAGAATATTTGCTGAGGTGTTTCAATGGAAAAAGTAAATGATTTAAAACATTTTCAATGCAAAGGTTTCAGAATAAATCATTTTACATTTTTCTTTCTTCAAATGGCACAACTTAAGAAAATGTGGAATTTTCAAAAAAGATAATTTTGGTTAAATTCATCCACAATATAAAAAATGTCTCCTGTGGAGTTCACCCCTAAATGACTTAATTTTAAGGGCTGGTAGCAATACCACAAGAAATTACTTGCTTTAATTCCAGCTAATTCAACCCCTGGGAAGGAGCACTAAAAATATCAAATTCTAGTTCTACGTTTGGATTGATAATAACTTTCTCCAGAACTTCAGAGATCCTAAGGAAAAAAGCTATTATGCATTTTAAATACAAAGATTTCCCAAGACATAGAAATAATTGAGCATTAAATCTGCCATCAACCCTGTTTGAGCAGCTAACCAGATTCAGAGATGCTTAGAGAATCTCAGCATCTGTTTAGGAGTCATAAAGCTGAAGAAAATAAAAATATCACTTTTTTTCTTTTTTTCTTTTTTTCTTTTTTTTTTTTTTTTTTAACCTCTCAAGCATATCTGCAGCCGGGCTCTGGCCTTCAAGGCTTTTATGGCAAACACTATCCACACGGGATGCTGGTGGATCACAGACCAGCAAGAGACACAGAACAGTGAAGGTGTTGCACACATATTAAAATTGCTAAGCCTTTTCCCCAAAGCATTTCATGAAGCATATCCTATGACATAATTGCTGAGCTAATAATGAAACCTGTGGCAAGCTCTGGACAGTGTTTTAGACAATAAGATGTGTTTTCTCATGATGGCCCCACGGAGGGGAGCCCTGGGATGTGATAGCACTGCAGCCTCACCAAGCTCACTTTGTAAGGATCACAATGCTATTTTACTGGGGTTTAGTGATCCTTTGTGCAGGTCTGGGATCAAACTGAACTCCATAAACTCCCCTTCTGGGGCAGCTCAGTGCTACACCATGCTATGCTCAGGAAAATTAATGCCTTATTCCTTGATACGCGGCTACTGGGAGGTATTTCAGCACTGGTAAGGTTTGGAAACACATGTGCCCTAACAGACTCTCTGCGGTCCCGTTCAGCAGCCACAAAGCTGCTGAATTTCACATCACGTTATTTGCAAACATGGAAAAAGGGGATCCTGCCAACCTTTCCAGTGTTCCCTGTAAAACATGTCTGATTTTCACTCACGGCATCGCAGCCTGCTGACAATAATCAACACCTCTGGCACAGTGCAAGGGAGCACTTGTGGGAATGTGCATCAGGCCCCCAGGCTTTGCTAAACCAAACCAAAGGGCTGTTCTGTCCTTCCAGACATGGTATTGTCATAACTTCCCTCCCAGAAGCAAACTGTGCCTGGACTTATTCCAGCCCTGCTGAATAGCACAAGGGCCTTAGCTCATTCTTTGCTGCTTAAAACATCTAAATCCATTGCAGTTCCTTAACCAAAATTAATTGTAGCTTTCCAGTTCTTAAAACCTTGGAACCTCCAGACTGTCCCACACCTTTTCCCAGTGCTGTACTGAAGTAGGTAATAAACTAAACACATCTATGCAGAAAGAAACTGAAGGGGGAAAAATAAGCTCACAATGCAGTTGAGCTCTGGGATTTTCACTGTTCAGACTGCTTTCCCAGTATTGGGTATACAAGAAACTCCTGATGACTCCTGGAAGTGATTCCCAACATTTGAGAAGAACAAATACATGCCACCTCTCTGCACTTGCTCCTGGTACTATTTGTCTCTTTCTCCTTGAAACATCTCAGTCACTGATGGCACCTACCCTGGACCAAGTCTCCAGCCAGTGTCCTCAGGGCTAGCAGAAATAAGGCTGGGCAGTTTTGCCAACCAACAGAACATCTGACCTTCCTTTGCATTTTATTTGCATTGTATTTTGGAAGTACAAAATGATGTAAAAGAAAATCAAGGATTACAGGGTGAGCTTTGGAAGGGGCTGGTACATACATCGTGCCAAATACCACACAGTCACCTAAATGGCATCTTTTCATAGACAAATTTAACAAGCTCTCTGTCTGTCCCTGAAAGCAAGTGCAATTCATAATGCCCATGCACACTTCAGGCCTTGTTTAGGCCCTTGACATCTGCTTGCTCAAAAATAGCTTTGGCTCAGACTTACTCCACAGCAAATCTACTCACACTAGGAAAACATGTTGTTTGTTGTTATGGTGAATTACAAGTATAATTCAGAAATATTCACAGGGAAAAAAGAGAGTGATTTAGGTCTGGTTTTCTGGCATCAGTCTCTCTTTCCTCTTTCTTTTTTTTTTTTTTACCACAACATTTTTCTAAGCAGGTTTTATCTTGATGGAAAACCATATATACACATACAGAGTCTGCAAACTCCAGACATGCAAAAGTAGTTAATAACTGCAGCATCTTTTTAAGTATTTTTTTTTTCCTGTATCCCCTGCACAAAAAGCATACATCAGCAAACAAGGAAAGTTAACATCAAGGAGTAAAACAAGAAAGGCCAGACAAACTCTGCAGTAATTTTCTTTTGACATTTATGCTTTAATAGATTCCAGAACCTCATAATTTCTAGGAAGTCTGAAATGGCCATTTGACAGATTTTCACCCTGATGAAAAAATCATATACTTCAGAGTAAAAATGCAAAATAAAAACAAACAACCTTCCCCACACACAACAGAGTGTCTCTGAAGCTTGCACAATGCAGACTGAATACCCCAAATCCAATTCACCACCACTTACAGCTCTGCCCAGGCTGTTATGTGAAGAGGAGAATTTGGGAAATAGGCTGGATGTTTTGCTCTTAACCACATGAATTCTCTGACTCCCTGTGGGTCTGTAGTGCTGCCCATGCACCACACCCATATCCATACAGGTGCAAAGACATCACTCTGGACATCCATCCATTTCTGTTTCGTTGCACTGGTGACTTAAATGATTTCTTGATAAGCATAAACCTCCCTGTTTTGGCCTTCTCCCCCTCTCCCTACTCCCTGTTCCCCTCAGCAGGGTGGCTTGGCAGCGAGAGTGGCACAGAGAAATGCAAACACACCACGGAGTTCTGAGCTCTCCAGCTCTGGCCAGAATTTGTGCTCTCTGAAATCCCCTTTGATGAGGGCTGGGGCAGAGAGCCTGTCCCTGCCAAACTACTTGTAATGATTCCTTTGGATCTCAGGGAGGCATTCCGCATTAATCCTAACTGTGCCACATCTGCACACTGGATTAAGAGAGGCTTTCATTTTCCAGAGCTGTCAATCTGGTATTTTTCCGTGCTCAATAAATTCACTTTTTCTATAAACAAAAAAATAACAAAGGAAGAGGATGAACTGCAAGGCAATTTAATCCCAAAATTTCTGGCTGCTTTTCCTTTCCTAGTGAGGGATCAAGACATACTGCTACAGCTTCATTGAGAAAAGTCTTATGGAAATCTCATTTTGATACCAAAATGATGTTTCCAAATGTATGTTTCACTCATTGAAAAATCCACCCTTATTTATCTCTCCTATTGGAGAGAAAAGGAACAATAAATTATTCCAGTTCAGAAAGTAAATAGCCAGTGACCAAAAAAAAAAAAAAAAAAAAAAAAAGAGAGAGAGAGAGAAGTTTGCCAGTTGCTTTGGATGGGGGTTTACTGTGGCTGCATCTCCATGACAGTAGTAATTAGAGATGGCAGCCAGACCTGTACAGCCTCAAATCTTCCTTCTTTCCTTGTGATTTCACTGGTGTTCTTGCCACAAGGCTTGATAACAGTGGTATTAGGTAACCTGTTCTGGTTTTCAAGTGTTGGTTAAAGCTGGAGTTGCTTTTCTTTTGAAGCTGATGAAGCTGGTAACCAAGGATTCACATGAAAATCCAGAAGTACTTCAAGACTTCACTACAAGTAAAGCTGACACAAGCAAGGCAACTGGGGGCTAAAAAAGCTTTTTCAGGCTCTTGGCCAAAAAATGCTCTTGCAGAAGGTGATGCAATCACCACAAAAAGCAAACTCATGCCTTTTGTTTTGCAAATACTTCTTTACCAAGATAGTCTTCAGGTCAGTGCACCAGCTGACAAACCCTGCCAGGGGGTATGATGTGATTTGGCAGTGCAGATGAAAAAAGACACCAGCAGAAGGGAAATCAGGACAAGGGATTTGTAATGGAGACTGGCAAGTTCCAGGGACTCAATTTTTAATGACATAATTTTAAGGAAATTCCACACTGGATATCACAAGATCACAGAAATGCTGGTTGGAAGCGATCTCTGAATGTCTCCAGTCCAACCTTCCACCCATAGCAGGGCTATTGCTGACAGCATGTGGGGTCAGCCAAGGCTTTGTCTAGCCAAGCCTTGAAGGCCTCCAAGGACAGAGATACCATGACAGCTTGGGTAACCAGAAGTGCTTCCAGTGCTGCTCCACCTTCCTCGTGGAAAGTTTTTCCTCATGTCTAATTCAAACCTCCCAAGCTGCAATTTGTTATTGCTCATGGGTCACTGCTTTATTCTGTGGCTTTCCTCAGATTCATGCTGACATCTTTGTGATGAACTTCAAACAGCCTCAGGAGACTACTCCTATACCCCTGCACCTCCCCCTCCCAGTCTGGGACAGCCTGCATCCCTTATCCCTCTCCAAAAATTGTGCTCAATGCTCTTGAGTGCCCTGGCTGCAAATGCAGAGGGCTCTGAGCAGCACTGCAGTGTGACAGCCCTTGGGTACAGCCCTGGTGTAGCCACACTGATCTCTGCAATCCCCTGCCCACCCAGCTCATGTCATGTCCCAGGTGCTCTCCTACAGGAATGGGCTCTGCTGCTTAACAATGACATTTTACATGCAAAGACAACTCTCCATTATTTTTCATTCCAGTCTTGCTCTTCCTGAATATTCCTAGGGCTTAAAGCAGAGAGACTGAGCAGACCTTCACCAGCCCTCACCCCAGCATACATATTTCACTGTATTTCATCATGGCTTCTCTTGCTCATCTAAGATACCTATCAGTAAACCAAACATTTATTTAAGGCTGAGGTCTGCTTTTTGGTTTTGTTTTTTGTTTTGGTTTTAATTCACCGCATCCTTTTGATATTGAGCAGAAACAGTGGATTACTCACGGCTGCAGAGGGAATGTGCCACCCCCAAAACCAGGGCTGACTTAGTAGCTCTGCACCGACTTAGAGGGAGAAAACCCTCCTGGGGAACTTCACCATTCCAACCTCTAGCACCCTGTGTTCTCCCTGGCAATTCCCAGGGCAAGGACTGATCCTGCCTGAGCCTGATCAGCCGGTGAGATAAGGTGAGCACACACCCAAGCAGCGATGGCTCTAGGCCAGGGAGAAGTCACACAAGCTGGCAAAACCAACTCAAGGGATTTCAGGAGAAAACTAAGAGTGACAAAAAGTGTTACTCCTTACCAAAACCACAAATAATGTCTACTGCAAAAACAAGCCTAAGTTGCTCCTCAAAGTTGTGTAACTATTTCAGGTAATTGTTTTAGTTTGGGTTGAAATCTGTATTCTTGACTTGTCCTGTATGTAGGAGGAGAGAGCAGCAAAAAGGAGAACGGAGTTCAGGGTCCTGGTCTGGGCTCTCTCACTCACTAACACAGCAAACTTCTGCAAGTCCCTAACTTTGGTTTCTCCTAATACTAGCTCTGTATTTATCAGTGTTCAAATCCCTCAGAGGACATTGCTCACTGTGTCCTCTGCAGTGAGTCCTGATCTCATTTCGAACTTGATACTGCTGCTAATCATAGTAATTCTTAGGACAGCAGTACTTCCAGAATAATTGTAAATGCTGAAGATTTGTCTGTGTCCTGTCCTTCTCCTTATGTGTGTGGGGCTAGCTGCTTTTCGGATGAATAGAAAAGTACTGCATTAATAATTTTTTTTCTATTGTACTTGAATTTATTTAAACTAAAGTTCTGGTCTTGATTCCCTATTATACTCTCAATGCCTGCCAAGTGCCAAGCAGTTAATCTGAGTCTTTCATGCACTGAAAATACCGTAAATTAGCAGCACAGGGATCAAGAGAGGTAGGACTGATTTGATCTGAATTTAGCTGACAGTTGGCTGTCTCATCTCTCCGGTTCAGCACCTTCCATCCTACTGAGCCAAGGAGATGGGAGCTGCTCTCCAAAGGTGTCCCTGCTAGCCTCTGATAAAACAGTGATCCCAGATGATGAGATACCAACCCTGAGATTATTAACATAGGATGAGTATCACCACATCGGTCTGATTCAAAGCCTAGAGAAATAAATTAGGAAATTCCTGCAGAATGCCAGGAATCGGGCTCCACCCTGTAGTAGGATTATTAACTAGTACATGAAACTGTCTCTGAGTCTGCTCCAAAGCCCACTGGAGTCAACAGTGTCTCACTAACCCATGTTAACAGGCACAGGAGTAGGGCTTTTCTGGCAGATCAACAGCATATTAGTGCGGTGTCTTTTACATTAGACATGTCTGGGTTTGTTTGTTCCAAACTCAAGATACAGTGAAAAAAATAACTTTACCCTTTACAAAATGAACTCAAAAGCCCTGAGCCTGAGCAGGGTTTAGCTCTTTTTATTTTGTTTTGTTTTGTTTTTTTTGTTCTCTTTTACCAAATAGTCACTACCAGCACTGTGGAACAGAATTTATTTGGAGGACAACAGCTCAAAATCAAATTTATTATTCCTTCTCTCTTTACTTACGAATGCAAAAGCTTAAATGTAACTCCAAGCAGTTTGGATTTCAGTAGTGATGGAGAGCCACTGGAAAGTGAGGACTCTTTTCTGGTATATTGTTACATATGAAATAAGATTGATTCCTTTGCCGTCATATTTTAATATAATAGCGTTTTTCTTGGGGAGGCATTCTTTCATTAACAGGTAATAAGGCGTAAACCTCTGTCTTTAATGTGGTGTAGAGTTGTTTGACTTAAACAACAGACTATTTTCCTGGTTCTACATTCAGGAAATATTTGTTGGGAAAGTGACACTAAGTTCCAGAGGCCATAGCTGAACTGAACATGAGCTGATAGCTTTTCTTACTGGCTAAAACCAAGCAGATAATGTCACTTTTGTCATCCTGCTTTCCCAGTCCCCATGTTTATCTTACACACGATCCCACATTCAGAAGCAAATGGGCTTTCACCACTAAAGAAACTGTGGGCTGTCAGCTGAGCTGCTCTAGCATGCTCTCAGCACACTGGGAAGTGGCCTGTGTTGGTTCAAAACAATTTCTGGTGCTCAGACCTCTCTGGTGGTAACAAGGGTACCACAGTTCAGAGCATTGGAGGCTCATGCATCCTCTCCAGCTGCATCCAGTGGTCTGCTGGGCTTCTCCAGCAGAGCTCCGTAAACCTGGAGGACAAGTCGTAGGAGAAGGAGTTGAAGAAATTATTTATCCTGGAGAAAAGGAGGCTTGGGAGACATTATAGTTTTCTACAATTACCTGAATGGAGGTTGTAATGAGCTGTGGGTTGGTCTCTTCACCCTGGTAACAAGCTATAGACAAGAGGAAGTGGCCTCAAGGTGCACCAGGGAGGTTTAGATAAGATATTAGGAAAAATTTATTCACTGAAAGAGTGGAACAGGCTGTCCAGGGAAGTGGCAGAATCACTGTCCCTGGAAGTGTTCAAAAAACTTATAGATGGGATATTTAGAGACATTGTTAAGTGGTGGGCCTGGCAGTATTAGGTTAACTGGTGGATTCAATGATCTTGGGGGTCTTCAGACCTTAATAATTCTCTAATTCTATAATCTGGTTTAGTAGATATTCCAGCGACTCCAAATCCTTTGTGTAACATGCCTACTTACATTCCAAGCCTCTCAACTTCCCAGCAGTCAAAAGAACCTGTTAGACCCAGCAACAGAAACCTGCCCTGATCCTCCCAGACCGCAGGAACCAGGACACTCTGCAGTGGAGTAGAGAAGACCAACAAGTTCCAGTTCCTGCAGTGCTAGCCAGCCACCCACACCCTTCCAAATGCTCAACGAAAACTGTCACCTCTCCCACACAGAGGGACGTGGGGGGAATTTAGTGGCTGTTACTGGCTGATCAAAGGCCCTCAGTGAGACTGACTCAGTGCCCAGTGAAGCCAATGGAAAGCCCTCCCATAGACTTCAGTGGGCTGTGGATGAGACACTGTGTTCATAGACTATTATGGCTGTAATTGATTTATATGAATGCCATGTGTGCTGAAACAATACAAAAGAGCAGAGCATTCAGAAAATAAATAAATCTTAATTACGTCTCTTCTAAGTAACATGTCACAAATTTCTGTTAATCTGAAAAAATGATAGTCCAGATGTCTGTCCTCTCCCTCTCCCTTGTGTCAGTCTCATTCCATACAATATCTGGGGTGCAACTAGAGGGAAATTACTCCATTATTCACCGTCCCTCTCCACAAATGTATCTTTCTCCCTTTACTTCCCTTTTCTCTCAGTGCTGGTTTTTTGATTTTTTGGTTTTTGGGTTGTTTTTTTTTTTTTTTTTCTTTTCCTGAATTGCTGGAATAATTTAAGCAAAGGAGCCAGATGTTTCTGTTGTAAAGAGAAGCTCGGTACCTGTAAGTCATGGAGGGGGCTTAATAAACATGAAGTGCCTATTCTTTAAAACGTTCCAGAGTTTTGCATTCAATTTTCGTTTCAAAATCCACCAGAGCTCTTCAAAGCTTTTGCTACTTTTCAACATCATGATGTTCCTATCAAAGAAGGAACTCATCAAATATATTCAGTAACAAAGCTACTAATCCCAGTTTTTTCTTCCAAGACTTTTTTTTTCCATGTAATTTCATAGCATCAGGATGTCCTGCCACAGTTAAGAAAGCAAGCCAAAAATTCCATGTGATATAGCTTTTTCTAAGTACGCTTTACTCCAGCTTGCCAGTTACAGAAAGATCAATTGATTTCTAGCCATTGAAAAATAGGATAAAATTATTTTTTTTAAAAAAGAGAAGGACCAGAAACAACACATAATTCTAAAAACAGTCACCTTTTGAGGGATCTGCAAGAACTTTGCCAGACCAGCATAATCACCCAATAGCAAAAACACATGGAACTTTATATAATAAAGATGAATAAATAGTAGTTTCATGACAGATACTGTTGAATGGCTCAAACCTTCTCCTGCATTACTGGCCAACCAGCAGATACTGAGAATATTTTGCTATCTGTGCTGCTTTTGATGTGCATTGCCCAACTAAAGAACTCAACTGTTGCTTCTTAATCAAGTTGAATTTCTTAGGATAAATATCTATATTTTCATTACAGTCACCCAAAGGTCTATATCCACCCTGCTTCCACATCCTTACATGCACGATGAAAGAAAGGTGCAAAGTCAGAAAACCTTCACATTTACCTTCACATCTGCACATTATGCACGACAAGTCAGCCTCAAGCTGGGCAGTGCCCGCGAGGACATCACCAGGTTTAGTTTTCTGGAATTTGTAATAAACTTGACCCTGTACCACCACCCTCTCCAAATTCTCAGACAACAGCCTGAACTCTCCCTTAATCATTGAGATACCTCTAAGTGATGTTATTCAACACTATTTTTCTCTCCCTCCCTGCCTCACCTCCTACTTCCTTCCACCTCTCTATCTCATATTTACTGTTCAATAAAATCCGTACTGTTGGCTTCAGCACATGGTCTTGTTTGCACCTTAGTTCAGGCAGAGTCATCTCCAACAATGGGATCATCACAGGTATCAAAGGGTTAATTTACATTTCCAGCTGTCCCACCGTGCATTCCACACCCCTGGCTACATTTTCAAAGGAAGTCACTCTCTCAGTCTCTCCTGTCCCCTCCTTCACCTCATTGCTTTTGGTGACTCTGCCTTAAACTCCCCTTCACCTAAAATAAAACTGACAGAACACCAAGGGCACTACAGTGGTGGCAAAGTCCATTTTCCTTATCCTTTTCTGCACGGACTCATCATCTCAGCAGATGATCTGTTGGAAGGCCTTTGGGGCAAGGACTGCCCTTCTCATTTACAAACACTTCTGTGCACTTGTGATGGATGCTGCTGCACTACAAATCTGAATTTACAACTCATTATTCTTCTATTCATCATACTTCTCTTGTCCAGTCAAAAAACCCCAGAGTCAACATTAGATGATTCAAGCAATGCATTGCAAATTAATCAATAATGAAAAGCATTTCCTAGCAGTTTATAAATTAACCTGTGGCATGGCCTACAGTGCCATAAATTGTTCACTGAAACAGGTATGAGGAGAATTAATGTTGTTACAAAACAGCATTATTTGCAACAAATAATTTCACCACCTTAAGTCAACAGTTACATCTGGGCATTTATTACATCAAATACACTCATTTAGAAAGCAGACATCCAAAATCACTTCATAATTTGCAATATGACAGAGAGGAGCTGGTGGTTATCTATCCAAACAAATCATTTTCTTTAACAAAGGAGGGAATTTCTTAGAAAGGAGAACTTGGAGACCTCTTATGGATTGATAACGTATATTGGCTTCATATGTCCTAAATACATAAAGTGAAAAAATACAACCATATACCAAAAAAAAACCAGCCATCAGTCCTATGCAATGTATTTCAGAAAATGAGGTATCTGGTTTTTAAAGACACATTCCGGATATTTGAGGATTTTGTTAACTTAAACTGTCAACTCCAATACTTGATTATGGACAAGACAAGTTTTGCATGACCGCTGCCTATCTGTAGATTTCAATATATACCTTAAATAATTTTTTGATGTTCATCAAAAAAAAATCTTCAAGCATATTACAATGATTTTAAGTTGATTTGAACAATAAAAAAAGAATGTTTACTGCCTGTCTGCCAACCCCACCATTGTGTCTTCAAAAGAAAAGACTCAAAAAAGCAAAAAGCAGTAAGAAAATACTACCAGAGAGTGATAAATGCCTGGTATTTTAACTTGGTTGTCTGTGAAGGGATGACTGAACACAGCATGATAAAAGCAAGAGGGTACCAGCTGGAAGGAAGTACCGAAGTGGCAGCAGAATGAAACTGAATGAGTTAGAATAGAAACAGCTTTTCTGGACTTGGTTTGAGAAACACCACATGGGCGATAACATAAATATGCAAAAAGGCTGCCAATTTTCTAAGATGCAGAACTAGCAAAAATGTTTAAAATATTAACATCCTGCATGTTGCTGCATTTTTTAAAAACAGGTGTTATCAGTTCTAAGAAACCAGGGTAAATATTTCTGCCGCAAAAAATGTTTGTTTAATCACTTCTAGGAATTTTTAAAAAACAAAATCTTGAAGAAATCTGCTAGGGAGGAAGGAAAGAGGCCATTCAACAACTGTTCTCTCAGCTTTTCAGGAACCCATCCTTCTGTATTCCCAGATTGCTATAAAATGCTATGAGAAATGTGTCCTAAATTTTTGGGTGGATCTAGATAGCAACATGAAGCTCCATCAGTGGAAATACCTACTTGGATCCCAAGGATCCCAACAATGTTCATATTTTAATTACTAACCCAAATTTTCCCTGCAACCATGAGATGCTCCCAACTTCACAGCAACTTCCGTGAAACACCACAAATGGTAAGAGAGCACTCATGGGTGACAAGGTTGGACTATGCACTCCCCAGGCAGGGCTCACTTTTGGGGTTTTAGCTTGGATGGCATCTAAGCCATTTGGATCCTGGCCCATGATTGCCTCAGGAATTTGTTAACACAAATAAATGCCAGTAGTCAGGTAACACAGCCATGACTTCAGCCAGAACCATGTGAGCTTGGTAGCTGAAACCTGGTTACCACCCCAGATTTTAGAAACAGTCATGCTACTTCCTACACGATGTAGCTTCCACAAGCACAGTAACCTGCCCTTCCATTCTTTCAAACGCTCACCATCCTTTAGCCCCTTCATCCTTGTGCAGGTCTAGGGGAGTGTTTTCCCTTTACCTTGCTTTGCCTGCATCAGGCCTCAACTTGGCAAGGGAAACACTCTGAGCACACACAAAAAACGTACATTTAGGAAGAATCTTGAGTTGTTTTCTTAAAGAAGAAAATTCTGCAGAGCACAGAACAGGAAATAATGTGCTCATGGGTGGTTTCCTCCTCCAGAGCAGCTCATACGCTGCAGCTGAGACAACACACGTGGTGGCACTGGAGTGGAGTTTGCCCAGATCCCTCTAATGGGGTTTCACTGCACTGTAAGAGAGCTACAGATGGAGGTAAAGATGGTTTTTCAGCATGTGTCTACAGAAGGTGGAAGAATTCAGTCATCTTCTTCATAAGCCAGAGCTGTTTTTCTCAATGGGATGTGCTAGTGCTTGCTGTCTCTTTGAGCAGTGATAAGTCTGCCTTTCAGTAAACTCTTTGACACATTCCCATTCTCTGTGGTTTCCTCACAGAAACCATGATGGATAACCCACGCCAGAAGGACTTTCAGCAGTGATGCCATACGAGAGGAGGATGCCCGACCCATGAAGTCAAACACAGCGCTGAAGATTGATCTCTTCTGGAATTCCTGTCTGATGCACTGACCATTAAGTTATGCAAACATGCTAATTCGCAACCCAGAATAAAGCAACTGCCTCCTGCCTTCCCAGGAATGTTTCATTTGGGGCCCAGCAGGGAGAAGACATTCTGTTAAAATGAACATTTTGTTAGTTTTAGCAACAGGGAATGTAAACTACAATGGAGAAGTAATGAATGAGTATTGAGAAAGAAGCTCAAGGTTAAAATTTGTGTCCTCCAATAAATTAAAATGTGTCTGAGGGGTTAGAAATGCATACACAGAGGCTTTTAGAATTATTTTGTTCTTTTGAAAAACTAAGAAATGTGGTAAGAGTGTTATTTGTGGACCACTGTACGCTAAGCCAAATCTCTGAAGTAAGCAGGAGCTCTTCCTGTACAGAAATTTGGCACCAAAGTATCTTTTAAGATCAGAGCCTCAGCTCACAACTTGCTGAGGCATTGTACCTATTGGCAGGTACTCTACAAACTCATATAGAAAACAATGCCTGCTCAGAAGACTTCATCATTTAAATAGAGAGTGGATGAAAGGAAGGATTAGCACTTCTTTGGGGCTGCACTCAGACCACTGAAGGTGGGCCAAGATGACGCAGGGATTTCCAGAGGTCATATGGAGAGTCTGTGGCAGACCTTGGAAAAACTCCTAGATGTTTAATTACCATTTTCCTTGCACTTGTTCCTTTCCCTGACTCAGTCTGTAGTGCTCTGTCCATTTGTAAAGGTCTTGTTCCTAAAATTATTTGCCATATTGTATGACCACAGCTCTTATCCTGGAACCTAATCTGAGCTCCAAGAGAAACAGGCAGAGGGAACACAGAAAGAGAAGGGATGCTGGTGTCCACATAGCACAGCTACAGGGCATCCATCATGCCTTCAGGTTTCAGTGAGAACAACTCATTCCCCAGCCCCTGTGCTCCTCAAATCTACTCTGCCATGAATTCTCCAGCCACACGATGATTTGCCAGCATGTCTCCAGTGCCCCTCAAATCCTTCCATTTTACACAAGCAAACTGCAGCCTAGAGCTCATCCTTCACAATCCCTGGATTAGCACCCCACCTTTTTCTCCATCTGCAGACGCCGAATGCTGATCCATGCCTGAGAAGATGGACTCATTCCTGTTCTTTACCCCTCTGTGCCTGCACCAGCAGCATGATGCCAACACAGCCCATGGCACTCTGCTTACACAACACAGCTAACTGAGAGGGGTTTTCCCATCTTCCCTCTTCCAAAAGTGTCAAGTGCTTTCTGCCAGATTAAAGGAGAGGCAAATTAGTCAATCACACCCGTACTGCAGCAGTGGCACATCAGCTTCCCAGAACAGCCGTGTGCACGCTGCCAGCAAAGCGCAGGTGTAACCTACTCCTCCAAGCACAGCTATCCATCATCCCTGGCATAAAACATCAAGATTCAGCAAAGAGGCTCCTCTAGGCCAGCCCTGGAGTCTCCAAGCAGAAAAACTGCAGCAGAGGTGACACCCCAAGACCACATTTGTTGGCTCAGTCCTGTCTCGGACCTGGAGCACAGGGTGGAGCACACAGCAGGTACCCAGCAAAGTTTGGATACCTTGTGCAGCAGAAACATGGATAGAAAGCACGACAGCCCTGCAGTGAGATGTTATAATGAAATACCTTGGCATCCCTGCCCCTTTCCCATCATATCTGGACTTCTGCCTTCACTGGGAGTGCTGGGAGCCCTCTGGGGCAGGTGCTCTGGAAAGTGGTGCAGCTGGTTAGTCCCAGCACTGCTGCTGCTGCCCAAGCCCCATGACCACATAATCAGCCAGGGCACGAATTCTATATGCCTGTGTACATCTCTCCAGCCAAAAATATCTTCCTCCCTCTCCTCTTGTCTCCCTCTAAAGCTTCACAGGCTTGTTAATTTGGTTTTGGTTAAACTTTATAAATAATTTTGTTATTTCTCTAGCATGTGTGTGAAATAAGGTGATGTGAGGAGCAGGAAATTCTTTTGGTTTACATCTTCGGTGTTCAGCTGGATGTGCAAAGTGTGTGAGAAGGAATTTAATCATGGTGGTTTTGAGGTTTTGAGACTATGGGGAACAGAGTAAACTGCTTCCTGACCCTGATTTACATTAAGAGTTGAATCTAATGGAACAAGTATCTCTGTAATGATGAACCCCCTCTGAAGCTACACCAACAACCAGTTTGGCATCATCTCCTCTCCTTTCCCCAACTGCTTTTACAGCAAGGAATCAGTAACAAAACAGACATCTTTTTTTAATAAACAGCCCTTGTTACTACACGATAACCAGCCCCAGGATGTTAGCAAAACAGACAACACGTCTTGCTAGCAGCAGGCACACCAGCTCAGGCCCTGTGCTCTAGCACTACCAAACTCCCTTCTTTGGAGGTAGCAAAGAGCACGAAACCACTCCTGACCAGCCCGTGTCCCCAGCTCACACTGGCAAGCCTAAAAATAAACAAGTTGCAGCCTGAGGAGTAATTACATCTCATTGGCACCCAGCACTGTTCTCACAGGGAGGGGAGGCAGCAAGCCAAGGCGAAGGGATCAGCTAGCAGTCCATCTTCCCACAGTTCCCCAGCGCAGAGATGGAAGCAGCAGTGAGGAGGGGAATCCATGTTCTGCCAATGTCAAGCACAAATTGTTATCTGTCTGGTTGTTCAGGATGAGATTAAACAACTCTTTGTCATCTTCGAGATGGAAGAGATTGCTGAGGCCAAATGAGCCCCTGAAATTGCACTCTGGTGCTTTCAACACGTATGCAAGAAAAATAAATCCCCCATGGCCCCTGGCTTCCTTACTAGCAGTTCAGGACACTGCTCCTGCATGGATGCTCAGGTGGTGGAGATCGTGCCTCAAGAGCACAGCAGAATAAAAAAATGTGATGTCTCCTACAAACAGGCCTCTGCTGAATGACACCAATTGCTGTTGGCCAAGAGTTACTGCGAGTGGAAAGCTCAACTGAAGTTTCATTCAGGCTTAGTGACTTATGTTCATTTTCCAGCACATTGTTTTGGCTGGTAAATCACAGCTTCGTGCACCATTAGCATGTCATGATTGGAATATTTAATCAAAGGTCAGCTTTTTGTATCAATTACCTTTGAGAAACCAGATTTGCTCGCTGGAACAGTTTTGAACCATTACGCACGCTTATCAGCAAAAATCTTTGCTTTATGTCAAATGTTGCAATATTTAAAGCCCTTGCAGGCAAGCAAGGATTGGGAAAAAATGAGTGGCTTACTTAGCTTGACAAATGCAAATGGCTTTGTGATGTTATTTGAAAGAACTGCTGGAAAAGAAAAATCAGAAGGAGACCAAACAATTCTGCATTTATAATCAATTATTATAAACACTCCTTTGTTTTGGGTTTGGATCTCTAAGCAAAATGAGGACCCTCTTGTTCTGGATGATGTAAGACGTTGTTTGGAAGACAGAGCATCATTGTTTTTGCTGTTTGTTTTTCTTTCTCAGAGGATGCCTCTCTGAGAGCAGCCTCCTCTCCACCCAAGAGTCACCCCTGAAGTCCACACAATGCTGCCCTTGATGCAAGTAAGAGCTCCCTAGGGAAGATGTTTTGGTGCCAGATGAGAAATCCAGTCCTTGCCTGAGTGATCAGGCTGGTTCATCAGCACGGTCCATCAGCAGGGACCCTAAACTCAGCCCTGCCTGAGAGTGGTAGAGGACAGAGAGCATCTTTTCATGCCCTTGTTACCTCACCATGGAGCTGCCATGAAACAGCTGGAGAGAAGATTTTCTGCACTTCAACATACGTCCCTTGTCTATCCATATACACTTGAAAAAAGGGAGATGAAAACCTCACTTGTTTCTGCGGAAAAATGTTGGGAAATGGTTTGTCCATGAAACTATAGAGTTATCAAATGCTAAAGATTAAAAGCGCCTCCTGCAGAAGGGTGAATCAAAGGTATGCAAAACTGAATACAAATCTGAGCCTAAACAGGGTTTCACAACTCCCTTCTAAGAACAATTTGTGCTCCTGGATGGGAATGAAGTCTTGTGTTTCCAGAGCAGTGGGTGCTTTTGTTTGCTTCTTGAAATGCTTGGTTAAACAGCAGTGCAGAGCTGTAAAAATAGGTTTATTTTTATGTGCTTTATGGGTCTGATTGTTAACAGAAAAGGCCCGAGGGCTGTGTGAGTCTGTACTTGTGCCCTTCTGCACCAGACTTTTATGTGTGTGATCTCCCACACTGTGTAAGTGGTGTCTGTGGCCACATGAACCACTTGTTCTGCCCCAAACAAGCTTCTGTTCAGGCACAGTGACAGCAGCCACAGTGTTGGTGGGGTGGCCACCAGCTCCCACATGCTAGTGGATCTCCACCTCCCAAATCCTAGGAACTAGGGATTAGGATCATGGGGGAGGTTGTACATGTGTGGGATATACAAGTACAACTAGAACAACACTGCACAAAGAAGGAGTGTCCATCTTTCTACCTGTCACTCTCCTTCTAAGTTATATTTTCCTTGATCTTGTCTTCTCCCAATTGCTGAGCAGGCCCTTCCCTTCAATTTTTCCATAGTTTCCAACCTATGCTGAGAAGTCCAGATGTGAACACCCAAATTTTTGGGGTTTCCAAATCCATGTGCGGATCCAATCTGGATCCAATTAAGTCAGATCTTCTGCTGTGAGTCAGAACAAGAACGACAGTACTCAGCCTTCTGATGACAGCAGTGCTGTTAATCTGGCCCTGGACCTGATTTCTCTGCTTCAGTCCACTCTGCTTATAAACATTTGCCTTCCAAAGCAGATGCAAAAAGATTTCTTCCCAAATGAAGAAAAGGAGGTGAAGCCCACTCGAAACAGCGGAAATTGCCAGATCATAAACCTTCAGCCAACAGCTGCATGTTGCAAATGTACCACTAAAGGGCCTTTGTCACCAGTGGGTCTGTAGGTCTCCAGAGTGCCACACATGGCTCCAGAGACACCAAGGGAATAGCCAAAAACCAGCATCCATCTCATGCTTTCTTAATCCTTTACATCAGCCAAACTGTGCTCAGAACAGTAAACAGATTTGTTTGAAATGAATGGTGCTTGGCACACAGAGAGAAATAAAAATATAATTAATTTCATTTTTTCCATGGTGACTGTTCTCCAGCTCACCCAAGCTGCATTTTCCAGAAAGCTCAATACTTTCTACCATAGCTGTTCTTGTTGGACTAGAAAATGGCAATGCCTTTCTTTTTTTATTCAAAGAAAAAGGAATGCAATTAGTTTGCGAAAGCCTTCCAGTTCCAAAAGGGCAGGCATGCCCATATGCTTTCCAGACTGTGGTGCAGTTTTCTCATACTTTCCTTGGAAAATGCTTTCCCCTTGACAAAATCTTCTGGTTTTGCATCCTTACAACAAGGTTTGACGAGAAGTCACCTACAGACCAGAGACCTCTGTGACAGTGACCTGACCTGTGCTCCATACTCAAAAGAGCCATGGAAATACACAATCCTACACATGTCCTACATCTCCGGGGTTTCTGATCACAGATCTAGGAGTCGCTCTGCAAATTGTCCTCCCTGTCCTCTTGATGGGCCAACCATAACCTTTGCCTATCTAATCAGTTTGTCCTTTCTTTCAATTTCCCTATCAAGGACACCGCAGGCAGAAGCTTAGGCAGAAAGCCAGTGGCGACACAGCCTCACGTGTGAGATAGTCAATGACAGGTAACATGAGGGTCACATTTTACTGAGTCTGGCAATCTCTCTCTTTATTTGCTTTGACAGCAGTTTTATTGAGAAGGTTCCTCAGGGCCAAGGCAAGGATTTTCTTCACAGTCAGAGATAGGGGAGCTCGTTCTTCAGGATCACCAGCAAATCAGACAGTTTAAATCTGTGTGACTCACAGCAGGTGTCAAAAGAGCCCTACAAGTTTTGTGTTCCCCTTTGATCTTGTGCAGGGTGGTCAAGTCTCTCCCTCCGACTCATCAAAAATTTTGTCCTGAACCAGAGTAGTTTTTCCTAGAGCTTTATCAAAACCAAGATATTTCTCCCAAAGGCTTCTCTGTCAAAGAATGAGCAATTTCCAGAAACGTCAATGAAAATATTTCTCAGTGAGCCCCCTCCCATCCCTCATGTTGAGTGCATTTCACTCCCATATTCCTATGAGAGAAGCAAAGAGATTTGTGTCTCATTTTGTGAGATGACTGGAGAGTTCAGGCGGATTGCTCTGTGACCCACTTGGTGGCAATGGCCAAGAACTTGTGTCCTCACCTCACGTGACTCACTCTGAGTCCTTAAGTGTACTTGTTCCCTAGGGAATTTTAGCCTGAAATATCTAACCACAGACCTGGAAATGATTTCAAATATATATACTATAACGACTGTTGTTAATCACGCCCACTCTCTACCAGCAAGGCCTGTAAAATAGGAAGAGTGAGGAGGTCTTCCTGCTCCCCATACCCTGGGCAGCAGATGCATTTCCTGTGTTCCAGAGCTATACATTTCACTGGGAAGGGATGCTCTCTAGTGGTTAGATTATGAGGCGGGAAAATTAGATTCTAAAAGTTTCACTTCCTGTCTCTCCCGTCGATATCCTGGGTATGATGAGGCAATTCATCCCATCCCACTGTGCCCTGGTGTGTCCCTTCGTGCCTGTGGGTGACAACAATCCCTCTGCTATGTGGGAAGGCTTAAATGACACATCCAAAAGTTTGGAGGGGAGGTTTTAGTGTAGAGACAAGCACTGTGGCCAAGTTGCATTAGGTTGGAGTGAAGATAGGAAAAAGTGAAAAGTGGTACAAAGAAAGGCAGAAGGGTCTGAAGTGCCCCTGTCAGATCTTCCCCTCCTTTTTATTTTAAGTCACAGAAACTGCTCTTTAACTTGACTGCTGCTTATCTTTACCTAAGGCATCATAGAATTTTATATAATTAAAATTTCCTTGACAATTGCCAAGGATTTACAAAGTGAAATGTTTCAATTTTTCTTACATTATGTCTTGGCATCAAAGAATCTGCACTCATTTCCTAAGTATGGGATAAAGACGATTTCTAGTGGGAGACAAATGAATCAAGACCTTGACACCCCCATTTTTTTCTTTCTCTCTCCTTTTCTTTTCCTTTCCTTTTTTTTTTTTTTTCTTTAAATACATCTGGTTATTATTGAACAGAGGCTTTCATGTTTTAATGATAAATTGTCTTCTCCCGCTGTAACAATGTCCCCAGACGGCTTGTCTTGGCTGAAATGTCTTCTAAGAGCATCTGCTTTTGATCTATAGGGGTTTTAAATCTTTGGATCTAATCTCTAGCCTGGCTGACTTGAAAGCTGATTTCCACAAAAGCAGAGTGTGAAACTTGTAGAAACCCTTTAGTGGAATCATTTGAAATTGTTTAAAAGATTGTATTGACAATACTCAGTATGTCCTCATGACTTTTTTTCTTCATATTTACATATATACACATGGATATAAAAATACAAGAAAGAGACATAAGAAAGGAATTTCTTTTAACAAATACTCCAGTGGTATTTCCATGTAATCTGCATGTGTTGTGGCTTAATACTCTAATAAAGAAGGACTGGAAGCTTTCCAGAGCACAATATTTATGCCATGTATATCAATTAAGATAATTGCCAATTATAATGATATGTCAATTAAAGTCAAGTGACTTTTAAAAGAGTTATGCCTGCTATTAATTTAGTTCTACATACACACTGTAAGTGTATTTATGAGGGTTGATCTTAAAATTTCTCAATGCTGTTCCCATCCAGCACATCCAGCACATAATCCCTGTCTTCATTTTGCTCTTTCAGGTCCACTTCAGGCTGCAGGATAAAAACAGAAAAGACAAAACCCAGCAGAGAGCTGTCTCCCTTGGTGGCACGGTGTTGGCACACTGTCTGCTGTCATTTGAAGCATGCCAAGTCGATTTTGATTTCACCCCAACACAAATGAAAATAGGAGCTGGCTTGTGAACTCATGGGATTTCTGTGGCTAAGGAGAAACCACCGTGGTCAAACTAAAGAGAGCCTTGTGATGCTGCAATATACACATGGACATATACACACTGGTGTGTGTTTGTGTGATAAATACCCTCTCAGAGTTAATTGTGTTTGTGTGATAAATACCATCTCGGACTTCATTTGTCTATCAAATCCGACACAGAACATTGTAACACATTAACAACAGTGACAGACAGACCCTAAAGGACTAAGAGTTTAGGTTTTGCTGTGATTAAACTGAATTTAGAACAAATTCAGGAGAGTTTGGAGCACAAAAGCTCTTCTGCATGAATTTTCTGGTTAGGGTATAATGGAAGCCAGACCCCAACCTCCCTGGTTGGAGGTTTGCAAAACCAAATCATAACAACTGATGAGGTTTTGCTAAACCAAAGCACCCACTGTTTTCTCATCACAAAGATGAGATAAAAGAGGAATCTTTTTTCAACCATTTACTCCTTGCACCTTAGCAGCAGTGCTGAAATATAACCTATCAGATAATTTGCCATTATCTTCCACTATCTCCAAAGCAATAATTTTGCTAGTCAGCTTTTAAAACCTCAGAATGCAGCCTCTCCCAGGCCATCCATAGATTTTCCCCAAAGTTCATGGCTGAAGATTAATTTTCGAGGCTCCACCAAAACTTTAAACTATTTCTGTGGCTGACTGGGCCAGAGACACGACGGAAACAACCATTTCATAACCTTTCAGCACTGCTGCTTCTATCCAAACCCAAACTCAAAGCTGGGATGGGATGTGAGAAGCAATCAAAAACAACACTGGAAAAGCACGAATCCATCCTAGTAGTAAGGCTCAACTTGGCTTTGGTTTTGATCCCAGGCATGAGGAAATATTCAGGGAAAGTGGAGTTATTTCCTTAGATTCATTTGCCCATTTCTCATTAGCAAAGCATTTTGATACTCTGCAAGAAAGAAAATAGAGTGAATTATTCCTAGTTTGTTATAAAACTGGACTGATAGAATAAATATCTGGGCAAGAAGCCTCAAACTGAGCCAAGAGGCCCATTCACCCCCAGAAATGAGCACTGTGCAGCACAGAATTCTTCTCTTTCTTGCAAGATGATCAGCGAGCGATAAGATTCTCCCTGGATTTGAGTGTTAACTGAAGCATCTTGCCTTCAGTGAGTGTTTTATGGGGAACTTAGTACGCTGAGCCATTATCTACAAGTTCCTCTGTTGTCACAATTGTTGTTGCTTTGACTTCAAAAAATGTACAAGCTAACTGGGGAGCCAGGAGTTTGGTCCAAGCTCCCCTCCCCAGGCACACTTTCTATCAGTTTTGCTACAGCTACTGAAGGGTTTGGTTTGTGGGGTGATAAACGAACCAGTATGAAGAAACCCCCAGCTGCCAACCAGAAATGATGACACAGCCCAGTGTTCCTAGGCTGGTTTCTGGCAGAGGCATTAGGAACTGTTACTTGCAGTTGCTTTGCTCCAGCCAACCCTTTCCAAAGGGGAAATTCAACTGCACGTGGTCCTAAACATCCTCTATTTGAGCCACTGAGCTGTCAGTTTAATTGCCCTGCTGTGGGTGCCGCTATTTTATCTGAGTGCAAATCTCCCTGTCACTCAGGGTATCATGTAAAGTATTTTTGATGAGGCATGCAGAGTGTCTGCTCTTAAATGCTACAGCAGGGAAGAGGCCCAAGTGTCTCAGATTACCCCAGGGACAGACAGCTCACACAGAGATAAAGAAGGAGACAGGATGCAAAGGGGCTCCCTTGGATGCAGGGACAGCAGAGGATGAGACACTTGGTGATTCCCCATTGCAAGGAAATGCCTGGAAAGTCTGTCCATGGGGACAGGGAAGAGCCCAGTGCTTTCCTGACACTGTCAGGTGAGTCTAGGACCCTCTTCCACCCTAAGGACAGGTCAGCCAGGGTGGGTGTCCACAGCCGCGGGACACAAGAGGAGTCTGGGTGCAGCCTCGGGCCAGCACTGGGCACCAATGGCTTGGGCAGCAGCCTGGAGCTGAACATCTGGCCACAGCTGGCAGCAGGCTTATCCCCTCTACACTGCAGTATCACTCTGCAGATTTGCTAACTCTCCTGTTGAGTGCAGTTACGCATTAGAACTGCTAATATGCAGTGATTTTGCCTTAAGCTTGAAAGCACCAGAGGTTAAACAGATTTTGATATAAGAGCCTACAAGGAACACTCTATTTAAAAAGCCTATGCATCACTGGCTCCGACTGAAAGGATGATGAGTGGTAGGAGGAGATGAAAGGTGGTTCAGACATGGGTATGATGACAACAGTAAAGGGAAATTAAATACACTGCAGGGAAATAGAAGTCATAATCATCTTGGGTTTGCAGCTCATGAACAGTGAAAAGCTTATGTGATGAAACAGCAGGTAGAAGTGCCTTGAGACTCAAGTTTTAAGGCCCCAAGAGTTTAAACTTGACATTCAAACCTTTTAAAGTTTTATGAGGGCATCCAATAATTCCTCCTGCTCGGCCCCCACCCCCTGCCTGATGTGCTGGTTGTTTGATTTACACACCTTCCTGAATGTACAATGAATTCCAGGGAAAGCCTGCAGAAACCATTGCAGGTCTGTAATTAAATAGCCTTCATGCTGCTTAATCTCTCCAATAACAAATGTCCAAACCAAAGCAAAAGGTCACCACACCTTTGGCTGGTGAAAACTGACACAGTCCCACCAAAGACTCCAGGATCCAGGACAGTTTTTACCCAGGGAAGTACGACACGGCCATTCCCAAAATGTGCTCTCTGCTGGATACAGGAAGAAAAATCTTCCTAATCCACACAGGACTAATTTATACGCTTGAGCATCCTCCCATGAAAATTATTAGCCTGACAACACACTCTCCATCAGCAAAGAATTCCCAGCAGAGAACTCCAGCTGTACCAATTCCACTGCCAAGCTCTGCCAATTCCTCTGCCGTGCAAGTGCATGAACCACCCACCGGAAATCACCTGAAATGCAGAGTGACAACAGCTGTACTGACCAGGCCAGGTTCACGAACAGTACAACAGACCCTACACTTAAAATACCTTTGTGCTAATTTTATGAGTGTTCTAATTATACTAATGATGTTTCTAAGTACAGCATGCTAATTATACTGAAATTAGACATGATTATGTTAACTATCTAGCTCTGCACTAACGCCACTTCTGTTAGATACAAATCTCTTTTGTTAGTCTTAAGCAAAAATGATGATTCCTTAAAAATTATTGAAAGCAATGAGTGCACTTTCTTTCCTTTTTCCGACTTTAACCATTGTTTCCTTTGCTGTAATTTGGGAAATGTCAGTGCTTTCAGTCTTGGCCACTATTTTGAGATCCTCAGTCTGACAGAGAACTCTGGAGAGTGTGTCCATGATCACAAAAGACAAAATCCATTCTCCCGAGAAGACACAAGAGAGCTGCTGAGTGCCTCAAATCATGGACACAGACCCAAGAGCCTATACTGTGCTGGAGGCATTATGGAAAAGAGAAGCTGTCTACGTCAAGATCCCAATCATTCAGCTAAAAATCAAGGGGAGGTTGCTTTGTTCCTGATATGCAAAAGGATAGTTCAGGACTAACCATCCCTTGGAGCATGTTTGACATTTGGATGGACACAAGGATAGGCAGTACATCTCCTCCATTATGGGTTGGGAGCACATGGGGTTAGGGAGAGAAACCTGAGCTCCAGACGGAGACAAAGAAGGAGCATTTTGTAACTGATCACTTTTGAAAAATGGGAACGTTTCAAACAGTACATATGGATTATTAGGTAGGAGAGATGAAGTGCATGTTGGGCCTGGATTCCTAACACGCTTCCACAGATGTTGCATCAGCCTACAGTCAACAGTCAACATTGTCAGACACATCCCAGCATAAGACCTCAATCGTGTTTTGGCAACGATCTGCCAGATTTTAACAAATCATAATGCAATTATTTTTGTGCAAGATTTTTTCTTCCCAGGCAACTTGAACTTCTCATTCAATGCTCTTTATAGTCCAATTTCCTTTGCTCTATCTAACTGTGCTTCCTCTGCATCTCTGTCACAGTAGCTCTCCATTACCTTTTAACTCCCTAGGCCCATTTCCATCAAAATGACGGGAGCATAAGGCCACTAACTCCTACATCTTTCATGAAGAGAAATAACCAAACACAGGACAAAAAAATCTGCTAAAAATCACTGAAGAAAAAGCATGGCTGCAGCACAAAATCAACCCTTACTAGCACTAAGACTCCAGCCAAAAATAACTTCCAGTAGAAATTTGGTTCCAGTGGGTTAAGCCTTCAAAGAATAACAACTTGATACAGAACAAAAAAGGTGATAAGGATTCTGTTCAGCATCTACAAACATAGTCCTGGATGGCTGTGTGTAGATACACCATGCCCAGGGGAGAAACCTTAGCAACTTGTAACAGCCACATGGCTCTGAGTATCAGCTCTGATGCTGTACAATCCATTGAAAATACACTTTTCTGACAGGTTTTTTGGTGGGATTTTTTTTCTTTTTTTTTTTAAGATGCATCCTTGTCATGGCTCCAGGTACTCAGGATGTCTCAATAAACCTATTTCTGACATCTCAGCTGCCTACCAGGCTCATTGCACCCATGAGACAAAGGTTGTGCCTTACAGTGTCAACACACCCTTAAGCTGCCCATGAACTTTCAAGCACACAAACTGGGAGAAAATCAACAAACAATACTGGCCACGCTTGTGCTCTTCAAAGTGTGAGCCAATGCTGCCTTTGATGCTACACACAAAGCCTCCTTGTTCTTGTTTTCCTAATTCCTGCACATCTGATTGCAACATATGGCCTGTTTCAGCAATTGACAAAATATTTCCTTTCTACTCTGTCTGCATCATAGCTTTTTGGAGCCACAGATTGCCGTGACTTAGCAAATGACAACTGAGGAACAGTGACATGCCCTCCGTGTTTGAAAACAAACCACAACAGCAGCAGCAGCAACAACTCAGCTTCTCTCACCCACAGATTCCCATCCCTTCATGCTGGATGGCTGCTGCCTAGTTTTATTCTAGTTTTGATGATCCCCTTTCACTCATGACCTGCCCAAGATTTAAACAGATACTGAGAGTATCTGAGACAGAACACATTGCCTGCTGCTCTACACAAGGCTCCAGATAACTAACAGACAGGCCAGAGGAAAGGGGCTGAAAAGATACACCACTCATTAACAGCCTGAATATTCATATGGTTGTACATTTAAACCACATAGTGTTAAAACTTGGCATTCACTCCCCAACTGACCTATCCTAAAATTCCCCAATGAGAAGTTCAAACTAAACTCCTACTGCAATTGTTATCATCACTTCTTAACTCTAGTAATATATTTTCCTCAGCAGAACTCAGAAAGAAAGTTGTTTTTTTCCTCACTGCAGAGGGGAGGTGATTTGCCCAGGGCCACCAAGTGGCGGAACTGCAAACACAACCCAGATCTACTGGGGCAGTACTAACGGGACCTGGACATCTCAGGTAAGAATCAGCCTCACCAGCTGGTTGGTGACCATAAAAGGATGTTTTGTACACACACACACACACACACACACACACACACACATTACACATCAGTGGGATCACTGGCAGCATTCAGAGACTCCAGCAGGACAAACTGGAAACTTGAGGGACAATTTGCAAGCACAGGATTGAAGACTCTTCCTGTTAAAAAAACAACAAGTCCCCATTGACTTTAATTCCATGTCCCTTCAAACAAAAGGCCGAACACAGCTGTAGTGGCCTGGGGATGAATCAGAGGAACAGAACGTTAATTCCATATAGAGTTAATTGGAAATGAAAAACTCCTCCTGCAAAATTAACAATGAAAATTAAAAATCCTAGTGCAATGATTGCGTGGGTGTGTTCTGTTCCCTTTTTCTCCAGAGACTAAATTCCCTCCTTCAATCTTTCCCAAAGCACCAGGGTGATGGTTGTTATCTGAGGCTCCCTGGCCAGCGAGCCTGAGGAAAGGTTTCTGTAGTCAGGAGCTCGACCCACAGAGGTTAACCAAACTACAGCTCCAGAGGGGATATCATACAAATGCACCCAAATTGAAACACAACATTTTTTTCCCCTTCCTTTTTCCTGAAACATCTTCTTTTCCAGGATTTTGAAGACAAACAAACTTTTCCCCTTGCCTTCCAGCAGCAGATCCTTTCCCACACTAAAAAAAGCCAAAGAATGTGCGTTTAGTTGTGCCATTTTCAGGGTCTCTTGCTGGTTCTGGGGAGAGGGGGCAGCCCCCTTGGCTGGGTTTTGGTTCACCCATCTCCAAAGAAGAGGGAAGAAGAGCCCAGGCTGGGGAAAACAAAGCTGCTGCTCCTCTGAGCTTCCCTTCCTCCTCCCCTTCTCTTCCCTTCCCATACAGGGCTCGGTGAGGAATGCAGCAGCTCTGGACTCAATGTGGGTTGCCTACATTAATCTGACAGAGTATTTGGGCAGCATACGTGCACATGAATCCTTTTTTTTAAACTTTTTTTTCATTCAGGGAAAAATATAGAATTTTTTATTCAACAGAGCAGCAAGCCTTAATGCTGCCGAGGCTTTCTTTTCCTTGCTCCCATAATTTTCCCCTGCTGTGGCAGTACACAGGGATAAAGGAAGAAGAAAGTTACTTTTCAAAATTGCAGCAAGATCTGTCCAGATTCCATCACTCCATTTATTTCCCTTGGCATCTTGAAAATGAGAGCCTGTGCAAAGGGTTTGCATTGCAGGAAGGACTTCAATTGGATTTGCTAACGAAATCCATGGAAGTTTCTTAGATGGGGGAAAAAAGTGATTTTTCAGTTGTCCTTGACTTTTTGTTTTTATCTTCAGGCTGGAATACAAAACCTTACTCATTCTCAAGACATTCACTGGAACGTTTTGAGATATAAAAAATTATGACAAGCACTAGGCCTCTGTTCCTAAAGTAGGAAAAGAAATGAGTGGCCATTTGTTGGAGAAATGTACTGGAATAATCTCATTCCAAAATCCTGGGGACTCTTCTCCCCAAGTGACAGCACCTGTGCTTTTGTTTTCTGTTTGGAGAGCACCATGTCCAGGCATTTTCCAGATCCAGTTCCAGGGAAGCAGATTTCTTCAGGGAAGTCTAGAACTCAGTGGAGTTTTAGGAGCTGCCAATGACTTCTTGCCAGAATCTTTGAAATTTTTTGTGATTTTTTTTTGCTTGCTTTTCTATCAGATGGAATTTCCTACTTTTTCCTCCCACTGTTTTTTCCTTTCCACTTAAAACACAGATGTATTTTTTCACAGTATCTTATTTGAAATGCATTTCTCTCTTCCAAAGAAACACTAATAGTCTGTTTTTTCATACCAGATGTAATAAGGACAGACCACATCAAACTTTCAGAGTTCAAATATCAGCTGACATTGTTGAAATCCAAAGTAATTTTTCAACTAGATAAATCCCCCTTATTTTTGATATGAAGCCATATCACGAAATTTGCTGCCTTTAAGGTCCTGTTGCTCAAACTAGTAGTTCTGCATCATAAAAAATTAAAGAAACTACCTGATCTGTGTTTTGGGGTGCTTTTTTCTTTAGATGTTTTTCTAAGTCAGCTCATAACACGGTATTACATAAACTCACCATTCCCTTCACCTTGGATGACTTTTTATTTTGGCTGAGGCTCATTCCAGGTAACTATTGCTGCTGAGAACTTGGGTATTAAATCTGAGGGGGACATCTGTGATCTTCCCCAGTTCAGTGGAGAGAGACGGACCTTGCCAGAAATAATTCAGACCAGAGGTGGTCTCAACCTCTCATCTTTGAATGAAAGGAACTCCACCAGGACTTGTATTTTTCTCCTTTGGTTACAGGAGGAAGAAAAAAATTTCTATGACTGGAGATACTCCACATTTCTGCAGCTCAAAATGGGTGTTCTACTTGTGTCAGTCTCACAGAAGCTGCTGGAAATTCCCTATGGATGAACGGACAGAGCAGTGGCCAAGTTCCTGCCCCTGGAGATTTTTGGAGCTGAACTGGGCAAATCCCTTGCACAATCTGACTGACTTTGAAGCCAGCCCTGCCTGGAGCGGGGTGTTGGACTGAGATCTGCAGAGCACCCTGCCAACCTAAATCATTCCATGCATTTATGAAAGAAGCTTTACAGGAGCTGGCATTACAGAGAGAAGTGCCCCAGCAGAACGTTTTCCAAACCACATAAAACAGGTATCATTACAGAATTCACAGAAGAGCACACGAGCTCCCAAATCAGGCCCTTCCAGGTAGTCAATCAAATTCATCATTCTCTTCCTGCAAGTGGCCAGTGGCAGAGGCTTCAGGGAGAAGTGTGTGGAGCCCACAATAAAAGGCTTTAGAACAACACAAAGGAGAAATTCCTCCCTAATCCCATGCAGCCAGTAATGGGTTGGTGCCCTGGAGCACATGGGTTATTATCCTCATTAGATTTGCACCTATGCAGAGTCACCGGGATGTTCTCATTGCTCATGCCAAGAACATGTTTTCTTGGCACACATCTGAGGTGATACAGAGCTTGCTCAGGCCTTTGCTACTCAAGCTAAGCTAGTGCATGCCAATAAAATCTTTACACCACACCATCTTGCATTAGGCAATATATATTTACACAGTCTGTGTGGTAACAGTAAGGGTTGTTGGTTTTTTTTAAAGGCAGAAGTATGTAATAAATGACATCCCTTCAAACACACACAGACTTTACATTTCAGCACCTTCTGCCTTGCAGTCCTCCTACAACCTCAGCTCCTATATTTTGTTATGAAATTTATAGGTTTATGCATACCAAAATTGTGTGTGTGTGGACTGTTACTGCCAGGGTGGTCTTTGAGAAAAGAAGCAAGTAAGATGCTCAAATTTGATTACAGGATATAATAAAAGTCAAAGACTTCTTCCTGCTCATTTTCATATAGTCCCCTGAAAGAAGTAGAAGAAAAAAAAGTTTTTCCTTTTCTCCCTTTTTCTGTAAAGGAACTTTTTCTCCCCACCCAACAGAGCTGGCAGTGACAGCCAATTTTCCTGTGTTTGAACCTTTGAGTATGCACTTCAGAACCTCACGTGGTGAAAACTAACCCCAGAATACCCAGGAGACAGCTGAAAAACCCATTTCAGGGGCAATGCTTTGATTTCTTCACATACACAAAATTGGACCTTTTTTTTTTCCTTCTTCTTTTTTTCAGTCAGGAAAAATCTCCAGTCTCTGAGTGAAGGGAAAACTGCAGTGATTACTCCTGCCTTTAGATGGCTGGATAAATATTTACCCTATAAGCCCGTATATTAAGGAATGAGGTTTTTTTCTTTTTTTTTCCTCCCCAAAATACTGTTTCACTGTCTCAGCAAGTATGAATGGTGCTGGTGTCTCTCCCAGTGTGGGCAGCCATTTTGCTGATGCATCATCTCACCTTTGCTGGAAAAGGATTAGAGACCAACACCATTAGCATCAGTGGCAGAATTCCCAGGCGTTGCTCCACTGTGCCCCACATCTTGTGTTGTTGCTCATGTCAGGGCAAAATAAACACACAGTGGTCTAAATGCACCACTAGAACAAAATCAGATCTTTCTGCAGCCACCTTGCACTTATTTTTCACAGTAATGAATGACTAACCAAGGGGGCAGGCTGTGATGGCTGAGAACTGTCCAATTCTGGTTGTGTAGGACCACCACTCTCCCTCCTGCATCAGCCTTGGAGTTAGTCCAGGAAACTCCACTCCCCATCCAAAACAACCACATTTATACAGGAAAAAAGCATTTTAAAGTTGTTATTTAGAAGATTCTCTAATTTTCTTAGTCCCTAGAGGAGTGGGCTTTTAATATCTCTTCACACAGAGAGAGCCAGATAGATTGAAGTAACTTCACGGATGTTATGCAGTATTTTACCCCACAAAAAGACCCACTGGAGGGAGTGAGTAAGAAACCCATCTGGTATAGGGAGAACAAAAGCAAGAAGAATGGAGCTGCCAAATCACACTGGTTAGCTTCCCCCAAAATCTTTCCCAAACCCCCAGAAAGTTCTCAATAATGACAAAATTCCTTTACAACAGTATTGTCTGGCTGTTGCAGAGATAAATAATGTGATAAATACAAGCAAAATGTATAAGAAAAATGCAAAGCAGGTAATTAAGCATTGTTGTCTTGGGGAAGATTGCTGCATGGAACAAAAATATCCAGTATGCTTATGTATTGGTGACAGCTTGAACTAATTTAGATTAAAAAAAAAGAAGTTTTGAAAAGCAAAATCCAATGAGGAAAGAAATATCTGAAAAAGAAAATATACAGTAGATGTTGCCATTTCTGCAAGCTTTTGAAAAAAAAAAACCCCAAAACAACAAATAGAAGTTTAATTGGAATGTTGTACAACTAATTTTGTGGTATTTGCTTCTTCCATAAGAAATTCCCTGGCACTAGTGCACACAGCATCACACAGCACTAATCTGAGAGGTCATTTCCACAGCAACCTTTACTGGTAAGAACCATGGCTGGAGCATAATAAATGATCAATCACAGAAATAATGAAAACCTGAAATAAATAAAATATTTTTTCATCATGGAACTGTCACTCCAATGCTAAAGTAGTGCCAACAACAGCATTTACTGATGACGAAATTATTATCAGTATTACAAGAGAAGTTATATATTGTGCATGAAAAAGCAAATTCTTCAGTTTCTGGTGGTTTTATCCTGAGATTTAAATTATGTTTTCCTGTATTATGAGCCTTATGTAGAAAGGATGGATTTCAGCAGAGTGTCCTCCTTTTGCATCCATTCAAGTAGCAGTGATGCTGCGTGACAGAATGGCACTATCCAGGTTACTGGAATGACAGAGAAGGAATGTTATCTAAGCTTGCTTTCAGTTTTCTCCAACACACTTTGCATTCAGCAGAAAGGCACTGTGAGACAGACAGAGCATTCTTCCTTCTTTCAGCCAACAAAGCCCCTGCAATTGTGTTGCTCCCAGCATAATGTCTTTCTCTCATTAAGGAAACCTGCGTTTTCTCAAGGTGAATTTTCCTCCTCTCCTTACTTTCACTCCCGGTGCCTGCCTCAACCCCAACTTCATTCATCAAGTGAGGGAAAAATGAAGCAACTTTGGTTCACCATTAAGTGCCACGGGTCTCCAGTAAGAACACAGTATAGCTACTATGTTCAGCAGGAGGGAGTGGGAGAGAGAGACGACAGAGCGATCCAGTTCCTTCCAAGCACAACAAACATGACGTTGAGAAATGCGGTTGGAATAACTCTGGATAAGCCTCAGCTCAGCTTGGCAGCCAGCTCTCCAGAATTTCTGGATAACAAATACAGCACTGGATGAATAGATAAGGCAGGAGGTTTCTCATCCCTTTTGTCTAAACTCTTTCTTCCAGCAGCTAAGCCAGCATTTTGGCCTCTACACCTTGCATCAGACAAAGTCATCCATTAACTCACAACAACATCCAAAAAGAATTAAATCAAACACACAGTTTGCCCATCTTGAAAATGGGCTGTCGCTCACAACATGCTGGGAACACATCTCCAAAATGAAGGAATTTAAATTTAATTTTTTTGGCTATCAATCATCTTGGAGTCCTACGTGTTTGGGACTGATGGTAAGACAAAACTGCTGAGTGAAACAAGAATTGCAGAAGACCATTAATCTGCACTCTCCTATGCCAACAGAGATGCAATTCCCATAAACTGGCCATGTGTAAGGTGGTTTTGAACCACTCACACCTTGCCTGATGCCAGTTCCCAGCATGTTCACTACAGCTCAACACAGGAGGTTATGTCCGTACCTCAGGACCCTTCCCCATTTGCTATTAGCACCCTTCTACATAATACCATGCTTCTCACTGCACCCTGTGGCATTTAAAAGTAATATAAAATTATTAGGTGGCTACAGTTATACCACAGAATTGGTTTTCAGGGAAGACATCTAAAGCTCCATGCAGCATAATGCAGGAAACACAGAAGAGCTTTATAGGCCTTCCCCTGCCCCCACACGGGCTGAGGATCTTGGAGCGTCCCTGCATCTGTCAAGTGTGATGTTTATTTCCTCCATGGAACAAGCTATCTTTATGGAATGAAATGACTGCCCTTCATATATTAAAATAACACCTCCTTAGGAGAGGCTTCCATGGGCACAGGCTATAGCCCACTTCATAAAGGGAACATTTACACTGCAGAAAACTTAAAAGTAGCTCAGGATTGGAGCAAGACCAGTTGAGAAGCATTGGGACATGGACATTTCGCCGTTGCTATGAAATTACGGACCAACCAAACTTGGTTGTTTATTGTTGGGGATTTTTTAACTGACTTTTCCATCTTTCAAAGCCTCATTACTAGAAACAAAGAAAGCTTAAATGTGGATTTTTAATAGTACTGTTAAATTTAATAGACATTTTGTGCAGCTTTGCGCTGAAATTGTTTAATGGTTTATATACATGGCTGGCTTCATACCCTGGTGCTTTTACTTCATGCTAAACTATGTAAACCTTCTGCTGGGAACACAACTACTTTTGTATTAAGGAAGCAGGGCTTTGAAGCATAATGTGTAAAAGTGAGTGGGATTTCAACACACAACACTTAAATGCCATTCTTCACCCCATATGGACAATGTATTTCATGTGAGTGCAACAAGGTTTGCAGAGAAAACAAGCAGACAATGTCTTTAGATATTAGTCAGCTAGTAAAACCTGACATTTGGAGCTCTGCAATAGGTAATCAGCTGTATAAAACAAAAACATTTGAGTGCCTTTCTTAAACTTTGAGTTGTGCATCACAAACTTTTTCTCAAGAGCATTCAGAGTGAAATGCCCATTTTTCCATACAAGCTTTCCAGCACTTGGTCTTTAAACTTTGGTTTCCTACCACGGAATGCTCCCTTTGTCCATGCACAGATGATATTACCCACTCATAAACTACATTAGATTGGCCTGTTCTTTGATCTTTTCTTTTAAACTACTTACAAACATGGGTTAGAGGTGTAACTGCATCTTAGTTCCCCACTAGGGTACAAGAAATTGGTTTAATTCTTGGTTTTGCCAAAATAACTCCTTGGTAACCAGAGCAACATTAGCTTCAGTGTTGAACTTGACTCTGAAGCTGTAATTTGAGTGGCAATCTGGAGGAAAGAACCTCCAGAGATGGTTCCAACCTAAATCATTCTATCATTTTATTATTAGATGGTGCCTAATGGTCTGTAATGATGATTACACCTCCCTGCTGCAATGAACATTGCAGACGAGAAATTATGTGACTGAGAAGAGGATGTGCTTCATGATGATGGAAGCCGTGGAAAAAGATGTTCAAATTTCTCACTCTTCTCTCCTTGAGAGTTTTTCACTATGCATTTAACTGAAATTATAAACACTATACAGCTTTTGTTGAAGTTTTTTTTTTGTTTTGTTTTTGTTTTGGTTTGGTTTGGTTTTTTACCTCAATAAAGCAACAAAATCTGAGCAATATATGCTGAAAGCTAGTAGTACCCTCTGAGTATCTGGACTTTTTCAGACAGTCTCAAAATATGACCTAAAAGCACTGATCCATTCTGAAAATGCTTGACTGACAAAAGAAAATATGTTCCTCAAATTTCTGCCATTCTCTCTTGCAGATTCAATGAGCTTTGATATAACAGGGCTTAGTGCTGGTCCCACAGGTGTTCCTGCTGCAGCCTATGAATATTTGCTAGGACAGAACTGTGGAGCACATCAGGAATATAAGAACACAGGAGAGAATCTCGAATTTCTGCAGTTCAGCACTAGTTATCAGTGTATCAGTACAAGAGCACTTTCTCATGGTAATGATCCATTCAAGAAGTATTACCCAATGCAGCACATAATCTCTTCTAAAATCTTCCTCTATAGTGGAAAACTGGAGAGTGGTAGATCCCTCCACAGCTATCAGAATAAATAAAGTTGAGTTAAGGAGTGATAAGCCCCCTCAATTGAAGTTGCTTACTCAAAGGTTATTTATACCTACAGACACAACAAAACCCAATGCAATAAGATGAAGAGTACACAGGGTGGTAAATATCCTTTTTTCTCACACCATCACACACTCTTGATGTGAGATTTGTGCCCTACACGCAGTGCTGGGACTGCCCATACTATTTCTAAAATACCTGTTACTAAGTCACCCTTAATACTCTTAGTACCATGACAGCACCTCAGAAATCTTCCTCCACTTCCACTAAGTGACATGACAAACACTTAGCCCTGGTAAGCTCATTCTTTTCTTACTGAATAGGCCAGTCATTTGAGAATTTTTCTTCCTTTCTCATCTGTGGAGATACTAACAAATACACATTAATCAAGTGAATATATGATCTTCTTAAGTATTCCTTGAGAGATTAAAATCTGTATGGGAGAGCAATTACCATGTTTGGGCTCCTCCACATGGAAGGGAAATGCAGGCAAAGAGTTCTGCTTTCCAACCACTCCACTAAAATCATATAAATGTGCCTACCTACCTAGGTACACTATATTCTTTCCCTTATAACCATGGGATCACTTCCACACTATCAATATAAGCCAAGGGTTAGGACTTGTAAAATAATTCTTCATTTCCTAGTATGAAACTTGGGGAAAACTACATTATAACGCTATAGTTTATAGAGAACACTGTACCTAAGAGGTTCAGAGAGCATGGAAATTGCACACCCATAGATCAGGACTTTTTAGTTCATGAACTCCTAGAAATTCCAAAAGCAAGCATAAAATAAAAAGTACATATCCAAGAAGGGGCTTTCAAGAAAATTTACTTTGTCAGAATGTAAACATCTCTTAGGAAACATAGATGCAGAACAAGTCCAAATCCTTCTTCTCAGGTCTCCCACTCATGATGCTCACTCTCCATCCCACCCAGACCATGATGTCAGCATGCACACCCTTTACATTTTACTTAATGTGTAAATTTAAGACAAGAGTCTCTTTTTCACTGAATACTGTGAAACCTATGTCCTGCCTAGAAACTTCTGCATACCCATGCCTGAAAGGATAAACCAATTCCCTTATGATTCCTATCTTACATTCCTATCATACACCTAGATGTCTGCCTGTTTCCATCCATCGCACAGAACACACCATTCTTCTCCTAAATCATTGCTGGAAATCTGATTTCTTTCTGAAATCCATTACAGCCACTTTGGCAAGGAGATTCGAAGCTGGATTTCACAGACTGCCCATGTGCATTCAAGGGTTTCAAAGTTTCAGTTTCCTGCTCACAGAAGAAACATTTTCTTTTTAACTCCCTCTCAAGAATGCTGGAGAAAGCCAGGGGTATCTGACATACTTTGGCTTGCTGTAACTAATACTTCATGGTCTGATGATGAACATAATAGGCCATAAGTTGGGTATGGTGCTGAAATTGTGTGTCAGACATTAATTGTTAGGAGCTGGAATCTAAATCAGATGGCCCATTTTGGACTGACATAATGCAAAGGGTCGTTCTTCACACCTGAGTGACAAATAAATCAGTGTTGGCCTGAGAGCACGTGACATTGCACTGTTTATTACAGCACCGGCGGGTGCTGGATTGGGAATGATTGGGAAACAGATTGGGAAAGAAAGACACACACATATGAGCACGCACATCCATAAATACATGGAAATTATTCAGGCTCCGTGTTGCTGCAGCAAATACATGGAAATTACTCAGGCTCTGTGTTGCTGCAGCTGCTAAGCTTTTACATTAGGGACTATTTTAAAGCTCTTTAAAAAGAAACATTTTGTCTCAGCTTTAATATGACCGAGCAATTGCACTTCCCTCGTGTGCCAATTCTCTTCTCCTTTCTCAGGATGTCTCCCTGACTCAAGAAGAGCATTTCCAACCCCTGTTGAACAACTCAGAAGCTTTACTAACACAACCAGAACAATACCACCCTGTCAAATGCTGCAGCCTTTATGCGAGCGCTTCACCAGGACAGCTGAGGAAATTGCTCCTGGCTGGAGCCAACTGGTCTGTGCACAGCTTGGGGAGGAAGGGAGCAAAAGTTACAGGGCTCAAAGGGAGCAGGGGGAGAGAGAATTGTTGCTGAAAAATTATTTTTGGTAGAAGCAGCATTGCTACAACAGAGTTCCAGTGTTCGAAGAGGCATCATGAAACGGAACACACTTTTGAAAGCAAAGAAACTCGGGCAATTAAGATGGTTGTATTAGTTCAAATGCTGTGTGGGAGGAGGTATCGTTTGATTGACATTAATTGCTTCTATTAGGGCTGTGTGTACTATACTTCAGCCAGGGACCAATGCAGACATACAATCCACGGATTAAGCAGAGGACAGGGGCTCTTTTGTAGCTCCTGGAGTGTATTTGGAGCTGAATGACAGTCCCTAAAGCATGGAGTAGGACTGCCAAGAAATCCCAGTGGAGCTTAACATCACAGGTGGAAATAGTCTCCTGAAAGGCCTTGTCACCTGCTCTAATTGCTGAGTTTAAATGTTTCAAGGCTTTTGCATCTGTAAGAAACCTCTCTTCTCAATGTGCCCATAGGGAATGGCCCATCTGAGCCTCTCTGGCCTATTGGTCATCTTAGCAAACAAAGATGCCTAAAGACGGTAACTTGAGGCTGGCTTCCCTTCCAGCACTCATGGCTCCCCAGCCTCATCAACCACACATCCACTGAAAGCAGATGGCCAGAGGAGCATTTCTCACAGCTGCAGCATGAAGCCCAAATTCACATCTCGGAAGGCACTTGGAGCACTACACCACCATACTAGAAACAAACCCATTCCTTTCTTTTCTTCTTCCCCTGATAATATGGCTCAGAAATCTCTTAAAGGCAGAAACGGCCTCCCTGCCCACATTCCACAGACCTGATGAGAAGATCTAACAGAGGGGGAAAATCAACTACAATGTGGCTTTACACAAGCAGCTTAGCTGAGATGTTTCATTTTTAGATAACTAGAATTATATGAGATAAATCAGTCTCTCATCATTTTCCCATTGAAAAAATAGAGCTATTAGCACTTCCCTGTGAGCACACTGATGAAAACATTGTGAAATGCTTACATGCTTTGTCATAGTAAGACATGAAAGGATCTTCAGAGATGTTCTTCAGGGAACAGGTCTGTAACTGCAGTTAAAGAAAGAGCTTGACAAAGATACACAACATCTCATCCCAAGGTGGGAAAATAGTTGACTTTTTGTTTATTTTTTAGCTCACTGTCAGCAGTAATGAGAAATATTGCTTCAGGTTGCCTTGAGTAGACTTTAATTTTCTCTTTAAGTTTTCTTAGTTTTAGTCAAGTGAAAGTTTTTGTTTCAAAATTCTCAAACTCACATCTCACCTCATCTCTCAGAGATTTTCCATCCCCTAAACAAAGCCCTTTTAAAGACAAGTATGTATACACAACTTCAACAAATTTCAAAATTAATTTTGTGTTGAAATAAGAAATCTAAATGTTTCTTTCAGAAATTATCAAAACAGACCTTTGCCCAGGAGTGGAGTATGTGAGGGGAGGGCAGGGATGTCACCACTCAGCACAGATTTCCAAACACTCTCAATTAACTCAAAAATTACTTTTCCCAGGAAAGAATCCATTTGTTCCCATACATCTGACCTCTGTCGGTGGGAAGGGGGAGCCCAGGCCTGATCCTGCTCTTCTCTGGGACAAGAGCCCCATGCTGAACCTATCATCAAACCATCACAGAGATGGTTTTAACTGCTTCTTCTGTAATGCTTACAGACAGTCATAAAGACGGAATTGTAATTCTTGCAATTACATTTTAGGAGGAGTTTTAATGAATATTAAACAGCTTTAAACATCAAAGTATTGACTGAAGTGGAAAAAATGGTATCTTTACTAGCAGTCTTTTCCCCTTGGTCAAAGAAGAAGCAAGCAGGAAGGGAGAGCATGGGATTAATCAGGGATGTCAGGAACAATTTATAGGAGCTCAATGACCTGCACTTTGAACTGGGCTCTTCACCTACAATCTATATCATCCTATAAAAAGATAGGCTGTTATCTCCTTTGCTGCAGCCAGCCATCCCAACAGGAAGGGCAGGCTGCCTGCAACGCCTGAGGAAACACTCAGACTATTAAAGGCAGACAAAGGTCCTCCTTTTTATTTTTTATTTTATGTGCACTGTTTGCTGCACAGGATTTCTTTACAGTATGTCAAGAATAGCAATTTGGGCCTTTTGAAAGTCAGCTCTGGCCATAAAAGCTACCTAGGAGAAAATCTGAACAGGATTGTCAGTACTGATGCTGTTGTGATTTATTCTGGACTTTGTGGATGGGAGCGAAAAAAGCCACGGTCAAGTCTCCACAGCTGTACCCCTGTCTGGGGATGCCCAGACAAATGCTGCCTCTCCTGCTGCTGAGCCAGCCCAGCAGCCACTCCTTCCCTCAGCTCTCCCAGATATTCAATCCACCCTGTGGCTCATGGAGAAAACATGGAGAACCTGCAGGACTGACCACTGGTATCTCCAACCCTTTCTAAGCCATGTGCACACTGGCAATCAGTGACAGGGTCAGCAGTTCAGCTGGCAGCACATCATCATCCTGGCTAAATTGTGACACACCCCTGTGAGATCAAGGCTCCTTCTGCACATGATTATTATCTATGTACAGCATGTGATAAAAATTTACAGTATCACAGGGAGGCTAAAGCTGAGACCAAGATAGGAACTGTAAAAAGATTTTATCACTGAGAATAGTCAGTTTTGCATAAGGAACAGTTTTATATGAGAAAATACCAATACAAGAGCACTTCTCAGAAGTACGCTGATACTGGCAAAATTTCTAGCGGGGAAAATTACCAGAATGTCTCATTTCAGCAAAGCCAAAATGCTTTATTTCAACTGTCTTATGGACAAGAAGAGAGTGGGACACTGCAAGGAGTCAGTTCTGAACAACTTGATGCCACAGAAGCTGACCTGACAAGTTCACTTCTCAATTTCCTGAATGCATTCTTTCTTTTTTTTTTTATTCATTGAAAATTTATTCATTTCAGTTTTCACTGTGAGTAGGGAGGAAAAGCCTGGCTCCATGGTGCTCCCAGTGGGAGAGAGGTCAGTGCCCCTGACAGGTTTCATCTACAGTGCCCACGCACGAGGGAGACTGACAGCAGGGAGCAGATCAAACCATTTCACCCACTCAAGTCCAGCCTTTCCACCCACACTAGCCTCTCTCCAGGGCTTGATGGCAACCTCCAGATGAAGAAGACATGCCAGGTGAGCTCAGCAAGCAGGCTGCACCTCTCTGCACAGCGATGGAAGGAGGTGAAGCACTGGCCATGGGCTGGATGCCCTAAGCTGCACATGTGCTCTCACCAGCATCTCCTTGCCTACGGCAAATGTCTGTTTGGCTCAAGGATGAAATCATTCAGCATGTTTCATATGGTTTCTGCTGTTTAGCTCCCCAGTCCCACTATAAAATCCATGATAAAAGGACATAAATAACCAAGCTGGAAACAGCTTCTCTAGGAATCATCCAGAATATTTCTGAGCCATAAATATTCTGTCACTGCTGATTTAATTTCTAGTACTCAGGAAAATGCAATTACAAGAGGCAAATGGTGATGAATGCTGAAACCAAGGGTATGTTTTTGACAATGGGTGACAGGACTGGCTCTCTGTGAGCTGGAGTCAGAGGAATGCCAATAGTCATCCATGTTTTAGCACTGCCAGCTTTTGAAATGCCTCACACTGAATCCCCTACAAAACATAAATTTATGCAACTGTTTCACTCAGTCATTGCATTGCCCACTTGAAAGGGTGGATGTCAGAGGCCCAGATGCTGGGACAACGTTTAAAAAGAAACTTTTCAATTAAATTGGTAAGAATAAAAGTAGGCAGGGTAGCTCTGATTCACAAAAGCACCCAAGAGGGGTTTCCTTTGAGCTCGGCACACCCTAAGTACCACACTGATTGAAGACAACCATCTCACACCTCCTGAACAGCTCACAGGACCCAGACTGTCGTTTACTTGGCTCAGCTGAGAGAAACTGCTGACTATGAAGGACCCAACACTATCCTCCCCGAGGCCCAGCTCCAGTGACAGGAATGCTGCCATCCTTCCTGGTGAAGGATGTCGAGCAAGAGCCTGAGAGCTTTGCTGAAGCCATAGTCATGGCACAGCACCCTCACTGCCCACCTTCTGTGTGAACCATTCTATTTGTATGACACTATCTTCTGGTTTTTGGATCAGCAAAACGAGTCTTTAATGAAAATATGAAAGGGTGGGAAATAAATGCTGACATTTCGAGGTGAGTCTTTAAGCTAAAAAGCTTTCACTTAGCATTTCTCCCTGGGACATATCTCACTGAGTATTTATCATGTCATTTCTTTGCCTTCAGGTAACTTCCACCGTGTATTTAGGCCATACAAAACACCTTGCTATGCTGAACATAATCCCAGGGCTCCGAGTTTGCCCAGACACTACATTCCTGACCTCATGTGTGTAGCTCACTGAGAACTTCCTGCACAGTAAATACTCCTTCATGGTGCATGGCACTGATAAATCCCTCTTTCCCACAACACCTGGCTGCTGTGTGGTAGCTGCAGGGTAACGTCAGGCACTTTGGTTAGAGACTCATCCCAGAACTGATCCATCTCCCCTTAGGGGCAACGCTGCTAATTATTGAGCAAATAACCAGACTCTGCTCTTTTATGTTCCTGTGTGCTGAAATACAATACAAATCCTTCACGGAGTCTGATCCAAAACCAATCTGATTTTGTGGGCTGTGAATTGGGCTCGCTGCAAGTAATTCCCCACACATCTCCAATGAGACAACTGCATGAAAGGCAGGTAACCACAGGGAGAGCCTTCCTGCATGGCTTCAGAGAGCTGGGACCATGGAAAGAAAACCTCTGTGTGCAGACTTCATGTCTTGTGGGTGTCTTCTCTCCAGAGGCTGAGCCAGTGATATGGCTTGCCTCCTGGAAGAGGATCTGCCTGAGGTACTGCCAGGAGGGACAAGGAGGGTGTTGGAGGTTAGGTCCTAAACCAAGACAGAGGGACAAGGGCTGCTCTTGGAGAATGTGACTTTTGACTGTCTTTTTCTGAGTGGCAACCACCCAGAGGATGATCCTTCATCTCGCCTCCTAATTCCAGTTTCTGGTGGGAAAGAGGCTGAGAAACCAGAAGAGGCTGAGAAACCAGATCTGTGTGAGCCAAGGAGCTTGTGAGGGAGCTTGAGGTGGGAGAGTGCCGGGAAGCATCATGATCATGTCCAGCTTTAGGCAGAGGAGCTGGCTGAGATTGCAGCCCCAGGGCCACTCCAGGGGGTGGAGCCCACGCTATGCTCCCTCAGGAGGACTCACACTGCAGATGTCCTCACTGTGCAGCAGAGGTTGGACCAGCTACCTTGAGCTGTGCTGCAACGTCCTCCAGCAAGAACCCATAAACCCCTTTTCTTCAGCCTTCACTGACAACCCTCAGGCTGGTCCACAAAAAAAACCCCAGGGAGGCCAGAGGACCCCAGGAAACTTGGGGGAAAATGTTCAGCCAGGACCCCACACACTCCGTTTTCCCCTAGATTAATTCAATCCGCCTCAGCTTCCAGTCAAATCAAGTCATGGGCTCATCTTGCTAAATATAGCTCTCAAGTAATTTCCTGCATATTGGGACCGAGTGATTTGGGAAGTGCCAGATCATGTGTAACACAAACATGGGGCAGCGGCGGACGCCTGTGGCTGCCCAAAAACCATTAGCGGCAAGGTCAGCAGCCTCCGACCTGATTGTGTAACCCCGGGCATTACCATTCCTCCGTTTGTTTTCTCTTCCTCTCAGGAGGACGCTGGAAACTTTAGGAACGGGGAAAGGGCATCCAGCACTACTTGCCTGCCATTTCCCAGCAATCTTCTTAATCCTACTCCGTTCTATAACACCGCTCTTTTTCCCAAGCCCCTCCTCTAAAGAGGGATGGAGGCGTCCCTTGAACTTAGAACATATCACCTTAAAGTATCATCTTAAAGTCTTAGTGTAATGTCTTTACACTGCTTGCCATTCCCCAGTAACTTATTCCATATGCTTAAATACTCCTTGAGCACAATATGTCTGCCTTATTCCCATCTATCTTCCCAGGGTTTTCAGACTATCCCCCAATTTCTGAACCCCTTGCCAGTGTGATTCATCTGCCCTTCAGGAATTTCTAAGTCTTTTTAAGTAATAAAGATAAAACCAAAAGAAGAATCAGAGCCTACATCTGTCTAGTTAAATATTGTGTCTTCCAAGTTGACTAAAAAGGGAAGAGTATAAGAGAAAAGGTCACGCGGAAAATCGTCACTTTTCATGGCACACCCTCCTGGTGTCTGGAAATCATCTCTCCAAGGATTGCCCGGAGGTCACACCAGGACCAGGAGCTACTCCACAGACTTACCTTCCATGAACATGTCTACTCCCCTCTCGAATCCATCTGTACTCCTGGCCTTCACAATATCCTGTAGCAAGGAGCTATTTAATTTCGTGGTATGTGCCACAGTTCTGCAGTCCCTCCCCACTAGGTGAGATTAACATCCTTTAAGCATTTCTCATGGAGACTGTCTATCACCTCATTATCCCAGAAAACTGCTTCCAAAAGCAATAATGTTTGTCTGTGGTCCAGCGGCCCCCAGTCAGAACAATGTTCCTGATGAGGACAGGACAAGAGCCAGACACCTTAAAAGCATCACTCCGGGATACTGCAGCACCTCAGCAGTCAGCCATGTCCCCTGCTCTGTGCCTGGCTCCTGGTGATGCCAGCACTTCCAGAGAAACGCTGTGAGCAGGAAGCAGTTCCAGTATCCTTCTCAGAGGAACAGAGTATTAACCCTGACAAGTCAAACATTAATTCATGTACTGAAGGAGAACTGTTGACAAAACTGGATATTCTTGTTATCCATGGAAATATCTAGGTTTGGGGTTTAGTGTTTGTTTATTTTTAATTTCTGCTAGGTTCCTGATCTTAAGGCATCTTGAAGCAACGAGCTCCCCTTTTTAATTATGTACCCTGTGAAGAAGTACTCTTTTATCAGCATTTCTTTCATCACCTTTCTATTTCAATCAGATGTCCCCTTCTCCTTTCATTATGAAGCAGAGCAAATATAAGTTTCTGGCCTCCAAACTATGGATTTTCTTCTATTTACTCATTCCAGCTCTTACAATTTACCCTAGGAGGTCAGCAGACATTTCTGTTCTGCAGCTTTGCCCTGGGCTGTTTCAACAATAATTTCCAGATTCATTTCCTGAGGACTGTTTCTTTTAGCCCACATTCCCTATGCTGGCTCCACCGTAGCCTTAGCCCTGTGACCATTACTCTGCATGTTTGCCACCTGCAGCTTCACTTATCCCAGTGATCTGTGACATCGTGAAGTTGGTCACACTGACCATGGGCCCTTGTCTTCACTTGGAGATGCAGATGGCCTTTTGTTCCATTCACAGATAATCCTTTGGATATTCTGCACAGGGCCAGAAGGGATCCAGTAGTGCAACACAGCGTAAATCCACACTTACTGACTTCCACCATGGCCATGTCAGGTCTACTTACACTCACCAGAATCCTGAGCTGGGGAACTTTACATGTGGGATCATCTATCCTGATTTATCACTGCAACTTCCAAGGGAGTTTAACCCTGGTAAAATTCAGTCATATTAATCAAACTGATTTGTACTAACTCAAATTGTATCAAAGAATATCAAACTGAACCTCTGTTCTTCATTAAGGCCAACAATTTACACCATTAATAGTTCTTACACCTCAACAGTGATGGATGAGCTTCAGGAAGCACTGGGAGGTGGTTTGGAGGAAACATTTGCATCTTCAGGTGCTGATTTCAGATGCGGCAATCCTGCTGGGATTAAGGTCATATCCAGAGACACTTGAAACCATCACACTTTGCATGGTTTCCAGCTGGAGACACTAACTCATTCCAGGCCAACTGCAGGTCAAGCCCATTGCAGGTTCATACATCCAAATGGATGCAGGTTTGCTGAGAGGTTCATGAGACCCTAAGGAACCTCACCTGAATTCCTGTTAGCAAGAGAGGATTTCCCTGCCACAGTGCACCTAAAATACTCTATTAACTTGTGAAAGGAGGAATGATTGTCTCCTCATTTCCTGAGCAAACAGATTTTTCTTTTCCTGCAGTTGTCTCTTGTCTAATTTTGGACTGGAAAGCCTTCTTTGTGCAACATAAGCACCTTTCCAGTAGAAGTAAATCAAGGCTACATCTCTCTCCCACCAAGTGTCAAAATGAAGTCCAGGGAAGCTGGTGTTTGTACTTCTCAAAGTCCACATTTTTCTCATTAATTTCACAGAACTTGAGTAACAAACTCCTCCAGTAGCTTTAAAAAAATTACATCCCATTCATCTATCAAAAAAAAAATCTTGTGATCATTAAATTACATATAAAATTAAATGGAACAAGCATGGATGAGCCAAGAAGGAGCTAGGCAATGTATTTTTCCTAAAGTATTTAAAGGGGTAGTTTCTCACCAAAAACTCATACAGTGTGAAAAAGTTATTGTGGCAATTAAAATCAGTAATGAAAAATCTTCTTAAAATGAGGTTCAGGTTTTCATCATTGTAAATCAAAGTATTTTAAAAGAAAAGAAAGTAGAAGGTCCTTTTTAACTGAAAAGACAAAGTGAAAATTAGAAGAATTTAAATAGCAACATTTTAGACTAAATAAAAATTATACAGTATTTTCCACAACAAGTAAATGAGCATGTTTTGGTCGTCTGTACTCTCACCAAAGATGGCATCAGCTTTGGCACTTCAAGATTAAGTAGAGAAGCTCTCCCTTCTGCTTCCCCTCCAACAGCTTCTTGACATGCACAAGATGCATTTTCTCAAGTGCCGTATAATAATTTGTGCTTTTCCCACAATACGGGATAAAAAATTTCACCTCTTCAACAGATTATGATGCTGTATTAAAGTACTTTGAGATTTTTAATAGATAATAAATACCTAACCTAAGCCAGGCTGTTTGCCATCTTCCCCTATGAGATGATGAGTTCAGTTCTCTGAGCATCCCTGTCTGATCTCAAGAGAGTTGCATCGCTGCAACAACACACTGCTGGTTTTTTACTGCACGTGACTACAAGGTGCGAGTTACCACGAGTGAAAACACAGCCCATGATGCAGTGAAAATGCAGTAAAAAATACTGTCATACCACTTCTAGGATGAGAAACTAGGCCTGAGAAAACGGAGTTTGCAACCCCACCCTTAAACACTTGGAAAGAGTTCAGATACTACAAAGATGTGGCCAGACAGACTTTCCTTCGATATTTCAATAAACAAAATTCCCAGGCCAAATCCCGGGTCTTAAACAAATGAAAAGAGAATAAAACCTCCCCTTCAGTGTTTTGGTGGAACATTGTTTTTCAATGAACACTCTGTTTCAGTGAATGGCAAAACTCTTCAGTAACCTTGGAGGGATTCCTCTCCAGATACACAGCCCAGACCAGACCTCAGGCTTGGCTTGAAACTCCTTCTACTCTTCCTGCTGGGAGGGATTTGGGAGCTGGACACTATGAATTCAGGACCACAAGGTCTGAGGAGCTTGAGGATGTGAAGACAACTTTAAGCAGAAAGGGACCCTGGAAAGGTATTGCTAAACAGTTCTGGGGTGCTATAAAACTTCCCATAGGAATTGAACAAAGAATATTCATGGGTTTTTCTGCTGAATTCCTCTTTGTTGCTTAAGTCAATGTGAAGATACCAGGCACAATTTTCCACCTCCAGCAGTAGCGCACGCCTCTTCTACGGCTCATGGTAAGATCACTCTTCAGAAACTTCTGCCACTGCTGTGTAGTATTTATTTAGCATTTTGAGAAAGGAGATTTCAAGACATGGCAGCAAAAGAAATAAAGGGCAAGGCAAGGCAAGAGCTGCAAATTTTACACTGGCAATAAAGTCATGATGGCAGAGCAGGTGGATGTCTTTCTCAGAAATAATGTCCCAGGAGAGGCTATGGATCTGGGAGCTGGTGCTCCAGGATTCCTTTGGGATGGCTAAAATGAATGCCCAGTTTGTGGAACTGCTGGTCCAAGTCCCCCAGTGCAGGAATTACGTGACAGCCCGTCGATCCAGCCTGAATGACTGGCAGAGACCCATCAGAGGCAGCAGAAGTCAATTAAGTCTCTGCTTACACACAGCCTTTCTGAGCCAAGCTAAATTTTTATAACCCCAAACGTTCTGTTTCAAATTCTAAACTCACACTTTCACATCCCTTCCAGTAGAAAATATGTGAATTAAACACATGTGTAACAGTCAGACAGACACACTCAGAGCACCTTAGGAGACCCTGACAGTAACTGAGGGGGAAAAGAGGGGTTGATTTTTGGGCAGAGGGAAGAAGCATATCTTGTTTTGTACAATAAGGAAGCGGGACTTGGTGTGATGGGCCATGGGGCAGCTGAAAAACCAGTGGGAAAGAGAGAAGTCACTGCCCTTTAAAACAGCCAGAGATGAAATCAATGCAAAGGCTTTTCATATCTCCAGGAGTTAAGCAGGAGTGGTGACTATCCCACCACTGTTCTCCAGGGCCACATCCTGAAGAGCTGCCTTTGCTCATGTTTCACCTTTTTTAGGCATTGCTTCACACTGCTTCCAAATAACTGCTTGTGGCTGGCCCCAGCACAGACATGGGGGGATCCACCTGGTAACAGCTACCCTCAGAAAATTCAGGCTCCAGGCTCTTTTCCATAAGCAGGCAAATGTTCAAACACTTACCCAGAAATACAGGTACAATCTGGCAGTACAGCTCACAGGAAACATCCCTCACGTGGGAGTTTCAGCACTTGCTGTTTCTAGAGGTGCCAGAAATACTAGGGGCGGAGGGAGCGCTTTTCTAATAGTATTTGGAATATTTCTCACATCATTATGAATGTAGCTGGGAGAATAATTTATAATGAATCATTTTATTTTAATTAATTTTCCTGTTTATTCTTTGGGTGACTAACATACTCCCTCAACTGCCTTACAAGTACTTAAAATTTCTTCCTTACTGACTAGGGTCAGGAATAATTGGGGGGGAGGGGAGGCTTGATTACATGCAATTTTGGATTTCATTTTATCTGTGAGAGCTGGGATTTTTTGATGGGCACTTCTTGAGACTTATGTACTGTGATTCTGCACCGTGATGTTTGTCATATTTTGGCTCGAATTTCAACACCAGCAGGTGCCACTTCAAATCTGGAAGTGGTTATCCACAAGCATCTTTTAGCTGTCACAAACTTTGCTGTTTTAATGAAGAGACTTGCTCATAACCAGAGTGAACCCAAAAGTGGTTCACACATTTAGAATAGTTCAACTCTAACGAGAGGGCACATACTATTTACAGTCTCACAAAAACAATGCATGAAATAAAAAAAATTTCATCGTGGATGTGGTTCATTTTGTCGTGTGTGTTTATGAAGGAGGCAGTTTCACACCAAGAAACAGGGACACAAAGACATCTGCAGACAATTCTTCCTTCATGGAACTCAGAGAAAACAAGTATTTTTCAATAAACTGAAATAGCTGTCCCATACCTATGTGGTGTATAAGGACAAATCTTTTATGGGTGAGGGGTCCAAGGCCTCTAATTACAAGCTGTTTTCCTTAAAAAAAAAAAAATCAGCTCTGTCCATCTGTTGTCATCAGAGTTTGGCTCTGCTTTCTGCTCCAAGAGAACAGACTCGGCCCTGCTGCAGCCTTCTGAATGTTTCACTGGGGTGGTGACAACCCTTTGTGCTGTTTCCTCAGAAGAGGACCATGATACTTGAACCAGATGTCATCACTTGAAGCCCACATGAGTTGTAGGACTTCCTCTCTGTGTTAAGTGGAAGATATATTCTTTAGCAAAGTCTTTTATCTGCCTGAACGCAATTCAGACAGCCTGAGTTTCTTCTAAATGCCTTCCATCTGCTTTTGATTTGACTTGAGCAAGCTTTCAAGGTAGATACATTCCTCTGCTTTAATTACTTCATCACAGAGATACCTTGCTGCCTCAGGTTTTCTCTGCCTGCTCTTCATTTCAGATACAAGCCGAGTACCCACTTTTCTGAGTTTCATTACTTCTGAGCAGCCTCTACCCCTCTAACTGCTCCACAGATGCTGATGTGCAGTGCATACCCTGTCTCTGTAAAGCAGACTCCTGGAAGACAGCACTTCAGCGAGATACAAAGAACAATGTGGAGGCACCACATTCTGTCAGAAGGTAACTATTTCTGAGTCTGCAAACACTGTAGGAGAATGACTGCATTTTTTTGGTTTCTTCCTAACCTGTGGAATTGACAAATATGACAAATATACCACAACAGTGGCACCTCTAAATCCAGTATCCTGTCACTAGCAGTATCAGCTGCTTCAGAGGAAAAAGCAGGGATTTCTGTAGTGCTCAGCTAACAGAGAGTATCATCTGAATCAAAATTGTAATTCTCCAACAGTCCACTGACTGCCGTGCTCCAAACCCAGGTCAGAGGCGTGATGCCACAGAAGTCAAAGGGTATCTTAGTCAAGCAGAAGGAGGAGACAGGATTTTCTCCCAAAAATATATTAAAGTGAAGTTTGATGCCTTGATGTCACCTTTAAAATCCTATCCCCAGTACTGTGGATTTAACAGTTTTCCATGAAGTAGAACAATCTTTTTGTTCAAGTTATCTGCCCATTTCCCAAATGCAAACAAATCCATCCTACTTCTCCATCGTCATCAGTCCTACCTATGACAGTTTGCTGTGCTGGGTATTCAGCTCGATTTCTCATGTTTTCACTCACTAAATGTGATCTGCCAGCTGGTATAAATGGAAAATACACTGGAACACTTGGATTTGTGGCCACACATATTAGTGGTTTCATTTTTTTTTTAATTTGGGAGGAAAACTTGATGAGACCTTGACATCATAAAGGGTGCACTGTGTGACAGAGCTCCTCAAAACAAAGTTTTTGCAGGAAAATAGATGAGACCACTTGATGCGGAAAAAAAAGGATCTCATGATCAAGAGATGTCCTATGTAACAGAAAGAGTTCTGTAAGGCTGAGGCTCAAGAGAGATTGAGAACAGTTGTCATGGATGAAGAGTGACTGCTAAAGAAAAATGTGCCTTTCCCATAGGTGTTTATGGACAACATCTGCTCACAAGCATCTGAGAAGAGCTAGCCAAAAAAAAGATGCCCCAAAATCAAAGATTATCACTAAACACAGGCATCAGAAATCCAGCCTGTCAAGGGAGACTAAGAAATAAACCAAACCAGTCTCTTAATCAACATTCTTTTTCCTCCTGCCACAAAATGCAAGGCAATATATTTAGTTAGAAAAACATGGCTTATTGCAATCTAAGTAATTTTTATTTCTTTATATACCACAAGATGTAAACTAACCTAGTTAAGGAAACATGGTTTCACTGCATTCTGAGTAGCAGCCCCTGCATTTCTACACTCTGATAAGTTTTGCGCTGCTTTTACCACTTTCTCTGCAGGCTTAATGGGTTTCACAACGCCATGAAAACTCTTGGCCACTCCTTTCTGGAGTCCACGTGTATTTGAGAGCATATGTCGGGGGTGGCATGAAAAACCCTCAATGCACTGCAGTGGAAAAACAATTTGTAACAACATTTCCTGAAGCAATAGGTTCCAACCCATTGAAAGTCTATTTACCATATGCTTGAAAGACTCCAGGAACAACAGAAAGTCATGCATGGATGCCTCTGTGCAAACACAAGGCAAGTAAAAATAGATCCTTTTGACCACCATACAGCTGCACTTGAGGAAGCCATTTTTAGCTTCCCTGAGTACCTCAGCACTCCTAAATGCTCATCATTTTATACCTAGGAAACACTTGCCCTTGCCCCATGGAAAGCCAGTGGAAAACATGAGGGGCAGCTCCCATCTGATTTCCTTGGCTGTACGGGCACATTTGCCAACAGAGGAACTGCTCCTGAGAGCACAGGGCAGCTGGGTAAAGTCTGCCGGGAGAAAAGACACACATGAACATGCAAACACACTGCAGTGCCACATGCCAGGAGGGTAAACATCCCCACCCAGCCACCTCCCACATCTGTGCAAGTGTCTGGCTGCCCTGGTTGGCTTCTCCTGGCTGGGGCAATCTCACCAGTACTGAGTGCCATACGGGTTTTCCATACACAGACCCAAATGTGTGTTTGGTTTCTGCAAGTTTGTCCCCAGAAAAGGGGAAGGTTGACCACCAAAAGCTCACATTTTGTTGTCATTTGTAAGACAGCAACTCCAGCAACTTTCCCAAAACCAAAACTGTCCAACAGAGAGTTGTGGCTGACGTCTGCATGGCAGCTGACCACTAACATTTACCAACACCTCACATCTCTGGTCAGACAGCTTTGTTTTGCAAATATTGACCTTAGAGGTCACAGCTTAAAGAGGTCAGAACTTCTGTTTGGTTAGGATGAGTATTAGGGAGCATTTAATCTTTTTTGGTTTGGAAAGTACACTAAAAACATGAAGGAAAGGACTCATGAAAGGATTTACTATTGGGCTAACTCTGCTCTCCTGGAAATTACTGATAAAACTGCCAGCACTGTTTAATAAGTTGTGTTTGGGTTTTGTTTTTTGTTGTTTTTTTGGTTTTTTTTAAACCAACACAAGGTGCTTCAGTCAGATTTTTTAAACTATTTCTCAGTCAAGTACTCAGGAGTAAAGGCAAAGGGAGAGAGCTAAAGAAAAAGGAGTTACTGAGAAGATGGAACTGAGCTCTTTTCAGAGGTGCCTGGAAAAAAATTACAAAAGGCAATGGACACAAAGAGCACAGAATAGGTTGAAACTGGGTATTATGAAACAAAACTCTTCAGAGGGAGAGTGGTCCAGCACTGAAGCCAGGATCCAGAGAGGTCCTGTCAATTACCTTCTTGCAGATTTCCAAAATTCAGCTGGACGAGCTTGGAGCAACCAGACCTGACTTCCAGGACTTTTCCGAGGAAAAGCAAACCACAACACGATTGCACTCCGCATCATTGCTTACAAGGTGTTTGTTCAAGACTCTCATATTCGTGTATTTCAGCACTTTGTGCCAGTGAAGAGTTTTCACTTAATCAGAAAACTGCTTCCATGTTTTAAAAGTCAATACCTCACAGGATATGGACCCATGGGTTCTAGATACCATGATCAAATGCAGGTCACATCACTAACTGCTCCAAGGTTTTTCCATCTGATGCCTGCTCAAGGAATTCCAGGAAATAATCTGCTGTGCATACAGGTGCTGTGATTTTTACCATTAGCATTTTGTGCCTGGAGTCCTGACAGTACAGATACCTGAAATGTTTTTAAAGAAAATTCAGTATCAGGAAAAGTTTCTTCATTGAAAAGGTGATCAGGCATTGAACAGGCTGCCAAGGGAAGTGGTGGAGTCACCACCCCTGGAGGTATTTAAAGGACATGTAAATGTGGCATTCAGTGACAGATTTTGTGGTGGGCTTGGCAGTGCAGGATTAATGGCTGGAATCAATCTTAGGGGTCTTTTCAAACCTGAATCATTCTGTGTGATTCTGCTTGATGAAAAGTGGGGAGGTTGTCAAAAATTAACACTTCATGGGATTAAAGTTTTGTTTTGTTTTTTTATCAGAATTGTCCAATCCATCAAAAAAGAAGCTGAAACCAAAATATTTATTCTAAAGAAAAGGCAGGAGGAGGGTGCAGAATGGAAACCTCTTGGTACTTACAATATGATATGTATACACAGAACACATACAACACATTTTTTCCTTCTTAATAAATAAAACTTTATTTTTCCAAAAGTATAAATACTTTTATTTCAGTTTTCTGTGGGAAAAAAAAAAAAATTGTTTTCTTGGCCCAGTTCTCCCTAACGGAAAAGCTGAGGGAAGAGATATGTGGGAAAAGAAAGGCTTCTTTTCAGAGGTGACCTTCCAGGTAAGAACTGAAGCTTCTTATAATGTTGCCAATGAGTTCTTGACCCATTAATAAGGAATGAGAGAGCATGAATGTCTAAGGCTGCCTGGTGAGTTAGCATCTCTGGACAGTTTGAATTCCCCATAAATATAAAGATTAAGGCAGCTTTTGAAAGAAAGTGCAGTAACATTTACTTGCATGTGCCCAAATGAATGGAGAATCCCTGGACTCAAACACGAATCTCTGGTTCATCACATGCAGCCAATATATAACAACATTTATTCAGAAAGGTCCACCAAACTTGACTCCACATAACTCGACACACCACAAGCCACAGAACACTTCCACATAATCTATAACAACTTAAAATCTCTAATTTGAAAAACCAAAAGCCACAAAAAAAATTACAATGCACTACAGGCAGAAAGAATAAACCCTGATCCTTGCAAGAACAGGTAATTTGTTAGGTGATAATGCCTACTGGTCAGAGTAGAGTGGCCCATACCCAATGCTGCTTAGCAAACACAAAAAAACGAAGGAAAAGAAAGCCTTCTGTCACTCCTAGGAATTTTTCCCTAAGTCAAACACTGGTTTTACCCTGAGTGCGTGAGGGAGACACAGCCACAAGGCACCTGAGTATTTTTAATACACCAAAGGGAGCAACGGATGGAGTCACATCTATTCTCTTCTCTCCAGGGAATCAAGAGAAAGAGAACAAACCATTTAAATTTAGAAGGGAATAACAGTCAACAAATAAATAAAATCCTGTCCTTTGTAGCCAGCTAATAGAACCAATGCACACCAAATGAGGGCAAGTGATGACAGTGAGACTCCACAAGCCCTCCCCATTCTGGTAGCGTCAGGGAGCACTTCCTTTCACAAGGAGCTGCCCAGCACTCCTACCTGAATTTGTGGTTTCTCAGGTAGTGACTGCAATGAGAAATGAATACATAATCAGACTAGTTTCTGAAAAAGGAAGAAGAAAGGTGTGGGAACCTAAAAGCCTAAGGTGTTTTACTTGTCTTCAAGTAGGTTCTTGCACCTCCGCTGACAGTAGTGAAGAAAAAGTGGGTGTAATCTCTGTTGCTAAGGGCAAAGTCATGTACAGTCAAGGTGGATAAATGTTGAAAGCTTTGGTTTGGATAAGTGCTTGGGAGTTGCGGTGCTTATCTACATCTCAGCTTATCTGGAGCACTTCGATCAGCAGCACTGAGTCAGGAATAATGCCACATCTTGGGGCTCTTCTCAGAAGGTTCCCAGCCTTGACTCTCACCATCCTGGCGAAGTTAGGGATGTCCAGAGATGGGTCACTCTGAGAGCATCCCAAGGCTATGGCATCTCCATCCCTGTGTGTAACAAGAAGATAGCCTGTTGGGCAGAATCAGACTTACATATAGGCTGGAGAATGAAGGGGATTTTCATCAAATCCAAAAGCAGATTCTGTTCAAGTTTGGGCAGGAAATTCAGAAATGCTCAGATTTTTATCTAATTGATTTGCATGCCCCTGTTTATAAGGAGATTCCAGACGTGGAACCATACAGACTGTTTATTATTGCTTGCACAACTGTCATTTTCAGACAGTTTAAATTCCACCCGAAGTTCCCGGGGGTGAAATTCACCTCCCATAGCATCAGCTGCCTAAAACTTAGGCGCCGAGTCTAAACTCCTTGGCTAAGCTCCACAGAGAGCCAGTGGAGAGGGGCTGGCACCTCCAGGGAGCGATTCCTGCCCCGTATCTCAGACATCTTTGCTCTGTGGAGATGAGTCACCCACCAGAAGGGCCTGACCCTCCCCAGCGCTGCAGAGAGGAGCTGGGTGACTGCCAAGACCAGCCCCGCTGTCTGGAGGCCCAGACAAATGCACTCCTGCTCCCACCAAAGCAGGCAAACATTGTACTCCATCTCCCAATAAGCCAAGGGAAGAATGAGGTGGGAATCATAAAGACCTTTAGATGTGTAGCTCCAAAGGGAACACAGGGCATCTAAGCAGCAATAAGACACTTAAATCAACTTGTGGATTTAGGCCTAAGTGACTTCCCCCAAGCTTTCACTCTAATTTAAAACACTACTTTTCCAGTCATGCCTATGATTTTGCCCTGGCTGTGGTCCCCTTTGAAGATTCTCTCACGAATCCTTTACTGAAAACATCTCCAAACTCCTGGATAACCAGGAAAAAAAAAAAAAAAAAAAGACAGAAACAGAAATGAGCATGAAGGGAAGTCTCCAGCAGCACTCACAAGGCATCCTGCTGCACGACGTTTTGCCAACAAAGCAAACAAAAGCTGTGAGGCCTTTTCTCAGCCCCAGGCTGGAGAAGTGAATGCTCACACTAACTTTCTGTGCACTGCCCTGAGGCTGAGTCCCACCAAGTGACCCCAAAAACCACCCCTACCCTCCACACTAACCCCCTGCTGTGCCCCTCCCCATCACATCCCACTTAACTCAGCACAGTAGCCCCTAAGAATTGCTGGGCTTATTCTTAAGTTCCTTGCTGAGAATGAAACATTTTTATTGACATGGAAAGATTGCGCCATGTGCATAATTGCTGCATACAACAAGATGGAAACCACAAGCAATAAAACACTCCATGGGCGATGACTCGTGTTTACAGTAAATAGGAACGATGCTGCCAGATGTCAGCAGCACCAAATCATGTGTTGCTATCCCAGGTCTCCAGAAGAAGGAAATAAAACCCCACCACGGATATTTTTATTTCTGGCGAGGGGATGACTGCTGGGTTGATTGCATCTCTGAGGCTCTGGGTAAGTGGCAGAGACAGGATCTTATTTTTGTTTCAAGAATTCTTGTGCATTGTAGTGGGAAAACAGACTGTAATAGTTTTTTGAGTCTCAAAATTTAGAAATACCATGTTCCCTTGTCTAGATCTGCTAGTGTGATGAGCCTGCATTGAAGCCCAGGGGAGCAATTGAATGCAGAACATTTATTCCATATGCCACCCCTCCCCCAGGCCACAAAACAGATCCAAAAATCCTACAGTTTGAGCCTCTGGTGATAGACCAAATGTCACAATTGCAACTTTGCCAGGAGAAGGAAGTGGGGGACATCAAATGTGTCACTGTCATCACCGGAACCAGGGTACATCCTCCTCCTAGCAAAGTCTTTCAAATAAAGTCTTTCCAAACACCCTGCTAAATCTCAAGAAAAAAGCAATGAGCTAAATTCCTGAGTAAAGCACACCAGTTAAGCAGAAGGCTGGACCAGAGAGTTCTTTGTGGATTATAAAACTATGTATTTGTGCAGCTCCAGGACCCATGGGATGGCTTTTAGGACTACTTTCCTGAAAAGAGTCTAGCCATTTTGAAGTGCTTCCTTTAGGATGCCTCAAAAGTTCTGACCTGAAAGAAGTGCCAGGAATCAGCCGTTAAAAAAAAATAATAATTCAGGACATCTCTAAAAATTATTCAGGTTGTCTATTGCAGCTGCAACAGTCAGTTCAACTGGCAGCTTTTGCTTCAACTGCACAGAGCCTGGGCAGCCAATTTTCAGTCTCCTTGCTCTTGACTGAAGAATAAAACCCAAATCCTACTTCTCAGACTGTAGTGTCACAACCAAAAAAAGCACAGTTGTCTCTGGGTATGTCCAGATGGAACCTCCCACCAGACACAGTATTGCACTTCCATTATGTTCCCATTCGTCTAGAAATGAGCCAGCTCCAGAGCAAATGCTGGCTGTGAAGGCAGATCTAGGTGTACCATGCCAACAGCCATGGAGATCACAGAGGAGCTTCTACAGTGTCTGTTGGTAGATGCAGGCAGAGGACCAGGACTGTTTGTCTTAAATGAATAGCATCCAATTAAACCAGTTAGATTTGATCCTTAATGTCAGTATCAGAGATAGCTGCATTTGGACATCTGGCCATTAAGGGAAGAAAAAGATATAGGAAATATCCCAGAAATGGGATGTCTGTAGACCATCATTTTTAGCTAGACTGATAGCCCACTGACTGCAAAATCTCTTCCTGTCCATCACAGGGTTCAAACTGTCCTCTGAGCCTTCCCTGTCAATTCACATAACTCCTGGTAATGGTCTCTTGGCAGCTTCACCCTGGAAACTAATAAGCCAGCAAATTACACAGTCCTGGACTTATTTCAGAAATACAAGTACCTGATCTAATTCAATAATGCATGATGCTAACAGTCCTTCTTGCAGATGTGATTATCCTGGTAATGATGTATTGTGGAGACCACAATCTGGCATATGACCTCATCCTTATCTGCAGCTGCAAAGCACTACTGGATTCAAGGTTTAGGCTGCAAGTGGCCTCAATTCAAATGTGTCCAGTGCTCTGAGGCTCTCAGTCCTAAACGCCCCCATAAGACCAGACAAGACCTGTTGTCTGAGCCAAATTCTCACCTAGTGTAAGTAAGCAGGAAGAGTGTACATTTCCAAACGGCTGGGGTTCTTTTTCTAATTTATTTTTCCTATCCACAGTTCTGAAACTAAAATAGTTCCAAATCTGCTAGTCCCAGAAGACTAGCATGTTTCGTTAGGAATTGTTGTCTGCGTCGGAATAATGTTGTTCTGTCAAATCTAAAGAGTTTTACTTAGGTTGAATACCCTGAGCACAACTTTTCTAACTCAAAACTCTCTGAAATTTTCATTTCACTACATTTTCCACCTCCTTGGCAAGTACTCTGATTTACTGTGCTTGTTAGGAGACTTACTTAGGAATAGTGATATTCCTTATGCAAGAAAAAAAAAACAAACCAAAACAAAAAACCAGTTGTGAAGCTGAGCATAAAGCACCGATAACTAGCCAAAATTTGGTGTGTAGGACACAACACACTAGAAGAGTAATGACCCTGATGCTCACACCCAGAGATGACCCTCTCAACTCCCTTGCTCTGCAGTTTTTTTTCAGCTCAAGATCAGATCTGTGTCCATTTCACAGCTCCTGCACACATGTTCCCACTGCATCACCCCTGGATAAATACCCCACATCCCATGGCTGAAACCCTTGGCTTATTCCAGTGCAGTAATCTGTTTTCCTGCTGCATCCTACAGACCTAGAAACTTGTTTGCCTTCTGTTAGTTCACAATGTGCAGATAAAAACATCCTCCCAGTTGTGGCTTTCTCTGCTCAGGTCTGAGGAGCACCTGTTATGCATCACAAAAGCTTCTCATACCATTGGCAGCCTTTCCCTATTTGGAAATGGTTCTCTTCATAAAAAAACACCCTGGTCTCAGTTTCATACTGCCAGAAAGCATGGATTTTTTTCCCCCTAAGCACAATATTTGCCTTGTATTCCGCTGACCTTCAGTGACTGTCCTGTCTAACCGCAATTTTGGTACAATGGGGTTTTCTCCACATGTCTGTGGCTTCAGGGTGACGTTTCAGCACACTTAGGAGATCCAAACTGGTTACAGCAAAACCTCAGTCACCCCAGATCTCAAATACCTACAGCACTCTGCTACTCTAAATGGGCTTGTGTTCCCTCAAGGTCAGCAAACAACACTGAACATTCCCTCAGTTAGCCCAGACCTTGGCAGAGCAGCGTATTTACTGGTCCTAATCCACACAGCTGGAGTTCACAGGGATGGCAGCACCTGAGTTTACCTTTAGTAGAGGAACATTTCTCCTTGAAAATCAGCTGCCTGTATTTTTCCACCTCCAAGGAAATTCTCCATGCCATCCACTGCTCTCAACCTGCCTCCATCTGCCTGAGGTTCCCTGAAGAAGCCATCCCATAGCTCCTAATGCCTGCAAAATCCAAACAGGCATCAGAGGGGCAGAAAAGGAGGTTGCAATTAACCATTCATTTCCCAAGAGAAAAGGTGGATCATCTCCTTCTCTCTTCAGAGTGACACTGGCAATCCTCTGGAAAATGTGCTTCAGTCACCCAGCCACTATGGGTTTCTCTGCTGGAATAATAAATGGCCCTCCTCTGTGACCTGTGATAAACAAGGGATTGGATTTGCTGATGAATGGTCCTTTGAGCTGAATGTAGAAACCTTCCCACACAAAGACCTGAAATCAGAGCTCCTCATACCTCCAAACATCTTTGCCAAGCAAGGAGAGTAGCAATCTTAATGGCAAAACCTTTCCTGCAAATTCCAGATGATGTACATCTCGTTCACCTGCATCCCCATCAGTTCCTTTAAGCACTAATTAATACAGTCCTGAACACCACTCAGTACCACAGCAAGTGCTTTCTCCAACATTTTCTCCTATTTGTCTTGATTTCCTTAATTCCCCATTCTTCTCATCTCACTATATATTTCATGGTTGCTCATCCAGATATCCTCTTTTCCCTTCTTCTGTCAGGATGCATGTGCATCTAGAGCCAAACCAGTCCAGACTGGCCTTCCAACCATTCAGCAGGAGCCATGAGGGAAATTCCTATGATAATGCAAGAACCAACTCCTTCAGTGCTTTGATTTCCTTGCCTAAGTGAACCACAGTAAGATTTTCATACCCCTTCCTCAATCTATAATGGCAGGTTTATTGTTCATGATGGAGAAAATAAATTGCCAGGACACACAGGGTTCTTCTGGGAGGTTGTCCAAGGATAAAAATACAAATCCTCACCTAAATTACAATTAAATGAACAACAGCACTCTCTGGCTGTATTTCCAGGGCACAGCACGCACCAAGGCCATGCTGCACCCATGGCTGGGGTCCCTGGAACAGGCTCAGCCTGTACACCAAACCAGCACATTGTGGATGAGCCACTTTCTGCCTTGGGATTGAGCTGAGCTTGTAAATCCACTCCTGTCATTCCTAACCAGAACAGCATCAGCCAAGAGAAGGCAGCTTGGACACTCACACTGGCCATGGACATGCTGGATGTGTCCCATAAAGTCAGCCCAGAGAAAAATAAGTCTTACTTTTGAGCACCAGAGCAGTTGGCTTTGAGGACAACTCAAAAGTGGGACTTTGGGAAAGATGTCCCTAATTTAACAGTTGTAGCCTTCTCAAAATGTCTGTCCCCCAAACGCAGACTGTCAGCCAGAGGATCTTGCATTTCTATCCTCTTCCCAGCTCCCCAGGGAGGATCCATCCCTCCACAAGGAGTCTGTCTGCACAAGATCCCAGTGAACAAGGGGACAGCCTGTTCTGGCCGTCACTCGGAGCCGGTAGGGAAGCCCGGAGTCACCGCCGAGCCTTGTGTCAATAAGCACCGGCAGAAAGTCCTCTCTGTTTCCCTTTAGCACAATAAACTGTGCCTCCCCCTTCCCACAGCTCCTTCCTCCGCATCCAGACATGCACCACAGGGATGGACCCCCGCTCCCTCTCATCACCTCCAATCCCTCCCCCATTTTCCTGTCTCCACTCCTGAGGAAGCTTCTCTTACAGACAAGGGCAGGACGCTAGTAGCTTTGACTAATTTTGCGTGGACTACAGATAATGGAGGTGTGAAATTCCAGCAAATCCCACAGGGAGAGCAAAGGACCCCTGCAACTGCTGAAGTGGAAAAACTATGAACCCTGTTTTCAGATCCCAAAGCTAACTAAAGAAATGGGGGAGGAACACATTAACCCAGAAATCCTGGTTTCACATCCAGAAATACATCTGATAAAAAAAGAATTAAAATGAAACATCTTAAGTCTTGGAGTAAAGATTTGTATAGTATTAAAAAAAAAATCTGGTTTTCAGCCAGGATGTGAAAAAGACATTACAGTCTTTCATCATGGAGGAAGTAGCTGTGAGAAGAGATTGTGGAGCTGTCCCTTTGGCTTCCTCGTTGTCCTACACTCTAGATCCAAACCTCTTCCCTATTGGACTTTAAAGCTGGATGAAAGCTGGGGATGAAGTTTCCAAGGCTGACATTTGCCTTGATCTCAAACCAAATGGAACTGGGATTTTCTTTTTTTGTGGCAAACAAACAGCTTGTTAGCATGCAACAAACAGGGATATTCAAGGCTTTCCCTGCCCAAGTGACACAGTTGCTGTATTTCCACTATTCTTGGCGTACAAGGCTACCTCTTAATGATGAATCACAAATCCTTGCTCTCCATGTCCTTTCTTCTGTCTGACCACCATAGACCCACAGGAGGGGACCCTATGGTGGCTCTGGGAGCCAGGCTGTTTTTCCCACTGGGCATCTCTATTGTTTGGTCACACAAGAAAGCACTTGCTGCTAGTAAGACATGCCTTGATGAAGAGCTTAGGCTGATGGAGCTGCAACTTAACACTCTATTGAGTACAAGGGCCTTGCTCCCCACTACAAACCTGTGAGGCTCTTTAAAGTGGTGGCCCTTGTGGAAGCTACAGCCTTTCCCAGTGATCCCAGATAATCTATTCTTAAGGGGTTTTTTACATGCCTTAATATACTATATGAACCTTACACCTTTTCTACAATAGAAAGTCTCCTGAATAAAATCATATTCTGGCTGACCTTAGGTGTCAGACAGTTTGAGATCAGAAAGGAACAGTGAAATGAGGCTTCCACCTTCCTGTTCGGTGTCTTCCTTAAAGGGTTTTTTAGTGAGCTACTGAAGCCTGTAACAAAAACAGACTTAAAAGAAAAAAAAGATCTGAAGTTCTTTCCAAATTTCGACTGAATAATGAGCACAGGAATAGTTTAGTTCTCTAAAGCTAAGGGAGACATAAAGCAAAACCAGAAATACCAAACATGGAAGCAAATGGTACTGGACAACGGATATCTAACATTAAAAAACTGAGAGAAGCACTTTGCCAGTAAATATAAAATAAAAATATCATGATAAATATCTATGGAAACTGGAACATATATAAAGCTTAAATATGAAATTAGATTTTAGGTGGGCAGTCCAAAACTTGCATTTTCTTTCTGAAGTGCAACCTTTACCCACTGGATGTTTTATAACACTCTACAGTAAGAAATAAAAGGAGATATTTTGATTTGTGGTATAGTGTCTGGAACTAAAATCTCAAGTAACAGCCTTGATCATTTACAGTGCATTTTTTTAAAATCCATGGATCACAAAGCATTTTAATGTTCCTAACTAACACCACGTGCATCAACATAGAGTAGCACAACTTGCCTCTGATGTAGGCGGTATTATTCCCATCAGACAGGTGAGTAAACAAAGTCACAAAGAATTAAGTGTTAGGGTCCGAAAGGAAGTCTGTGGCTGAGCTGGGAACAGAACTTGTCCCTTGATACCATCCTCTTCCCTAACCGCAGGGTAATCCTTCCCTGACCCATGCATGCAACAGTAGATCACAACCGGGATATTTTTTCCTATCCAAAACATGAGGGTTTTCAACTCTTCCTCTTCTCCCACATCTGCCCTCGATGGTAAGCTGAGCTCTTCCTTCAACAAGCAACTGTCTTGTACCACATGGTTAAAGCCTGACAAGGTGAAAAGGGAAACTAAGCACAACTGTCCGAAGGTTACATGGTCTAGTCAGGGCAGAGAGCAGCTGGATTTCTTCCCTGAGAACAGTATTTCACCCACTGGCTTGCAGAGCAGTGACTGTCCTAAGACAGATGGATTTAGACAGTGCCTCACTGTAACAGGAATCTTAATTTTCTATAATGGTATATAGCTCTGTAACATGCAAGGAAAAAAATCCCAAATGTCTAATCCTAGTGAAGAAATGCCTTTCAGGCTTTCTGAAACCTTAGGAAGAGCAGCATGAGGTGCCCAGCCTATGTGTGACAGCTATTTTAGCTGCCACAGCTTCATCTCTGGAAAGTGCAGGGAGCGTCTGTGACACCGATGCACATGGAAGTGGAGCTCAAAGCCTTTGAGCACTGATGAAGTTCACAGTCTCTGTTTTTACTGTAAATTACCCAGAATACAAGACCCTATTGTTTTTGGCAGTTAATATTCATGTTTGTGATCCACACATCGCCTTTCAGACCTTGGATTTTTCTTTTCCAACCTCCAAAGAAACTGGACCCATGATAAGAAAAAACTCTACATCAAATTTTCTGTCCTCACCACAGGAAAACTTTTCCGTACAAAGCCTCTCTGGAGCCTACATGCTTCCTCTGAGCCTTTCCCAACCAGAGGCAGTGCAGCCTTGACAACACCAAGAAGGGGATGCCAACACCAGGCTGCCATGGTCAGAATGGGATGGGAGGATGGAGGATTTCAGTCCTTCAGGACAGCCCTGCCTGCACCCAGCTGTACTACACAAGCTGATTGTCGAGCTGAGCCAAGCCATCACTGGCAGATAGAGGGTAATGGATTTATATGGATAAGTGATTTGATCCGTTACAACAAGCCTTTATGTTCTTTGGCAAATCTTGTGAAAAGACTTCTTTTAAAAAAAATTTAATAAATGTGGGTATTAAAAAACAAACCCCAGTAAATTGTACTTAGGAGCAATTCTCAGCTACGAAGCTCACTCATCCCTCAGATTACTGGGAGATTTAAGAAAGCGAAACAGTTGTTATCACTTGGTCTGTGGGATTTTGTTGGCTTTTGCAGGCTGATTGCTGTGTTTAAGGTAGAGCTGTTGTGTCAGACTCCCCATGGGCCAAGAACAATATATTTCAATTATTGACATCCCAAATGTATCTTTTTTGAGGAATGGAATATTTCAACAAGTTTCAAAGACAGAAGAGGCATGGTACCCTGAAGACCTTTAAGCAAATCTGGCAGGCATATCATGCAGAAGCACTTGGATGGAAGTGATTTGAAGATGTGATCTCCTTGCCCACAATCTCCCCATAGAGAGGGGATATAATTACCATCCATCACAATTCAGAGTGTCCCTCAACAAACAAAATCTGGAGGGGCTGAAGTGACTTGCCCTGGGTCAGTCAGCACACCAAGGACAATGACAAAGCACTGCTGAAAAGCTGAAGCCCCAAACTAGCTGACTCATACCTCCATCCAAGACAGTTGTGACATAGGGAGTAAGGTCCTCCAGGAATGCTGACAGAACCTCCATGTTTCAGTGTTGAGACCTCTGAAAAAACACTATGGTTCTATCACAAAAATCAAACTTATTTAATGGAGCTCGCCTCCATTCTGCACTGAACCTCAAATCAGCAGAGATTCATTTTTATAAGGTTTGAGAAACTCTTTTTTATGATGATCTCCTCCCTTAGCATGGATCTAGGTTTTTTTTTTTCCTAGAGATATTTTTATCTTAGCTTGTACTGATGGCCAGCTTGTTCACATTCCCCATACATTTATTAAGCTTACAGATGGATTCTCAGATTTTTGGATGCAGATACATTCTGAGTTGCCTTACAGGATAATCAGCAGATCTTGTAGCTGTAACTCATTAGGTTTTGTATACTCTCCACCTCTTTGGAAGTTTTCTTTCCAAACTGCAGTATTATTCCTAATCGTTGCAGAAATCAGCTGTGATAACAAAACAGCTTCTAACTTTGTCCTCTTTTAGAATCTCCAGTCCAACAACTGGTTTGCCTAAATAGGCTCCTTAAAACCACTGCTCTTCTTCATTGCTTAACAGCTGGCAGTGACCTTTCTTCTTAGTGTAGAAACATCAAGCACCAAAATAATTCCAAAAACAAACACCAGCCCCAAACTCATCCCAGAAATGCCCAGAAGCTCTTGAAATACATCTCAGAAAATGAAGCCAAGCCAAATACTGGGCTCCCCATCCCAGACATGCTTTCAAATTGTACAGAACAAAAGCCTTTAATTTATATTTGAGTTTAAATTTCTAAGAGCAACAATAAATTAGGCAAATAAACCTGTTGCCCAGGATCAGAAAAGCTCTGAGAGTGCCTAGCTGAGAACATGACCAGCAGTTAATCTTCTAATGATCAGCAGTAAATAGACCACTGAAATACCCCCTGCTTAGAAGAAGCTTTCTTCAGTTTCTTTCCTTCTACCATTTTTTTCCTAGCCAAATCACTTACTGAGAGCCTCGTTTTCTCATGGTGTGAGGTCAGTGCAGCTCTGCTCCTCACACTGAGCTACCTCTGTGGAGGAGTCCTGCTCTGAACCCCAGCTCAGAGAAGGCTCTGCATGAGCTGCCTGCCCCTTGGAAACCCCCAGCCAAGGAGGAATCCCAGCCGTGCTCACACGCGGCAGGAGGAAAACAAAGAACCAGATAAATAACTCCTTTTGTAGAGCTTTGTTTTCCTGCTTTCCCTCAGCATGTGTGTTTCTGTGCGTACATACGCAATCAAGCTGTGACTGTTAGCAACTGACTTCTGAATTTCCTATCACCCAAAGCTGAAAGCTGGCAGAGTCTGACTTACCTTAGGAATCAGGAATGCTGACAGAACCTGCATATTTGGAACAACCCATCCAGGATTGCCACCAATCTACCTCGTAGGATATTTCTTAAATACATCAGGAGCAAACCCTGAGTCAGGATTATACTTCTACTCACACTCCTGTGATGATCTAACATCTTGAAAGTAGTTGCCAACCTGATATGTTCAGCCAGTAGCTGAAATGCTAAGAAAGCACCTGCTCAGTGCCACAACCAGCTTTGTTTCCCAAAGGTAAGTTATCGAAAAACGCATGGTAAGGAAAATAGAGGAAAAGACAATATTGAGCTAAAAGCAAGTAGGTTTTCTGTGGAAAGACTTGGAGTGACTGTAACTGCATTTTCATATTCAGATGCTGATCCGAGATTACTTCAGATGTTAAGAGGATACCAATGAGAGGACACCCAAGAGCAGCAATATTCCCCAGCCTATCTAAGGGCTTAGTGGCAACACTGCTCAAGCACATGGCTATTGTGCGCTCCAGGACTGTAGTGAGCATTGGGCAGTATCTAAATTAGAGCATCCCTGCAGGAGCTCCAAGCAGTGACAAGGACCCTCACAAGGACCCAGGCAGCTGCATATTACAGGATTACACGCTCTGCTCAACTAGAGAATTGGTCCTTGCTGTCCCAAAACCCAGTGTAAAGCCCTATGCACAACACCATTCTTTTCCCCTGATATGCCTGCTCTCTAGCTAGCTAAAAAGAAGGGGATTTTAGTCCTGCACAACTCCAAGAAGCCCCTCGGAGCCCTCGCTCCACCTTCCCCATGTGTAGCCAGTATACTCAAGCCTTGCAGGTCGGCTCCTGAGTTTGGCCCTTTATGAATAGGTCACTATGCTGGCTGCTCCCAGACGTACACAGCCAGTTGTATGTGGTGGAGAATCGTAAGCAAGAGCAGGAATGCTTGTTTGGCAGCCTTTCCCAGCTTCTGAGTGTCTACTGACTTCTTTTTTTTTCTTTCTTTCTTTTTTTTCATGTCTCTGTCACCTAATTTTTAAGCTGGATTTTGATCTTCTCTGCCAACATAAATCAGAGAGAGAGTCACTTCAGACTGACATTAAGCAGGCATGTGCAAGCTTCAGGGTGCTGTGTCCAACCATCTGCACATCTTGCAGCAGATGGGAGCTGGGATAGGTGACCACACATTTCAACCTGCTGCCTCTCCCCTGCTGCTGAGGTCTGTTCCCTGTCTGTTAAGTAAGTAGCCAGGCGAGAGAAGACAGGTCACCGGGAAAGAAAAGAAACAGCTAAGTCCTGCTATTTATATACAATCTGCATGCTCTCACCCACTCTTTCCACATATATATATTATATCTTGCTCCTGCAATTAAAACACGTTATTCAAGGAGAATATAATATTTCAAGCTGAAGAGTAAATTGGAAAGCTATGTTTTTCATTTATATGAGTTAAACCCACAAGGGACAGCTGGAATGGCAGTTACAATTAGGCTACCCATTAGGATGCATTAGATGACATTAACCCAAGATGTCTCAGGTCCACCACAAAGCTGTCAGGCTGCAAGGCAGTTTAAGAGCAACCTAGAGCTTTATGGTGACACTCATGTTCAGTGCAAACATTGGAAGGGAGTTATCTTCCCTCTCTGTGACATGGCACATGGTCAGTGCTGCTGCTTCCAGACTACAGGGGCTTGGCACATCTTTTAAAGCCTTTATAAGGCTGAAATCAAATGCTGCAATAGCCCTTTTACTTCAACAGAAAAGTATTCCAGAAATGCTGTGCAAAATGCACCAGCAAGCACAGCCAGACAAGGGTGTGACCAATCAGACTCCATTCCCAAATACTGCTTATTCATCCTTCCCATGCGTGGTCATTAAGATTGGAAATTATCCATCTTCCTGGTAAAGAAAGAAACAAAAATATACTGAGGCATCAAGCCACTGAAGTGCTAGGCAAGCACTACTGCTTTTGCAATATCTACCATGGCTGCTTATCTAGGCTGTGATTTTTTTCTCCTGGGATCCAGCTTCATGAGTCGTCAAAGACAGACCATGAAACACCATCCAAGTATTAAAAGACTCATAGGAAGCTTGAAATGAATTTAAACAGCAGAGTGCCTGCAACTCAGAGTACCTCCTGAGATTTCACTCACATAATAACTGAATTATTAACTAAAAAAGGAGTAGTGTGTGGAAAAATGAAGCCACTTGCTTGTATGTGGCAAGAGTTCCACAGGGATTAAGAAGATATTTTAAAATATCACCTTTTTTCCAAATATCTCCTTAGTTATGAGAGGAGACTTGGCAATTGGAGATCATGAATGCTTCAAGGGATAACAATCACTCACAACTAGATGCACTGCTGAGACATGTTTGAAGTCCCAGAGACCCAACCCAGTCTTGCTAGCATCAAACTACCCGATCCTCTTGAAATCACCAGCAAGCTCCTGTTTGTAAAGCTGCAGAAAATCAGTCATAGCTTTTCACAAAAAATGCTGAGTTGTCCATGTCAAGAAAATTATAGAAAGTCAGACTATGGGCAGGAGGGGGAGAGGGCTAGAAAAAGAGAGCATTGTTTATGGAACATGAAAAGCTCCAGCGACACAATATATGGAATTCGGAGGGAAACAGGCCCTCCTTTCTTTCTGTACAATTCAAATAATTCCAATGGCAGACTGGATATTCCCCAAAACGAGTTAAAAAAGCACAGGGCTGTCAAAGCAATTTAGAAAGAGAAAGTTGAAGTAAACATGGTTACTTTTTTTAAGCCTTAATGCTTGGAAGACCTGAATGTTACCCTACCTGGTGTATGCTTTCCATAGAATAGAAAGAAGTAATAGCTGGATATGCAGCCCAGTGCAAGGAGACTGCTCGGGCATTTACGGAAAATGTGTGGAAGTACCCCTGGAAACAATCTCAGCTCAAGCATGATAACACACACACCTAAATCTAACCCTTTCTAGGTGGTTCTAGGTTCTGATTAAGGAAAAAAAATCCTTATGAAGTCCTACTACTGACTTGGAGTTGTTATCTTCAGTAATGAGACTCTCTTACTCAGCCAGGATGTTTTAAAAATCAGTAAAGCAGACAAACAGTTTTTATTGCTTTCATGTTTCTGCATTCATGAAGATGGGGATTTATCATTAAGAGCAAAACACTCTGAATTCATACTTTCATAACTCTATTCTTCTTGCTACTTTTTTATCTCCTTACTCCAGGACTAAGTAGGAACTAATCCCTGAATTTGAGGGACTCTTTGGACCTTCTAATTTCAGGCAAAGCCTTGCGCAAAGCATATGTAGGATACTATTCTCCTTTGTTACAGGAAGATGATTCCCAGCATTTTGCATTATCCAGTTCTCACTGAGAAAAGGAGAGGTAACACTGTTTCTACCTCCCTACCTATCATCTTGATTTATATGTATATACCTGAAATTGTGATTAGATTATGGTGAGTATGGTCTTGAACAATTGGATCTAAACACACAAGACTGATGTAATCGCAAGATCTCTATTCAGCTGGGTCTAGAGCAATTACAGCCAGTAAAACTGCTTGGTTTATATATAAACTTTATTTCTCTAAAGGCTTCTGTTCTTTAAAATATCACTTTCACAGAGTTTGTATCAAACACAAGAAAGGCTGCACACTTTGCCAATTCTGAGAGACAGTGAATTCGAGGTCTTGCTCACTTACCATTAGAAAGACTTATTGCCTGGTAAGCAATCTCACCAGGACTCAACTTGTTTAAATTTCTACATTAATGGATGATCTGAAACCTAAAAAAGTCAGTCTGTCTTTCTCTTGCACAAAGCTTATCGTCTAACTCATGAACTCGGGTGTTTGAAGGAATGGAGTTTGCTTTGTTACTTTTCTGAACTGACTAGTGTGGTTTTGACTGAGAAGCTAAGAATCCCAGCAACAAACTGTATCCATGTAGTCTGAGCTGCCTGCTGTACTTCTTACAGAATGGGAGGATAAACTGGAGTATGGGAATCTAGGAACTAACCAACAATTCCTTTCATCTTGGAATAGAAAATTTCCTTCGATAGTTTTAATTATAGGCAGGCAGACAATGTGTTGCTGTTGGGTTTGGGGGGTGATTCCATTTTAGAACAGATTTGCTTAATGGCTTCCATCAGAGAAGTTGAAAATATTTCTAGCTTTTAATTAGCAGGTTGGCAGCCTCACTCTTAACTCTTTCTCAAATAACTCTGGATGTTGAGGTTTAGAATAATTTAACTTGACATGAGCATGATGCGCTCTGTACAGCTCCTGACAACCACGAGGTGTCTCTAGGAACTGTCCCAGAAGGGGTGTGAATCCTGGTTAACCAACAAGACAAAACCCCTGAAATTCAATCTCTGCAGAAGCCTGTTTTTTGTCTGCAGTTGTAAAAACTTTCTTTAATAAATGACTCCTAAAAGACAGAGCATGATTTTGTCTATCAAATAATCGTGCAGTACTAGAACTAGAGAAAATATATTTACAGAGTCAAAGAATGGTAAAACAAGGGTCTACATCTGGAAGCAGTAAAGGAAAACCTTAAATACGTTAGGAAAAAGTTCCAACAGTGGAAGTCACTTAGACAAAGGAATACGTTGCTAGTTGAGAATGCATGAGGCAACGCTAGAAAGAGGTGCTTCAGAGATGAATTTTGAATTTTATCATAACAACACTATTTGGCTGTGTCATCAAGAGCATTAAAACCCATGCTGATTCTCAGAACTTGAAATCTCATAATCCAAAACCTACATCTGCATTCGGGCAGCAGCAAAGCACACAGAAAATGCTCTCTGCAGAGAGCAAGTGGTTAGGACCTAGAATACTGTTGAAATATAGGAAACAGAGCCTTTGTCAGGGAGAGGTCATTGTCTGCACAGTCACTGTGTCCAAGGAATTAGCCAACAGGGACTTTACTGACTGTATCTCCTAAACACTACTCTGCACTGACCAGTCAAACAGAAATAGGCATAACAGAATGGGAACAGATACAAAAATTGTTTAGAACCAAACAGCAAAGCCAAACAAGATTTGCAAGCAGGAGGCTAAACTTTTCACTCAAAAGCTGAACTAGGCAGCTCATCTCCTTAGTGATAGGAAGAGGACATTTCTTAGGAGAAAAGAAAAATATGAACCCTCAAAAGTCCAAATCAGGACCACTTCTTCTATCTGTCTCAAGTGAAAGGATAAGTTGGTTGTCTAGTGAGATCTGGGTCATCTGAGTTACAAAAAATGAAGTCCTGGAGCTGCAAGAAATGCAAACCCAATATTTATACTACAGCTTATGTAGTTCCATGTACGTGATTTTTATTTCTGAAATGAACTTCAAGCTAAGACAATCCAAGAGAGACCTCCTTGATGAAATGTTGAGGTGAAACTGCCATGTCCTGCCTCTCATGTCATTCAACTGTACTTCAAGAACTTCAATGACCATGCACAGCATGACACTACTGATGTGAGGAGACACTTGACCTGCTGCAAATCAGGTGCAATTACATATCAAATAAACTATAAAGCTATAACCCTCCTGATGTTTGTAAAGAATTTTCTATATTCCACAGAGGTAAAGTCACCCTATTTCAAACAACCTGCCCGTCAGGCATCCTGGAGCTGTGTTAGAGAGCTCCCACCATGGAGGCACAGGAGGACTTTCTTCTCCCTTGGCAAGTTCATCCAAAGCTGCTACAAGATTTCCACCTCGGTTGCTATCTACAGTTCACTGGGGAAAAACAATAATATCTCAATAAAAAGTAAAAAAAAAATCAGCCTCTTCTATCTTTAATGGGTTGTTATGCACTAACAGCACAAATATTTCCAATTGGGTCAGTCACCAAAGTGTTCTTTTGCTGATGAGACTTATGGGTTTTTCTAACTTCTCTTTAAATTTGAAATTGAGACACTTCAAGGAATGCTTCTTTCCTCAAATACAAAAAAATTACATGAGCACTGTTTCTGTTTAAAAAAAAAAAAGCATTTTCCAAAAATAAATAGTTCTAATATCTTGCCCATCTTGCACGCAGAGAACTGAAACACAAAAGGCCACGTCAGATTGTCTCTGAGGGCCCAGAAAACTCCTGCCTCCTCCTAATTGAGCTCTCCTGATAAGCTTGGAATAGGGCATGTAGTGCTTACAGAGTCCAGCTGGCCTAGAATGCTTCATGGATCATGGACAGGTATATCCCACATATGGAGAATGAGCAGAACAAATACTGAGAGGCTGCTGCTATTTCAGAGCCTCATACACCCACCAAGGCTTTGTCCCATCCCACAACATTTTTGGACACTTCCAGTTTATTCTCCCTGGACTCTGCGTACTCTAGGCTGCATCCAGCTGCTGCTGAAGGGGCTCTGCAGTGTGTACTGCACACCAGACAGAGCAGCCACAGGAGGTGACAGGAGTCTGGCACAACTGTCCCTGTTTTCCATTCCCTCTGCCTTGCAGTGTTGTCCATTGCAGCACCCCACTCCCACATGCTGAACTGCCACTCAAGTCCTCCCTTGAGCTGGCCCCTCTCCGCTGCAGCAGATTCCAGTGGCAATGGTCCTGTTGTGCCATTGGAGGCACCATGGGATGAGAGACACCAGCAATGTTTAAGACACAGCCCAAAAGGAGCCACAGAGGCTCAGTGGGGCTTACTGGCCACACCAAATGCCAGCCTCTGCCTAGTGCAGAAAGCTCCCAAGAAAGGGCTGAAGTTTGAGCAAACACAAGGGCACCTCTTACACTTGGACAAGCTGAGGTAGCCCAAGTCAGCTTAAAACACCTCGTTCACTTCAATCCTCTGTTTTACACTTGGACAACTCATTGCTTTTCACAGACTCCTCACAAAGCGTCATGAGTTACACTTCAAACACACAAGGCATGTGGGGGTCAACATTACTGTCTTCTCTCAAACCAGGGGTCCTATTCAGGGCTGCCTGCCAAACTGCTGGATGAACCTGGTCACCTCTGAGGTGTATCAGCTCCTGTAAAGAGGAGGAGAGCAGGACAAAGAAGACCAAGGACATACTCTTCCACTGATCCCAAACGTGGTGGGGAATTCAAAGGGCTTCAGACAAGAGGAAAGGCACATTTGATGAAATAAAACCAGCATTTTTACTGTTTTGATAAGCACGATGGATGACAAAAGATCTTGGAAAGCATTAACTCCACTTCACACTGGAGTGCTGTTAAAGCCAGCATGGCAAGAGACTATAACCCTGTAAACATATGTTGTGTATTAGATTTTGATCTGGCAGCTTGCCTTAATTTTGTTTTTTTAAGGCTCCAGCTATTTCCAAATACACTTCCATATTTGTGTTCCAGCAACTGAGCAAAAGGCAGAATGCTTGAGCGACAGGGACAAAGGAATGCACTGGACTGTAAGTTCTTATTTTAAAAAAAAGCCTCCATTAGTACTGGCACATCAGAAAGAGGATGACAAAAATATCAGAAAATTCTTTTTCTATCCCTTTGTCGAAGCTTTTTGTTTTCTCCAGTGTGCACTTCGCAGCTGCAGAGTGCGGTAACGATTTTAGTCTCTTCCATCTGAACAATTAATATGGACAGAAGTGACAGAAGAACACCTTTCCAGACAATTTTGTGCCTCTCAACTCCTCACCAAAAAAGCAGCCCACAGAGCATCCCCTGAATAGCAATTAGCCTGGGTCCCTGTAGGTGCAGACGAAGAAATTCTTTCGAGAGGCGTTTCAGACTGCTCAGGATTGAGAGTTCCGGCTCATATAAACAAACACTGTTACAAGAGGCAAAGTTGATATGGATTTATGCAAGGAATGCATAGACTGAATAAGCAATTTGGTAATTAATGGAGTTGACAGGCACTTTCTAATAGTACTCAAGTATATGCAGACTGAATGGTTTAATATACATGCTGAACCAAAGACAGTATTAATTTTTAACCCGTTTTATACCTAATCACTCAGATGAAGGAAACACATGAATTCTTTTCCTCTTGGGTATTAGTCTTGACCTCCCAAAGCCTGATTGTTGGGACATAAATCCTTTGCACTTAGTACTACTGCACACAACAAACCTGCAGATGTCTTGTACAGGATGATATTTTTCTTAAAGACCATTTGAAGAATGAACTTTTGATTACTTTCTGGGTATTGATTACTTCTTTTATGTCCCACAGCTTAAATGCAGAATTTTTGCTCTTAACAAAGAGCTCAGAGCTTAGCTGCATGAGTTCAGGGAATTTCTGAAGAGCCCCTCATGACTAGAAGAAAATTTCTTTTATTACTGGCTTCCGAGCAAGCCAAACCACTGCTCCTACAAGCCCAGCTGCAGAAACTAAAGATGCTTAGTAAAGTCTTTGAGCAAAGCATTGTCCCACCTGGCAGGAGATGATGGTAATTTATTGTGCATGGAAGACATTGTGACATTTTGAACTGCACAGGGAGAATGGAACAGTAATATAACTGCTCCCACACAGGAATGAGATACTCAATGTTTTCTCAGGCTGGAACAGATTCAGGGATGATGCCTTGATCTGTTTCACAACTTCACCCCTCTTAGGATCAGGAAACAGGCTTCTAATACATTTGGTTTATGTTCTCATACCCTAGACAACAGAAGAATCCTCTAAAGGTTGTGTCCACAGAAACCACCTATGGAAACAAAATTTGGTCAGTCTTTCCTTGCCCTACACTCTCCGACTTTTGTGACAAAATCAAAAGCAAGACCAAGACAACCACTTTCTAGGGCCTCCATAAAGGCATTGAAAGATCAGAAGGGGCTACTTGGAAACACATTGTCTCCCGTCACTGAAGCTGTAGTTAATAAGAAAATACCTATTGAATGACCCCAGTTCACCACCAAAAGGTAGATGAACTGCCAAATGGAGTTAGATTTGAGGTGACTCAGGCCCATAATTCTGTCCAGCTCAACAGCAGCCACCTAGGAAAGTATATATTAAATATATCCTCTGTTAAAAGCCTTGTAGATGGAGAAGAATTCTGGCAGCCTGCTGGGAACCCAGCAGCAAGTCAACTTGCTATGACCACTCAAACATCAAATGACACAGTGCTGCCTGCTAAGTGCCCCCCACTCCAACTCCAGCTGCAGCTGCCTTTGAAGAAGGGTGCAAGGCCTTCTGCATAGATGTACACGCCGAATAAAGTCTTTTAAAGCATGTGAGAAAGAAAACTGTCATCAAAATGTACCAAGCAATTACGGGTTGAAGGTTGAACTATTATTACTTCATGCCCTCCCATTCCCCTCCAGGGTGGGAAGAAAGGGGAAGGATTATTCATTTGTATTCAAGCACTTCATTAATGTTTATAAGAGAATCCAAACATGCAAGCAAAACAAGGACGAAACACTTGCGCCAGACGTGTGATGCGATAAATGTCACTGGAGCAAATATTTAGATCTGTTTACAGAGAGGCCTATTAAGTCCTTTTTGAAAAGCTGTGCAGTGTTGTGGCTTGGTCTCTGCCTAGCAGCTCCAGCGTAAACACATGGAAGATGGCTAAGTCTCTCTCTCTCATTTTGTTATGACATCTGGAAACCTAAGGAGGTTGGGAGAAGCCAACTGGCTGCCCTACTGTGATGTCTAGCTAGAGGGTCTGCCTGTTGAATGATGGCAGGACATGCAAAGTAGAACTGCTGAGTTCTCCAGCTTGTGCCAAAATCAGTGGATTTTCAACACAACCATCCCTCCACAAAGGTTGTTGCAACGCACAAGTCCTTGGTCCATTGCTAATGATGCAAGTCCATGCTCTCTGCCATTTTTCAAGACCATTTGCATTTAAGAAAATCAGTTCCATTAGGGAATAAAATAGCAAAGAGGGGTGGAGCCACTCCATTCACCAAGGGATAAAGATGTGTCCCATAGTTCCTTGCCCAAAGAGCTGTAGGTTCTGGAGTTCACTATCAGCCTGGACTTCTCTAGATGTCCCCTTCACATCATCATCTCATCAACTCTAGCCCCTCTTCATAGAAATATTTCTAAGAGTACTAAATAAGTTGAAAGGTGTAAGAGAAATTTATAGATGGAAAAATTATAGTCTTAGCCCCAGATGTAGTAACGTAATTGGGGTATTTCAGCCTCTGAAGTCATGCCTCCGTTCCCAACACGTTATGTAAGGCCTACAGATAAAAAAATTGTCTGTGTTGTGTATACAAAGACTCAAGGTTCCTTACCCCAGCTTGCCCAGCTTGCTTCCCTTCTGTTTGGAAGGAATGGTGCTCAGGCCATACAGATGTACAAGACTCTGCAGTGACGTCAAGGGTGCTGGCTGAATCAAAACACTTTTAATTTGAAACTCTCCTGACTCAGTGAGTTTAGTTCACTTTATTCCATGCCATCAAAAAATACAACATGAAATCACAAGTAACTCTATTCAGTCTGGTTTTTAAGCCTATCAAAATTACAAATTAATTAGAAGAACATTGACAAACATTTCTTTTCTCCCTCGTGCTCTTAATAAATTATTTGTTTATATGAAACTCCTTTCCGTATAAATCAGCAGGAAAGACACCTTGCCTGGTTTCAAGAGATACAGTTTTGGGTTACCAATAAAAAAATTGTGAACTTGTTTGATTTGTTTTAACGGGAACTAGACTGAGCTTTGCCCCAGGAACTGGTGCCAAGTCTTTTGGGATTCTCCCATAGTTATATTCCAAACTATTCCCTCAGGTCTAAGCACTCTTGGGAAAACACACCTCTTCCTTCCCTGACTGATAATGACGAATTATTGATGTGACAGTTGCTAAACTTGTTGTTCTCTTAAAAACTGTAAGAAGGTTGTGATACTTCATGTTTTAGAAGAACAGCAAAATTCACGCAACCACTCAGCTGAACAGTACATAAACACTGGTTGTCTCTACTGTGTAACAGGGATTAATCTTTTCAGACTTAAGCATCCAAGAGAATTCTTTTTCCTGAAGTTTTCCTTTCTAATTAATGTCCCTGATTAATTCTTCCAGAAAATGCATGACAGCTAAGTGGCTTGGTCTCAAACCATGGTCCCTTCCATGATGCTACATTCAGCTGTTATTCTCTGCTTTTGCTGTGTTATACTGCTCTTAATATACCAGACTCGTCAGGAGTGCCAGGCCTCAAAACGTTGTCAGTAGCATGCCAAACATCCACAGGGAAGAGAGAGGAATCCTTGCTCGTACTCTTGTTCAGCTACCTCCTGCTTTGGGGCTAACCCTTGGGTTATTTATGTTGCGTGACCTTGAGGTAAATGGCATTTGGCAGGCCGCCGGATGACTTTGTGTTTCAAATCAAACAGTCTCAGTTTCTCCCACACTGACAATGGGAATAATTCCTGAATGCTTTTTTGGGGGTGGTTCTTCCCATCTCATTGCCTGCCACGGAGCTCTTTGGTAGCTACGTCAGGGCTGGTGAACTTTAGCTTGACTTTCTTGTTAGACTCAAGTACCAAGTGCTGTGTGTGGTTTTCTTCTGTGGTTTGGTGTATAAGTGTATGTGTGTATTTTCACTTTGTCCCACAGTGTCTGCGCTGTTGGTATTAGAGCTACAATTGTTCTATATATAAAGCAAAGATCCCTTGAATGATCTGCCAAAGGCTTTATCTGTGAACAATCTTTGTCTGTACTTGCTTTGCTGTTAACCAGTTTTGACTCTACTCCATAATGGCTGGAGTTGCTTTGCCTTAACTGATACGTATCAAAGAGAACTGCTAAAATTAACTGCTCATGAACTGTGTCCAGGATGTTAGATTAACTCATGTTGAATCCTTCAGTGAACAAACTGATTTATGATGTGTTATGACATTGTTATTTGATGTGTTGCACAACAACTCAATTTTAAAAAATGAAGAGCGCTCCATTAATAAGAGATAAATCTTTCCAGTGTAATTCAAATGATTCTGCAACAACTTTAGAGAGAGTGTGATAAGGGATCTTGTGTGGGTTTAGTGATTGTGTTTTGCATTCTTAGGAATATCTTCCACTGGGATCTCTTCGTCAGTAATGACAAAACCCATCCAAAATATGCCAAAATACGACACCTTTTGGGAGATTAGAGCTCTTTGTACTTCTCAAAATACAAAAGGGTACTACTACAAGTGATTCCCTACAACTGATACTTCCAGCTTTGAGAATGTACAAGTGTGTCGATGCTTTCTTTCCATTTCAGAGCCATAATTTGCTGAAGTCCCTACAGGGTAAATCCATACCAAGCTTATCCAGCCACAGTTAACACACAAGTGCTCAGAGCAGTCATTTTCATTTTCAGGAAAAAACCCACCTTTATATATTTAGATATAAATTGAGTATTTTTTTTAAAGCAAGCACTATTCCATTACTGGAAAATGAACCAGTGCAAATGCTGACCTTAAATTACAAAGTTTTCAGAGTGTGTTTCAGATGAATTCATGCTAAAGGCTCAGATCTCTCTGGATACCCAGCTTCAACAAAAATGCCTTTGAAAGCCAGCTTGAGTTATACACTGTACAGTATGTCTCATTTCACAGCCAAGCCACTCAAGTTAATAAAGAAAATCCTCTCTGGCCTCACACAATTAGCTGGGTAAAAAACTGGCCAGTGCTAGTCTGCAGACAGGGACAAGCTGATCCATAAAGCTGGACAGTGTTTCATGCCTGCAAAAGCCTGTTCCCTCGAGCCTCTGAACTTCCTCTTGCCACCAAAACACCTGGATTATTTCAGGATGGTATAACCTTGTCTCATGGACTGATGAGGTATTTTCTCACTGGTACTCTGTAAATGGAAAGGAGAAATGGTTAAGGAGCTGAACTGCATCCCAGTTGTTTGTATGCTAAGCCATATAGAATTATTTTGGCCACAACATTGTATTAGAAACTTGACTTTGTTCAGTTCTGGGTGTCAGTGAGTTATCTTCTCCAGCAGGCAGATAATGAGCTTTTTTGAGAACGTTCTTTCTAGCTTTTTCCTGTCTTAATCACAAAAGTCATTATGAAAAAGAAGGGCTTTTTGTATCATTAACTCTTATGAAAACAACATTTTTAGGCCCTTTTAGCACACTTGCACCTCTTCTGCCTCTGTGATACCCCAAAAATAAAGCATTACCTCAGCCTGAAAGCAAACTACAAATTAGCATCCCATTTGACTCCAGTATGTCAGGACCAGTTCTTCTCATGGTGTACGGCTTAGAATGTTCACAAATAATAGTGCTGTGATGATTTTAGCAGTGCTTTAGAACCAATGAGACACATTGGAACACCCCATCACACTTCCTTCTGGCAGAACATTTATCTCAGTGATCATTTCTAATACTGTAAATCAATCACATGCCAGGAATACAAAGACCTTCAAAAATCTGGGCATGTTTCTCAAATCACCCTTTTGCCCTCTTCCTCTCTGCTGACTCTGCAAACTCCTGCACTCTGAGCATTTGGTCTCACATTTAAATAAATATTCCCCATCACTATTATGCTGTCACCTGTAATAGGAAAAGGCTGCAAGAAATCAAAGGAGAGCTAAATTTGTGCGGTGGCAGAAAGCGTACAGAGAATAATCAGTCTTCATTTTGATTGTTAACAAAAGTGAGGGAGCCTAATGGAGACCTTGGATTTAGTACAGTCTCTAAAATATTGAGGGGATACTTTCAAGACACAGAACCGCCTACTTGAAAGAAATACTTCTCCTGTGTTCCACGTAACTTGACTTTTATTAAAATGGAAAGAGGTTAGAAAATAACTGTAAGATTTGTTTCCTTTTTCTCATTCCTTGGCTCACTAAGGGACTCTGATGAATATTGTTTTGCACTATGAAGGCAGCTTCTTCTCTGTTTTATGTACTGGAGATATCTGTGTCTCCCAACAAGTGCCCCAATGGAAGAGTTAGGGCAGAAGCAGCAAGCAAACTTAATTAAATCTGGGGGAAACATAAAGCATTTGTTGTTATTTTCTTAATTATGCTGATACAGCTAACATGCTGCCTATGACTGAATTCCTAGCTTTTTGCTCTGTCCTCACTAACTCCTATTTTGCACGGATACCCAAGCATGAAGAACCTCTGGACTGGAATTCATGTGGAAAGCTTCATAACTTCCACACTAACTGAGCCTAGAAAAAGAAGAAATCAGATTAGTTTCTTTTTCTTTTTTTACAATCCTTTCTCTGCGTGCTACTAGGAGTTTCTGGGAATGGTTCAGTGTTTTCCCTGGCTTCAAGGGACTCTCTGGAATAGGTACAACATACAGGATTTGGTCTGTTACTTTTAACACTGCTACCCACCAGCATGGGCTACAACCCTGATTTTGAGGAAGTCAGTAATAAAACTCGCTTTTCACATCTGCAACACTCTTCAACCCCTCAGCATTGTTGCAGTGCCTGGACAGAGGTGATCAGCAGTGGTCCGCTGATAATAAACCTAATTACAATATTTCAGGGATGATGATGATTTCTTTAGGTATGACTGGCCTATGGGAGTTTATGTATGATGAGAAATGGGGTGTCCAGGACTATGCTAAATGACCTTCAGAGTGGAAAATCTTGGGTCTTTGATCTCATTCAAACTAAAAATACTTTTGCTAATGAGCCTCTCAAGTCATACGACATCCATTTTTAAATGCTGAGCACATGGGTTTAATTTACAGTTTTTACCAACTTTCATTTATCTTGTGCTAGAAGTCCTGAAATGACTTGCACCAGAAGCTCTAAAATATTGGAAATCCAAATGTGAGGACACTGTTGGAATAACTAGTGATAAAAGCAGCAGACATGAGTGAATTCCTTCTTGAGCTTCTGAGAGGTATTAACCAGGTCACTTTCATTCTCTGTGCCTTCAAATGACAATTAGATCCAATAAACAGTAACAATAACACAAGGTAGCTGTACTGTTCTCTCAACCACCAGAAAAAGGGAATTCATGGAGGTGTTGAGACACCATAACTACCAGCTGTTGCGATGGATACAACCAGTCTTACAGGTTAGTTGCATGTCTGTTTCCACTCTGCAGAGGGCATAGTCTTGCTCCAGTTCCAGCCCAAGAACTGAGATATTAAGTTCAAACACAGATATCTGCGCTTTTAAGCTCTGCAGGTACCAGTTTAATTTCTGGTGCCTCAAGCAAGCTGGAAACTATAATGCTTTTGGGGTTACAGAAGGAGTATTAAGGTCAAAAATTGTTACAATGTTCAGAAAAAAAAGTCTTAGTAATTGCAACCTAGAAAAAATTGAGAGCTTCACAAAGATACTGAAATTTTGTCATCAATCCACAGTGCTTTCTGTAGATTTTAAGTATAGAGGCATTGAGCATCTGTACTAATTGTCTGCTAGGAAGAGGGATTTGGGGAAGTGCGATAACACAAGGCAAATATGTTTTCCTGCAATATGGAGTTCTTCTAACACCAACCCTTGTAAGTTAAAAACAATAAAGTTTCTAAAATACCAGCCATTACTGAAAATCTCACTTTTTGTACTACAACCAAAACATTGTGCTCTGAGGATGTCAGCTCACAGTCATTCATCCAAGCAGGCAGGGAACCTCGCTAATAAGACCAAAAGATGAAAGAAATCACACCAAGTTCACTTGGCTCAAGCAGTAACACTGTGATTTCTTCTGCCTTTTACCTGTCTCATCAACTCCTAATGACAGTGAAAAGCTTAATAAGGGTTTGCAGTGTAAAGCCTAGCATAGGGGAAACCTGTTATTTTACAGTATGCCCCTCTGAAGTCCCTAAATATGCTTTGCCAGCAGCCCTGCCACTGATCTCCTCTCTGCAGGAGTGCAAGGTGAATGAGTGCCCTCGCTTAAGATCATTCCTGGCCTTTGCAATCCAGGAACCTCTGACTCGCCCAAATGATGTGGGCTGGCTTTATAACATGGATTGCTACTCACTAGGGAGCTGAGGGGAGGCTGTTAAAGACTTTCTGAGGACTGTAGCTTGCACTATACTTGAAGTTGAGGTTTTTAAGGTCAATGGTTCATTGTTTATAAGCAAAGAAATCTCAGCCTGGAGGAGGATCCTGACTGCTGCTGCACCAGCATCACAAAGTGACAGCAAAAAAACAAACAGACTGAAAATCATCACCGTGAAAATACCATTTACTAAACAGGGGTTTTTGTACCTACTGGGTTGGCAGCTCTGAGGTGGCAAAGACACACAGGAACAAATGGCACAATTCTGCTGTTTGACTTCTATACACTGCTAAAGTCAAGCTGCCTCAGGTACAGTAGGGACTCCCTTGAGTGTCTGTCAGACTGTTTTCTGGGGATTTTTCCCTTTCAAGGCCCATCTTACAAAGATGTAATTCCTACCTAATACCAATCACAGGCAGCACCCATAAATTTGCAAACAAATCAACCAGTGGAATCCTCCAGACGCGCTTGTGGGAGGCAGGTACACCTGCCTTGGGCTTGGATGTTACCAGGGGAGGGCTGAAGGATCAGAGGGAAAGGAAGGGCTCATATCTGACCTGTTGTACAAACACTTCAGGCAGTTATATACACAATAAATAAAACAGATTAATTGCCAGCTGCCTCTCGAGCCATCATTAGTGACTGGCTGTTTTCTTAACAGGCATCAAATGCCTGGGTGAGCCTTCCAAGGGGCTGTGGGGCAGCAGCACAAAGCCACTGGCTGTACAGAGCAACACCTACAGGTGGGTACACCTATAAGACCTCAGCTGCTGATCCTTTACGGTGTTACTGCCACTACTGTACTTTTACTACTTGCATGGTTTCGTCTTCAACAGTTCCCCAGGTGAAGACAGGGGGCATAAAGCCCTCACATAAAGCAGCTCCCACTAGTATTTAAAGGGAATAAAATGGAAGGATTTCTATTTTTGCTGTATGAATTTCTACCCCAAAGTTAATTTTGCTGGGAGAATTTTTTTTACCCTGGGGCATAAGGAGGTGAAGGGAGTGATAGTTTAACAAAAGCCAGCAAGCTGCAAACTATGTGCACTATGTATAGCTATGTGAAATCAAACCCTTTAACAACATTTCTTTAAAGAACATTGAGCAGTCAAAACAGGTAATGCTGTTTTTGATGACTCCTGCTCTCTTCACGAAATCTGAAATTCTATAAAAGCAAGAAGGTGACATTTTTACTAGGCAAAACCCACTTTTATTTCAAAAATTAAAAAAAAAATCAGTAATACTCCCTCATATAAACTGTACAGACTATCAAAAGCCAGCTAGCTCTGAAACTGAGCCCTTTAATTCAGTTCAGAAAACTTTGAGCCTGGATCTTTCATCAGGACAAACAAGTAAATTTCTCTTGAGGTCAGTTACACTGGTCCTTTCAGCTTGGAGAATCCCAGCTTTGTGATCACAGAAATGTTTAGTTTTTCAAGGGGACAGGGCAGATCGAAGAGAGGATGTGGCCCTGCCTATATATTACTGTATATATCACTGTTTTGCCACTGCAGGTCCAGCTTCGAGGCTACAGAGCTGTCAGTGACCAAACATGATGGACCACCCATCGGCCTTTTATTAACCAGCACTTGTTCCCCCCTCTAATCCTATCACCAGAGTAATCAAAGCTGCCATGTCCCAGGGTTTGATGGAACAGCAGGACCTGGGAAATGAAGACTGATTTTGTTAACAAAGTCATTCCTGCCCCATGAATGATGTCTCATTGGTAGAAAGCGGGGAGATGAGGTTTATTTGTGCAGGGAACGAGGCGGCAAAGAAATGAAAGGTGGAGAATGGTGAAGTGTGAAGTTTAATCTGGCACAGTCTGAGGTTTCTTTCTTTGAGGCAGTCTCTGATCCAATCAACACTGGTTTGATATTTAACATCTCCCCCTGCAGTTGGAAATGATACCAGCCAGAGGAGACCAGAGTCACGGCTTCCCAAACAGCCAAAGGGGAGAAAAGGGAGTGCTGGCAGCTCCCCATCGGCCTGACAGCTTCCTTACCAACAGGCTGGCATGAAGCTGGACCCTACACAAAATTTCCCCTACAAACCTTAGGATGCAATGAGCTGAATGCAGACTGTCCCTGAGGAGAGCAAGCTCAGGATGGGATGGGAAAGGGATTTTAGTTCTAATGTGGAGGAAGGGCTATGAACACTGGGACTGGGGATCCTGCTGAGAAACAGGATCAAAAACAAGCAAGAGATGCCACCCACCTCCCCAGGGAACAGCAGTCTGGGTAGAGGAGTAAGACCTTCCCCTTGCTGACTGTACAGACCTTCAGTGGGGACACACTGCAATCACTCCAGGGTGATGGGCGTCCCACGACAGCCCTGGGCCATCAAGGAGGATGCAACAGACCTGAGCAGCTGCAGGAGCCACCACCACAATTCTCCTTACTCCAACAACAGCCTGGGGAAAGCTTCCCATCATAAAGCCACATGAGGGTCCCAAAGAAGACAGAAAGCTTAGCCCTATTCCCAGCTGGCCCTCAGAGGACACATGGATGAGTCCTCACAGCCTGTAGTGGCTGCAGTGCCTCTGCCAGGATTCCACAAGAAGGCCTGAAATGTCACCTGCCCCTCACCAGTTCTCGGCCCCGGCCAACTTGATTTTGCCCTTTTCTGGCCACTCTACATAAACATCAGTGCTGTCAGACAGACTTGTCTGCTTCCTCTTCTTCACTTGCCTCAGCTCCTCCTGTCCCACCTTCCATGAAAACCCTGAAACTTCAAATACCAAGGAGCAGTAAAACTTCAACCTGACCCAAAGCTGCTATGAATGCCCCTGCATCCAGGCTGTCAACACTGCCTTCTGCTGGGATTCAGACACCTTGACACCAGCTCTGCCATCCCCAGGGCCTGGACTTTGAGTGACCAGCAGCTGCCAGAGTCGCAGGAGGTGGGATAATACTTCCTCCCAGGATCCAAGCAGGAGAGCGGCTGGTCAGCAGGAGGCAGAAGGATGGGAGTGATGTGGAAAAGCAGCAGGAAACACTGCAAGGGTTTCAGGAGGAGCAGAGCATCAAACTACAAAGTTTCAGGGTTTACAATAGAAAACAATGCTCCCTGCCCTACCTGCAGGAGCTGGCTCTCCAGGAAGCAGCTAATTATATGAACCACCTTAATCTTTTCATCCGGCTAAGACAATCAACATTTCAAAGCCACGCACAGAATGTTTCAAAGATCGTTCCTGGTCAAAAATGCAAGTGTATCCATTTTCTTTCAGAGCAGATCAAAACCAAGTACCACACCGGGACCACTCCTAGATTTCCTCCTCCTCACAGTATCAGATTAACAGATTTGGTGTATGTAGTCAGATTAAATATTTGCAGTAGCACAAAGCTGCCTTTGAGGAGAAGAAGTAGGGAAAAAAAGCTTTTTTTTTTGTCTTTTTTTTTTAATTTGCTTGGGGCAAAAATACTGGACTTTGGGGACGTGGGAAACAAAAGCACTGACATGATTCAGCAAGGCACAGTCCTATAACCTGAATTCTGAATGCAGAAATAATGTGCAGTGTTCCTGTAATAGTAATGCTGAAAACAGGTAAAAAACCGCTGATGCCCTTAGCAGATTTGGGACTGTAATTTATCACAGATGTTCTCATCAAACTGCGCAAACATCCTGCGAGACAAAAGCTGCTCAATTTCTGATTTCCATTTTAGTGTGTTTTAATTATGTGTTGCTTAAGGAAGGCTCCAAGACCTGGAACTGGGAGGTGAAACCTTGCAATAGTAATCCACTCTACTAAATTAGCACTGTAATACACCAAGCAGTAGGACTGCCAGACGATGTGATAACATTACAAATTACTATTGTTAAACAACTAGCCAGGTGTCAGGATGCATGGAAATCTAGAGGAAGCAAGAAAATAAATATCTGGTTTGTTTTGTTTCATTTTGTCTCCTGTTGTTCTGGTGGCCTTGTTCCCAGAAAAAGCTTCAATCTAGGAAAATTCCTCCTGAACACTGATCTATTTCAGCAACTTTGTCAATTCTCTGTAACAATTAAAATGGAATGTATTCTTTTAATCAGCACAACTGTTCTGCATAGATGACTGTCCTTTGCTTGCCAATAGCAGTAATACCTTTACTGTTCTTTTTTAGATTATTTTTGGAGCAAAATGAATGGGAAATTTTTTGTTTCTATTTAAAACTTGGACAGAGAAACAATTATGGTTAAGACCAGCGGTGAGTTTTTTACTCTATCCTTTTTCCTTTCTCTGTTGCTCACTCTCTAAAAAGAAAAAAAATGGTATGATTCACATTTAAAAGGCTTCCAAGTGGTACAATTTTAACCAAGTGCTTTCATGTGTTTGATTCTAACTGCCATTTTTGACCTAATACAACCAAACACTATAGGATGTCTGGAATGGTTAATTATTTTTACCTCACCTTAAAGAAGGGGCTCAACAGAGTGGACAGGCACTTAAACCTTTCAGAAAGAACAGTGTAAAATGAATTCCTTGATTTGGATGTGTGTAAAATAATGCAAAGGTCCTGAGGAGCTTCCTTTCAATTATTTTTGTTGATAAACAAGAAAATACATTCAAAAGTGTATGCAACAGATCTTCTCTGAAGGCTGTATGCAGAGTTAAAACTCCTAGCTGAAATATTGGATGAACCACATGTTAGTGAAAGCCAGACTTTTCTCCCTTCAAATAGTTCCTACTGGACTTCAGGGGAGCAGGGGGTGAAGGCACTCTAAGGACATTTTAATCACACCGAAGATTAGTCCTTTAATCCTTATTCCCACATCACCAAGAATTTTTTTGGTCAAAGTAGGACAGTAAGATAAGGCTGGAAATAGACTGATCCAAAATTAATGACAAAAAGCAGGTTAAAAATGAAATATCATAGCAGTAACTGACACCATCTTAAATCTCTCCTGGATTATTTGTTTTCTTCCACACACATTCATTTCCTCAATTTCTAGTAAATCTCATTTCACATAAACAGTTCCACAAAGTAAAGTCAATAGCTGTTACTGTGTTCCTGATTAATCCACTGAAATGAAATAGATCTCATGGCTTAGTATTTGGTTGTTTAAAGCTAAATCCATTGAAAGAATTCTGGAGTCCAGTTACACCAATAACTTTTGTTTCTTAACCGACATCCTTTTCTCTTTACTGAAATTTACCTGCTCTAACATGAAATAAACCCATGCATATTGCACACCTAATTACCCCCAGTACATGAGCAACATGAGCCCTTTGTTTTGACCCGGAGTGACCACTAGAAAGACGACTGACAGTTTGCATGTACTTAAATCAATTTGAACAATGTCGAAATTTCTATTTTCATTGTTCATGTTTCATCCTCTTCCTGACAAGTACCACAGAGCTGCTTTACTTCAAAACAAACAAACAAACAAAAAAAAAATCACTTTTTACCCAGCTCCAGGGCAGAATCGGAAGCATGGAAGTTTCCCTCACAAGTGGCAAGCGAGCAGATACACATATTCACACCCCGGACATTTGCCTCTCAAACAAATTATACACATGATACACACGCAGGGCTCACCACGCACATCACGGGGTTTCTGCAGGCAGCACGGATCGGCGTGACAGAGAACAGGCAGCCCAACACAAAAGCTGCTGAGGCCCGTGAGTGACCACCCCGCTGCCACAGGCTTGGGGTTCACCCCCATCAGCTGATGGAAGTGCAAGGAGAACGGCCCCCACATCCTGGGATAAGACACGAGGCCCAGAAGCCTCCTTACCTGCGAGAAGTTGAGCCCGTTCAGCGGGTGACATTGCTCCTCCACCCGCTCCACCGCCCCCGTCTTCTTCTTCATCCTCTCGGCCTCCTGGGCCAGGTAGAGATCGAGCACCGGCACCCCTCTGGAGCGGATGTCAGTCTCCGTCAAGGAGTTCACCATCAGCATCACCCAGACGGGCCTCTTGCGCTCCCAGTTCCCGGCGATGGCGTTGAAGAGGTAGTCGGCATAGAGCCCTTTGCCCCGCTGGTCCGGGGTCATCCAGTGCGGCAGCATCAGCTTGATGTAGTCCAGGTGCCGTTTGAGGCGGCGGTACAGCTCCCGGGGCAGCACGTCCTGCAGGTTCTCCCCGTGGGGCAGCATCTGGCAGCTGGCCAGCCCCGAGATGGTGTACGGGTCCGTGAGGTCCAGCTCGAAGTAGACGCTGGAGCTGGCGTGGAAGGCGGCCTTGGAGTTGTCGGGGATGAAGTCCCAAACTCGCGTGTAGGGCACGTGGATGGTGCCGAAGAGATAAGCGGGGGGGTCACGGCGAATGGTCCAGAGGAAGGAGTTGAGCTCTCCTTGCTGCGGGGAAGACACAGGGGCTGCTCAGTGATGGAGGGGCACAAAGGCAAGAGACAGCGATGCCACCCCCGGGGCTGCCCGCAGGGCAGCAGGAGCGGCGGTCCCGCTTCCCCCTCTCCTCGCACCAGCCCCACGCGGGCTCGCAGCAAGCCAAGCCCACGGGCGCCACGAGGCCCGCGTGGGGCCGGGTCCCGCCGTGAACCCCGCTCGGCCCCGCATCGCTCCAGCCCCGCTCCAGCCCCGGGCCCCTCCGCGGGGGACGCGCGGGGCAGCGCCGCCACACCTGAGGGGCCACGCGCGCCCGCGTGCGCGGGCCGGGGGGGGGGGGGTGTCCCTCCGCGCGCCCCCGACCCGCTCCGGCCCCGCGGCCCCCGCGCGCCCCGCGGACACGCGCGCATCCCCCGCGGGCCGGCGCGCCCCCGGCCCGGCCCGGCCCGGCTCACCGAGCGGGGCAGCTCGCACTGCCCCGTGTCCATCTGCTCCCGCCGGGCCGCGGCGTCGGGCAGGAACCCCCCGAAGACGAAGCAGATCAGCGTCAGGTTGAGTTGCATCCCGCTTCCTCTCGATCTCCTCTCTCCTTCCCAGATGAGCCTTTTTGGATTTCTAAGATCTTTTTTTTTCCTCCCCCTCCTCCTGCTCTTCCCCTTTTTTTTTTTTTAGCCTTGTTTTTTTTTTTTTTTTTTAATTCAAACAAACTTTGCCAGTCCCATCTGCATCTGACAAGTGCAGGGGGAAGGACTGGCTGCCCCCTCCCTCCCATGCTCTCCCCCCTCCCGCCCTTTCCCACCCCCACCCCCTCTGGCTCCGGGCTTGTCAGAGGCGCTGGATGCTTTGGGGAGGACGGTTCTCATCGCCAGCCTCCGCCATGCTTTGGTGTTGCAGACCGGAGACGCTCCTTCCCGCCCCGCCGCTTCGGGAGGAGGTTGGGAGGAGAGGGGCGGAGGGGGGGGGGGGGGGGAGAGAAGAGGGGGGAAGTGGGGGAGAGCAGCCAGAAAGTAAAAAAGTTTAAAACTACGATTTTTTTGGACTTTTTTTTTTCCTTTAATTCGGCGGTCGAGAAGGGGGTCCCGCGGCGCCTTGCGGAAGGCGGGCGGTGCTCGGCGGGGCGGCGGCGGTCCCCGCACCCCGGCCCCGCTCCGCGCTCCCCGCTCCGGAGGCCGGACCCGCGCGCCGGCGGAAAGTTCCGCGCAGCCGCCCCGGCCCGCCCGCGCCTCCCGCCGCCAGCGGCCGCCGCCAGGGGGCGATGGCGCCCCGGCTGCGGCTCAGGGGCGGCGGCGCTTCCCCGTGGCCCGCCCGTCCCGCGGCACCTGCGCGGCGCGTCCCGCGCCTTAAACACCAACAGCGCCAGAGCGAGAAGTTCGGACTTCCCCAGACTCAATCAGTTGGCAGAGTCAGTCCGACGGGGCTTGTCACGGGCAGGAACCATGGGCAGCCGGGGGATGCCCTGGGGCGCCCCCGCTGAGCCCTCACCGGCTGCGCTGACCCGCGCCGTCGGGACATGTCCGGCTCTCCCCGGCCCCTCCGAGCCCGGCGGGGAGGGCAGGACAAGGACGTGGCCCCTGCACGGCGCGGGCAGCACCGTTCCCCGTTCGTCAGCTGTCCTCCCCGGGAGCCCCGCTCCCTCAGCTTCCCTGGAGGATGGAAGGAAGGAAACTTGTGTAGTTTTCTAACATGCACCGTTAGCGATCCGGCTTCCACTTGGACCGGAAAGCCTCAGCAACACGACCTGAGGTGATTCTTGGTGACGGGAGCACTTCCAGGGTCCCTGAGGGTCTGGAGTCCTCTGTGGAGGTCGTTGCAGAAGGCGTTTGAGTTCAGCAGCTCCAACTCTTTAAACACCACTTACCGTGTGTTTCAAGGGTTTCAGAGCAGAGGACAGGCTGACAGTGCCTGTCACCATCACATGCGAGAACTCCTGCCTCTCCAGATCCATTCTGGGCAGCGATGGGAGTCAGGGTGCCGGGCGTAGCCCACGCTCCCTGCAGGACACTGCCAGCCCCGGGTATCGCCCTGATCCTGCTGTGTGCAGCAGAGCCGATCTGTATCCTGGCTTTCCCATCACCTCCCCGATTGCAAACCCTGTCCAAAACTGAGAGGTTCCTCACGGTATTGACAGTGATCAAAACGACCAAAATTTAGATGATGAAATGCAGTCATTACTATTATGATGCACGGAGCCAGCAGAATTTTGCCAAGGACAGTGACAGACTCAGGCCCACCTGGGTCTAAACGTGGTTTCCTGAAAGTCCCGTGGAGACTGTGAGGGACACCGGTTGCTGTGGTGACTGATGGCCCAAAGCAGCCACACAGGCTGCTGAAAGGCACTTTGGAACCGCTGTGTGTGCATCCCCTGCACGCTGCTCCTGGCAGGAGAGTGTCCTCCTCACCACAGTGTCGGAACCAGCAGCTCCTTTCTAAGTGATGCCACTCATCCTCTTCTCTCTCCTCCCAGATCTCCCACATGGGTAAAAACCGGGTGGAGTGAGGGACTGGTTTTTCCTCATTGTGTTTCTATTTCTTTAATATTTCAAATAAATATTCCATTTTCTGATTACCCCCTGAGAGGTATGGTTCAGAGAAGGGAAAAATAGAGGAGGAAAGAGAGGTAGAAGGTTTTTTAGCACACAGGATATTCCATCTCTGCAGCACAGGACACTCTGGTGAGACAACCGAGTCATGGCCACGCTGGGTGCTGGTGGCCTGGAGTCACCTGTGGCTCTGTGCTGTTGGGATGTGGCAGCATGTCTGTGTGTGTTTCTTTGTAGGCAGTAAATGCTCATGTGCCCTCCCCACCAACTCACTTCCCTGGCATTGCTGCTGTGATGGCACAATCCCAAAAGGATGGGGAGGGCAGGGCCTGGCTTCAAGTGCCTACAGCATCTTTCTCTCTGCAGCAGCCCCACCTTTCTCCCAAGTGTGCCTCAGCACACACTCCCAGCCCACCCACCCCAACTGTGCAGGGTGCTGACTTGTCACTGTAGCTGGCTGTGCCCAGACCTGAATTGAAGGTCCAGAGCAGGAAAGTTGTGCAGTCCATGTCCCAGCAGATGTCACACAACAAGGGTTGAGTCACAACACAAGATCCTGTTGCTTTTCTGTAAGCTGCCACAAACCATTTCAAAGCTACAGGCTTGATGCTGTCATGACACTCTAACAGGGAGCTGCATTTGCTCCACCTGGATCAAACTCTCCTTGCATTCAGCAAGTGCCACTTCCAAAGTGACATGGCTGCACTTGCCTGGCTTAGTGGCTTTGACTTGGTCGTCTACCCTTTCTCTGGCTCCTTCCCAAAGCTCTTCCAAAGCCATGAAAGAACAGAGGGGCCTTGTAAGGAGGCTGGTAGGGACATCAGAAGTGACGTGACCCAGAATCTCACGCCCTGGAGAAGACGCCTGGGAGGTCTGTGAGGATGTGAGGCCTTGCTCAGTGCCGGGTGCTGTGCTGTGAGGGAGGCGATTGCCCTCATCGATAGCATACATATCAAAGCACCCAGGGCAAGAATAAACAAACATCTTTGGCACTGTGCTCGTCTTCCATGAGCCAAAAGGCAGGTGTGTGTGTGTGTGTGTGTGTGTGGATAGCAAGTTTTCCAGCCGTTTCCCTGAACTCAGCCCTGATGTTGCAAGAACTGTCTAGCTGTGAAAACACAGCCTCGCCTTGATTTATGCAGCTTGTGGGTAAGATGACTAAGAAGAAGAGGGGGGAAAAAAAAAAAGAGCAGAACAGGATCAGAAATCCCAGTGGGAGCACGATGAGGGTGTGTGCGGATTTGGTGGAACAGTCAGGTTGGGGAAACGGCAGCCAGTACTTCAGGCAGTAGGAAGAGGAGACCACAAAACCACATGATATGTGGTTCATGATGTTCCACCTATGATACACAAGCATGCCACAAGTTTTATGAAGGCAACTCTTTGGTAACAGTAAAGAAATTAATTCTTTTGTGGAATTGTAACATTTTTTTTCTCCTTTAGATGAGTTCCATATGTCCTCATGATTTTTTACTTTTAAACACAGCAGTTTAGAACAGATCTTAAGTAACATTTAGCCTCCGTCTAAAGTAAATATTTACAAAAACATTAAATAATGGTGCTGATCTTTGGAAAATGTGTATTGCTCCCTACCTGCTACTGTTTTGTGCCTATCTGGAGTATCAGAGAAGCTTTGTAATAAAGCCCAAGGCTGTAAAAGCAGTGTAAGAGTGTGATTAGAAGTAATCAGATAGAAAATACTATTAAAAACTGTAAAGAGAAAAGAGGGCTAAGCTGCAAATAGAAAGTTACGTTACTTTGGTTTAACAAATTTTAAGAAAATTAATGGGGGAATTGGCTTTTAATCTTACAAAAGCTGTATTATTTTTGTGAAAGCATAATAAATAGTTATAGCCATTATTTATGTCATATATCATTTTCAAAGAACCTTACTGAATAAATATTAATCATTTCACCAACCACTTAAATGCAACCACTTTAGGGGTGTGGTGAGGCAACAACTTACCAAGTGAGTTGTGCTAAAACAGGAACTGAAGACAGCCAGATTCAATAAGGAGCCCGTGTGGGTATAAAAATATTTGTGGACGGTTTAACAATATCTTTAATGAGGTAAAACAAAACCTCATGGAACAGAGAGTAGATTTCTTTGTTAATGAGAAGCTTACATTGGAACTTGTAATTACAGTGAGTTTCCAACAGGTAAAGAAGATTATTAGATCTGAGACAAAACAGCTTGTGAGGGATCGATATTTGCATGCAGGGAAGTGTAAAATTTTTTTTAAAGAATATGCTCCTCTCTGCTCACCTTCCTCACGGGAGAAACACCAATGGTTGGCCTGTGATGTAGCAGTATTTTCCTGTCTCCACTGTGGTGTACTTTCATTTGAAGGCACCCCGTGGATTTCAGTCTCTGCATTTTTTAAAACCTTCCTGCAGTAAGGAACTCTGCTGGCCAGTGACTGTCCCCAAACCTGGCCTGTGTCAAAACTGGAAGAGTAAGAGCCCAGCTTTTCCTTTTTCCATGAATGAAGCTGAAGGTGTCTTCTGTTCCTGCCAGAGATGGCAGATGAGATTCAGTCTTCTTGTATGCTGCAGATCACAGCTGGAAGGTTGGAAGGAACTTCCTGAGGTTTCTGGTCCAACCACTCTGAGCAGGGTTCATTTCAATGTTAGATCATGCTGCTGAAGTTCAATTAAAGATGCTAATTAAATTTCTTTAGTCTCATACGCAGGTGGCATTCTCTGTAGCTGTCCTGGGCTCAAAAAAGTATTAAGCCTAAAGCAGTTGCACCGCTAGCTGTCATGCCACGACTTGTTATTTGCTGTGACACCTGTGCTGTGATGTGTCTGGCATATAGATTTTCCCGCAGAAGATTGATTTTGATGTTGTAGTCACATAAAACATTGTTGCTCAGTCGTGCAATTCATGATTTGAAACATGCAGTTGTCAGATGAACAAGCCTCCACTACTTAAGGCTGTCATGCTGAAACTGCTGAATTATCACAACTGTTTCAATGTTTCTCGTATTTTTAATGTGTATTTTAAGCAATACAATGTAGTCGATCTTCCATTTTCTTGCCTGTTTGTCCTTCTGTGTCCAATTTCAGTGTCTTTTGTCTCAGTGTAGCAAAACCAACCAATGTAGTTCTTGAAGAAAATCCCCTCTCAATCCTGACATCCTCCCTTCTAAGAACGAGGTATGAATTTTGCAGACCAACCAGCATTAATGGCTTGTATTACATTTTGCAAAGTCTCACCTTGTGCTGTGGCCTCTGCAATGACAGACCACATCCTGCCTGAGACCAGGCGTGTAAATAGCTGAAGAAAACCTTTCCCAGTGTCAGGCTCTGGAATGCGTTCTCCTTCTGTATAAAGTTTAGTCTGTGCTTGTGTATGTCTGTATTATTACCTGTGCACACCTCTAAGGTGTATGTAGCTTATGTGTGTTTGTTTGTATGTATTATTGCATTCATATATATATATATGCATACACCCACACAAGAAGATGGGATAGGTGAGTGGTATTAATGCTCCCGTATATGCTTTTCAGGTTTTTTTTCCTATCCTCTCAAAAATATTCTGAATTTTAGCCTATGGAGGCAGAAGCCTATCCTTCTCTGATGCCCTACCACAGGTAGGGTAGAGCCTGGCTTTTCAAGATCTTCTGTCTGCACCTGAAGCAGAACACTACTGTTCTATTCCTAAAGCATATTAAATCAGAGAGGTTGTGAAAAAAAGATCTGAAAGCAGCTCATCCACCGGAACAGAAGTAATCTCCCTGCTGCATAGAAAAGTCTGTAGCTGTTTCCATAGCACTATAGATTATCTCCTTGAGACCTAATAAGCAAAGAGATTTCTTCCTGTTCAATATACTTCAGTGTGCAGTTCCAGAAGCTCCACTTAATTTCATAAACAGTTGAAGCCTCTTTCATGTCTGGAGAATGATTGTGAGTTCAGATGCTCAAGAGTCCTCCAAATACTCCACTCTTTATTGGTATTCACTCTATTTTCTTTTCCTGGTTTCTAGATTGCCATTGATTTATACAACCTGGGTATCATATTATGTTAATTGGCATTTATTAATGAGAAGCTTCAGAGGGTTTTTTAAGTGGGATGAGTCTTTATTATAAGGCAGCTAAACTGGCCCTCCAAGACAGCACTTCTGAAAGAGAGTCTCTGGGTCTTTGGCCTAACCTGGAGCAGAATATTCCAAGCAAATCCAGTAATGTTGTGTGTATGTCTAATGTAGCTCATTTGCCAACAGCATTCCTGTTCCGGAGCCTTGGAACACATAATAGACATATAAAACGTGCCAATATTTTGGTAATTTGGTGTAAAAACTGCTCCTTTTTTTCTTTTGGAGCTGGTAGAATATGGCTCACATTTGTTGTGTGTGTGTGGGCCTGCTCTTTATTAAACTCGTTGTCCTTTTTTCCAGTAACCACTTCAGTGCTGTGAATCAACATAACCATTTCAGGAAAAGGCCATCTGTTGATTGGATAACCAAAAGTCTAGTTAGCTGGAAGTTTAATAGATCACTAAGTCTCACTGAGTCCATTTTTATGTTAATAAATTCCACCATGGAATATTTTCTGATGTCACATGGTAAAAGCGCCCCAAATAAATAGCAGCTGAAGCATTTTCCATTATTTATCCCAATGTTTTGTGAGCTTAACAATAGAAATTGGCCAGATATAAACATCCCTAATCTCAGAATGCCACATGAGTGTGTATATTTGGTTTCATGAATCTTAGACAAGTAAAGGTTTAGAAGGGATCTCATCTAGCCTGGCCAGAGCTGTGTCAGGTGGCCGGCCACTATCCCAACCAGATGTTCATCTCACTTAGGAGTGGAGGCTGGGGGTAACACTGTAATAGCTACTGACCTCATTTCATCCATCCTGTGCCTTCCATTCTTTTGGTTCAAGTCACCTGCATTACTGCTTTATAATAGCAGTCCAGCACAAAGCTATTGCTCCTCTGGGCTAGTGTGCAAATATTTGGTGAGATCTTCCAAGTCATCCTGAGTCCATTAAAAAGTGTAAATAACTAATTTCCCTATGATGTTATAGAGTTCCTTCTAAGTAAGGCTAAGGAGGAGGACTCTGCCTTAGAGAAATCTGCAGGAGGAATCTGGCTGCCTCCTTTTATGAGAAATCTGGTTGTGGATATTAGAAGGGAATCCTAACCATCTCTATGCTGTATCCCTAGTCCTCTTCCCCAGCATGAAAATGACAGGGAGCTTTTCTATACCTGTAATTTTCTTGTAACACTGCCAGTTGTCTATCCAAATCATGATTTTGTCCTGTTTTTAGGAACTCTCAGGTGAGGAGCAGTATATTTGTATGTTGTACAGCCACATACCTAGTATGGAGTCCTACTAATTTCTTTCTGTTGCCTGGAAACAACTTCTGCTAGTTTGAGTAGAACACGTAAATGCACTTAATCACGTGGAAGAAGCTTTGACGTTTCACATCATAGTAATCTTCCCCTTTCCTTCCTCATGTGCCAGTCAAAGTGGCTTATACATTTGAGATCCAGCTGTGCATGCTTGGATCTGTGATACTCAACTTGTACTTTGGAGCTACTCCTGCCCTGAAATCACACTGTGTGTATCCATTACAAGCTGTAGAGAAGAATTAATCGAATAAAACCTGATGCTCTGCTGTGCTAAGGCACATCACAACTTACGTATCTCTGCTTACATATCTTCTGATTATTGCAGAACTATAAAGCTCTTCTATTGTTTCTTTGAAACAAATTTAAAATAGTCCCAGTAATCCTTTTGGACTTGAGAAAAAATAAATATTTCACAGTATGGCAAGTCCCTGAAATGCCTACAAGGGCTCCTCCTTTGCTGAGCTGTCCTAGGGATATCAAGTTTGCTGTGATCTGGAAAGCTATGGCCAGGTCATCTTTTATTTATTTGGTAGGATCTCATTATCAGTTTATCACAGATGTTACTGTTTTCAAGGCTTTTTTCAGTGCAATCTTTTCCAAACAGTTTGAGCAGACAATGAGAAAAAACTGTCTGTTTTGAAAGTGTGTCTATAGTGCATGTTGGTCAGTCCCAATTTGTGTCTAATAACTTTTAGTCTGCCTGCATGAGGAGTTAAAAACTAGTCTCTCCTCTTGTTAACACTGGTCATGTGGAAAGCACCGAGAAAGCAGGGAAAAAAGGTCAAATAAAGGAAATGTCATAATTTGGCAAGAATGAGCTCTCCTCCCTTGTTAGAAACTAGCTTTCTGAGCACATCTTGTTATATCTCTCTCTATACGTGCCTAGCCCTGTGATGATAACTAGTCCCTAAACATGAAACAAAAGCATGAATTATGTCTGTATTTCTGTCAAGAGTAGAGAAATATAACCCCAAGAAACCTAGAAGTTTGTAGGGTGAAGTAAAAAGGGATTTTCTTTTGAGAAGCATAAAGTTGCGACTATTTAAATCTCATTGGGATGATGTTCATTGGGATCATCAGTCACACTTCTTTGTTGTTGTTGCTAACTTGCATATGCACATAGAAACTGCCTTTCATGGGTGAAAAATGTCTTGCTTATTCACAAACCCTGTAGAAATAAACATCATTTTATATATATCTGTACTGCTGGCAGTGAAGATTTTATTTGTCGTGCCATGTGCCAAGCTTTCATTAGTCAAAGTGTGAAAAATCCCATTTGCTGTGTTTTAGAGAGTTCCCATTGGAAGCATTTAGAGAGCAATTCCTTGGTCTTTGAATCCCTGGAAAGGAGAAGGGATCCCCCTGGGCACTGGCCAACAACGTGGGACTCAGGGGTTCTGTTTGAGTCCTCAGCTTTGTAACCCATCCTCTTTTTGACTCTGAACAAATTGCTTCATCTGTCCACATCTTGAATCCCCAGCGACAAGGATCAGGCTTTCAAGTCATAAATTTGTTCGGTAGCATAAACTTAATGTCTCAGATGCTAATATGGTGGTAACCACATGGTCATACTCTTCAAGCTAAGTAAGTTTGATAAATGGAGGCAAGTCTGCATCTGAACATAAGTTTGGAGAAGCTCCAGAGCGCAAACAGCGCAACCCTTTGATTTCATTCTACACTGTCACAAAAAACCAAGCACACTTTCTGCACACTTGGATCTCTGCCACTGCTGAAGTCTAGGTCCTGCTCTCTGAATCCCAAGCCTACCTCATTTGGGGGCTGATACAGGGAGGTAAGATCCCCGTGGTGTCCTCTCTGAATGAGGTCACTCTGAAGATAGTGAAGAGTCATGGAATAAGTAGAGCTGCCAAGGAAATGGCTTTGACTTGATGGATTTAACTTTGTGAAGCTGTGCATATACCCATGAATCTGTAAACTGAAGAGTTTGAGGTCCTACTCCTACCTGTGCTGCTGAACTGTCTCTACGGCCCCTATTCCTCTGTGTAAAATAGGAAGAGTCTAAAAGCCAATGTAAGATCAAACTCTGCTTATTCAGATGGAAAGTATTGCTCTAGTCCCCTGAAAGTTTGCTTTCCTTTTTTTAGAAATGGTGTTGCCAAGTTCTGGACAGAATTTACAGAACAAATCTCTTGGCATTGTAATTCATTGCAATAGAGACCTAAGTTTATCAACTGAATTATAGCTGATGGAGCCTTATATCAATTCTTTAAGTGTCCTTGTGTCTTCTTTTTATGTTCCTTCTCTGCCCTCATCAAAGTTGCTCAATGAAAGACTTAAATCTATTTTCACCTTCTTTAGAGGCACCAACGATAAAGCAAATAAAATATTATTCTTTCTGAGTAGTGAATTATAGCAGGCAATAACAAATCCATGAGAACTTATATGGCCTTTTGCCAAAGAAACCAAGGATTTGAATCCATATACTGAAAAATATATTCATACCTATTCTGTGTTTAAAGAGCTGTGAGAAATCCTTTTCCTAAGTGAAATAAGCGAAAAGTCTCCCAAATCACCTATGACCCTCTTTTTAAAGCCTGAGTGTTGTCAGAAGTTTAAAACTTTATTAAGACTTTCTCATACTTTTAGCTCTTAAGACATATCTTAAGAGGATGCAGGTATGAGAAGAATGAAGGCATTGCAGGATCAAACAGCCAAGCATCCATTATCAATGCATGAACAATGTGACTCAAGGCTCAGTGTCCGTGTCTTCCCGTGGAGGTAAGGACTAGAAGAAGCCTGACCAGATCTTCCCCTGAAGGAGCCGTGGAAGATGGCAAGATACTCCTTTGGACTGGAACAGCACCATCATTCCTAAAACCGAACTGCCCCTGGTCTCCTGCAGCCTCTGTTCATTATCTGTTGGTAGCTGTCTCCTTGCTGCCATTGTCAGCCAGCTTCCCACAAAAGGCACTGTGCTCTTCTCCCAGGAAGCCCTGTGTTCACTGGCTAAACACTCTGTTGGAGTTCTTTTGCTCTTTCCATTCTCCTCCATTGCTTCTCTTGTGATTCGTGTGGTCATGTTGCAGGGTAAATGAGGTATCAGTATCAAACCAGCCTGGACGTCGCTGAGGTTTCTTCCTCTAGTCTTGGATTTGAATTCTCTGTTTTGAGAAGCCTCTCAAGAATGACTGACCATCACAGTTTCTTGCTTGCTTGGACAGCTCAGGTCTTTGTGGCTCAGTAGTTAAGGGAATCCACTGCATCTCTAGATGGGCATTTCCCAAGCTGCCTGCTAGGGCACAGTCAGGGATCATGTGCCTGCAGAGCTTGCTTTAATATTGCTGGCAAATCCCACCATGTCCTCACCAGTCCTTGTTTGACTATGCATGTGGAAGTCTTCAGACATGTCTGCAGTCAGATGCTTGCCGTGTTTTCAATCAACACAATTCAGTTTTAAATTATAGCTCTAAGAGCTTTTCAGGCTGTGCCGAGAAGCCTGAAAAAAACCCCAAAACAAACAACAAACAATCAAGCTCCAAACCAGTGTGCTTTGAGGAGAAGAACGAAGGGAAAGTGACATCCATTCTGGGAAGGAAGAAGCAAGAATAACAAAATCTGGCACCCTGGTCTGTGTTTGCTCTAATGATGCATCTTCATGTGCTTTGTGTCCTTTGGTAACATTGCCCTTTCCGTGCCACGTTGTGGATCGTCAGATGAGGAAGCTTGGCCCAAAATAAACGCCAGGCTGCTTTTCATCTCAGGGATTTGTTTGTGCCAAGCGAACAAAGTAACTTCTTTGTGGCTGTTTGCATTTGTCGTTCCAAGTTGTCTGAACGCTGGGTTATAAATACACACCACCGATTGATAGCCTCAATATGGCCAGTCGGACGAGCTTTGCGTGCTGGCAAGGAAAGGATTTGGCTTGCCTTAATTATTTTTGTTTTAATGCTTTTTAAAAATGTTTGATATAAATCAAAGATACTGTAAATATAACACAGGAGGAGCGGGTTCCTTCCTTACCCATATTTTAGTCTGGGTTTCTGTCCAATGGTTTTAGGTAAATTTTGTTTCGTATGTGTATTCTTTACTATCAAGTATGTAAAGGGGTGATGTCAAGCTATGTGTGGAATTTAATATTACTGACATTTTTAATGCAGAAATAAAACAAAGTCAGAATTTTATCAATTTACCTCCTCTTAGAGGAGATGTGAGGTATGAGAGGAACGTGATAGGCTGAGTTGTTCTGAGCTCTGCCTTAGGAGTGCTCATGGTAAGCCAAGACCTGCTGTCCTGGGCCTGTGACAGCAAGGCCTGTTAATCACCAGTGACTCTGAGCAGCCTGAGCTAAACCCTGAGTCTGGGGGACTCTCAGCCAAATCCTGACTCCTTCATCAAGGAATGTTCAGCCTTCTAGACTTGCTTTATTTCTGTGCCCACTCCCAGCCCCTACCACTGAAAAAAAATGCTGGTGAAAAATGCCTCTTTGGCAATTTAATTTGTGTGGAAAACATTTTATTTTTGTATCCAGATCTTCCAGTCTGTGTAGGGTTTTCCATTCGCTTTCAGCAAAGACACTTTTTCACTGTTTTTCCCATCCAAAATTCTTACTAAGAAACTGAATGTTTTTACCAAAAATGGGCATATTTTCCTTCTCCTTTACCCCCTTCTCCATTCACTACATCCCCTGAAAGCAAGCTAATTTAACGAAAGCACATTTCTCTTAAAAAAATTCCCATGGAATTGATTTTGTTGTGGTTAATGTCTGCTTTGTCTGTCTTCTGTCTGGAGGAAAATTCCTTGAAACATTATCAGACAGTGCATCTCTACAGCCCAAATGAGGTTCTAAACATCTCATTTATTCATTTATATGATAATCCAGTAACCACAATTGTGGTCACTGGCTTATTTGCAATTGGTATATTGTAACAGTTGTGCACAGTCGTTTGAAAATTGGATCCCTTTCCAAAGGTCTCAGACACATTTCAGGAAGAATGTGCTTACTAGATGCAGTGAGATGCCGTGTGTTGTTACGTATACATGCACATGTATTTTATTAATGTATACATATGTATTTATAAAATATGTGCATGTTGTTGGAAGTGAAAAATCACAGTAGCTTGTGCCTGACTTTAGTTTTGCTTTGAACTAAAGTTTTCCAGGATGACCTGGAAACAATGTCCATGCAGAGGAGGAGGACAGATAGACTCAAGGCAATTTTACATGGTGATGACTCAGTTTCCCTTTCAGGTTCTGGTGCAAAAGGAGAGTATGTGGCCATGTCCATTCGTGGCAGCGTGGGAAGGTATGTGTTGGATCTGTGTGGACTGAACTGGCATCAGTCAGCATCAGTCTGTTCCAGACAGTCCAAGAGTGAACAAGCCTTCACATAGTGTGGTTTGCACTGAAAAAGCATGAAGGAAAATAGACCTGTGGGTCTGTGTCCCTTCGTAAATCCAGTTTGCAGAAGTGGGCTTCTTACTTGCACTTATTCCTGTGTGTTTAAGTCAAGGGGTGAGTAATATAAATTGAAGCCTAATTTTTTCTTTGAAGCCATTAACACCCACCCACAAGCAACAGGAAACAGACTTCAACTTTAATTAGTACCAACACATTCAAAATTCACCGTATATTTGCCTTCAAGTGCAGCAAAGCAGCTTCAAAGCTAAAAGCTTCTTCACTTTCTAAGTAATAATGAGGTATTAATGAGGCAATTAGGGGCTTGTAAACATGGTGTCAAAGAGATATGAACTAATCACCAGCAACAGGAAAAAGACAGATCCCTCTGACTTCAGTGCTCTGTGCTCTCCCTAGGCCCCTGAGGCATTCTGTGCTTGTAAACTAATCCACAAAAATGTTCTAGATTAATTCAAAACACTATCCTCTTTTTAATTCCCTGACTGTCTTCAGGCTTGTTTCTGAATAGATGCTCTGTGTGAAGGCTTTTAAATACGCACTTTTGTTATTGCAATAAAACCCAGATTGAAGTTCTCTTGCACTAAGCTGTCAATTTATATTTGGCTCTCTTCTTAGATCCATATGAAATACTTCTAAATAATTTGTTAGAGTATTTCTTGCAGTTTATTTCCTTTTGGGCTATTTAATTAAAAAAATAAAGCATGTAATTTAATTAGAACTGATAAACACCATGAATTTTCCCCTAGAATTTGAAGTGTTTCCATTGAAAATGAAGGATTAAGCACACCAGTTAAATCTTGGAGTGATGCAGAGAGGGCAGGGACGAACATTTCCCCTCACAGATTTGTTAGCTTGAATGTTCGACTGGGATTAGTGCAATGTGATTTTATGAGAGTAGAGTCGCTTTTTCGATTCTCATTTCATTGTAGCAATAGAGTTCAGATCTCATCTAGCTAATACCGAATTCAACCTGTCATGCTGCTTTCTGTTGCTAAAGGAAAACTCACAGCAGATTTATCCACAGTAAAATATCGAATGTTGTCCTGCTGTCGTGATAGATTTTGAGGTTACCCTTATAAGAAAATCATAGAATCACAGAATCATTTATGTTGGAAGGAACCTTAAAGATCTTCCTGTTCCAGCCCCTCTGCCATGGGCAGGGACACCTTCCACTACACCAGGTTTCTCAAAGTCCTATCCTTGGCCTTGAACCCTTCCAGGGATGGGGCATCCACAGCTTCTCTGGACAACCTGTGTCAGTGTCTCACCATCCTCACAGAGAAGAATTTTTTTCCTAATTATTTCAAAGAACTTTTTATTTTCCAAGTGCAAGTAGAGCAAAAAAAAAAAAAAAAAGAAGGATTAAAAAACCCCCTTATAATATAAAAAGATGTCACAGATATTCGCAAGACATTGAAGCTTTAGGTAAAGCATTGACTGAAGAATTTCATAAGCTGGGAGCTAACACATCCTCACAATATCCCTGATTTGTACACTCCAAATCTTCGTGTGACAGTTGAAATTCTGACCTCTCTGCTGCCTTCAAATTATCTCAACAGATGGTATTGCTCCACCACTGAAAGTACTGCTGATTTGAGAGAGGATTTTTGGATATGGCATGTTGTCTCCTGGAGATTAGTGTGAAACTCCATATCCTTTCTATGTGTGATCTAATTACAGTCAGCTCTCTAGGGGTGAAAAGTGAGTTCACTAAACCAACTTATTGTGAAAAAATATTTTGAAACATAACACATTGTGGTTTGATCCTGCATTCTCACAGGTATATGTTGGAAATCACTTGGTTGAAGTCAGTAACATGTGTGTTAAGCTCTCAGAAGTAAAAACAGAATGGAGGCTCTAATAGATTTTCCTACATCGGGAATTTGATCTTATCCACAGGAAAATTGTACATAAGTTCAACAGTCCAGCACTTTGCCTAGTAGTGTGCAGCTGATTATAACTCTGGACTTTCTGAGAAGAATTCTTATAAAGATGATGACGGTGAATCATGTCTACAAATGTGAAAGCCAGTACTGGCGTCTCCAGAAATTCAGTTTATTGTTTGAATTTTCTTCTGGATATTACTCACCTCACATAGCAGCTGGATATTGTTGCAGAAGAGATTCGTGAATGTTCACTGCTGTCACAATTGGCTCTTCTAGAGGTTAGCTTGCAGAACTTCATTGAGTGTCTCCTTCGCCTAAGGCCGTCTAATTCATTGTTGATTTAGAAAATGTCAGTATTTATTAAAACATTTGCACACTGAAGAATCAGCTTCCCCCTGTGGTCCTGTGCAGAGTCCCAGAGAGGTGGGAATCCCTGGCATCCTGCCATGAGTGCATGGAGCAGAGGCCTAGGTGTGGAAGCCGGGAGCAGCCCCAGCATCCCCATTTCAATGTGTGAGACAGCAGACCGGCCTTGATAGCTCAGAGCTGTAGTGCTGGGGACATTACCTTTCCTTCACCTCTTTCCTTCCTCTCCTCCTGTGTTAATCCTACATAACTCACTCTGCTCTTTCCATCTGGGTGGGGATCTTAAAAGACCCCTACAGTTCTGCAGGGCCTCTCCTGTTTGTGTGTAATAATACAGGATGGCTGGACCATTAACACCTTCTCTGAGCACAGCATGTTGGAGCTGCAACATTTTCCAGCTTGGGCTCCTTTGCCAAAGGGTATTGTGTGTGCATGCTCAACTTTTCTTTTAAAATCCCAAATAGGGTTTTCTTTTCTCTCTTCCTTCCAGGTTGTGTGTGTTTTTGTTCTTGGTATCCATGGGACTTTTCCTCTTGTGTTTCCTTTAGAGGTAACAGTCTGGGGTTGGGGTTTTTTTGGTTTTTTTTTTGTTTTTGTTTTGTTTTGTTTTGTTTTGTTTTGTTTTGTTTTGTTTTGTTTCTTCTCCTTCTCCCCACCAAACCACAGTTTCTGGGAAGGTGGTAACTGAGAAGAGGAGGCTGAGTGAGTTTGCAGAGTCATGAGTGAACCCTTAAGCAGAGCACTTTGCTTTGAGGTCATTAGTTCAAAGAGAACTGAAGTGGTATCTGCAGGATTTTGCCATCTGAGAACTGGTAGATAGATTTCCATCACAAAAACATGATGCAGGCGGGTTACTAGGGATTTATGACTGAGTTGGATTCCCTGGAATATAATCAAGAGAGTCACCGCTGGAACTTTTTTCAAACTTGAGATATTTTTAGTAGCTCTGTCATGTACATATTTCTGAGGATCTAAAAAGGGCCAGCTCAAATCCCATCTGTGCCTCCTGGATTGGCAACTCAAGAGTAAGGGAGAGGAAAACGGTAAAGCAAGAGTAAAAAAGGTAAGGCAAGTAAAGGAAATGAGTTTTCACTCCAAGGACATAGCTTCCTTCATTGACTCAAAGGTATTGTAAGCATATAAACACAGCTTTGTGTCCCAGAGATAAATGGCAAAGAATGACTTGCAAGTTCACGTGAGGTTGTACTGAAATGCAGGTAAGCAGTGAGCAGAAAGCAGTCTATAGGGGACGATCTCTACAACAGCAGAGGTGTCTGCTTCCTCCCTTCCCATTAAACCCCTGCCAGCAAAACTGAGGGAAGGAGCTTCAGATGGACCAGGATGTGTCTTGTGGTTAGTGACAAGCCAGCTTGGTTCCTAAGTGGATAGGTACATCTTTCTAAGAACTGAAATTTTACTGTCTGCATGTAGCTTTTTGAGGTAAAATCTTGCTCCATCAAAACTGAGAGTCATCCTTCTTAGCCAGGTGAGTACAGTTCTGTCTCCTGCCTTGAATAAGTGAGATGATACAAGTGACTGGGATAGGCCAAAAGCATCTGTAATACAACATTAGCGACAGAGAGCAGTTGCCACAAGTGATTTTGTCACCTGCACTGCAGAGTGCTGGAGATGTGACCAGAAACAGGTCAGGCCAGTGACCCTCCACCTGAGCTTGGACCTGCCCTAAATCACACAAATTGCTGTGGGAGCTGTAAAGGTGGAGCAGTGTTTGAGTGTGAGCAAATGTGTGGAACAGCACCATTGGTGGCTCTCCCTTGAGAGGAGAGTCTCTCGAGGGTCTCCTCCTGTCAGAGTGGTCACCTGAGACACAGTGAGAAATGACCAGTGCCGGTTAAGAGCTTTGTTCCCTCTCTGTTCTGGGCTCTGCAGGGGCTGTTGCTGAACTGCTGGCGTTTTCCATGCTGCAGTTCCCTGGCATGGGAATGTGTTAACAGTCTGTTTAGCTGGTCTTTGTAGACTACAAGCTTTGTGTATGCATATGCTGTGAGAGATTTGTCAGAGCCTTTCCTGGAATGGGGTGCTGATTGTGCAGGGCCTTCTGAGAGCTTGTAATGGAAATCAATATAATGGTTGAAATAACTAATGATAACAAAGTCAAGAATGGTAACAAAAAGCTTCAGAGCACAGTGTCCTTTGATTTTGAGGCTTTTGAAGGGGACCAGAAAAGAATTATTTGAGGACATAATAAAAGGAACCCCCTCCCTTTCGTAGAACTCCTCCTGGGAAAAATGTTTTATTGAAAGAGGGTATGTTAGCCAAAGCAAGACATAAATATTTTACTTGTTAGAGCACAGGCTGTTTCTCTTCTCGTTGGCTCCTGTGCCAAGGCTGGCCTCAGACAGAAATTTGCAGTGTCCGTTTCTGTACTGTGTGGAGGGGGAATGGGGGCATGGAGACCCAGGCCATGAACTGAAAGCCTGCCAAAAAAAAAAAAAAAAAAGAAAAAGAAAAAGAAAAAAAGTCCTTCTTAGAGAAATTGTCTTGCTCATAAAATGTGACATTTGCATGGCAGTTGCTAAGATTGTTTTTTCTTCATAAACAGGATTTTGGAGTAAAGATGTGGAAAGCCCACTGTGGATTGAATTGGGCAAAGGTATCAGATCTCAGCAGCCAACTTGACAATGAAACTAATTACTCTGTGAGGTCAGAACAGATACTGCCACCTTTCCAATACACAGTGCCCTGTGTGAGTTCTCTGATGTCTAATAGGGCTTAGGCTGAGCATGATTTCTCTCCCTGGGAGAGCTAATAAGATTTCATTCCCTTCTACCTGACTATTTCCTCAAGATATGGAGAAATGTGGGATCACTGAGCTCTCCATCATCATGGCACTTCATTGTGTCAGATAATCTTAAAAAAGGATAGATAGACAGGAAGGCAGAAATGCTCAGGCAGCTGAACTCATGTAACAAGTGAAATCATAGGTGCATTTCCTTCCCATTTAAGCTGTTCAACCACTTCTAAAATCTGTCAAGGAAAACACCTGTAAGTATCCATCTCAGAATACCTTTTCAGTGGAGGTTGTGAGACCCTGAGTGTAGGGGGCAGTTGCTCAGAGAAGCACTGCTGTATTTCTTTCATATGTTCCCTCCTGTAGCATGAGTAAGTGTCTGGTTCTGAGCACAGATGGATCTAGGGTGGCAGTTTTTATCTTCTTATACCCAGTTTTTTGAGGGTGCTGTCTACACTGGTAGTTTGTGGCAGGTGTCCAGGGAAAAGTATAAAGACAAGACAGATTATATCAATAGTTCCCCAAGGTGTTCTTTCTCAGCCTCTGGAAAATTGTCATTCAGGGACATTGAGCCAGAAGTGGTATCTGCTGTGTTTTGGTACCTCTGCAACTGATTTATTGATTTTCCTTCAATGCCTTTGTTAACTAACTTTTGAGCCCATGTAAAGGGCTGACATGTGGCAGAGAGCTCCAGAGTTCAACAACCTCTGTGAGGGTGTAAAAACTTCTCTCCCCTCTTCTGCTCTGTACACACCTCCAGCTTATTCTGGTTGGCATCAAACACCTCTTGGAATCCACAAGGTGCTGACCACCCCTCACTGCTCACACAATTCTCCATCGAGTTTTATAGGGCTTGAGCATATCTGTTTTCTTTTCTACCCTCAAGCACCTTAGTGCATCCTCACACAAAAGTTCTCCAGCCATTTTCTCCCATATCTCCTATTCCAGTTTTACTATATCCTTGGTGTTCAGGATGAAAAGTGCCAGTTTCCCAGGGCCAAGCCAAGGGTTGTTTGGCTTGTAGCATCACTTAGAGATGTTTAGCTTCCATGCTTGAATTTTTACTGGTGAGCTGGAAGAGGGCAAGAGAAGGTGATCCAGAACCTGATATAGCTGGTTTCTGCTCTATCATGTTAAGTCTCCAGCTGCACTGTCTGGAATGAAAGCAAGTTCAATTGAATTAGAAGTGGAGAAAGTTTGTCAGTGAGTTGGCAGATAAATTTTGTTTTACACCATGGAAACAGATATGGAAGTAGAAATCCTTGCTAGTCAGTGTGCATTCTCGGCAGCTCTCTCTGCCAATGAGAAGATACAGCAAAAACCAAATTTTTGCTTTCCTGGTATCGCATTGTGAATCTGCTTAGCCATGTGTTCATCCCCTAGTCTGCGAACGCTTTTCAGATTGAATATCTGTTGGTGAAAATAGTTCAGAGGTGACTGGTTACTTTTTAACCCCTGAAAACTGCTTTCAAAAAGCTTTTTTTGGCAAATGCTGCATTTTGTAGCCCCCTTTTTCCCATCCAGGGAATTCAGTCTGGGTAGAGGGTATCTGCAAGGGGCTTGCAAAAGGTTATACTCCAAAGCTGAGCATGTGTTTTATGAAATGCATGAATAGCTTTGACCACACTGAGGGAAAATACCCTCTGTAAAACTTCAGCCATTGCAAGGCAAGCTGTGAAGCTGGAAATGTGGTGCTGTCAAGAAAAAAAAGTTCCTTCCAAGGTGAAATCCTAGCCTTCATCTAAGTATACAAAGCTGGTGGCAGATTTCCCAGATTTGAGGAGGCCATGATTTCACCTACAGTTGTCATGGACTGCAGGAGCTGAATTGGACTGGACAGAGTTAACTCTGATGTCATCCAGGCAGTGGGACTTTTCCCAGCATTTTCTACATGTGGGTCTAGGAACTTGGTATTGAATTAGAATCTGTCTAGGAGGAGTGCTGGTAATTGCAGGAACAAATCCCAGGGGTTGCCATTTAATCTACAAGCTCAGTTTTGTTTCAATTAGCTGTAAAGTTGGCAATGAGCACAAATGGGTAACCATGAAATGAAAGCTCCTCCAGTAAACACTGTATCCACAAACTCTCCAAATTGCTGACTCTCATTAGAAAGCAAAGGGAGGGGAGAAAATAAAACCACAAACAGTGAGATCCAATTATGGTCTTTCTTCTTTGTTCTTCCACCATCTGGAAGTGGCTGGTTTATGTTCTAGAATAGGAGCATGTTCTAGGCCTGGGTGTGCAGTCCCTCTGCAGCAATGTCCTCTACCTGGACTGAGAGAAAGTGCTAAGATTTCATTTACATGGTGCAGAGGAGCTCTTCCATTTCTTTGCTCGGAATTTCTGTGCCCACTCAGGCCTAAACAACATATCATGCTGTTCCCATGTGTGGAATTAGCTTTAAAACAGAACTTAAGACAGTTAATATTGTGTCCAGCTTCCTCCAAAGAGCAAAGCCTGCCCTCAAGTATCTACCATCAAGAAGAATTCAGGTAAATACCTCCTGAAAACCAAAAAGTCTGCTTCTCTGGCAGCTTTCACCAGACTTTGTTTCAAGAAAATGTTATGTTTTCCTGACTTTTTAAATCAAGCATTCAGTCATCCAAGCAGGACTAAACACACCATCAATTATTATAGTAACTTTTATTTTCAAAATTCGCTCATGGAGATCTTCATCAGAACATTTCAAAGGACATCCTGCAGATGAGAGGAAAAGGAGAACAACAGAAAAAATTGTCTGAGGTGACAGAGCAAGCCAGGATCAGAGCCGGAATCAAGATTCCTGACTCCTGTGAAGTTTCTTTTCCAGTGAACACAGATCTGTGTTACTGTTGAAGAGGATGATACAATTTCATAAGGCAATTCCAAAAGAACAATTGTATGATATAGCAAAAGAATGTATATTCAAAACAGAGCCAAGACTGTCATTACCTTGTTTCCAACCCACTGGATGCTGATGTCTTATGAAGACAACCTTAGTAATTTCCCTAACAGGAAAACCAATAAAACCATCCAAGTCATCAAAGATGTTGCTATTTACAGTCTCCAGAACTATCTCCAACATATTATCTTTCCTTTTCCTCCAGGCAGGTCCTGGTGGAACTCATCAAAGCCTTGTGGTGTGGATTGAATCAAAAACCACCAGAGGTGCCGTTGGGTCTAAATTATTCTCTGATTTTGTAGGCTAAAGGTCATCTAATCAGCCTCTGTGAGAAATTTCCTGGGCCACAAAATACTTGTTTCAGAATACTGAAGTCTGTAGGGGCAAGGTTTATCTTCAAATAATGCAACTGCCAAAAACTTGGCTAGAAACAGTTCACCACTATGGCTTTTTTGAAGTTTTCGCCAGGACCCTTTGCATCCATAAGCTTTTTTTTTGCATTTTTTTTTCCTTTTCTTTTCTTTTTTTTTTTTTTTTTAATTCCATTTGCAGGCTGTTTACTAAGTGAAAAAGTGGTGGGTGAGCTCATGTCATTCCCATACCAGGTTTTCAGAATGAGAAAGTTGTGTGTTACCTCAGGTTCCTGTGGCTTTGACCAAAGCAGCAGTCCTGACAGATGTTAGTTCAGAGATCACAGGGTACATAGTGACTAAAAAAATGTGGTTCAGGGTAGATTTAACATGTATGATTTCAGATGTAGTGGTAAGACTTTGGGGGGAAAGAACAAGTGGCAAGAGTTGAGGAACTGTTAAAAAATAGTGCACCTTTCATGTGCCTTCAGCCATTAATGCAGATAACGCTCAGAGGGAGGTAAAGAAACACAGAGGATTCCCAGAGCTTTGTTTCAATTGATTATAAGCTCTTCTGGCTTCCATGGTATCTTATCTTTACCAGGACAGTAGAGACAACCTAGTGTCTAACACTTTCTCCTTACTGCATTCCTGTAGAGGAACTCTGTGATACCCTGCCCATTTTACAAATGAAACACCACAGGGTTGAGGGACAGCCTCAGGGTCATGCGGGGAACCAGTCTTAGAGCAAAGAATTAAACAAAGCCCTCCCAAATCCTCATGAGTGCCTTAACCACCTTTGCCTCCCTATCTAGTATGTTTTAGCACAGAGCAAATTTTAATTTGATGCTGAGATAAGCAAAAGCACCTCAGGCACTGAATGAAATGGAGCATGGGAGTCCTTTCAGAAAAGTCTTTCTCTGGTGATAGTTACTTTTTCAATCTGGTTGACTTCCAAAAGTCCCTGGTGTCAAGGGTGGTTCGGCATTGGCCCTTCTCCATTAACAGTCTCACTATAGAGAGAACCATAGAAGTCAAAATGCTCTGGAGAGCAATTCGTGGAACCAGAATCTGGCCCAAGAAAAGAGAAAAAAGAGTGTCAGTGCTTGTCAGGGAAACTCATCTGAACACCTCTAGCAATTTAGGGGAAGTCTTACAGACACACCAGCAAAGCGTTTTGCTGGTTTCCATTAAATAGTTATCACAGATCCTGCTTGCAAGCAGATCCATTTCTTAATATATAAAGCAGTTTAGTCCAAACCATTACATATTTAAAAAAAAAAAAAAAAAAAAAAAAGTGAGTTCAGGAGCACTTGAGCAAAGCAATAAATTCTCCTTTGAACTATTAAAATTTTTGTTAGGCAACATCATAGCAAGAACATCACCTTGTCTTGTGGTGGTGGGTTAGTCTCATGAGCCCTCCTATGCTCTTCAGGTCACTAATGAGCTATTCAGCCCTCACTAAATAAATCCTATGGTAGTCCTCTCCCAGAAACTTCCACATCCCTTTCATAAATACATTTATTCCCATGTTATAAGCGTGATAACACAGGTCAAGCTGTAAATAGGATTCTTGTTTCATTAATCTAATTGGACAACAAGGTGGATTAAAGGATTAAACTAATAAAAGAAGATAACAGACTTTTCATCTATTTTGGACTGGCAGAGCAAGTTCATTCTAACATGGTTTAACCCTGTAAGCCGCATTTTTACCACCTTGCAGCCCTCTGAGATGATGGTTCTCTGACATCCTGCAATGCTTTGCCAGTTCCCATGCCAAAATATTAGCTGCCATCCTTTACCCTCTGTGAGTTACTGGGTCTGAGCCAAGAATCTGTCAGCATAAGAGAAGCAAAATCAGATGGTGCATGCCTGATTGCAGTCCATTGCTGTCTCACCCAGGCTTCCCACTGGTCGTTTCTCAGCAGATTCACTGCTCCGCCAGATTGTTCTCCTGCCAGTTCATCAGTCAACAACATTGATAAATGGTTATAAAGATAAGTTCCATCTTATCCTGAAGGTAACAGGAAAGATCCCAGCAAAGAGAAAGAGATGCAAGAGTAGTCTCGGCTTGGGACTTCTTTGGTAGAGCAGGGGTAGGCAAGACCTCCCTGGGAAGCAATATTACTCCACAGTCAGTGAGACTGTGTTGTGTGAGCTCAGTAAAACCCTTCTGTCTATGTTTTTCTCTAATTCTGGTACCTGCATCCAGTAAATGAAGACTGTCACACACTGCACAACTCCCCTTTCCCTCCTGAGGTCTTTGCTACAGCACAAAAGGAAGTCTGGAGCAGACCCAAGTACTTTTTTTCTTTGCCCCATCCAATATAAGTTATTAACATATTATCACATTTAAACAGAATTTGGAAGTCTTCATCCTTTGAGTTGGGTCCCCATGTGTTGAAGTTTCTGGGATGCTTACAGGTTAAATGTAGTGGGGTTCTTGGATTACACCGGCATTCTCACACAGCTCCCTCTAAAACACTATGCTTATCTCTGCTGGTGGCTGTGGTAAAAGAATAAATGATGTTGCTGACAACCTGGCTTTGCATCACAAGCTTTTTGGAGTATGGATGATCTCTCTAGAGGACACAAATTTCAGTAAGTTAACCTTATAATTCCTGTAGACTCTCTTCCTCTTCCTACCCCCTCTAATTTGTTCTGGATAGAATTAATCACATCTCCCACAGTGGCCTTTCTCTCCTGCTCCTAGGAGGCCCCTTAGGCTCACACTGCCTTTCCTGACTGAATCTTGATCCTTGTGCAGAAGGGTCAATATTTTGGCCTATGGATCAATTTCATCTGGGTTCCTGCAGCAAAGCATGTGCCTTGTAGCCTTCTCCCTCTCTGCACAGCCAGTCACCAAGGTTGGGAATGTGAGAGGAAAGTTGGTGTTCCTGCACCACGTGATGTACAGCTCCACATTGACTGCTCTTAGCTTGGGCCAGTGGCCAATTCCTCCTCTCTGTGAGCCAAAGAGTCTTGGATCTGTCTCATTTCTGGGTGGGACTAGATAATGAAGATACCATCCAAGGTGTCATGTCCTAATGCCAGACCACAGGCATAGAGTAAGTCTTAATTTAGTCCGATTGTCATCACAGAGCTGTCAGACTAGGAATAGCTCTGCTTACAGACAACACATGGGAAGCTTCCTGTGAATCCATACAGGAAATACTTTCCCAGGCAGAACCCATTTCAGCCAAGCCATTTCTAAATAAGTGCCTCAGGAAAAGGCTGTGGTCAAAGGCAGAACCTCCCCTAGCTCACCATAAGACTGGGGAGGTTTAAGCAGTGACAGCAGACTTTTCCTCCCAGCTGGCAGATACACCACCACAAATTTCTCTCCAGCTCTTGGGGTAGAACAGAACAGGAGCCAGAATATGGTGAATGTGAACTCTCTCTGCTACCTGGGCAGAGAAGGCAAACTCTTTTGTCAATTTGTCACAACTTGTATTGGAAATGACCTATTAAACCTCTTTGCTCTTCCTACTGTCCTCACCCTGGGTTCTTCCTTTCATAGGTCTGTTAATGCTTTGTCAAAAGGCAGAAACACAGCTTTGACATAAAAAGCTGCTGTTTACAGTTGACGGAAAGCTTACATTAGACTGGGCCACCTGAACCCCCTCACCCAACATAAACAGAATCTATCAACACTGCTTAAGCCATTAACCCTGACAACTGAGGTTTTCCAGGGAAAGCCCTTATCAAAAGGGGGCTGCAAATGAAACCCAAGGAGAAAAATCCTCATTGCCTCAAATGAACCCAAATAACTTCCATGAGAAGATGTGGATGAGTCTTGTTAGGCTCACCCTAATCCCTTTGACAAGCCAGGAATTCCTTCAGGTTGGAACACAGATCCTCCAGGAATCTGCGTCTTTGTCTCCCTCTGCTCTCTGTTTGTATGGCAGCTACAATTTTTTAAAGATCATTATCTGATCAACATGGAATGGGAATGTTTGGAGTTGAGCATCTGAGTCATTACTGGAGAGGCCCTTCCGTATCCAGTGAATTCTGTTCAGAGAAAGCTCCCTTTGTGTGCTCCCCACAAGGTTTCTGACTCCTCTCTTGCATGTGCCCAGACACCTATAATGTCCTGGTGAAGCCCTGAGGAAAAGCTGTCTGAGGCAACCCACTTGGTCTCCTGAAACTCTTCCTTCTCATCAGTGTTTAGAGCAAAGGGTGAGGCCAAGGGAAGAAGCCTGTAAAGAAAGCTTCACATGGGGCTTTCCAGATGTAATCGGGCTCCTACCTCAAACATTTGGCCCTTGTTTATCAGGCAGAATGCTTCTGGAAAAAGGCATTTTCCAGCACAGTGCTGACTTTCCATCTCCAAACTGAGACTCTGGGAAAAACCTGAGTTAGAGACAACAAATAAAGTGTAATAAGAACTTTTTCAACTTCATGACAAGTTTTTAATTTTATCCACACAGGATTTTTAAAGTTTTAAGGCAGACAAAATATTTTCACATTCCAAATACAGAAATAATTTTCTTTTTCATTCTCTCAACTTCTCCTTCTTTTGATGAGAAAACAAAAGAGAGTTATAGATAAAGGGATGATATAGGAGATATTGCAAACAGTTGTTTAGATGCATACAAAATTGCTTTCTGAGCTATAGTTCTCGCTTGTTTTCCCAAAGGAAAATCTAACACACATCTACCTCCACCTGCTGGAAGGAGATTAAAAATGTTAACCATCATAATTTTCAGTTTACAGACCAAAGATCTTCTACATACTGTGTGAGGCTTGAGGTGGGAAAAAGATCATAGCCATCCTTCACAGTGAGGGCAAATGTTGCAAATCCAGAGTTTCTGGATTTAGCAAGCCTTCAGTACATAGTGTTAGTAAATGTATAGCATTGTAGGGCAGTGGGAAACTTGTTTTTGTACTGAGTAAATTTTTGACTGACTTTTTTCCATGTTGGATACATATTTAGGGAACAGTATTTGCCTCACTGGACAGTGGTGGAAATCCAGTGGAATTTAGTTTGAGGCAGAAGCAGGCCATTGGTATGTGAACTGTGAAGGCAACTGAGCCTTTTACTCCCTGCAGATGGTAAACTCACAGACATTCAGGACAGAAATATTCTCATTTTAATGCTTTCACTGCTGGCTGCAAAAATGCAAGATGTTTAAATCACAGAGTAATCTTTTTGATCTAGGTTTGAAAACCAGAAAAAAAAAAAAAAAGCGCCTTTTCTAGTTTTAAAGAAGGTTGGAATTTTCCCACTTTTTAAAAAACTTTTATGGCAGTTATAAAGAATATCAGACTGGTCCTGAGGAAAGGATTCTTCATGACAGTATGCTAGCCTGGACTTTGGAATGTTCAGTTTCGGGTCTGTATTTCACCACTGATTTCCCTTGTGGTGGCAGTGGTGGCTGTAAAGCATTTTGTGAGATCAGTGACACTTCAAGAAGAAATACCATTTTCTCCCAAGTTTTCCACAGGCATTTTAACTAAAGATGCAGAATGGCAAAAAGACATTATCCAAATGATTAAGAAAATAGTCTAAAAGGAGATTCGCTATCACTGTCCATGAAATTAGGATTTTACAGCTCTGAGAACATGTTTTCAACCTTCTGAATTAGAACATGGCCAGGAAGGCAGGCCAACTGTATGGGGGCATCATTGGATTCTTTGAGTTTATGCCTTGTACTTTGACAGTAACCACAGCAGCAGGAAAATCCAGACTCAGTGGAGAAGGGGGAGAGGCTGGTGGGGTAACAGAGCTGCTAAGTATAATTTCCAGATCTTTGCTCTGCTCTGCTCTCTGTGGATGGACTTCACCATGAGCATTACCAATGAAATGCTACATTTTTGCACAAAGCATCCATAGGTTGTCAACATCTTCTTTCCTGATCCCATGAGGAGCATGGAGAAACCAATAGTTTGAGAGATCCTCCTAAATACAAGGACTCTCCCAGCAGATGGCTGGTCCACAAAGTGCATCATCCAACCACAACTGCTGAGCAATTCTGAAGGCCTGACAAGGGAATGCTGGTATTTTATTGCTGCCACATCCTGCCCCACTCTTTTCTTTCCATTCAGTTAAACATGGCATCTGTCAAAGCTCAGCTTAGGTGACCTTGAGTAGCCATTCGAAATTGAGGTTTAAAAATAGTAGACAGAAAGTGTGCATACCTTTTTTTTTTTTTTTTTTTTTTTTGCATGCGAGTCTCCAGAGAACCTTTCACAAACCAGAGTGTGTTTTTTATTATGGTTTACATCAACAGGCTGATCTTGGGGAGTTCTGTCTGTGTGTGTTTCTGTTACTGATTTTTTTTGGAGGGGATGTGTGTGTGTGTGTGTGTGTGTGTGTGTGTCTATCGTGGCCCTTGTTTCCTCTGGAGAAAAGAGACAGTAAAACCCACTTGAAAATTTATACACACAGTGTCAGGAGCCCAGTTCATTCATCTGAAGATGCTCCTGCTGTGTTGGGTAAAATGCCCAGAAATATTCAGGGCTGTGTTAACCACAATTCTCTGCTTCCACGTTGTGCCTGCTGCCATATTTGGAAGCTGTGATTCCTTTGCTCCATGTGGCTGACTCAGAATTTGCATTTGCTTGATACCAGCATTGATTTCCTGTCCCTTTGGGTAGCTGTAATGGATGGAGTGGCCACGGAAAGTTCAGCAGGACAAGTAGTGAGAGTTAGTAAGCTCAGTGGAGCAGTATCAAATGTCAGCCAGTGGCTGCTCGGATGTCAGGGATGCAGGTTCAGATGTTGGAGTCTGGCAGACACATGACCCATGGGTTGCAATGCATTGTTAAAGAAATAAAGCCTACCCAAGTTATTCTTCCGAGCTCTGATATATTGCAATTGGCAGCCTCATGCTGGGTCTGCCCTAATCACCTGCCAGCATAAGTTAAGAATGTGATGTCACACCTAAGGATATTTCTAGGCTAGCAAAAGACTTCTTTGAGGGAGTGGCCTACTTTGCCAGCCCTCTCTGCCTCACAGCAAAATTTTCAGGTAGCCAAGAGCCGCAAGACTCAAAGTAGACCACTCAAGAAACAGGATTGCTTCTCAGCAAGAGACAGTGGATCCCTTCAGAGTCCCACTGGGAAGTGTGTTGAAGTAACCCATCTTTTTCAGACTCAGCTGTCGTTGCTGGATCATTTCCTGCCACAGCTAGGAATTTGGATTACCCAGCAGCTCTCACATGGAAAGCCACACTCGGACCACTTACAGCTTACAAGGTTGTTGAGTCATAAGATGCCATCCTTATCCTGGGATGGGACTAGTGGAAAACTTCCGCCGGTTTTGGGTGAGGAGTATTTCATTAAGGATAGAAGGTACAGGGCATGCTGATGCTGATGCTGAAGGGAGTTTGCCACCGTGGTAAAACCTGTAACAACATCAGAAACATTTTCCAGGGTAGACTATGAGCATAACAGAAATGAAAGCTGTGACTTTGGCTTCCTTTGAAGCACTGGTGCTTGCCGGCAGCTACCACATAGCTCATACAGTTTTGTCTGCCTTCAGCACTTTTGAGGGCTTGTGTGGGCTGGTGGGTGCAGGGTGCAGTGCAGAAGGCCAGAGGTGCTGGGAGAGAGAGGTAACATGTAATTTTTGTTTGCCTTGCTGTGACTCTCAGAAGCCTTTGTCCTGGAGAAAAGCTAACTGCTGCTGTGATGTGATGTGGTAGACGCAGTGGGCATAAAGGAGTTCCTGCTCAAGAGTGAGATGAGAGACAACAGCAGATACAGCTGATGAAATAAACTTTCTTTGTTGCCTCATCATAAGCGGCACCAGCCTCAGTCTGTCAGTCTGTTATCGAAGCTTTTTCATCCATTGCAGTTTTGAAGGAAAGCAACAAAAGTTGCCTCCATGGCTTCTAGGGAATGCCATCCCTTGCATGGTGGCAACACACTGTAAACCTGTGTCCACAAAGGTCCTGTGCCACTGAATACGAGGAAAGGTGCAGATGGGATGTTAAAAGTCAGAAAACTGTTTAAAGTAACAACAAAGGAGGGAACTAAGTGAACACAAAGAGAAGGGCTACATTTAAAAGTATATGCTAAGAGAACAGACTGCTGCCCACAGGGCTGGTTGTTCTCTTTCATTCTAGGACAAGTTTGAAGGTTCAGTTTCCAGCCATGTTTTTCCTGTACCTTTTAGTACCACAAACTATGCATACATTGTAGTCTTCACCCAAGTGTCTTTCCCACAACATCCATTCCATTTAGTAAAATTATATACAGGTTGCCATGGTAATTGGTCTCCAGATCCCATTCTGGATCTCAAAATAAATGGGAAATACATGTCATAACATTTTTAGGCTCACCCAAGAGTAGAAAGGACCTTTGGGAAAGAAATCCTGAAACAAAGGGACAAGCAACATTTTATCACTCTTGGCAGAGAGAATTCCAGTTGTACTGTAGCATTTATCCCAGTGGGATAAAGAAGAGAGCAAGAGACAAGGAAAATGGGTAGTGTGTCACAAATGCAGAAAACCTTCTGGAGCAGATTGTCTTGAAAGCTTCTCACTGCATTTTGCTCAAGTCTTGAAACTCTTACAGCTGCTCTGTTGCATTCATGTCATCTATAGGAAATTTAAAATACTAAACATTTTTGTTTTAACTAATGAATATGTTTTTTCATCCCACATTTAAATAAACTTAACCAGCCATCCTGTAGTGTGTGATGACATTCAGGCTGTCCTATACAGATGCAAATGTTTGCAGCCATGTTGATGGATGTCTCTCCAGATAGGTTTCAAGAGCAGTGTCTAGACTTGAAGAGTGAGCCCAGTGCACTCCTGACACTGTCAGAGTAATTGCAGTATTTCGTAGAGACTCTCTTGTCTCTTCAAGGCAACAGCAGGAGAGTCAGCAAATACCCTTTCTTCTTCAGTAGCTCTGCACAGGGCTTTAGATCGAAGGTTGTACAGGGAAAAAAAGATTGTACAGGAAAAAGGGAGGAAAATGTCTGAAAGCTGTTGGGAAGCACCTCTCCGATTCAGTTGTCAAATTTCCAGCTCTTTGTCACACTTTGTCTTTGCATTGATGTCTGTTTAATGAATTCTTTCTCTTTCTTTTTGCTATTTCTGTGCTGCTTCAGATGATGAGGACAAAGCTAAGCTGAGTCATTGACAGCTGTAAGAAGAAATTATCTTTCCATCAATATCTGTAGAGTCCATAAAGCATAAAAATTCAATGTTTTTTGAGAACAGTCAGGAGTTCCAAAGAATTTGCACTGCAGATCCTTACAAACCTGGGCATGTGGATCTGTATCATTTAATGAAAAAGATTTGAAATACCATAAAGAAATAGCTCTTCCCTGAGAGGAAAACTTTGTCCTCCTGCAAAGAGCAAGAATAAAGCATACTCCTTTGGCAGTCCTCTAATTGTTTAAGAATTCAACTTCAATAGCATGTAAATGTCTCAGTTCTTCTGAAAACATTACTGAACTCAGAAAGAAACTAACCTTTTCAGAGTGCAGTTTATCCCGCCCAAAATTGCTCAGGGAAGTCACTGCTATAAGTGCTCATTTCACCTTGTGGAAAAAGTGCAAGTAAGTATCTTTCATTTTTGGTATTTTACTCCATAGCTCTCTGCAGCTGATTCTCAGTGTTTATCAACACTAAATATTTAAATACAATACAAGTCTGAGTCAGCTTTTTAGATGAAGAGGGCAAAAGGGATGTTTTGGCAACCTGACTGCTAAGCAATTACAATCTTTGTTTCAGTCCTTAAAAAAAAAATTAAAAAAAATTGGAGCATTCACCAAATGATATTCATCACAAAGTAACAAAGTTTATATGTGAAGATTTACACACCCTAATCTCAGTCAACCACATCCTGATTCTGCAGATGTAACTTCCTAGCCTTGAAATCAAAGAGATTTCTCCACTGTAATTAGGGGCAACTGGGAAGAGTGGTTGTCCTTGGTGGTTTGTGCAGCAGTCTTGAGTCCTTGTCTTTCTGTTCCCTATGGAATTCTGGATGGTCATAAGGAGGATGGAGGTGTCTGAGTGTCACCTGACCTTTCCCACTTCTAGCAGTCTTTAGAAATCATCATATCGGTGCCATTTAAACCAGTCAGCAGTCTTGCCCCAAAAGTTGATGAGCAAAATACTCTCACAGTTTCTCTCACCATACTATATTTACTAATGTATTCTCCATGGCTGATTTGCTGTCATGCATAAACTGCACAGAGAAGATCTATGGACAAAAGACCTGCTTTTTTAAGTCATTCCCCATAAGGGGAAGCCTGGTGATCCTTTCCAAACAGCAGCTGGGAAAGCGGGGCCAGAAAATGGCTGTCACGTTCCTGCTAGCTGAGAGCAGGGCTTGTCCTCTCTGACTCCTTACTTCCAGTCTGCCAGAGTAATACTACAGAGAAATGTCTTATTCCAGAAGTTGTTCGTGCATTTAATGAGAAGCAACCACAGTCCCAGTAGCCAGCACTGCCTTCCTTAAGGTGATACCCTGGCAGGTTTCCCACGGTAGTTCAGTAGCTTGGCAATTTCTTTTCTAAATTTACAAGCAATCTCCTGTTACATAGTGGGGCCAGCTTCTGGGATATCAAGTGGTTTTTCAGGTGTTGTATTACAGGGGGCTGGAAGCTTTTATTCACCAGGCAATGTACGTAACCAGTGTGTGTTCAGATGACTGTGTCTCCAGTGTTTCTGCTCTAATTCGTTGCTCAGCATTGCATCTTCCCTCATCCCTTTCTCTACTTCTGGTTGCCACCTATTAAAAAATTTAAACTGTATATGGAAGAATAAGGCTTAGCTCAAAGAAATGATGTCTCGCTTAATCACAATTCCCATGAGCACCTCAAAGGGACAGTGTTGCAGAAGGCTTGAAAACTGGTGTCACATCCAAGCTGAAATTTATGACAAGGAAACTCAAAGTGTACATGTGGTTCACAGGATTTGAAGATCAGTGGCTGGTGAGGCTGATGAAGAGATTCTGGCTCTAAAATGTTTAGTATTGTTCTTGTGTTGTTAGTATCTGTCTAACTGCTTAGTGGAATTAAGCTAAACATCTGAAAATGATCAGTCGCCCCCCCGCCCCCCCCTCCCCACCCCCTGTAAATGTCACTGTTTTATAAAAGAAGACTCCAACTTACCAAAGATTATAATATATGCACATATGTTTTATCTCTGCAAGATGTTTTCAAGAGGTTGAATAAGCCAGTCTATGTGCTGACATGAACTGTAAGCAGAAGATCAGCTTGAAATATTAGGCCAATAATATGGATAATATACATCCAGTTGCACTGCAATCCATCTCACTAGGTTACTCGGGTCGTGGTTTTGCCAACTGAAGTTAAAGTGCAACATCTGGGATAATCCCACATTTCACATGTTCTTGCTTTGTTTTCTCAGTGCTTTGGAGTTATTTGTAACCCCAAACACTGACAAAGCTCCACCACTGTCTTTAAGAGGAAGACGTTAACTGGGCTTTTTTCCCAATGTGGTCATTCCAGTGCAATCTAAGGGTCAAGAACAGCTGCGGAAAGCTCTCCCTTGAGCTCTGTCTCTACACGGGTGGCAGATTCCTCTGTTAGGGTTAGTGGCTATCTCAGTGTGTGCTTTGTATTTACCAAGTCATTGTTTAGAAGAAGACAATTTCTTTCAAAGGCCAGATCATTTTAAGGCCTGTCAGGGTTCCATTCCCCAGGTGCTGCTCACTGTTCCTGTTGTCCTGCTTTTGTTCTGCTACAATTGTGCAGGGTGAATTCTGTGCCCCCACACTATCCTCATTCCAGTTTAGAGGAAAGATCAGATAAATCAGTATAGACTGGACTTCTTTCTTGGAAACTCTTGAAGATAAGCCTAATTGTGCACTGCATCTTTTTTTTTCACATGGGTTCATGATAGCAAGCCTGTGAAATAGTTCATGACCTGGCATCCACATTCAGCATATCTATGGTACTGAGAAAAATGAAGTGTTATACCCATGACCTCTAACATGGTAGATAATTCAGATAATACTTGTAGTGAGCAGAAAAATCTCATTTGTCATAATTCTGGCACAGACTCCATAGCAGCAGAGAGGCTGATGGGTACAACATGAGCACATTTAAAATCCAATAAATCATAGCAAGGAAATAGTTGAGTCATGTGTAATTTTCCCCCCACTTTACTGTTGGGAACAGTCTTTATTCCTTAAGTATATCTTATTAATGTGATGTTCAGCAACCAGTTGCAGAAGGAATTTTTAGTTTGACCAGAAAAGCAGGGAGCATTGAAGCATCTTTCGTTAGGTTGCCACTGCTCAGGGTTTCCAGTTACTCTTGTTTTCTAGCGGAGCTCTCTACAGAACTGGACAAGGTATTTTTGACACAACTATAGGCTATTTGCAGCCACTTAATGGTTGTTCGTTTGCAATCAACACTGAGCTGATTGAATTAACAGAATGATTATTCCCCTAATGGATTTAATGTAAAGCTTGTGTGGACAGGTTTACATAAATAAATTTCTGGTAATGCCAATCTTAAGTGGTTACGAAAAGATTTCGGATCAACAAAAGTAATTTTTAATTTAATCAAGTACTCATTATAGGTGGTTTTCTGCTCATTTAAAAAGTCAGCTTAAGAATTTGAAAAAAGCTGAAGGGGTCCCTGTGTGGAGAGGTTTCATTCAAGGCAAGGAGGAAGTATTAATTCCTGGGCAATCCACAAAATCATTTGCTTCTGACATCGCCTCAAAGCAGAGGTTTGGAACAACCAAGACACTTTCTTCCATCATCAGTGTGAAGTATTAATCTCATTGAAATCCATTGATCATTCTGTTAATATTTCTGCCCTGAATGTTTTGGGACATATACAAACAGAGCAGCTCCTCGGTGAGTCAATCCACAATTACTCAACAAACTTCTCCAGCTTCTCAGTCAGGGCTTTTACTGGATTATATGTCCATAGAAAGGTTTGACAGTCGAACTGAGATGGGATGTCTCCTCACCTTGGACTATATCATCTGTTCTTAGTGAGCATCTTTAGATCCTTCCCTTGCTGAGACAGTTGTATTTCAATATTTCACATTAACAGTCTGGGAAGCAAAATAGTCCCCCCGCCTTCCCTGGTGCTGCTGGCAAGTCCATCTGGAACTTCACGAAAATATATTGTACTTGAAAGCGTTTCCTAGGTCAGTTTTAGAAATTCAAGTGAAGAAACAGATTGAATCTTACCAGATTCATAACTCAGTGAAGAGTTACCACTGATGCAAAGTGAGTTACTGCAGGAGAAGAAGGATTTGTCTAGTATTGAGTCTTTATTGCCTCATGTACCACAGCTGAGCCCAGACCCTGAGCAGCCACTGTTTATTGGGCACCTGGATAATGTGGGACATGCCTGGATCAGCCCAAGCGCAGGAAAAGAAGACATCTGTCCAAAGCCACAAACAAGGCCAGTTACAGAAGAAAGGTTTGACCTGTAACTCACTAAATTCCCTCCTCAGTAGAATAGTCCCTTGGATTGTTGCTGCCATTCCCAAGCATCGTGCAACGGCATGAACCATTTGTGACCTATCATAGGTAGACAGGGATAAGGAATAAACACACCAAGGACACCTCAATAGTAAAACTGACCTAAGATAAAACATGTTAAAAGGGTGTGTGCTATTGGTGTTGGTATGTCTCAGCACTTGTGTCATCCATGGATTGGTTGGCTGGAGGGACCGTCTTTTCCTCTGGACACAGTAATATTTGGGAGTCCCTTATGGGCATGAGGGAGTCATCAGTGTTATTGATGAAAGTAAAAGAAGACCATAATTGTTTGTGTGGTTATGTAGGAGTTGCTAAACAAGCCCCATCTCCAATGGCAGTGGTGGATCAGGGAGAGCCCTAAGCCTGTCCATCTGTCTATCACTCAGAATTAATGGTAATGCAGATAGCATGGGCTGGGCAATTCTTTCCCCTCAGTCCCGTACAATAGACATCTGAGAGCAGAGATCACTTTCTTTGGTTAATTGCTATAGATGGATTTCTCTTCTCTGAATTTGTCCAGTTCCTTTCTATACTTGTCTGTGTTTACATCAGATTCCTTCTGCTCCAGTCTGGGCTTCTGTCCTGTCCCCTGATGGTGAATTTTCTGGTGCTGCATCACCCTCCTCTTCTGCAGGAACAGTTCCATTTGCCTGAGCTGCTACAATGGCATAACCCTTGAAGAAAAAACCCACAATTTTTAAAAAGGGAGGAGGAAGAGTAAGGAACTTGAACTGGAGAAGCAATGATATGATTTAACAACCAGCAGCTTTTCCCTATTTGGTGTCCCAAAAATTTTAGGAGTAGATGAAAACCACAGCATGCAGGTGATCAAACGGAGTACTTTGCCTCCTAAATCAATGTAGGGAAGACGGACTAGCTGGCATTTGTCACGCCCGCCAATTTGGTTGAAGTGGAATTTGAACCACGCTGCTGGAGATATTGGACAGTTTTCTTTCATCTGGTTGTGAGTCGTGTCACATGGTCACCATATGTGTTGTTCCCCAGCACGCACACACACACCTCTCACTCTGCACAGCTGTCAAAACAAACATCAGCTGCCTTTTTTCAATCCAGGAGAGTTTCAGCTCTGGAAGCAGTAGAAACCCCTTTTCGAACAGGATTTCACATTGCAGATTATCTTTAATCCAATTCATCTCTGACTGATACACTTTTTGGAAGCCTGTGACCCATCTGCAGAGTTTGCTAGATGGAAACTTCTGTCAGCTGTGCCGAAACCGCTTTCTCTGCTGGGCTGTAACAACAAGGAAAATCCTGTAATGAACTTCCTCAACCATTGAATGGCTTTGTTGTGGTCATGAGCAAATCTAAATTTATGGCAAGAGCATTAGGTTGTATACAAGGAATAGATTTTACTGGACCTATTGAAGGCATGCATATTAAATTGGACTCTTGTCATTTCTTCTAGAAATGGATGCCAGAAAAATATGGTTTTGTTGCTGCTGTTTTTAAAGTAGTACTTAGCCTTAGGATTGCACCGAAAACCCAGAAAGCCCAAGGCAAAATGTTCTGTCACAATGCAAAGAAATGGAGATCTTTCTAATTCCTCAGAAAGATGAGTCAGTCACAAACTGCTGTCTTGTCCTAGCATCTCTAGGAAAGCGATCAGTGCCGGAGTACAGCAGTGAGAGAAGGGCTGGAATGTTGGAGACTACTATGGGATGTAAAATGCAACCAATGTTTGGGGTCTTTTTTTTTTTTTTTTTTTTTTTTTTTTTTTTTTTTTTTTTAAGGGTACAGCCAGCTACCCCCAAAAAAAAGCCGGACCCAAAAAGTGAAAAATACTGTGGCTGGAAGTTTCCAGTCATGTTGCAGTCCAAGCCTGGGCTGATGGATGAGGTAAGATGCTGTTGGGCAGGAACAGAAGTGGTCTGTGCTGTTGTGAAGTAGCCACAGTAACTCTGCTTATAGCCCACTGAGTTCAGGGGCAGGGTTTCTTTGCTTCATTCCTTACTGGTGTTTCCAGACTGGGTACAGGATTCCTCCAACCTTCAGTGGGCCTGTGAGTAAAACCACAGCAGATGTGGGAGTGCTGGGGAAAGAAGCAGTGCCAGTAAATGACACATTTTCCCTCTGCCTGATACCCCACCTCCTGTTTTCCAGCAAGGTATTCAAGTAGGAGGCAGGGAAGACAGAAGCATTTGTTCTGAGATGCCACAGTCCCTTTCAAATCTTCTAAAGGCCAGAATTTTCTTTATGGTGATCCCTGTTGCCATTTAACACTGACTGCTCCTTCTTTGGCCACATTGGCCATGCAAACACCCTTGCTTCCAAACGCTTACTTTATTAGCCGTGTTTTTATGCCATCCTTATGACCACAAAATTTTAGACTTCTGGTAGTAGAGATGACTTGTGTCTCTGACACTGTTTGCTCTCTTCATCTTCTTACGGAGGTGAAATCTCTGAGAGCAGTGGACTCCTTGTTTTGGTAGGGTTTATTAAAATGATGTATGGGGGTTGTGTGTGCAGGAGGGTGTATACATATGTGCTGATTTATGTTTGCTTCAGAAGAGGCCCCCCAGTTCAAAACCACCCAAAACTGCTGACTTCCAAAAACCAGCACATAATCGATGGATTTCCTCAGGGTTTGGAAGCATTGAAGAGTGGGGGTCCTTGGCAACAGGGCAGAACTCACGCTGCTGGATTTTGTATTACTACTTCTGTTTGTCTAAAAGGGAAGCCCACAAACCTCAGACAAGCTCTAGCACTGAACAAGCTGCTGTACAAACCCATCCCAAGCAGAGATAACTGTGCCCAGATGAGCTGGAAACATGATAGTGACATCTACCTTTTTACTAGTTCATTGTATCTTGACTTCAGAGATTTTCTTGCAAGCCACAATCATATTTCTACTTAAATTTTTGTTTCCTTTAGAATGAAATAGGATAGCAATGGGTAAAAACAGTGAACATTTTAAAATGAAAACATGTTTTGAAAAAATAAAAAGTTCTTCCATAGAAAACAAATACTGGAAAATATAAACAGTAACAGAGAGAATAATGGCATAAGGGATTTCAGCAGTTTATTGCAGAACTCTGCTAACAACCTAAGAATTCAATTTTTAACAACCACAACATTTAGACTTCAAGAGACGCTCTTGGTATGATTATTTATCCTGGTTCTTACAATCTCAGGGACTGTGGGAGTCTTCCAGAGGGTAAAAGTTTCCCCTGTAGAGTAAATCATAGGCAAGGCAGGCAATTCCATTTATACTGGAGGAGCAGAAGCTCAGAAACATTAAAGGTGAGACATCTGAAAGTGCTTAAACAATGCCCCCTTTGAAATATTCTTTGACACCATCAGAGTTAGGATAAGTAACATACCCTTTGAAGATACCACTTAAAAAGCTTTCCAAAATCTGCCAGTAATTTGAACCTCTTCTGTCCCTATCTCAGAGTACAGAATCTATCCCTTCCCTCTCTGACAGCACCAGCAAGGCAGGAACTACTTTCTCTGTCCCATTCCTCAGACCATGACCCACGGCACTACACTCAACTGCCCTGTAAAAGCCCAGCAAGATTTTTTTCAGAGCAAGGTTTAGGATCCTCAGGCCAGCAGAAGTGTTATCCCTTTTGCAGCATCAGGCAGTGAGATACTCCGGGGTGGTGGCTGGAGGATGGTGGGGCTCGGCCCTGCTGACACAGAGGCCTCCAGCTGGCAGCAATTCAGAACCATCATATTTGGCTTTTGTGTAATTACCCCTTCGTTCCAGGGATATCTCAAACCTGGAATGGCATGGGAAGCCTTCTTCCCCCAGCTGCCTCCCTCCCCCAGCCCATCTGAGGAGGGCTTCACATTCTTTGGTTGCTAAAGTGCTGTGTGACTGTGTGTGTGCAGATATTCCTGTGCTAACAGATATGTCAGGAAAGGAACCTCCTGTTAAGTTAAAATGCAACCGGGAGAGGCTTCCCGGCAAGATCCTGTATGCTTTCCTTAAGATAAGGCTTTAGAGGGATAATATCATTCCCTGCAAAAAGATTTTTCAGTTCCCATGACACCTGGAGCAAACAAACGTCTTGTGGCCCAGCATTGATAGATGCAACATTAAAAGAAATTTGATATCTTCTCCAAGGCTAAAAGGAAAGAGCCTTCTCACATGCTGTACCGAGGGACTCATGATGAAGGAGTTTTCTTCTTCCAGCCCTGGGATTCGTTCTGCAGTCTTCTATTAATGTAAGTTTGCTGATGTGGAGGGCGTTGCCCCACTAAGAACATTAGGAGAATGAAGCTTTCTGTTGTGACAAGACCGGGAGGAATAGGATGTAAAAATGTTCCCTGAAAGAATTGAAAATTTCTTTCTGACACAGAGAAACCACTTCCATGTCAATCTTCAGCTCCTTTTGTCCTCACTGAATGCTAGTAGTTCCCCACATACATCTATCTCCTGTCTTCATCTTGCCCTTTCAGCCACTCCATACTCCTAGGCTTGACCTGTTGCTCCTTTGTGGGAAGAGAGCCTGAGGCAGATTCTTCTCCATCCTCATATCACTACTGCATTAGTAGATGTGGTCTCATGCCAATTCATCTGTTTCTATGGATATATGAAGTGTCTGGAAATAGCCTCCAACTCCTAAAGCTTTACTTGCATACTCTGCTCCCTAGATTGCTCTTGCTCCCATCACCATGAAGAACTTCTGTTCTGCATCCCTGAACTTTCCAGTCCCTGGAAGTCACTATAGCCCTTTTTTCTTGGTTATCCAGACTCAAAAGTTCATTGAGTTTTCTCAGACAACCCCTACAACTCTTCCTGCATTGCAGGATCTGGCCAAAGCACCATTCCTGGGTGAAGGAGCACCTCTGCTTAATTAAATGTTTGATTAAATAATGGAACTCCTTGTCATTTGATCCCATAGAAGTGAAAGGCTTGTATAAGGGCAAAAAAAATGGGCAAAATTCATGGAAGAAAAGTCCATCAAGTCCTTTTAAATCCAAAGACTTTATCACTAGCTCCAGAATCACCTGGACTTACAATTTCTGATATTTGAAGAAATGTTTTAAAAAATCAGAACTGGGTTTGTTTTGTTCCACAACTACCTGCTAGCTCTGTGTACTTGGGTGCCGTGGGTGAAAGCAAGTATTGGTAGATTGGCATCAGGCACGAGCAGCTCCAGGTGCGATATCCATTTGCAGCTCCTTTTGTAATAATCCTGCTCAGATCCTGCTCTTGCTCTCCATACCCCAATGACTTTCAGTCTCGTCTATCAGTGTGTTGCAAGAATCTTCTTTCCCTACAGCCTCCTTCCAGGTTTCTGCTTCTGCTTTTCTTTCCTTCCCACTCAATCTCTCCCCCACATCGTGCTTAATAGTTGGGGGAGAAAACAGTTCCTTATCATGTAAATCTACAAAACCTCTTAGGGTTCAAGACAATTTACATCACAGAGGCCGTGCACCTTAAAGCAATCCCGACCCCTCCGGGGGGAGCTCACGGAGGAAGTTACTCATTTTGTGGTTCAGTCAGTTTGCCCAATGATTTCACATTTCCATCCACAGTTTGCTAACCTCTCCTTTGGAAACGCTGATGAAAATCTTGCGGAGTTCAGTTTGGGGTTTCTGGATTGTAGTCTCTGCAGGTGACTTTTACTTTTTGGCTGTTTGGCTGCTCCTTTTCCCCGGGGATATTCCTGCCTCCCCAGTAGTCAGTTGTGCAACACAGGGTGCAGTGATTTACAGTCTGCCTTTGCACTGACTCACTCAGGGCTGGATTCAGGGCCGAGGTGCAGGACACTCCTCGTTGTTTGCCAGGGAAGCCAATCCTTTCCTACAGTTGCAATGCCACCGAGGGAGGGCTGATAAAAATCACTGCATTGTTCCTCCCTGGAATCCCTGAGGACATTGTGTTGGGGAGGAGCTCCTGTAGGTGTCTTTTACCAGCAACTAAAATAAAAGAGCCATGGAAGCCTCTGCCTAAAGCTCAAATTGAAGCTTGCTTCCATCCTGTTTTATTTTTGTTTGCTTTTGATTTCTTGCTGTTCACAATACTGGGGGTTGAGGAGAGGGGTCAGTCAGTTAAATGTACATTTGAGCCCTCCTTATTCCCTTTTATTTTCTTTATGCTTTCATTTTGTTGCCTAATTCATGGCAGGAGCTTTCTGGAACTGGATTTGTCCTATTATTTTCTCAGGGTACAGACTGGACCTCTAAAACTTTCTCAGAGTAGCTAATACCTGTTGATGTTGATTCAAACCTACAGATTTTTAAAAAGTTATGAGTTCTTAATGAGTATTTAGTTATATTTCTTCTTATAAACACAGGTAATTTCCCTTCAGATGATTAAAAAAAAATTCCAATACAGACATCAGCAATTACATTTAGGTAAACTTCAACCTGAAATATCTTACAGCTGGAATTCATGATACAGGTTCTGTATCCTACTCAAAGTGTGCATATTAGATCTATCAGAGAGTCTACCAGAAATTCAGCTACTAAACATTTGAGAAGTGTAACATGGCATTAGGAGATCTTTCCAAGAATAGCCAGTTCACAGGAAAGATCTGGAACTCTTCGTTGGGGAAAATTGTGCTTGCTAAAAACCTCCAACAGTTCAAAGGATGACTAGACAAGTCCATGAAAAAAAAAATCTAACAAGGGCAATTAATTGCAAAGCAAACGAGCCTGGTTCAGGGAATTCTTGTAGGCTAGGGGTTTCAGAAGTGTTGCTCTATGTTCCTCTGTTACTATTTTCCTCAAGATGTCTGTTGTTCCGATTTAGAATTGTCACCCTTCACTCCCATCCCTGCAAAACCTAAGAGTGATACTTCACAAAGAAAGTTTAAAGAAGAAGAAACTGAGGAGAAATAACCAAATAATAATAAAATAAAGAATAGATCAAAATACATTTTTTTTAAACCCTATGAACAGGAATGCCGAGAAAGATGTTGAAGGGGACACTTCTTATGCAGCACCAATCACTCCCTGACATTGTCCAAGGAGCTACAGCAGCAATCTAAGACTGGAGACGGGTGGGACTTAATAGAAAACATTGGTCTGACGAGGTGACTCTTCTGTGTCCATCCTGCTGAGCTCATTGTCACAAATATTTCATGAGATGCCAGACTTCAAACCCATTTTACTGGAGGGGAAATGTGGCTGCAGGACATTGTGACTGAACCTATTTCAACCTCATGACTCATAGATTGGGTTTTGCCTTGTTTTTTTTCTCCTTCTGTTTTTACTAGAAGATGAGCTTTTGTCTGATACCAGTTCAAAAGTGATTTAACTTTAGTTTAGTTAAGACTGATCTCATCCTATACTTGTCCAGCACTGGTTGCTGAATTAAAGACCCTTATTCTGAGCATATTCATATGTGATATGCATTACAGACATGCCTTAGCCTCGAGCAGGAACCTCATTATTGGCAGGAAAAGTCTATGGGCTTTCAGGGAGCCATTTTTTGAAGAAATGTTTGCCTAAAACTTATTATCTGCTTAATGTCTTTTTTGTCCATCTGCCTGTGTCCTGGGTTTGAAAACACAGCCCTGAATGTAGGTCTTTATGTGGCCCTTTTGATGTGTGCTGCTGACCTGTGAGCCTCACCTCTTGCAATGAAGGGGTCCCTGCACCTGCACTCCTGGCAGACCTGTTCCGTAGGTGAGGGAGGGCAAAATGAAGGCACCAGACCTTGCAAACGCAGCTGGTTTATCCCAGCACTGGTTCAGTGGGGCAGCTCTGCAGGCAGTGGGGGTGTGACCCAGCTGGAGAGAGCCACGGCCCTACTGCAAGGCTGGGAGAAGGATGAGTGCAGTTCCTTGCACTCAGTCGAGCCAGTACAGGAGAGGAGCTGTGTGAGAGGGTGCTGGGGGATGAAGTTGGGCCATGCTGGCCTGAAGGCAGTGCCTGTGGCTCTGGTGGACTGGGAACAAAAGGATGTGCTGAGCATGGATAAATCAGGAAAGCAAGGCTACCTGCCTTTCCTTTCCATGCCTGCTTGAGAGTCTGTAGTTGAGCAAAAACATGAAAACTCTTGATTGAGGCCAAAGCAAAATGAGTGGAAACAGGGAAAGCAATGGAAGGCAGATGAGTCATCTCTTTTGAGGGATGTCATAGCGTGGTGGTTCCCAACATGGAGTGCCAGCAGCAAGTTAAATTGGACAAGTCTCCCAAATCATAAATCTAAGTTTTGAATGGCTGTAAATCGTTGCTGGGTATGCAGAGAATGTGTTGCAGGTGAGGATGAGGTACATGTCTGACTGCTCTCTTCATATCTGGGCACTGAAGTGCAGGTCATAAGAGGCTGTAGTGCCTGTCCACTACTGCTTTAAATAAGGATTCCTGTGTTGTTTCCCATTGTCCTCAACTAACCCTATATGCAAAAAAGGTAGAGCTGTTTCAGGATACAGGTAGGAACAGCCTAAATGGAAAAGAAGTCAAGGAAGCCAAATTAGAAATAGAGAGCTTTGGAATTTCAGCCAAGTTCCAGAGAAATCCCTGGCAAAAGGTTTGGGTTTGGCTCCCTTAGAAAGGTCTGAGTATCTTGAAGTTGAAAAGTCTGAAAAAGTAATCCAGAATATCTTGGTGCAGAGCAAGGTGACAAAATGAAGGATGCATCACTCTGTAATTACCTCATCAAAGTGCTTTCAAATGACTGTGGCCTCAGTTGCACTTCCAAAGCCAAAGGAGGGATTAGGACCTCTGTTCTCTTGGATTTTGTGCAGCAGGAGGAGTCTCTGCCCTGCAGATCCACTATATAGGGACTGGACTTCTCTATGAGGGCTGAGGAAACGTCAGCCGATTATCAGGCGAGATTCTTCCAAACAGTGGGAGCAAAACTCATGGGAGAAGCTGAGTTACGCAACAGGGACCGGGTCTGTGAGAAGTACTGAAATTGAATCCCTGAGACTTTTGCTCCTGGGCCTTAGAAAAAAACCTTGTGTTGGAAGGCTCCGCATTTAATTGCTCAGGAAACTTGATCAGAGAGGAAAGGAGATTCCCAGCCTCTGGCTAAACTGTTGGCTTTACTCAGTGGTTTCTATCAGCCATGTTGGTCTCAGAAAGTTCCTTTCAGGTGCATCTTTCCTGAAAGATTAAATGCCTCTGTGCAGATTACAGTGCTAGGGATTAATTGCCCCCTGAGGCAGAACAACTGATCTCTTAGGCCCAGTGCACAGAATGCAAACCATGTATAAAGCAGGAAGCAGAGAGGGTTTGCTACACAAAACCATTGGGAAACATTTTGTTTAAGGATAATCTAATCTCTTAAGGAAGAGAAATAGGGAAGGAGTGCAGAGCAAAGTCTGTCCTAGGCAATAAGAAATAACTGGTCTTAGAAAGACATCCAAATTCCAGTTGCTGCAGGAATTTGGGCTTAATCCAACTCCACTAAACTTGATTGAAAACTTGTGAATGTTGCATCCTCCATGCTACAAGAAGTGAAGAGCTGTTTGAAAGATGAAAGATGAGTGGGAGTAAAGGTTGGTGAAAATAACAGAGCTAAGAATGTTTTCAAGCTTGAGGAGACTAGAAGGGAATTGAAGAATTGAGGATACCAGTTTGGACAATTACCAAGAGAGAGTGACTGCCTCAGTATTTTGATCATAATCTTGCTTCTGAGTCTGGTGTGACTGCTCTTCCTTTCCCAAATTTGTTTAGTTATACTGAGAGCAACTTCCTAGATCCCATCTGTTAACTGGCCACATCCACTTTTGTGCAAACCCTCATGCAGCTCTGTGTAGTATTTCAGCCTTGGTAGGTGCTTCACGTGCCCTGTCCCATAAGGTGCATCAGGCTTTGGCTGGGGTGAGACTTCCTGAGCCCCTTCACCCCTCAGATGTGGAGGTGAACCCAAAAAAAGGCTCTGCCTGTAGGACAGAGATCCACGGGCAGGAAGATGGGAGCAGATGAGTTAGATGATATCAAGAGTTTACTCACAGATTAAATAAACCACCATGCTAATACAGCAGGACTTGTGGTTCTGGCAGGCAGCACACTTCTCACATGACACTGAGTCACTTCGGGGGGTTGTTTTCTTCCCGTTCATTTACCTCTCATTTAGCACTGCTGGTGAGTAAATAGTGAAATGGGATTCTCAGGGTGTGATCTTTACAAAGGCCACTGAAACATTTCCTCCAGAGAGCCCTGATTGGAGACAACTGGGGCTAGAGGGGGAAGAAGTGTCCTGTTTGAACTTTTTGGTGAAAAATGCAGATTCAGTGACACAAAAACTGTAAATTAATTTCATTTTCTGTTGCAGAACGGGAAAAAAAGAGAAGTCAAAACAGGTTTTTTTGTTTCCAAATTGAATACTTGTGTTTTCACATGTGAAGAGACTTTTCATGTCGAAGATTATTTTTTATTTCTTGTTTGAAATCTTGCAATGGAAAAGAAAGTATTTTAGCTGATTTTTTCCCCATTTCATCAGATACTGGAGAGAGTAATTTCAGATCAAGCCAACATTTTATTTCAATATTTAATTTAGGAGAGGCAGGAAACTGAAATACCCACCATTCCAACAGTTCAGATTAGAATGCAAATATTCTATTTCCATGGAGTTCCCACTCCTCATCCTAGGAGTCCGGAGCCCTCTGCACGGTTACTGGAGAGGACAGGATAAGCACCTGGCCAGTGCACTGAAAAATGAGTGTCTGGTGCCCTCTACGGGTCCATCAAACCGGTGGGCCTGAGTCTGACCCCCGAATTCCATTTATGCCTGAAAATAAGATTTAGGAGATTGCGAATTAAACAGATTACCCCTCTGAACAAGAAAAATCGATGAATGATTTTCAAATTCTTGAAACAAAATTTGCAACTGAGTTTTAAAAATGTGTCTTTCACCCCTGAATGGAGGAGCATTATTTTTTTGGAAGACAAGTGCTAAAAAAAAAAATTAAATCGTTGTCTCTGAATCAGGTTTAATATGGCATGAATGAAATAAGACAGGTCTCTCACGGGGAAAGAAAACATCAAGGTCTTTCTCAGGATATTCCTCTTAAACTAGACCTCTACAGAAAGTGCTAAGTCCCTCTATCTGCATTGAGCTGGCTTAATTTCTTCAGCAGAGCCAGTGACAAACCCGACTTTCTGAGCAGGCTGTGTCCAGGGCAGCCTTTTGTATTTAGCAGTTGGAGTCGGTGTGTCTGTGCTGGCTGTGGTGCTGGGAGCCCCCAGAGCTGCTTCAACCTGGCAGTGTAGGAACAGCTCTGGTTTGCAGTAAAATACTTGAGGCGGAGGGAGCTGAGAGATACTGAGGGAGTCCTAAGGGGTTTTTTGCAAATCAATTTACAAAGGTGCCAGAAATAACATGGAGTGCTGGCTGGGATGAGAGCAATTTTTGGGACTGAGGCTTCCTGTGCAGTGCTGATAAAATAAACTCTACTTACCTTTCCCTGCTTCCTTATACCGATGTGGTTTGTTACAAGGTTCATCTCTCCCAACCCTTATTTCTCATTTATTTCCTCCAGTGAACAGGGAGCTGGCATGGGAAATGTAATGGGCAGACTGGAGAACTGATGTTCTCTATACTCGGATCTGGCAAAACCCAAATTACGAGCAAGTATAAAATCTTCTCTGTTCAGATTTTGAGTTGTGGGTCTAAGATCTGTGAATCTCACTGGTTCCCAGCCTCATTCAGGGTCTGTGGGACAACCAGGCTGTTCCAAAACATGGGTTGTGGGAAGCTAATGAATAGGAAGCCAAGGGCAGAGTGTGGACCTGAGCCTGGGCTGGAGAAGGGACAAGACAAGTCATAGTGGTGGGCCCAATGTCTCTTGCAGGCAGAGGTTTCCCTTACGGGGCTCACAGTGGCTGGTCTTTCCTGACTGAGCTGTAGCAAACCTTTCACAGCAAAGTGACCCAAATCTCCAAACTCTCGATGACATTTAAGCTCTGTCAGCGTGTGGGAATCCCGTTGAATTTCTGTGGCTGTAGCCCATCTTCATGTTGCCAGCAGCAAATTCCCATCATCCCATGCTTTGCCAGCACCAGTCCTGAATGGAAGAGATTGTATATTCACCTAGAATTGAATTTTTTTAATTTGACAGAAAGCAAGAAAGGTGCATATAGAGTCAAACTTACAGGGCCTGATTGATTTGAAAAGAGAGTGAAGGGAAAAAAGTCTTAGGTGCGGTTTACCTTGTAAAGTATGTGTTTCCCCGCTGGTAAGGTATGTATATGAGTTTCCCTCAAATTCAAAGCAAGCTCTGTTCATCTCTTAAGCTCCTGTGTTGCCAGGATGGGCACTTTAGGAGGGAGCAATCCATTCTGTGAGAGGGAGCAAGGAAGAGCAAGGTTGCAACATGCAGCTGACCAGAGACATTTCCCTGTCACAGGTTGCTGGGTCAGATGGTGCAGCTCAGTGCTGGCCTTCTTCAGCAACACACAGACCTCAGTGCCTGGAATGGTTTGCAAATGATTTAATCAGATCCCTCGTGTGTCACTGACTGATGGATTCCACTTTCTGCTGACCCAAATCATACGAGAATTCACCACTTCCCGTGGTAGTTTGTCCTAAAATTAATCATCCTCTCAGTTCAAAATGTGTCTTTTATTTCTCAGTTTCTGGCTTTGCCTTTCAGGCACAGGCTGTAACTATGCCTTTCTCTGCTGCCTGAAAGGGTCTATTCACCTGAGGTGTTTTCACTGGGTGAAGATTTTTTTCTTCTAATCGACTCATCTCAATACATTTTTATTACCAATCAGGCTGTAAATTAATTGTTTAGAAGAGTTTTGTCTATCCCTTTACTTCTGGTATTGTGTTTTACCCTCCCAAAAAAACCCCTCCAAACTGATATGCATTTTAATTATTCACACAAGAATTGGTCTTGGTATTGTACCAAGACCACACAAAGAGAGAACCACCTGCCTTCATGGCTGTCTGTTCCTCTGTTGATCCAGTCAGGTGAAAGTGATGTATTTAGTTTCTTTCTGTTTTATCAGTGCATCCTCTCTAGGCTCTTCTACAGATCTCAAATAACTGAGCTTTGCCTAAAATATGCCTTTATTGATTTGTTTTAGTGGCGGTTTGTATGTGGAATGCTGCATTGTGCACAAATACATACCCGGAGTTCGCACATTGCATTTGCCAACCATCTCTCCAACTGATTGCAGGTTTGCTTATCAAACTCTCTTTTCTATAGAACAGTTTTGACTGGCATTGTTTTTATTTTCAGACTTCTGTTCTTTCTTTGCCTTTCAACTGAATCATCTATCATTTTCTCCATGCTTTTTGCCTGTGCTGATTTCAGGCTCCCTGGATGAAAATTGGCAGGTTAAGCCACTTTTTCATTCTGAAACTCCCCCTGTGTTTATAATCTCAGTCCTCTTGAATTTCTTAGCTTTTTAGGACATGCTAATCATGTACTGACATTTGGCAAAGTCTTTGGGAGTTTACATGTGTACATAGACCAGACAGGAGGTGAATCCTCCTTCTCCATATTGCTCTTTCTGAAGTGTTCCAAATCCAGAGCTAAACTACTTTCTGAATATTTTTTCTTTTCTTCTCTCAGTTGTCTCTTATCAGAAATTTTACACTCTGCAGTCAGGTAACAGACAATTGTTAGAAATTCTGTTAGCACATTTTTGCTTAAGCATTTGTCTTTGGCTTCCGATCTGCCAGCAGTAACTTTCCTGATACCTTTTGCCTCCTTTATCAGTTACCTGCAGTTCACAGCTTCTAACTGATATTTAATGCTGATATTCTTTCTTCTGAAAGTGACTTCATGTAGCTATTTCTATTACTACTGGGTTTTTGTCTGAATTTGGCTTTTAGCCAAAACTGGCCTTTTTCCTTGATTGGGAAATTAGTGGTTTATTAAAATAAAAATAAATAGAGAGGAGGAGGTGGTTAATGATGCAAAAATTGGCTGAAATAGTGATCCCCTTAAAAAATAAATCCTGTGCCAAGAAAAATATGTGGAGTCAGGTCAGAAAGACCCAGTCTCAATAACTGTGTTAGGAGAATGTGAACATGCAGAGATAAGAAGTTACTGCACATCCTAGGTTTTTTGGGGAATAGCTTAATAAACATTAGCCTTTGATGGGAGGCAGTAAAAGGGCAGGGGAAAGCAGCACAGTCCATCTTCAAGTTCAACAAAAGAATTGCAAATGTTGAGATTGCAACAACTGATCTGCTCCAGGCCTGCCATACCTGAAGTGGATCTTCTTGTCAGATTTTTACTTGTATTTTAATAATGCAGATCAGCAGTACAGGTTTAATAAAAGGTCATCTTTTCTGGCAAGCCTGTACTTTTTTTTATCAGGGTATTTGGATTTCAGGGAAGTTTAAGATCATGGTGTCTTGCAATGTAACCTGCTTAGGTAATCAATGCAAAGTTGTCTCTGAGAGAGGTACAGCTGCTGGGCTGAAAATGCTCTCTATGGGAGCAATGAAAACAAACAGCTTTAAGATGCAGGCAGGGGTTTTTTGTGGGTCACTGAAGAGATCAGTCTAGATCCAGGTTCTTGACTTGCAGAGCTGCTTTTAAAAGTAACAAAAATTTTGAAGATCATTATGTCTTCTTGGTCATGAATTCTGCTGCAGTCTTCAGCTGGGAGATGTCACCGTGGCTGGTAAAGACAGACGTGTTACTAAAAAGAAAAATAACACAGGAGAGAGAGAAGCAGGCAAGCAAGGAAGCAGGCTGTGGAGAAAATAAATCTGAGACCAATCTATTTAGTAGGAAATGTAGGGAAAATAAACATATGCTGAAGCAAGACTGGTGGAAACATAGGAGTGTTTCCAGAGGGATCATTCTGGCACATAAAACGATCCAGTGGGATGCAATACCCCCCATAACTAAGTTTTGAGGCTGCATGTGCAAGAGGCATCATTTTATGGATTAAGGAAGTAATTAGTTCCTCTGAGCTTGAAGTTTTTTTCTGAGCTTGACAGTTCTGTGAATGTGTTGTGGCTGTATCTGGCATTGGGACCAAACACTGAATTCCTAATAGTGGCAAATTGGAGACAGTTCAGAGAAGAGTGAGGAAAAAAACTATTAAAGGAGCAAATCTGTTGTTTTACATGACTAACAGCCCATGCTGAGTCCAGCAGAGTTACTGTGTGTTCACACCCTGAGTGACTGAGACCGCAGCCTGGGGCTCTCCTCTCCTCATGAGTGTTTAGTTCCATGCACAGAAGACATCTGTAGGCCCATTTAGCTCTTCCTTTCTGTCCAGGGCCAGTGTCATAGTCAGTGAACCTCCAGTCCACAGCACTACAGAAATACAGACAACAAAGGCTATTCCATGGGAAAGTTTCCTGATAGCATGGTGTATTCAGGGGACGGATATTCCTGGAAATGAAGGGGTAAGGAGTAAATGCCATCATTAAAATGACATGATAAGGATTCTGACTTACCAGGATAAGATGGTGGATCTGCTCCCTCTATTTCAGTAAGCTGTGCCTTGGCATTGCTCGATCTGCAGGTCACTAGAGAGGCTGGTGGTTTGTACTCCCTGACTGCTGTGCAAGGGCTGGAGAGGCAGTATGGAGTGACCTTACAGGCAGGAAACAAGAACGAGTTTTATAATCCCCCAAAGCATCAAATACTTATTTCTGATTTCTGACCTACACCTGCTTTCCTGCTTTTGTTCCATCTGATTGCCTGTTCATGCTGCACTGTATCGTTACTCTTAGCCTGGGACAGCTCAGGATGTTCTTCTGTCCTAGCCAAAGTTGCCAACATTGTGCCCCACAGCTGATGTCTGCCTTCAGCAGGGGTTTATAGAATTTCTTCAGTCTTTCAACTCTACTGTGTCTGAGTGGGCCATCAGAGATGTCTTTGAATTTGCTTTTAACTGACACTTGCCCAGATTTTCTGAAGAGCAGAGGAGGATTTAGCAACACTCCAGGATCTCAGTTGTGGAGATCTCATCATGCCCTTCTGTGCCAGACAAGACTCAGAGGCACTGTAAGAGGGATTCAGCAGACCACTTGCCATGACAGCTATAAATTGTCCTGTCTTTTCAGGCAGAAAAAAGAGCAGTGACAACTGTATTGTAGGCATTTGCTTTTGTGTGCAGTGGGATGTTGCCTTCATTCCAGACACGCTGAATTCATCTCCCCAGGGCTGCCCTGGCTGGTGCTCGGCACTCATGCCTTTCCACGGCAGCACATTGCCAGGGTAGCAGTTTCTTTACCCATGCCAGTACAACATTGTCTACTGCCTTTAGACACTTGCCACCAAGACCTTTCTTCCCCTGCTGCTGGCATTCGGCCTACTTAAGCAACTAGTAACCATCAGAGCATTTCTGAGGGTATGTACAACCAAGAAATGATTGTTAGAGGATGACAGATGGCAGGCCAGCAGCTCTGTGATTTTTTATCCCATGAGAATGGCTGCAATGGACAGACCACAGTTCCATCAATCCCAGGATTCTGTTTCCAGTCGTGGCTCAGAGAACAGAACTAGTAAAGGACATGAGAAAAGGTTGAGTACGTAATACAGCTCTCCCTAATGCATTCCTGACCTCTAACTGTTATCATTTTCATCTTGCCAAGGCAGGCACAGGCTGGTGGCAACCTCTGTGGATTTCTCTTCTATAAAGTTGTTCATCTTCCCCTTGAGTCTCTGTAAATTTCCAGTGTCTGCAGTGCCTTGTAGTTTATCTATCTTCTGTATGCAGAGACACTTTTTTTGACATTTCTCTTTGCCTCTAATAATGACATTTACTGTCCTTTAGTGTTTGTAGTGTTGTACTCCATTGGGGTAACAAGTCACAGTGTCACATCAGTGATGTGCACCTGCACAGAAATCTACTCTGGGGTATCAGTGTTTACCCCTCTAGATCACCCACCCAGAAGAAAAGACTACTGACTTCATATTTACTAAGTGATATTTGCTGCCTGCAGCAGATCTGTAAGACACTTGTGTAGCACTGTCCTAGTGACCACAGTCAGTCTCCAGCTTCAGATATGCTTCAGATATTCCCTCTTTGCTGAGTCTCTTTGCAGCGTGCATCATTCTGAAAGAAAATAAATGAGAAGGGCTCCCCAGGGTTGTGCTGGAACACCAGAAAGAGAACTGCACTAGGCATTGTCTCCCCCCCGCCCTTTTTTTTTTTTTTTTGTGTGTGTGTGTGTGCGTGTGTGTGTGTGTAATCTTGAGAACACTTTGTAATCTTCTTTAAAACAAACAAGGGGAAATGAATGGGAATTATGCATATTGTGTTAAACATTTCCTTGGTTGAAGCACTCATGGGAAGAGTGTCTTGGTTTAGGAAGACAGGTATTTGCTAGGTAAAATTACAATCAGAGGCTTTTTGGCAAAGATTTGGGAAATAGGAATAGCAGTTCTTTACTAGTATGTAATACAAAGCAAACAAATACAAAAAAACTCTTCTTCCACCAAACAACTACAGCATTAATGACAAACGACAACAGTACCAAGAACTTTGAGGGCTTTGTTTCACAAGACTCAGGGCAGTTTGGTTTTGGTGTCTCTGCAGGATCTTCAGAGCACTAAGCTGGAACAGTGGAAAAGTTCCGGGCTGGAAGCTGGGATGGCAGGGTGTCCCGGCAGGCAGGGGCAGGATGTTCTGGCAGCGCAGGGAGTGCAGGGTCACGCTGCAGCAAGAGGAGCAGCGCCGAAGGAGCTGAAGGCGAGGCAGAAAAGCGGCGCAGCTTCTGCTCGGCGTGCTTTGCGGCGGCTGAGATCCTCGAGGAGCGGCTGACACACGCCTCCCGAACGCCGGAAGCAGAAAAGCACGCAGCTGCCTCAAGCTGTGTCTTTTACCTGCGTTATCTCTCCCTTCCACCTTTTGTCCATCTTTTTGTTTCAGCCAAGCACTCTCAAGTATCCAACACCCGGTCCCCTTGGCAACCCGTGGGGAAAAAATTCCCCAGAGAAAGAAGGAACAAACCCAACCCCCAACAAAGAGATAGGACCTGTAAGTGCCATGTTCTTTCCAGTGGAAAATTTTCACCAGCAGTTTTCTGTATCACTTTGCTGACTTGTCTTTAAAGAAACAGAGAGTAACAGTAAGAGATCTTTACTTCGGCTGTGTGGATGCTGGTGGATCTCTGCCAGGCTGTATCTGTTGGGAATCCAGGCCAACTCTTCTTATCATTAGGTATCAGTTACTTGTGGCCTTGAATGAATAGGTCAAGCTAGAAATAGACCTTTTTCAAGAACATGAACTTTTGTTTCATGACCTGCAGATGTATTGATCTATTCAGGGGGCCTTCACAAGGAATTCAAGGAAGTACAGTACAATGCAGGCAACAGAAGCAGGGGGAGGACTGACATTTATCTACAAGTCCTATCAAGTGACAATGAATTTATGTTTGTATGGGACTCATGAAACACAGCTTGTGCTAGTCTACCTAATAATAATTTAGATGTGGACTGTGGAGCTCAATCCAAGGTACGTTTACTATGTTACTGTCTTTCATGGTCACAGTGTAGCTGTACTCTTGTGTGTGTAGAGCCTATAATTTTTCTAGAAAGAAATACTAATTTAATTAATCCCATCATCTTCTTTATAGGCAACATCCTCATGGTTTGTTCAGATGTCATTTTCAGTCCTGAAATCTTATTTCTTCACTCAGCTGGATTGCTTCTAGCAGTGCAGTATTGGAAATTTGAGCTGTGCCGTGATAAGCATATGATGTCACTTCTTTTCCCTGATTAAAGGACTGTAATTCTCATAATTTGATTTCTGGAGTGCATAATGCATTTAAAATTCACTTTTAGGGTCAAAGTCTTAGCTGGTATAAAATGATGAGGCTATGTTATCTTAAATATATAAGAGACAGCCAGGAAATACCAGATAAATACAGCACTGACAACTAAAATAAGAATAATTCCATGAGTTTTAGGCCTCCTTTTAATCCACAGCACTAGTCCAACATTTTGCTGAGACTTTTTCAAAGCCATATGGGTCTCATTTTCTTCTCACATATCCTGCTCACATACAGATGCAACACCACTGAGTTCAGTGGAGTTGTGTTTTGATTTAAACAGGTGTCAGATCTCAGCCTAGAATGGCACTTAAGCACGTGCTTAACTTGAAAGCGGGAATGTGCTAATACAACTTCTGATCTGACCTTGAGAATGTTGACTATCTGCTCAAATGCTTGCTATCATAAATGAGAATCAGAAAATAATTACTGTGTTTCAACCACTCAAGAAATCAAAAAATTGCTCTAAAATTGTTGCCATCAATCCATAAGGAAAACTGTTGTTTCAGCAAACAATAGTTACTTTTGGAGTTAATATAAACTGGTTTATATCAATTTAAAAAGCACACTTCAGGAAGAAGGAAATGTACTCAAACGATGCAATTTCTTGAATGGCACATTTTATCTTTTTGATCTTTTAGAAATGACATTTCAGTTTGAATTTAATGAAACTTGTAATTTTTTAAAAAAACTGTTTCTCTCCTTCTTTGGCAAATTAATTTACTGTGTGCTTCCAGAGATGACAGATTGTCATGGACAGATTTTGAACTTAGCGGAGTAGTGAAGTATAACACAACTAGAATAAAGTACAGCAGTAATAGGTGTTCTCTCCTGAGCATCTCCAGAAAATTCAGCAATACCTAGCCAAAACCTGCATTTTGTTGGAAATGTATACATTTGCCATTCAGATTGTGTCTTTCTTTTAGTTAATGCAACGTATTTGGTGATTCAGTCTCCACATATCATTAGCAAATCCTCTGTGCCAATATGCATGTAAAATACTGAAGAAATATAAAATACTGCATTTATGTAAATCTATAAAGCATAATTGAGTTTCAATATAGAATTCAGAACTGAGGTGGATTTTTCAGCATTTCAAACAGAAAATCTAGGAATTAAGCAAACCAAACTTTGCCTTCTCTTTTTTTCTAAAAAATATGCTTAAGGTGAAAGAATTTCTAAAAAAAAAAATGTTTCCCATGTGCCTAAAATTTAAACATTAATGGTTTTATGGGAACAGGTTTTTGGGGGAATTTGGTTATTTTGGTGGGTTTTATAAATCTTTTATTTGTGAATTCCTCTGTGGATAAAGATGAGACAGTTTCATTAAATTTTGGGTGATGAAGGTTAGGTTCAAGCTGGTAGCACCAGCCTAGTGTTCTCCAAAGCTCTCCACAAAGATCAGTTTCCTCACTTGTCTCTCTCCACTGGAAAGGTGTTTTGCTCCTTGTTCTGTTCCAGGGTGTCCCCTGCACCCACATCCCCACCCAGCAGGATCTGAGGGGTGCCCTTGCAGAAGAAAATCAGACAAGCAGGAGAGGCCAGTTTGCCTGAGTTCCATGCTCCATATTGGTGGGACATGCTTGAACCAACAGCTTTATAAACATATACACAGGAAAGATAAATTCTCCAAATTCTTCCTCTATCTTGCTTTAGGATGCCTTGTTTCTTGAGATTTTAGGAACATCTTATCTCTTTGAAGGCTGTATACTGCAATGTTCAGGGATCCTTCTTTCAAACTAATAGTTGATGGGCGCTTGCATTCGCATATGCAAGGCCTGTTTGTGCAGAAATTCAGAGGTTTCTTCTACGTGTGAAAACAGGTGAGGAAATACCAAATTGACTCAGAAAAATCCTTGTTTCAGCTGGCACGGTGCCAGCTGTTGTACTGCACTGTGCAATATTTCATGTAATTCTGATTGTCCAATGAAAGAGCCGAGGCTGAGCCCACAAAGCTGGACAACATAAAATGCAAGTTCAAGGTTTTGATAAAAGTGTTAGAAGCATGTTCAGTGCCCTAGTTCATCATCTGAGACTTCATAACACTGATATGCCAGTTGATGGTCCTGACCATAATTCTCTAGAGAATGCAAAATTTAAGCCCTGCTCTGGAGGAAACCAAACACCTTCAAATCATGAGCATCACTAAGGTATCTTCTTCAGTTCTGTGAGTGAGGAAGCTCCTAGTGCTCTATAGTATTTTGCTGTGGGATGAAATAAAAGGAAGAACAATTTAAATAATTCACCACTTTCAGAAAGCTTGTTTACATGGGCACTGTCATTAGTCTCTGAAGAAGGAGGAGTTAAAGGCAGTAGTAATTTAAATATTTAACAACATTCACCAGAGCTCACTGCTAGGAGGATAAGACTGTAGAACTATTACATGAGGAGTTGCTTTTTGCCCTGTTGCTCAAAAGGCTCCCCCAAATGACTACTGTAAATCATTTCTGGTTTACTGTGATGGATGTATTTTTGAGTTTCTAGAAGGCAATTTGCTAACTGGGGGATGGGGAATGGATGCCCAACAGTCACTGTTGTGCTTTAGGGACCAGGCTGGACACATTCTTGCAGCAGGATACCCTGATGGAATGCTGTCCCCTGTGCTCCACAGGCTGGGGAGCAGCCTCCAGGTGGGAGTTGACAAGCGGGCACAAAAGCAGCTACAAACATTGTTATGTCTCAGTGCAAGCTTCTGTCTCAACTGCTGTGAACACAGCTGTGCTCATCTGGCCTCCAAAGTGCTCCTACGTGCAGCGATTCAGATCACAGGAAATGGGGAAGGAGTGGATACTGTATTTTTGTAGTTTGTGTACATCCTCGTGGCAGGATAGATTTGGGTTTTTGTACGTCAGTCCTTGCTGCTTGAACATCTACCAATGGATGTGTCCCTGCTTCTGTATCTTAGAGTCCAGATGACACAACACAAGGAATATTTTAGGCGTGGCTCAATGCTGTCAGCACCTTTGGGACCTTCTGGTTGCCTGTTGGCAAGCCCACAATGCCTGGCCTTTTCACCTTTGGTCTTCTCCCAAGAAAGTGAAGAAAGCAGCTCCATGTGCCAGGTGTTAACCTGGGAGCCTGACCTGAGGACAACATGTCCCATTTGTGCAGTTCAGTGCAACAGAAAAACATCTGTCCATCATGTCGTGCAAGATAAGGTGATCTGTGAGTCTGCCTACCTCAGGTGGATTCAATTTTTGATCTTGGAAGGAACCCAAACTCGAGAAAACTGTGTGTATGCTCATCTGTCCAGCCTGCAGAGCACGCATGGAGCAACTGGCTGTTGCAGAGATCCTGTCTCTTGGATGCTTTCTGGAGGTGATTGGAGACTCCCAGCCCCCCCCCCCCCCCCCCCCCCCCATCACTGACAATAAGCAGATACTCCTGTTTGCCTGCAGCATCTATAAGGAGATACCTCAATTAAACTGAATGTTTCCCATTATTTAGGCTGATATGGAAGTTTCTGTTGTTTCAACCTCATGATTGATTCATGTGTGCAATATTTTGTTTCACATCATAGGTTTGTTCTGTTGGGTTTTTCTATCTGCAAAACTTGCGTTAATTCTGTAATAGAATTCTGTAATCTCTGTTTTCAGGGGAACTATATGGAAAAAGTGAGTCAGAGTAAAGCCAGTTCCAGCCCCAGCCTCACACACGGCAACCAGACAGGGATGAAGTGCTGCCATAAACTGCTGATGGCCAGAAGACCTTGCAGGTGAAGTGTTCAAGTGTGCTTTGCTCCCTGCTTTGGCCTGACTTAGCTTCTGTGGAAGCCAGTGATAGTTTTATCCCTGACTCCATGCCAGAAGAGTTAGGCTGCTCTGTGGAATAGTGCAGCCTCCTAATCCCAAAATGTGAGTTTCTGGACAGCAGTTGACAGTGAAGCACTCACATTCTTTCAAGCCCTGTCCCAGGGTTTCTTGAAGAGCAACAGAAATATGAGTGGGGAAAGGGAGCTGGGGTGTGCTAGAGGCAGCCAAACATCTCCTCTGGAGGATGCAGGTTAGGTCTGAGATGTACTGGGGGCTCACTGAGAGGCAGAAACAGGAATAGGGAGTTGGACTTCAATGATCCTTGTGGTCCCCTTCCAACTAAGGATATTCTATAAATGTGTTTGCAACTCTGCATAAAATCTGAATTCCTCTACTCAGAAAGGAGTTTTAAAAATGGAGGCCTGGAACTGTCAACACCTTAATTCACCTAGAGATACCTTTCCTTTGATTGTTCAGTGGCCTGGCTTGCCATGCTGACAGGAGAGAAGTGAAACAGGAGTACACGTGATATGTATGATTTTAGAAATTTAAGTATCAAGATGCTTGGACAATTTAACGGAATCAACAAGACAAAATGATGTGGGAAGAAATTCAGACAATACAGCAGAAAATTTGATGCAATGCACTAGACCTTGTGTGTTAAGTGCCACCTGTGTGTGAACTCCTACAGGAGGGGACCTTCCATTCCCTGTTACAAACCTCAGCCTCTCTCCTAAACATGCCAGACTTATGTGTCACAGCTCTCTGGCGTGATTTTGGCATTGCTATACATCATAATCTACTTGGCATGTAATCCCTCTCATGGCTGGATGCATAGCAAAGTAGGGTGTGTTTGCTTGTTCAAGAACAGGAAGATGATCTCTCTAAGAAGAGGGGAAGACTTCAGTGTAAAATGTGAATAGACCGCATCTCTTCTGAGCAGGAACAATCTGTATCATCTCTTCAGAAAGCACATGACACAACAATATCTCAGTTGTTTACTGGGACCACAGCAAGTCAGGAACTGTAGAGTCATGTTCAGCAAATACATCTAACATTATTTTAGCTCCACCCAATGTGCAATTGTAATCATCATTGCTCCTTCGCAAATTTGTGTTGACAGATTTTAATTGGAACAGATTTTTCTGGCAAATCCCCATTGTGTTGTAATTAATTAGTTTTCAGTATCTGCTCCAGTGCCAGAACATTGGACCATGTCTCCCATGCTTTTGTGGTGAGTGAGAAGAAAGGGAGATCTGCTTTTGTCTCACTTTCTGCAGAGGACAGGATTTCCCCAAAAGAAGTCAGCTTTGCTGACCTGAAAGGAGAAGAACAAATACAATAAACCCCGCTAGTTCAGTTAGTGAGAGCTACCTTGAGGTTGTCTTGCAATAACATCATGTTTTCTCTGCCAGGTGTTCACTCCTTGTATCAGACATTCTGATTTGTCTGACCTTCTAAATCATTATTTCGTTTTGACTTTTAATGAACATTCCCCTCCCACCCCGTATCTCTCAATGTGGATTGAACATATTTGTGCAATGTTCAATTAGTGTAAATTAGTGTAAATTATAATGGGCAAATGTTACTGTCACAGTGGTCTTGTAAAAATGGGTTAGTTCATGTGGACACCTGAAAAAGTGGGCTTTGATTTCAGATCACTAACATCAGCTCCACTCACACCTCTGAAAATGAACGACTTGGAAATCAGGAACCTCAGCTCCTAGTGTCTTGGAATTTTACTTACCATTTGTTTTTTATGAGAAAACATGAGAAAATGTTCATTTCTGTCCAGATCCCCTGTAAAAATCTCAGAGGTAAAGAAGAAACAGTGCCAGTGCTGAAACATCTTCCAAGCTGAAAAGTATGCTTGAAGTTTTTAAAAAAATCACAATGCCCTAAAATTCAGCTGCTGGTTTTTAATAAGCACACAATAAAATCTTTTTTTTTTAATATTTTTTAAAAAAATATGGTTCTGAAATGAAAAGTGGCAGCAAGTTGTAGACAAGATTAGAAGCCATTTATGATAGCTGGGACATGAGAGTCTTCGCAAGGCTGGCAGAAGATCCTGCTGGGAGAGACTTGGCTATCCAAGTTCACAAGCATCCAAAGCCTTCATCAGAAGGGAGAAATCTATCACACTGGAAGATGAAGGGTAAAAATCCCATTTCACCAGCACAATTCCTTCCCTTGTCCCCAAGAATTTATCATTTTTCTAATTACATGCCTTCAATTAACATTTGCAATATAAAAAGTGATTATATGTGCATCTAATCCAACAAAAGCAGCTTTTCTGGGAAAAAAAATCTGTTTTTTTACAAGGGCTTCACATTTTGTGTTATGTAACTTCCATCCAAGAATCCCAAAGACATGTAGAAAATGATTGCTTTACAGCTATCACCTATATCCTTATTGCCCACATAACACCACTTTCTGCAAGTTATGCAAAGCATTCGGCACTCAGGGCAACAGCACAAATCCAGGTGTAATGTTTTTCTGCTCACCTGCAGATCACAGAACATCATGTTCCCTTTTTCAGAGGTGTCAACCTGCTAAAAAATGGCTTTTCTTCAGCATAAGCTGATGCCACTGAGTGCTCAAGGCTGAGACCTGCCCACAACATGTGGAGGGTGAAGCAAGTTGTCCCAGAGTAATTCTGATCCTTGTCTCCCTTAGGGGATGTTGTGAAAGGGACTTATTCTCACTTCTCCTCCAAGTGGGCTCCCCACCCATCTTCCTGACAGCTCATCTTGAAAGGGCTCACCCACAGGAAACTATTAAACTGACAATCATTCTTGTGGTTTATGCATTGATACAAAAATGTTTCATTGCAAAAAGATTAAAAAAAAAATCTGTGGTAATGTTTATAGTAAATTTTTCCTCCTCTTAAATAAACTTGGGCAGGATCCCAATGAAGGTGGTTGACTGTGTTGGATAATTAAAGGATAGACCTTTTTCAGCATAACAGATTTGTGAACATTGTGTAAATATGCATTTAGGCAATTGAAGGATTGTGCTTCATAGCATAGGCAAATTCATGGACATCTGTGTGGGATAAGGCCTAGATCAGCCAAAAGGAGCGTTAGAAGTCAATGCAGAACACTTTCTGCCTGGGCTTCACTGATGTCAAACACAGCTGGGGCATTTTGCTGAAATCTCCCTGGAACCAATGTTATCTCACCTCATCAAAAAGCCATGCATTGCTTGTGTTTCCCCAAGATTTTTCCAGGGGAATAGCAAGCCAGCAAGGTTAAGCTGAAAAATTGGGAACTTCTCCCAAGAGGAGAGAAGATGGGAGAATATTTGGGAACGTGTTCGGCAGTGTTTGAAGTATGGCAGTGGCATGGAGTCAGAGGCAGGATGCTCTGAGAGAGGGAAAAGATGGTTCTTTCACCAAGCACATTTGGCTTAAAAAAAAAAAAAAAAAAAGAAGCTGATTCCAAGTTGGACCTCTTTGGTCTAAGAAATGAGCTGGGCTGCTCCCAGGAATTTCCCTGGAAGATTCTCACCTACCTCTGAGCCAGAGGTCAGAGAGAGCCAGAGATCAGTCATTACTTCACTCTTAGTCCTATTTACTGCTCCCTCTGTTAAGGAGTGAACTGGCTCTGAGACTGGACCCAGACCAGTTCAGGTGACAGCTCAAAGGGTGTTTGACAGTGCTTTTAGCAGAGTTAGACTGACAGGCACAGCAGGCCCAGGCAGATGGGAAATCACTGACTGCACCAACGAGTTCTCAGGAGCTCCTTGTGACCTCATTTCCCCATCCTGATTTCCTCTTGGTTGTTCCTTTTCTTCTCCCACCTCCAAAAATAGGCCTCTGCCCATTTGTGTCTGAGCCATTCCCTACCAAATGTTTTGGGAGTAGGTTGGGGTTCCACTCAGGAGTAATGCTGTTAGTCTGGAAGAAGTGTGCAACACACATAGTCCACATGTTTTCTGTTGGCTTGAATCCTTTGCTTTCCCTCTGCTCCTTTTGGTGCACAGATGACATGGGCATAAGTCACCGCTGACACGAAATAGTGGGAGTGATCCCATACTGGTGAGGTAGGAACTGCCCAGGAACTCTGGACAACATGGGAATTGACATGATGGTTCCTGTGGAAATAAAATCTCCTGGCAGGAGTTTGTGGTCCCTGCAGAGGCTGATCAAGGCATCATTTGGGTGATAAATGGGTGATAAATGAAACAGCCAGCAGCTGTCTTGCTGCTAGCCCTGTCCCCTTGCACACTGGCTGACTTTTCCAAGGACTTCCAAGGAAAGATGAAACAATCTGGTGATTTGGCTTTCTAGAAATGCGTAATTTTTTTTATGTTTTGAGGTTAAAGTGCCAGAGTGTAAAAAGTCTGTGTGAAACCTTTTTGTGTTACTTTGCCCTTTTCAGAGCTGAACTCCCTGCTTTGATTAGGGAAAGAAAATGCTTAAGAAGTTTCAGGGTCAGGACTGAGCTTGGGGATAAGCAGTTGAACCACAAGAAGGTACAGCTCGACAACCACATTTGCATTGTAAGAGGGCTCAAAAGATGCCCTGAGACTCAGCAGCTCACCCAGAGCAGAGTCTTAAAGGAAAAGAAGCTTAAAAATCAGACAGAACCCTACAGCAAGGTCTCCTAAATGTCATGTGAATGTCCAGCATTTACAGACAGATACCATGAAACGCGAAAGTAAAGAAATAAATGTTCTCAATATGATTATGGAGCCGTTGTTTTGCTTGACCAATTAATACTGCTCACAACACACAGAATACTTCTGTATTCTGCAATGTGAGGAATCATTTGCTGTTCCTGATTTTCTTTTCTTTTTTGCCTTGATTTGGGGAAATTTAATCCTTAAAAGCTATATGCAAATTCAGTTTGGACTGTAAGTCACAACCTATTTTAACGCAACCAGTTTACAAGCCTCTGATATATATCTTACTGTTAACTTATTGATAAAACTTGCACTGCTTGATGTGGATTTTGTTTCGTTTTCATCTCTCCAAACCAAAGAGCTCCCTAGGAAAATGTTGCCAGATAATTACTAACGTGTGTCTTGCAGTGACAATTTTAGGATTGTTCCAATTCCTGTTTTCCTTTTTTGTGTTCTCAGTAGGATTGTCAAAAGACGACTTGAAGAGGTGGAGTCTGAGATAAAAGAGAATATAAATCAGATTATGAAAGTACATGCAGGGGCCTTCCCTTAACTGTTCCAATTCTGTAATATATTTAACCCCAGGAAGTAACTTGATGGGTAAACCTTACATCATACTCAGAACCACTAATTTTTCCTGAATCCCATGTTGAAAAGAGGAATTATCCACTCTAAAACTTTATCCTCATCATCTGACTTACATTTTAAGAGGTAATTCATCTTTTCCTTAGTCTGCTTCCAACAAGGGTGTTACCTGTTGTGTAGTTTAAGGGGCTGTGTAAAGATGACTCAGAGCAATAAGCTCTTTCTCTTGAAATTCTTTAGAAAGGGGATTTTCTTGACACTCATCCCACCAATTAAAACTCCACTCCAGCAGAATGTGGTAGGGCTCTGCCATCTTTATCTTTTCAGATTGGTTTCCGAAGTGAGAAATATGACGTCACACGCTCCATATGTCTGTTTTTCTCTGTCATCCCCTCCCGCCCCCTGCCTACCCCAACAGTGTTAAAATCTGTTGATTTATTTTAACCACAAGTATAACAGTGGAGTGCTCTTTCCAAAAATATCAAGCTGCTAGAAATGTCATGGAAATCAGAGGCTGCAGAACGTCAGGCAATTTACAGCACAAACTTACTCTTGTTAGACAGCAAAGGAATTTAGCCTTAGATGTTCATCTGTAGGAAACCAGGCTTCACTAGTTCTGCTGCTCCTAGAAATACATGTTTGTATTATGGAGAACAATTATGTCCAGAGATCACATTTTGCTATCATGCTTGTATTTAAAAGCTAATTCCAACTGTCGACACTTCAATTTGCAGCCAAAAACCAGGAGTGCTTAGACCTCCTCTCAACATCAATCTACCCCAAATCCTGGTGGGTCTTTCTTCTTCATTTTTGGCTACAACACTGTGCAGGTTTTAATACAAATTTTGTCATTCACAACCTTAGTCTAGTTCTGAAGGAGCCATTTTGCCCTGTCATTCCCTGATTTGGACAGCTAACATCCTCCAGGAAAGCTTTTCAATGCCTTTTCAGTAATGGCAGGGGAATTATGCACACTGTGTTTGGCTATTTGGCTTACTGGTCCTAGAAAACATGCAGAAACTTATGCAGAGACTTATGTGACCCCAATACTTACACTAAATTCCAGGTTTTAAAAGCAAGTTCTTTAAGCTATGTCTCCAAATGGAGTCCAGGGCTTTTCTTGTTGTGTAGGGCACTGCAAAACAAACAAACAAACAAACAAACAAACAAACAAACAAAACAACAAAACAAACAAAAAAACCCCCCCCAAAACTGGTTCTCTCTATTAAATCAAAAAAAGCCAGAAGTCAGAGAAAGGATTTTGTCCAAGCAGACTCTGTGACAAAATGGAGCAGACAAATCATGTTAGACCCTATCTGACGTTTTTTTGATTCAGGCTATGTCTGTTTTCTCAAAGCTGGCATACTGCCAGTTTAAACATATTATTGTGTGCCCGTGCAGTGATGAACTTGTATCTGTTCTCCATCAGAAGTATTGTTTATAGGAAACCTAGTAGTGGGCATCAAGATTGGTGGAATCATGGTCCTACTAGGCTTTTCTTCAGGTATATCTCTGCTTCTAGAAGCCTTTAGTCCAAGGAGTGACTCCTGGCACTGCAGAGAGAAAAGTGGTTTGCATCCACCAAGCTCAAATCTGTCCTTCTCCAAAGTCAGTGAGCCTTGTCCAGTGCTTCACAATAATTTCTTGGTCCCTTCTGAGCCACATGTGACGTCTCTATAACTTTGAGATACAATAATTCCTTTGGTTGTTTCAGGCAGTTTTGTATGAAAAAAGCTGCAGATTGTATAGTATCCAGTAACAGTCACCGTGTTTATTTCATCAAGGATGTTTCATCTTGGGGCTTAGAATGAGTGAAAGGTTTTCTTGGACAGTGTTCAGGGAGCTGGATAGCCTGCTCCTACTTTCTTAATGGGAGAGGTTGCTGTAAGAAGCTTCTTCTAGAGATGCACTGAGATTTTTCTGAAGGAATCAGCTACTCCAGTCCCAAAGGTATCCCAAGGGAAAGCACCACAGACAACTGAAGAATCAGGATCTGAAAATCAACCAGGGAACTCAGCTATTTGGCAGCATAGATCTTCCCACTGCTGTTATTTTCAAACCAAATCTGTTCTGTGTTGTGGAGCAGTGGGAGATGACTCTGGGCATGCTGCTCCTGTTCACAGCAGGGCTGTCTCGTAAGTACAGCAAAGGGAATTTTAAGTGATCTGCAGGATTAGTCAGTTAATTTTTGGTGAGGACAGCTGGGTGACTTAGGTCCTCTCAGCAGGGTGCAGTGTATGATTTCACTCTGCTAGTAGGACAGGCACTTTGCACTCTTGGTGAGACTCTGCAGTGATTCTATGACTGTGTTCGCAAGAGACTGCAGAAAAATTGTAGGGAATACAAGATTTTCTGCAATAATGCAGGGGATGTATAGATGGGACTTTCACTGACATCAGGGCAAAATATTCCTTTGGACCTGGGCTGAGGTCTGAACATATAAATTTCATCTTTAAACTGAAGAGGTTATTGGGCCCAAAGTGCACTGGCGTTCCTGAAGGAATTGTACAGCGAGTATCTTAAACATAATCAGGTTGTTGTTACTCAAAGCCACAGCAAGTGGACTTCTGCCTCACAGACTTCTCATCACCTCATATAATGAGCTGCCCTCTCCACACCTTCTTAGGGGAGAGAGATCCTGGCAGTTGAATTTCCTTTTGATTGCATGTGCAATGCACTAAATGACTACTAGGAAATTAGGGGCTAGATTTAGGATTTAGGACATTGGAATGCTCAGAACCAGCATGACTCCATGACAAATTCAAATGCAGCATCATGCCAAACAGTTGGGACCTGCTCCTTTAGTCCAAGTAATTAATGTTGTAGCACAGGGCATGCCCTTTTCTTATATTTGGTGGTGTGGGGGTGAAAAAACATACCCTGCTGTCTCACACAGCAACATGAATGCCCTGAGAGCTTACTGAACACTGATGCTATACATTAAAGCCAGCAAAAACCTTGCAGAAGAATTCCAGCCTCATGGGAAATATTATATATAAGGATGTTTGAGAACTAGGGCTGAAGGGTTTAGTTTGATGTCTTAATTGGGACCTGATGCACAGCTGCCACTGGGTTTCTTTGCTCCCTAATGTTCATTTCTTTTGCTTGGCAGACACCCTGCAGACAAGCAAGCCTTCAAAAGCTGAGGAAATGTGTTCTAGGTGAGGGTCTAACAGGTTACATCCCAGAAATCTCTGAAGGATGCGCACAGTTAAACAGAATTTCCCACTGAGCTATTAGCAGTCTAAAGTCATGCAGAGTTTTCCTTGGATGAGGCATACATTTTTGTCCCTCTCCTGATCTCCAAGCCCAGTCCAAGAACACCTGAGTAACTTTTTCTCATTTTACAGAGTCCTGTGACCTGTAGGAGATTTATAGCTGCTGCAGAGAAGCGGGTGCCAAAATGACCATGGCATATTGGCAAATTCCATTCAACTGAGAGAATGCAGATTTTTTAGGAGATGGTCAGAGCTGGTCCAGGACTTTGAAGAGAGCACAATCAACTTGAATGCTAACTTCTTTATTTCCCCCCCCCCCTTTTTTTTTTCAGAAAGCCTAAGAATTGATTTTCAGAGTTCGTTATGTCCACATGATGATGATATGGGAAGGAATACAGAGAATTCCTTGTGCTTGCCATTAGTGGAAAATTGTTTGGATCATGAATGATCAATATCTGTCATATGAGAGACGGTTTTTCAAGGCTGACTTTCAATCTTCCTTCAAAATGCTTCCCCTTGCCAGATTCACCACTGAGCCCAGCACCATGTGGATGTCTGAGTGATAAATATGGAGTGTGGAAATTCACCTGCTCCAAAGTCATTGTGCCTGAGTGACAAGTGCAAAAAGAGACATTGTCAGATAGAGGAAGCCTTCAAAATGGAAAAGCAAAGCAAGGAATTTAAGGGAAAATCTCTCTGCTGATGAGTTAAACTTACCCTAGAGAGATTCTCTGCCTGCATACTCAACATCTGGCTGTTTTAAAATGTTGGTTTGGGGCCATTTTAGAAGTTGTCATCCTCACATTGTGCATTCCTTATTTCCACAGAAGCATTCTTCTGTCTTGACTATTTTGGTTTTACTGCTTCCTGGGGTCATATTTTCCCATATGACTTGTGGCCTGGTCTTCTCCCGATTCCTGAGTGACAAAAAGGAGATCAGAGCTTGGGCATACACCAAGTCTCCCCACGATACTCTTGGCTTTGTGTCCCTTGGAGCAGTTTCATTCACCCAAGAGGTAGTGATATTTGCTTTTGCCTTTGCTATCACAAAAAAAAAAAAAAAATGACCACCCCAGAGTCAGCTTCTTCTCCAAAAGAACCAGACTGTTTTATGAAGTCCTAGAAATATGGACCTGGAAATGCCAGCTGGCTTAATCAGCTGGAGTTTTCTCTAAATCTTTTTTGTTCTTTTGTCCCATATCTATAGTAATGGGTCCAGCCTCAGTTTCTGTTCCTTGGCATCCTGTTGCAATGGGAAAAAGAATTTTACCAGAATGCACTCTCCAAAGCATGGAATTTCTTTTAAATTTATTCCTTTAATAAAGTTGGAGATGAGAAATTTGGGGAAACAATGGTGAAACATGTCCAAAATGTCAAACCATGGAGCAGGCTGAGATGCTGAGATCCAGCTGTGAAATTCCACAACGGATCTCCTCTCAGAGATCTGCTAGAGAGGAGCTGGGCTGTGCTACTTACATCTTCAAGTTAACTCTACACTGAAATTTGGCACAAAAGGAAAAATGTCCCGTTTTCTTGCATTTCTAGCATTTTCCCAGCAGGGTCCAGTGGCCAGTAGCCAGGTTTCAAACTATGATTGATGGGTGAATATGTAATTGGGAAAATATCTTGCTGCTTCCTCATGTCTAATTCCCACTGCTTGTGAAGGCTGTATCCCAAAGTACTGCTGGGAATAAACAAATGAGTTTCCTTTCTTGGACATGTTGATGCTTATGAGATGGACAGTTCAATGTGAAATCACTTCATGCTCATTAAGTGCCGATTTGACATTCGTATACAGAGGTACATAAGCAGGGCTTCCCAAATAATCAGAATTCATAAAGACTCATTGTTAGCAGGGGAAAATAATGGTTTCCAGGGATCGGGTTTGCTGTGGGTGGAGATCCATGCACGTCCTGGATGGTGTCACTGGTGTCACTGAAAGTGGGTCTTTTTTGATTCCTGCTGTGGCTAACTCCACGGTGAGGTCACATCATCCTGGCAGAATGCAGGGGGATGTTTGAATATTGTTTGCCAGTGACAGAAAGTGGTTGATGTGTAAAGGATAGTTCTGTTGCATTCTGCAATTGTTTTTAGTGTGTGGTTAAGACTTCTGTAAGGTTGGGCAGTATTTTATACATCAGGATTCTACAGGGGATGGCATCAGTATGGATGAGTGAAGCACATGAACAGCTGAATGAGTGGTAAAAGACAGAACCCAGAGGTAATGAAAACCTTCTTGATGTCCATCTATTTTTTGAGGGCAGTTGGCTGAATGGTTCTCTCTTGCTAAAAAGGAACAAATTTGGATGATTCTCCCCAGATAATTACATCTTCCATTGCTTTAAATGAAATGTCAAGACCATATGAATAAATGAAAAAATTCACCAGCATCAGGAAGGAGCTATTAAGAATATTCCCCCCCCCTTCTGATTTCACTATTTCTGCAGTGAGTATTTGGACATGCAATTTCTTTTAACCTTCAGATTCATTGAGTGCCAATGATTAGTTGCAAAGCAAGAAAATGTTCAGATAGCCAGTGTTTTGCAGATGTTATCCATTGTTGCTGATGCTGTCTTGAGGTTAACTACAAAATAATAAAAAAATCAACTTCAGAGAGAGTCAGAGAGCCCTTGGGAATGGTAATGCAGTACAGAGCCTTTCACCCTGAGGTCAGCAGGTCAAACCCATTTCAGATCGGGAGTGACCAGCAGTGACTACATGTCTGCCTTCAGATTCACAGAGAGGATTTGCAAAATGTTACTTTTATTAGTGCTACTGGAAGGCCATTCATGCACCTATATTACAGATCCTGCTGGTCTGTGTGATTCTTTCTTGACAAAATGGCAATGAATGAATACTTTATAAAGGTCCAGAAATATGGGCTTATTTACAGTGCAAAAATCATCAGGGTTGTCACCATTTGCCCTTTTGTGGGCCAGCACAGTAGAAAGATCAAGGATGCAATTGACTACAATTAAGGACTTTATTCTTGCCCTTGGGGTCAAACTCAGAACATTCATAGCTCCTGCCACAAAGCTAAGTCACTATTCCTGGGTATTTCACTAGACATATTATCATCAAAAAGTGTCCAAGCATCTTAAATCAATGCAAATTAAACTACACACAGATGGAAAGAGCTAATGCAATAAATGGATTAAAAGAGGAAAAACAAGAAATAGCAATTAAAAAACCGAAAAAGCTGATAACATAAGAAAAACCCCTCAGTCTCTCTAAGTCTGTTAGGGACAGTGCTGACACACACACACTCACCTTCCACAAGAAGCAGAGCTGCAGGAAGTACATGACATGTGGAAGGAGTACTGCACGAAGTCAAAGAAAATCTAAGATTCTTTTCCTCTGCCATAAATCATAGTGCATGGGGATTTTTTTTTTTTCCCAAGGAAAGGTGGAAGATTGATTTTTGCAGTGTAGGGCTGCATAAATTAGCTTCTGATTTTCAAGAAATGGCCCCATCTCTGAGTTACGTGACGCGCATTTTGTTGTCATTTTCAACATAGGCAATACCTAAACCTACTCCATCTCGTGACCCTGCTCTCTTCTCTTGTTCCCCATCCCTTCTCCCTGATTGCTACTTTTCAAGCAATTTCTCCTAGGCAGCTTCTGTTCTTGCTTTTCGACTGAAATTTGAGGCTGTGAAAGGTATTAACTTCTCTGGGTTGGAAGATGAATGAAATTCACCCCCACCATGGGCACAGATTTAGGCGCCCAAATATTCTGGTCTCATTAAATGTACCCATACAAAGCAAGACTACATAGATATACTGAGTGTACCACTGGAATTCGGATAAGAGATGTGATTGGATCAGACTAATTAATGCATCTAGAAGCTAAGCATGATGCTGACTTTGCAACACAGCGGGATCTGGTTTGGGGCATTGTGCATTGCTCATTACCTACAGGAAACAACACGAATTAGGGAGAAATTATACAAAGGAGAAATTGTATGAAGGAAGAAAACATAAAAAGTAATAAAGGCAGAGCTGAAGATGTGAGTTTCAGGAGGAAAAGAAGTGGGATGGCCAGAGCACAGGTTACATGGAAATCATAGGCTGTACTGAACCAGGAATTAGGAAGTCTATTCGACTTTCTGCCATAAAGTAGGTCGTGCTGATGGGCCATGCTGTATGGTCAGTCCCCTCTTTGGAAACATTATTGTAGGGCCCAGAATTACAGTAACATTGTCAGCTTTATAACAACTTCTACATCAGTGTTTGTGAGCTCTTCCTGTAGCAGATCTTGACCAAATACTGAGCACAAACTTTCATGTTTTGGAAGAGCGGAACAGTAATGGAATTGTTTTCTAACGTAATTTCCATTGGAAAGAAAAAGAAACCACCTTTGTCCACCTCAAGGGTTAAAGTAACTCTCTTGAAGACAGTGGAGCTCTAACAGCAGCGGCCTTGAGTCTATGCCTAAAACCACCTGCCTTTATTAATTATTCTCATATATCACATCTATGAGGGCAGTCTCTAAAGGCAACCTGTTAGTTTTTGGAACAGGCTGATATGATTAATGGGCATCTCCAACCCAACTGGTGCACCTCTCTCAAGTTAATTTCATCCTCCTCTCCACCTCTGCATAAGCCTCACTGTAAGTCAAGCATCACTGTGGTCTGCAGTTTTCACTAGGCAATGGTCTGAAACATTTAGGGACTTCCAGGTGGTTTCCATCAAAGTTGGTATTCTTTGAATCCACACCAGCTAGAACCTGGCTGTGCCACACAGCAACGGTATTGAAGAAATTGTTTTAGAGTAATGCATTTCCCTTCCTGATCTTAAATGAATTTGGTTTCTTCAGATCTTCAGTTCTTCAGAGCAGTGCATCCATCTCTGCCGTGAAACTGGGCAGAATCCAGTGTGCATAGAAGAGCCTTGCGCTCAGCGTTTAGTGTTACATTTGTCTCTTCCTGCTTCCTGGCCCACCCAACCTGCAGCTCTGCTGACTCAGCCATGGGAAAGCTGCCCTTTCTCTCAAGCTCTGCAAGCCAGTGCTGCCTCTTAAAATCTAGCAGGACAAAGTGGTTATGCCCATGTGGCTGTTTCACTGCTCCAGCCTCAGCTTTGCTTAACTTCCCTTCCTCTGCTGCAGAACGGGCAGCTGTTTAAAGAGCTTCTTGAGTTTAAAGAAGCACAGTCAAGGTAGAAACAAGATCACAAGGTCACAGAGGTGAGGAGAGTTGACCCCATCTGAGAATGAAGGAAATGTGAGTTCAGAGTAGGTGTGGCTGCTGCTCTGGGCTGCTGACCCTGCTCTGGGAGCGATGTGACACAGGGCTGCCCAAGAACACCTCCTTTCAGCTCATTTCCCTTCCCAGCTCTCAGGAGCCGGTGCTTTGAAGAATTACATGTTTTCTTGTTGGATGTACTCAACCCCATGGTTCTCGGCTTTCTGATGGAGGGCTCCTATGAGCTCTGGTAAATGTGAGAAGCAAAATCTTTTGGAGATCTGCTTTTTTTTTTTTGTGGCTGTTTACTGTAATAGGTGGAGATTTAACCTAAAACTGGATCTGCACTCTGTGGTAATGGTTGTGTTTGGTTGTTGTGTTGGCTTTGGGTTTTTTTTTTGTTGGTTTGTTGTTGTTGTTGTTGGGTGGGGGTTTGTTGTTTTTGGTGGGTTTTTTTGGTGTTTTTTTTTTTGCGGGGGGGGGTTGTGGTTTGTTGTTGTTGTTGTTGTTGTTGTTGTTGTTGTTGCTGTAGTTTTCTTGTGAGGCTCAGAAACAAAGCAAGGAATATTTGAACACCCCTTAGCAGGAAAACATGCTCTGTCTGCTTGGGTGAAAAATCTCATGAAAACATTTCTGTGTACACACAAGGTAGGGGACAAGGGTAAGCTGTTATTTGTAGCTCAGCTAATGATAAAATGCATCTGAACTGAGAATTACATGTTAAGTGATGAAGATTTGCTGTGGTGACTTTCTCCACAGTAGCACATTCTCCCTTAACTGTCTGTTGGATTAAACTCTTCACAAGGAGAAAAATTCAATTTAGGAGAACAGCAATCCTCCAAGAAATTGAACTCATTTTTTCTTTTAAACTTCATGAGTCCTGTAGAAAGAACTCTCTCTGAGCCCAACATGGAGAAGATATCATTAGAGAAATGAAAATTAGTGGAAGTGCTAGGATAAAACTATATTGCATAACCATAATGCTGCCATGTCTGTTCAAACTCTTAAAAAGAGAAGATATTCAATTAAATTGAAGATTATTTCTATTATTCTAGCTATGCACTACTCTTCCCATTCTGATTACACTAATCTTGCTTCAGAAGGGGGTTACAGAAATTAATTCTTGATATATTATAAGAGAGGAAATCTTGTGTAGTCGAGGTCAGGGTGACCTGATGAGTTCCTTCCCCCACCGAATAAACATTCGTTTTATAGTCAGAGGGAACTAAGTCTTGGGTGGATCCCAAAGATTCAAATGGAAAACTGCCCCAGCCCCTCAGGCTGGGCCTTTGAGAGTTTTTGGTTTTTAAAAACAACAGAAACTTGCTTAGCAGTTTCTGGCTTTGGGAGAACATGGCTGTTGGTGATTAATTTCTCTGGGCAATCTACTCTGAGATCTCTACTATGAATTTCTGTTCATGAGAGGGTACATCTGCCATCTACTGAGTGTAATTCAAGACTGTAAACTATTTTACAGATACAGGTGCTCTTTTGAAAGCTTCCCAGTGGTTTAAAAGACCTTCTTGGCTGTGAACTTGAGTAGGCAATATTATATCCTTCTCTTCTGCTCTAATATATCTGGTAGAGATAGCTCCATTTCTCCTCACTGCAAATTGGTAAACATCCTCTCCTTTGCAAGAAAACTGCCTGAGATGGTCTTTTTTGTCTTTGGGGGACCAGCTCTCCATGTTTTTACCTTTTCCAAAATACTTTTTCATACTTTATGTTATTATTTCTCTGAACTATGCTGATGTTGAGGGACAGGGCTTTTCAGAAAACAAGGATTTCATTTTTTCCCCTTCTGTCCCCAAATATTTGGATAAATTGGAACCAAAGCTATTCTTCTTTTTAATTCTTAATACCCCAGAAGTTCCCTAGTCCCTCAAGTGCTGTGGGAACTTATCATCTCTCTATTTTCTGAGCAAATGGCAGCAGTGGTTGCAATAGCTGAGAGATGTCTCATTTTACAGAGCAGCTTCTTTGGGGCTCTCCTGATCCCCTGTCTGTAGGACAGACCAATTAACAGAAAGGCTACAGCCAAGGATCAGCACATTGAAGGTCTCCAGCCTCTGCAGAGACCCCCAGGAATCTGGGCAGATTTCCATTGGAAGCTTGCCTTGGAATCAATAAAATTTCATTAAACCAATGCGGTGCCAAATGTAGCATATAAGGCTCAATGAAAAAAAGAAATTGCTGGCTCTCATAGTTTTTCCAGTACAATTCTCTGGCCCATACTTTCTATTTCTACTGCCTCCTTGCCCTTCCTAGTAAAATTAGCTATTGCAGACAACAGCTGTAAACAAAAAGACAGCTAAACCATTACCCAAAAGCCATTAACTACTGCAGTGAACCCAAGTAATTCACAAATAATTTTGAAAAATTTATAGCTTGAACAAATTTTTCCATAGTTTTCAATTATCCATTGCAGACTACTCTGCACTACTATTTTTAGGAAAAATCAGCCCATGATAGTTTTCTTTTTATGACTTATAGTGCTAAAAGTGGTTGCGGAATATGCTGTCTTCAAAGGATGACTGCTGCTTTGGGAGATCCCATCACAGTTCTTATTTGTGTCAGCAACCCTAGACAAACCAGTGAAGCCACAAATGTTAATAGCAGAAATGCAGGTATAGAAGGATGGAAAAGGTATGAGAAGAACCATGTTGGTCTGAATCAAGGGAACATTCTTTACGAAGAAAGCGTTGGCTCTTCTCTGAGCCAAAATGTATTTTCCCGAAATAGATTATCTGATCTATAAACTATCTAAACTTTCTCATTTATTAACAACATGGAAAAACTGCTTTACCCTACAGCAACCACACCATCAAAACCCCTTACTAGATTCCATGACTGGAAGCTGTAACTTGTCAAATTCAGTCTAAAATAAAATGCAGAACTTCAGTTTTGCAGCAATTGCAGAACCAGAATAATGTACCTGAAAGCATTGGGAATTGTCTCTAGTTTGGTGTATGGGTGCTAGGATTGCAATGTTTTGGTTTTTTTCTCTAAATTCAGATCAAAATTGTAACTATGCAAGAAATATTGAATGACATGGGATTTTTATTTGGCTGGTGCTTTGTAGGAAGGGCAGATTAGAGCAGTCTCTTCTAAATCAAAGATTTAAAGTCTATTAAATGTTTGCAGCACCCATGTCATGCAAACTGTTGAGTCTTACATTTACCAAAGCCCTGGGGGAATTTAGTCATAACATTTCCTCACCTATTTGCTGAAAGGATCACTATGATCACACCAAGAGAGGTATACAGTGATAAAATAAGAAAGCAGATATAATGCATAAAAAGAAGCAGTAATTACTTTCCCCCTGAGCTTAACTGAATAAAATCAATGGATCTTTTATTTTTTTACCATTAGATTTTTTTTACAAATAGACATAAAATATTTCTTTTTAGATTTGTGGCTCCAACAGCTGCAGCTGAAACCAGAAATCAGCAAAGCCCCTTGTTTTTATTGGCGCTGAAGTGGCTTGTTGAAAATGGATTGGATTACGGGGATCAATCAGCAGCAGGTCGAGGATGCAGAGGGAACTCTGCCAATGCAGCGGGCTGCCAGGAGCAGTGAAAATCCTTGGGCTAGTGGTAAGTCCTAATGTACTGGAAAATCCATTGTTTTACAAAGAGCTTTGGAGATAGGAAGAAGATTGAGTTGCAGAAGAATGCAGAAATAACAATAATACTATCCCAAGTTCCTGTTGTTCCATTGCATGTGACTGAAAGAAAAACAAACTCCATGGAGATGCTGCCTGACTGTAAGTCTAGGCAGTGCCAAGAGAGGATCAGAAATAGGACAGATGCTAAATCATGACCTTCCCTGAGTCATAATTTAGGAAACAGAACATTTCTGAATTTCAATAGCAGTCAATTAGAAATTTGCAAGTTGCCATATGGCTCTGTCCTGGACAGCTCTGGATTCTCTCGGAATGGTGTTGATGTCGTTGCTTTCTGTTAAATGAGCTGAATAATCTTGTCATTTTTCTGGAGATAGTCAGTTCAAAAAATATTAAGCCTTGGTTAATTTTGGGCTGAGCTGACACTCCTTTGTGTCCCCAGTACACAGAAGATTCATTACACAACTTGCTGGGAATATTACTAAATAGTCTAAAATCAGAGTAATTAATAACTTCTGCATTCAGCTGTGATGGTTCTGTCATCCACTCAATAGCCCCCTCATTGAGCTGAAGATGCCTCATAGACATCTGAATTCTAAAGCCACATGGCAGAGAGATGGTCATGAATCCTGCCTGGCCTTGTTGATTTAGGAATCAGATTTTCTAGATGAAAGACAGGCATTTGCTGACTTGAGAATTTGGGAATATCGACCTCCAGCTGTGTGCTGAATAGAACAGTAGTTCGCAATTCCAAGAAAAGTTTGCAGCATGTGCCTTGTTCTCTCGAACTTTGGTCACATGGCGAGGTAACATAGATGTTTTCCCCAGTTATCATCATTATTAAAAACAGGTAGCTCTGGCAGAAGCATAGAGGACGAATGGATCTATCCGATGACAAGATCTATTCCTGTGTCAGTGGCAAAATATGGTTCCCATGAGACTGTGTCAGATACGAAAACGATTCTATGCTTGAATTTGGCCAAACGTCTGGCATGAAAGGATTAGAAAATCTACTTAATGAGCGTAGTTTATAACAATAATAAAAGTTCTCCAAACTTGGAAGCCTAATGAAAATCCACATAACAATCTAAGAAAAGCTGAACAGTGGAAAAAGTGAGGCATTTGAGCATTCTCCCTCTTTCTGTGTTGGGCTCTGGTACTCTCAGTGGGACTGACTCTTAGGTGTGGAAGAACTGCAGTGCCCCTTAGAGAAATGTTCTCCTTGTCTGCTTGTAAGAGACCAGATTTTACATTGTAATATCAGACAGAGAAGAGAAAGTTTCAGTAGTTTGTTAATTCTGGTTTGAAATGGCAAACTCTTTGTGAAAGAATTTGAGAAGTAAGGTTTTTAGGGACAAATAGAAGTTTTTACTTCTATTAATTTCATATCAGTGCTGATTCTTGAAACCTTGTAGGATGTAAGATTTTTTTAAATATCAAAAAAACCAGGTTACTTTGAAAGGAAGATGTGGAATCTTTCTCTCTCATATCTGAAGGATTCTGAACATATTCCTCTCCAGAATAAAGTTCCAGCAGACTAGAAGACAGTTTTGTTCCTTTCCTTATTTCTTCTATCACCCGGCTGCTTTTCGTGCTATATTTGAGACATAGATGTTAGATAATTTGGGAAAGGAATATCTATTTCTAGTTGCTCAGTGGAATGCCTGAAACACTTTTAAACATTTTTGGACAGTAAAATAATATAATGTAGTTCAGACATCTTGAGATGGAAGGTTTAGAGTAGAGGGGATTATTTATATTTTCTGTGATGTCAGTTTTCTAAGGCTGTGATATCAGTGTCTCTCCCAAAATACAAAATATACATGGGACTGTGTTCTGTTGCTTGCTAAGTCAAGGATAACCAGAGAATTGTTCTTTTCCAAAGTTTTGTGGTAATGCTGCCAGAAAGAAGGGCATTGTAAGGGATCTGTGAGCTGGTTTTGGAGGACTGTCTCTCAGACCATATTTCATTTGAACTGCTTTCACATACCAAATGCTCAGGGACATTTTCTGGAAGGGACTCACTTCCAAACAGTGAAGTACCTCACATGCCCTCCTATGATAAAGTGCAGAAACAGTGAGCTCTGCCTGCTGCCAGGATTGACTGATCATTTGTTTTTCACATTCATAATACACTGTGAGCATCACTGGCTGTCAGAGAATGGACCAGGACTTCACACACCAAAGCAAAAATCTTGCTACTTGACCTGGCAGACGTGCTAATTTGTTTTCCCTCAGAAAGGAGTTAGGAATACAAAGCATATTCTATTTTAGGCCCTGAGTGAACCACCTGTCAGGGTGCAGGTAAACAGCCAAACCCTCTTTACAAATACTGATGCAAAAACATCATGTTCCTGTATCCCATTTAGAAAGCTGTAACCAGTGTATGTGGATATCATCGTTTGCTGTTTCCTTTGCCTTTCAGGCCTGAATGGCTGAACAGCAGAGTGATTTGGCAATCCTTCTGAAAGAGTCTGTGAACATGTAAAATACATACACATATTATTTTAATTTTGCAAACAAAGACCACTCTATGTTTAAAGATTTAATTCACAGAGTAAAGCTTCAGATGGAAACACAACTTGTCTAGGTGTGGTGGACAAATAGCATTTTAAGTGACTCTTTAACGGCTCCCATTACATCCTCTTAAACAATCAGGGGCACAATAAACTGGTGATTTACATGAAGAAGCTTCTTGTTGGAGAAATAGATCAATAGGATTTAACAGAATAAGTAACTATGTTTTTACTCCGCAGTCAACACTAACGATGTGACTGGAAACTTGATAGCTCCTAGGTTAGATTTTCAAGCATCTGACATATTCACATGCAAGATATTAATCTTTGCTCTGACACGTGTCTTCCTTTCTGCATTTCCCCCCCTCTCTCCTAGGACTCAGGTTTAACCAGAAGAAATCTACCTAACTTGCATTTCATATTTATCTTGCTTCAAAGCAAGAGTCAGCTTTGTTTGCAGTGCCAATTGATAAAATGTGTTTACCAGGGCATTTGCCAAAGAATAAAGACCCTGGAGATTTCATGATGGCGAAGACTTTGTGTGACAGGGATGTGCCTACATTTTTTCATATTCTTTCGTAGGTGATGGAAGCCTCTGGTTTTCAAATAGAATGAAAATAGAGTACAACTATGTCTATGTCTGAGTCTCCTGCATCCACCTCTTGTGCTCTTGTCAGCACTAAAAGGCAGTCACTCACTTTGAGATTTCTCCCCTGCAGCAAAACTGTGTGCCAGCTGTGAGGAGATCCTCGTGTCCAAAAGAACGTGATGCTGCATTTCTTGCAACAGCTTCTGGAGGGGAGAACAGCCTCTGCTGTTTGCCCTTTGAGGTTTAACTGATGTATCAACCCACCTATATGTGTTTCTAGGGGTTTAGCCTAGCATGAATTCGTCTGCTAAATTCCTGTGGAAGTCATGAACAAACACATGGTGACTCTGTACATTGCTGTGGATCTTGGTGATACTGCTCTTCTGTAGAGATGTCAGAGACCCTGTGTCCTTAGCAGGATTTTCTACATGACAGGCTGAAACAAAGGAAAAGTCCATGGTCTGGGTCTCTTTCCCATTTTTTTTCCCCTTGAAAAATGAAAAACATTGAAGTAATAAGGTCAGATGGGATGGTCACAGAGGAGCTGAGGATATGAAGAGTTCAGTTTGCAGTCCCTACCCTGAACTGAGCATCTCCAGCAGGAATGACAAGATTTTGTTGCTGTTCCCTGCAAATGAGATTTGCTGGTTCCTTTTCACTCGGCAGCTAAGGGAATTCTGAGCTTCCAGGATTTTACGTTTTAAGATGCATGTTTTAACTGTTCACTCATATAAAGCCTAAACCTGGATGGAAAGAAAAACATTACAATCTATTATTTACTCTGTTAATTGTTTCAGACAGCCGGCAGAGAACTCATGTAGAGGGAGAACCAATCTAAATCACTTTTATGAGCAGAGATAGTCGGTAGGGAATTTTGGTTTTACTGTGCTGCAGTTGGATATTTGGTATCAGGCTTCCTAAATGGACTTAATCTCACATTATGGATCTCTGTGGAGTCATTTGGGTCACTTTGCAATTGCCTAGCTTTCCACACATCAGGTGATGAGAAGGACGTGCACAGGAGCAGCATTCTTGTACTCATTTGATTAAAAGAGGGACATTTCCATAGGTGGAGGAGGTGCCAGTTTGCAAGGACTGGGGTTAGGAAGAAAGACCAAAGCACACAAAACCATACATTTTTAGAAGTCCTGATAATGATCCCTGGTAGCAGGGATATGCACTATGGAGTTGTACTTCCTCTGGATGTATCACTGTGGTCTGGTTGGTTTAATTACAACTGTGACTTCCTCTCTTAAAACCATCACTCCTAAGGCATGGACAGGAGGGATAGATCATAAAGCAAATTTTTGGCTGACTGTGATCAGCTAGCCTCAAGATTTATTCCTGGGAAAGGACGTCAGCAAGTGAGACTGAAACCAGAAGGAACATCCAGGTACCTGCTTTGCAATCTAGCTTTATTCCTGTGGCTTAGAAACTTTGCTGAATCCTGAAGTGGTCTTCAGGAAGACAAAAAACATCATAGAAAAAACCTAAATATCAAACCTGAAATAAAAATGGAGAAAAACAAAACATAGTTTGGATCATGGCTTCCAGTAAAACATACAAAGAACACAGAAGTTCAGTTGTACAGGCAAAAATTAAGAGGAGATAAATCCTTTTGGCCCCATAAGTCATGTGGAAGCTGCATATGGAGTTTTATTTTATTTTAGCTTTAAGGGCCTAGCTCTCTAAATGCTTGTGTTTTCTTTTATTTTCTTTTTCTTGTGTTCCATGATGTCCGTAAACATGAGAAATTTTTAGGGAGGCTGTAAGCCAAGCACCAGTGATGTTAGATTTGTTTTCACATGGACCAAAATAGACCTAGGAAAAGTACTAAACAAACTTGCCCTTCCCAGAAGTAGGGAGGCTCCTCCTTGATGTTTAATAGTGGTGTGTATGGGCATCATGCAATTCACTTGAGTTTAATGGGATGAAGGAAAAACCCGAAACCGACGTTGGAGCGTGATCTATCAACCCGCTCCTGTCATTCACCTGGCTGTACACACAGTTCTCAAGGATAAACATCTCCAAAAGGGTTTGGAGAAGTTCAGCACAGACTGTTAAACATGATGATCTCTCCATGTGTGCCCTATTCCACTCTTCACTGAACATTCACTGCCAGATGCAGCTTGTGCTGGGTGGACTTTTGCTTTGACCTGCTATGGCTGTCTCTGTGTTCTGCTGCAATCCATGAAAAGCATGACTGCAGGTGAGGTACTGTTGTTCCTAAGCAGTTCTTGAGATGGCAAACGTGTCAGCAATTTTTAGAGCAAATTTTTTACAGAAAACTTTTGAATTTCATTTTGTTTTGGAAGAAAATGAGTCCCCAGGTCAGCCTGTGAGGTCACCCAATCACTCAGCACTTGGATGAGGAGAGCCTTCCAGAGCACACTGCGAAAAGCACTAGCAGAAAGCTGGCTACTCGTTTGTGTTTCACACCTCCTTAATTACCCACCTGTGTTCCTTTTATTATCAAAGTTTGAACAGGATTGCTCATAAAACAGAGGCCAAGAGGAAATTGCTGGTTTGCTCGGATTGCATCAGCAGCATAAAGTGGAATAATTTAATATCAGAACACTCTGCCCCTTTCATTTTCATTTTCCTTTGTCCCTTCCATGGCACTGTGGATCCTGCCCACCCAACACCTACAATAAACTGAGCAGCACATACCTGTTGCCTTTTCTCAGTCTAACACGTAGACTTCATCCAAATCGCCACTTCGGTCTCATGAGTGGAAAATGGCTGGAGAACTGGTGAGAGATCTCTTCAACTGTAAGGAACTGCCCACGTAGCCATTGTCAGTCAAGCTGTTCTGTGAGACAGATGTGAACAAAAGCACATCTTGGATTAGGAGGTGTAGGGAGTGTCCAGTCCACCCTGGTCAGGAGCGGTTTCATTCTTAGCAGTTTATTTCTAGAAGTGGAAGAGCTTGTAAGACCTGTAGAGTTTCTGAGCAGTGTGTGTAACCCAGACGTGTGAATGCTCGCAGCTACTCCTTCTGGCAATACCAAACCTGATGCAGCTGTATCTCAAGTTGTATCTTAAGTAGCAATGAAATGATGACTCCTTCCCCACTGTGCCTGCTCTACTCAGTTCAGGGGATTTTTTGGATGCTTCTCTTCCATCATCTGGAGAATTCACTTTGTGTTGCTTTCACTCATCATTTTTCCCATTTCCATTTATCTGGAACTTTACTCCAGCCTTTTGGTATCTTCACTGAGGGCAAACCCCTGACATTATGGGGAACTTGCTTCATGATCTGTGTTTGTTAAAAGCAGATAATGCCATGAACATCACTTTCAGTGACATTCTATGAGTTTGTGATTCAAGGGTGGCACACAAATGTGGATTTTCCAATGGGTAAGGTAGAAATATCCATGCAGTCTCTCTATGAATGATTTGCTAGTGACCTCTGTTCAAGAAATAGGCAAGAGCCTATTTTTTAATTCTTCCACATCTGTGCTAAATTTGGTTGGACCTAAACAGTATTGGGTAATACTATCATGGATTTCTTGTCATGTTTAGAGACACAACAATCACAAGCTTACAAGTTTGATTTCCTTCCATAACCAATCTAAAAGGAAAGCCTTCTAACATTTTTGCTGACTTGTGCTTTACCAAGCTTCCCTTCAGGAAGTGGTGCTGTGGTTATTCCATGCTTGTTTGGAAGTGCAGAGATGCCTCGGTTTTCACCAAAGTGGTGCTCCAGCTCTCTGTGTTGACTGCACACTTAACCTACCTTGCCAGACCTTGTTACCATCCAGTTTCTCTTCTTTAAACCAGAATGTTTTATCCTGACATTTGCATTTCTTCCAAGCAGCAGAGCATACATGGTTTCTGTGTATGATGGAGGGAGACACAAAAGATATAAAAATATCTTTTTTTAACATTTCTTAACCCATGCCTCTGCAAACCATAGTTCAGCAGAAACAGCAACATGATCACACCATCTGTATCTATGAGAGGACAGAAAAAGCCAACTTTAGCGTATAATATCTGTCCAAGAATCTGGCTCTGGATGTTAAATGGAAGCTTTTTCTTAAAAAAAAAAAAAAAAAAAAAAGAAAAGAAAAAAAAAAGAAAAGACAAAACATGCTTTACTGGAACAGAAAGTGATGAGCTTAAAGTTAGTCTGTAGCAGAAAGGTGAGGTTGTTGTCTACTTTGGTTTTTACTCCTGTTTTTCTTGCCAGACTGTAACCAGTAACAGGTCAGGGAGGGAACACAGAAGTTCAGGCTATGCCTTCACTGGAAGAAAACATCGTGTTCCTCTTTGGGGTTTACTGTCATGCGGCACCTGGCCTGAGGTGAAAACCTAGTGGAGACAAGTTTGTTGTGTGAACAAGTGTGAGCAGGCCACAATAAAGGTTATAGGGAGAAGCCAACATTTACCTCTCACCACATACTTTTACTAGCACTGCTCCATCTTCTCTGGCTGTCATTTTATTTCCCATACTATCAAACTCAAAAAGACATGAGCCTCTTCCCTCAGTGAAAAAAGCCCCTCTGGAGGTGACAAAACACTTGTGCAACATAAATCCTTGCAGTTCTTCCCTTTGATACTACTTTTGGTTTTGGAAAAGTCAATGGTTTTCCTTCTTAGCTGACATCCTTGCAAAATTATCTGAGGTACAACCTAAGTGCTGAAAATAGTGACTGATTTTCAGCATAATGACATAAATGGCAGATTGCATCATCTAGGTAGGTGAAAAGATCAGATTTTGTGATTTCTAATTGTGTTGTTGAACAGATTCCTTACACGTGGCTCCTTCATTGAAGCATCTTCTACTTCTTGCTGTGAACAGTTCGACTTGATGATCTTAAAGGTCTTTTCCAACTTAAATGATTCTATGATTTTATGAAAGGCAGAACAAGGGTCTGGCAAATTGTGAAAGACAAAGCTCTGGTAATGGAGAGTGGAGATAAGAATTTGACTCTGTGCAGGTTTTGGCAGGTTTGTGTCATTTTATCCATGGAGGGCAAAGGAAGAAAATCACCAACATGCAGTGACAGGGAAGAACTGTTTTCTCTCTCAGATTCTTCCTGTGCTATTCTTCTTGTCCATTTTAACCTCCCACTTTCTTGAAACAAAAATGATGGAAACTGATAAGAAGTGACTTCAATTAAGTCTGATTCTTTCTTCACCTTAAAGAGGAATCCAGGAAGCTCTCCATAGCCTTTTTACTCTCTTTGAAGTGTTGACTTATCCTCCTTCCATTAAAATATAATGGGCTAGCAGTGGGTGTGCTGGGGTTTGACACCCAGTGGGGAACTGCACCTAATCCTGCATCATCACCTGATCTGGTTTGGCTTATTTTCCCTAAACACTGACCGCCATCTTCACCATTCAAAGCAGAAGAAGGGGAGGACCAGAGAATGATTAGAATTATTGTAGAGGACTTAGTCCAAGCCAGCCAGTCTCTGCATAGGTGTCACAGAAGATGGTTTCAAACACGACCACATAAGCAGGCGCCTGCAGGAGGGACTGCCTGTAGACCTCCATGAGGAGGAGAGAGGGAGGGGGGATTTTATCAGGTGTTTGGATGCATTTGATAACAGGGTGCCTTTATCTTCCCCACACAGAGGGTCGTGGTGACTCACCAGTCACTTAGTGGAGTGGAAACAGCTTACGGGTCACGGCAACAAACAAACAAGGATGGGAGCCAGAGAGACAGAAGACATCGGCTCCAGCATCATCAGTCTTATCTCTGTCACTTGACTGCATGCAGAGCACTTTGGGTCTGGTCTGTCAGCCCTGTACGAAGCAGAGGTTTGGCTCCCATGGAGCTGTGGGTGCGGGATGGAAGGATGTGGGGGGAAGATGGGCTTTATGCTTTCAGCAGTGGCTGTGGTTTCCTTAGGAGACAGACAGCAGTTACTGCCTCTACAAACCTATTTCCCAACGACAGTGTCTCAAATTATCTTGTCTGATTGCTTTTCCATCTGAGCCATGAACAACCCCCGAGCAGGGATTCACCTTCAGTCTTCTCTTTCTTCAGCAGTGGAGATGGAAATGAACTTGTGTTGTCATGCTGCACACACATGCACTCTGTGTCCCTTTTCTGGCACAGCAAAACAAACCATAACACAGTGCTCACAAAAGGCAGTCCATGAAGTGCTTCCCGTAGAAAAGAAGGCTGCTGCCTCTCTTTACCTGCTGTGTGGTGGGCATTGTGTTTGACAGCCCCATCTAGGGGGAAAAAATCTCAGATATTACTCAGGAGTTAATCTGCACAGGAACACATCTGCTTCACTGCCCCTGACCTGCTGGTGCCTTGTCACATCATGCAGACGTTTGTTCTGGTGACTCCAAAAGGCTCAGATAGGGCTGGGACTGCAGATGTTCCCTGGAGGTGTGAGAGTAAAAATGAAGAAAATATGAGGATTTTTGGCTCTTTTTCCCCTCTCCCCGCTTCTCCTGCTTTTGCTTAATTTTGCTGGCCTAACCCGGTATTTTGGGGGATATTTTTTCCCACTAAAATGGAATTAATTCTTCTGAGCTGTAGATTAATAGCTCCAGTCATTGCAGTCACCTGTCACTACTTGTTCATATGTGGTGAAAGGAAGGGTACAGGCAGGTAATTGCAGGTATTTGGCATACCTGGGCTTTTCCCAGGCCTGTTTTTCTCCCTCCTTTTCTCTCTGTGTCCAGTCAAAATCAAGGCTGTCCTGTTCACTCAACACAGCCTCAATTTTAAGGCTATGAAAACTGCAGCAGGCAGAAGATTTCAAGAAGAGCACCACTGCATGCACGCCTGTGTGGTGTGAGATGATCTGTAGTGATTTTGGCTTCTGACAGTGGCTGTCTGCAGTTGCACAGATCAAAGACCGTAAAGAAATGGTGCCTAACTACACAAGACTGACTGGTAAGTAACACCAACACCTCATGAAAATCAAAGTAAAATGTTTGGATTCTTCATTTCTTTGCAGGACTTTTCATTTAAGAGTCAGACTTAGAAAACCAGAAGACAAAATATAATGTATAGTTTGGGCTGGATCATGAGACTTGGTCAAAAAGTTTTACTGAGCTGAGGGAAGAAATTCCAAGTTTTATTGTCTCTGCTCAGCTCACTATCTGGAACATAACATCCCAACCTCCTCTTTACCTTTTTTCTAACCAAAACTGAAAAGCATTCAAGTCCAAGCACAGCAACTTAGTCACATCAGCAGCCAGAACTGAGCTGGAAAATCAGATCCAAACACTATTTCTGTCAGACTGACCTTTGTTATTTTTATCTCTTTTGGGGGTTTCAGGTAAACGCTTTCTACCAACAGCTTGTTTCTTGGTTTAGTTGTGACTTCTCTCCAATCAGTTGATCAAAGGTTTCTGAATGGAAGACTGGCTACAAGTGACCATGACATTACATAACAAGTTTCTACCAAGTAACCATCTATGCCAAGACTTTAAAGCTTTCAGGAACTATTAATTTTTACACAAATAATGGTGTATTTCCTAATAACTTCAGCTAACATGACATGATGAATAACAGGGAACTGAAATCATCAAGGAAGTAAATCTGTTGTGGACTCAAACCAGTCATGTTTTTAGTTGAGTTTTGGTCCAGCTACAAAGAAAGTATTGCTCTGTTGGTTGGGGTTTTTTTGAGTCCCACATAGTCTTCAAAGTAAAAGTGTAGGTTCAGTTCTGGGTTTGAAAAGAAATAACAATTCAAATCAGTTTTCAATTTGGGTTTGGGTTTGATTCAAAGCTGTCAAGCATATTCACAGAGTGATTAAAACTGTTCCAACAGTTCTGGCCATGAGGAAGGTAAGGCAAACCCAGAGGACATGCAGATCTGGACAAGTACTCTTGCTATTAGCTAAATTTTTCTATTACCTAAATGTTCTTACAGACCAAAGCCCCATTGTTTTAGGCAGGGCAAGAAACGGGTAGTAAGAAATTAACCCTGGCCTAAAAAAATCTTCCTGTCTACAGGCACAAAGCTAGAGATGAGAAAAAAAGAAGCGATATCGTCTTTCTCAGATGAGGAACTGAGGCACGGGGAGGTGAAGCGACTTGGCAAAGGCAGTGCAGGAAGGCTGGAGCAGAGCTGGGAGGTGCAGCTGGGAGCCCCTGGCCACAGCCACAGCCTGTGGTCCTTCCTGCCTCTCCCCACACGCCTTGTGTGGCACCGCACGGAGCTCCAGAGACCACGACACAACAGTGACCCCAGCGGCTGGGGAAAGAGGGCAGAAAGAAGCCCCATTTATTTTTCTTTCTGCTACTTTATCTCACTTCAATGGGAGCAGTTGAGAATGTCGAGGATAAATGAAAACAACTGTTTGGCATCAGTCCAAGTGGTTAACAAAGAACCCCAAACTCTTTTAAGTCCTACAACTAAAAGGTGCTGGCATAAAAAGAATAGCATTTTTCTTTGCAGCAATCATCTGTTGAACTCTCTAGTTCTGAATAGGATTCCCTGCCTTCTCTCCCTTTTTTCCTCCCAGAATTTGAAAACAAATCACACAAAAACATCATATTCCTCCCTTATATGCCATATTAGATGTTTCCTGAGAAACCCTGTGGTGTTGTTCGCATGTGACATCAGTGTAAGGTCCTGCCTTAGATGACATGCATTAGAAACCCAGTATGATTATCCCCCTCCCTCTTCCAAAATCATATTCCAGGACAGGTACCTATTTTCATCCTCAGCTGGACAGAAGTTGTCCTGCTTTCTGTGGCTCTGTGGTGCATCTGGAAGCACCTGTCCATCCTCTACAGGGAGGAATGCAGCACTGGAGAGGGAACACGGGCGGGTTCGGTATGAAGTTTCGCCTGATAGCACAGTGGAAATTCTTTGGAAAATTAAATAAGAAGCCAAGGGAAAAGGCTGGATTTTTGAAAGGAAATTGCTGATGCAATAAAGCAGAACAGACAACCAGGATATCTTTAGCAACCCAGCACAGAGGCTGACCTGTGTAACTTGGGCTGTGGAAGAAGTTGTGCCTGGAGAGAGAGCCTGTGCTTTCTGCAGCACTGGGAACATATCGGTGCCAGCGTGGGAGCATGCAGGGGAAAGTTGGCCTTGAGGCTTTGATGCCTGCAGTGGGGAGATTTTTTAAATGAGCATACAGCTGTGAATTCCATATCAGTTTGCATGGCAAGACTGAAATTGTGTTTGAAACTTCAATATTCCATGAGAACAGCAGACTTTTGCCTACCCTGTGCTTAGTACATGTCGAGGGGGGGAGCCCAGCTGTTTTATTAGCATGGGCCAGACCTTGTCATTATAAAATTCTGTACTGTAGTTGAACCTTGGGTTGAAATCTAACAAGTCAGGTGCCAATAGTGGTCTTATTGCATTAAAGGAAAACAAGAAAAAAAAACCAAACAAACAGAATGTATGTACAGGGGAAAAGTATATTAGATTGCTTAGTAAATTCCACAAATATTCATCTCAAAAAATCTGAAAAGCATAAACTTGGGCCCATTGTTTGGAGGTGACACGTTATGGCCTGTGAATACCTTTGTCATCTCCTCCTGGCCTCCCTCTAAAGCTTCCCCTGTCTAGTTACAGCACGGTGAATGAAACAGCTAATTTGACATTTCCAATTCCTCCTTTGTTCCGAACTTCTGTTGTGGGAACAGAATAAAGGAAATGGAGATCCCTGGAAAGACTGTGAAGAAGGAGAAATTTACACTGCCAGGGTCTGTAATACCTGGCTCTTTCCAATCCTCAACCATCAGCAGAGACCTCAGTCCCAGGGAAAAACTGCCTTTATTCATCTGCACAGCTGATGTTACAATTTATGGAACTGGCTGATCTGCTCTTTGTTCAGGTGGCTGAAGTCCATCCCATCCAGGCCATCCAGTATCTCTATTTCTTTTGTTAGCTGCTTAATAGTGAAGTCAAATGCCTCTGAAAACATTAATTCAGCCGCTTTGTATGACAGGTTTTACAGTTTCAGTCAATTACATACACTGGCCTTTTCAACCCCAAACTCTTGTTCTTTTCTTAATGCACAGGAAAATCTCACTCTGCAGATTGAAATAAGTTATCATTGGGACACATCTGCCTCTGCTGCCAGCAAAGCAAAGCCCCAAGTGAGAAGGTCAAGAAGTCCTCCAAAACCACAGGCTTGTTCCCTCCTGGGTGCCAGGCACTGCTTGCCTTAGAAGAATGACGTGGTGAAAGAGCAAAAAAGCTCTGAAATGTTCATGAGGTCAGAGGTTCAGTGTGGGAATTCTTAGCATTGGAAAGTGGTCCTTATCCAGTACTCCCTAGGAGGCTCTGGGGAATCAGTAGATGCCTCCTGTAAAGCAAGCATCAGTTGTCTTCTCTGCAGTGCTGGAGCTGCCTGTGGTGGCCATGCTGATGCAGAGGTCTGGAGAGGTGCACGTGTGAGAAGGGGCTGAGGAAGGTGCAGCCAGAAGCTCATCCAGCAGTTCTGAAGAAAGCAGGATGCACTGTCAGCCAGAAAAGTCAAGCCACAGCCCCCCTGAATTTCTCAGGCTTGGGAGAAATGTGGGATTTAATACATCTTTCTATCCTTTACCCATCCATAAGGCAGCAGTGACACCAGGCAAACTAACTCCTCACCAGCAAGTTGGGAAAATAAACCCATTTTCATCATAATTTATGAAATGCTTGGATTCCTTTGTGATAAATTACATAGAAGAGGCCACAAGGAAATGAATAATTCCAGCTTCAGAAGAGAGTTTGAGTAGTGTGCTGAAAAGAGATGACCTTGGGACCACATGTTGATTGTGGATGTTAAAGTAAAATATTCAGCATCTCCATATTAAACTAGCACTACTCGCTGGCTGTTACATGAGGCAAAGATGTCACCAAAACCAAAACCAAGCAAAACCCCAATGAATAAGGATATCTTTCAGACACTGACAGTTCCATAGCTGCCAGAATATCCTTCTTCAGATTTTCTGGACTGGCAGATGTCTAAGCAGGGAATATCTAAAGGCATCAGAAAATTTAGATGGTGAACAAAAAACCCCATGTGAGGATTTACATGATAATATTGTCAGTGTAGGAAAACCCTGTAGTAGCATCTCATCTCTCTTGCTGTCTTCTTTGTGCGAACCCAGAATACCTCATATGGATATGAGTGCTTCTTTCCACTCTGCTGTGCAGGAGGAAGGGGAAGAAAAAGGAGCAAAATCAGCTGGCCTGATTTCATTTTCTGATTTCTCAGACCACAGTAATTCCACCACAGTGAGCAAGATCAGAATTAGTCTCTAAATATTTATTTAGACCTCCTTGAGGATGACAGAAAGGAAAAAGTGGGGATGTGCTGAAACATTGCCCCAGGCATATTAAGCAGTTATTAAAAAGAATTCACTTCCATGCAAATTGTATTTCATCAGCTAATTAAGAAGGTATTTATCCTCTGCTTTAATTAATATCTTGTCTCTTCCTTCCGAAATAGTTAATCATGGAATGAAATCATCACAGAAATATTGCCCTGAAGTTAGTAAGTTAGTATCATCATTTTGTATCTCAGCAAATCTGACATGTGTGTGTATGCATATATATATATATATGTGTGTGTGTGTGTGTGTGTGTGTGTGTGTGTATATTTTAATAGCAGTAATTATAAACTACTCTGCCAACTTACAGAGCTGCTTTACATTTCTGACTTGCTGCCAGGCTTTTTTTTTTTTTTTTCCCCCCAGTGCCTGATGAATAGCAACTGTTGTGTACTCCAGATCTGTGCTCCATTTAAGCAATATCCCCAAAGAAATCGGCCTCCTTAGCCATTAAGCACAACTTTGTTAGGCAGCGCCCGGGGCAATTGACAAAACCTATTTGTTAACGAAAAACTGTAATCAGTGGTTTGTGTATCAGCAGTATAATACTCTCAGTAAGGCTACAAGATAATGGATGGAAAATCGGTTATTTCCTGAGCATCAACAACCAATTTTCCACCAGTTAGGCTAGAGATGGATATCCCAGGGGTATGTAGGAGTCAGAATTAACTAGTGCCAGCTTAAGCATGGGAAAGATACTACCAAGGCATTTGGGAGTGGGCTTTCTAAACAAACTGGATAAGCCATGCTGGAATATATTTATTGCCGCCTGTAATTCAAGTTTAAGTTACAAATCTTGCTGGACTATTGATGTTGGATTGAAATAGAATGCATTTTCCGGGAGAAGATTTAGTCTCTGTCATCTGTAATATCTCAATCCAGACTGTTTACAAAGGTGTTAAACAGAAGTTATGGGCATGTGAGAGGTGCTGCAGAAACTTGACCACAAAAGAGAACAGATTGAAGATAATAATCCTATCCAGGCTTAAAAAAAAAAAAATCTATGGAATTCTGAGATGAAGCCTCAATTCCTCAATCAAACCTCACTCTTGCCTTTAAACCAGTAGGCAACATTCAGTCTGTTCTGAGCATCACTCCCATGAGTGTCGTCTTTCCATTCATCTTGGAGACATTCCTCAGCCAGAATCCTTGATTCAGCTCAGCTAATCCATTAATATAAATAAAAACAAACACCAGCAGGATGTAGCTTATCAGTCATTCCTGAAATGTTCTTATCTCTTCTAGAGTTTCTCACTGGGAAATAATGTGCAGACTTTCCCTCCTCCCTCCCTTTCTGTCAAACCTGTGGCTGGAGTGCTCCACAACTGCTAAACTGAAAACCAACAGTCATAAGCCTAACTGGAACAACTCACTCACTGCAGCACTCTTAGAGATTTTGGAGATTTTTGATGTTTCCCTTATGAGCCAAGAGCTGGAAAGCCAGGTCCCAGAGGCAAGTGACTGCACGTGCCATCAGCCAATAGCACTGAGAGGTCACAGGACCCAGGCTTCAAGCCCTTAAGTGTGTGTGGGAAATCTCACTGTGTTAACAATTCCCTTCTTTATTTCTCCTCTTAACATGGTACATTATTTGAACATTATTAAGTGAACCCTTTGTTAGAGAGCATGACAAATCCCCAACTAAGTGGAAGCGGGATGCTGCTGAACTGAGTGGCCTGTGGATCTTGCTGCTCTAAAGAGAATGACTGCAATTCCTTGTGACATTTTTCACCAAAAAGATGGATTAGTAGGCAGGCATGTGCTGGGGCTGTAAGTTACAGCTTATCTCAGAAAGTTTTAACTTTATGCCTTTGCATGCCTAAGAAGTCATTTTTAAGTGCAGCTTTAGCCTTTATGAGTCCCTGTGGATCTCTGCACAAATCTGTAGCTGCAAAGACTGTCCGGGCTCTTTGATGAGGGCCTGGGAGTTTAGACGGGACAAGAGGAATCATGACCCAGTTTTGGTTCCTGAGAGTGTCACCAACTCTCATCATGTCCCAGGCTCCAGCTTTCCATGTAGAGCAGGTAGAGAAAGATTTGGAATATTTTAATGTTTTGTAAATAGTCAGAGAGAGGCTTGGCTAAATGGCATCACCAGGAAGTGTTTCAGATCTGTGCTGATTTAGGGAACACTGGTGTCTACACCTTTGTCTCCCTTTGTCTTTCTGTTACTTTGTTACAAGAAAGTTACATTTTCTTGTTACTGAAAATGACACAATGAAGGGCTCAGAGTCCTGGTGGGATTGTTGTGAGGTCTGATGCAAGGAAACTCCGGGGTTCCCACTGCCTAATCCACACACATCCATGCCTTGACCCTCTTCTTCCTCCCTTCAGAGCTCAGACCATGGTGTCCTCTGGCCAGTGGATCCTACATTTTTAATGCTGACTAAATAGTTAAGAAATCTGTGCTTCTAATTCTGTTTCCATTAGTTCCATTTCAGTCAATACAATCAGGTTTGCTGTAATTCCCACATTTTGGAATTCGTATTTATTACACAGAAACAGTCAAAACAGTGAGAGATTCATTTTCTTGCCTAGGACAGATGGGAACTATCTAAACATTTTCATCTGCCAAACTCAGTTAAAAAATATGAGAAGAAGACCAAAAATAAGACTTCTTAGGACTTATCCTGAGGAGACTTATTGACAGATCACCAGAAGAAGCCCACGACCTCCCAGCCCCGAAACAAGAGAGTGCATTAGACATTTTAAAGGCTTGCTTGATTTGTTCAGGAGTCTTTCCAGATTTGTCTCACTTCTTGAATTTTCTGATCTGCTTCACCCGATCAGTGCCCTCATTAAGCAGTGGAGGCGGATGCTGCTGGGAATTTTAGTGGGAGCTTGGGATGAGGCAGACATTGATTGTTTTGCCCTTCCTTTTTCAATCACTGAAATGACATTCAGGTTCCAGGGATGAACAGATATGGACACTCAACCATGTGATAAGAAGGGCGGAAGTAGAATCTGCATGTGTACACAGAATATATCTGCAGACTGGGCTGTGATTTACTGTGAGGCTTAAAAATGCTTTAAAGACTTCTAAGCACAGGAAGAAATATGCTGTTAGTAAAGCTTCCGTGTTATCAGCCCAGCTAAATAATGATGTGCCATGTGTCATGTGCAAAGAATATATTAATGCTTGGATAAATATTTTCCTAATGTCTGCTTGGTTGATATCTCCTTGGCATATAACCAGAGGATAGTAAATAACACTCATGACTCTGTTTACTTAAGGTCTGTTTTCTCTCTTGTCTTTTACACTGGCAATAATTTTGGGGGCTTCAGGGGAGGAAAACGCAGAGGGAACCGGAGCCTTGTAAAATGTTTGTTTTCCTTACAAATTTCACAAGAAATAAACTGTTTATGCTTTAGTGTTTCACTGCCATGGAAATGTTAGATGATTTTGTGTGACTGTCAAAGTGTTTAATGTGTAGCCAAGCAGTAGCATTATAGAAAGTGGGAGGGGAGGAAAAGAAGAAACAGGAGGAACACAATGAAGAAAAAAAAAAAAAAAGAGTGCACTTTACCTCGTAGTTTCTAGCATGTTATTTTCCCTTGCTTGTGGGCATGACTTAATGCTGGTTACTCCCCTTGGCTGCAAACTGCATTCATTTTAATCATCTGTTTTGACAGCTTCTTTCCCCCTCAGGCTCATCTCTAATTGAATTTGTCATGCAATCTCACCTCCCCTGAAATTGTTTGTATGGGAGGGAGCCTGGGAGGCAGCTGGACCCAGGTTGGTTTCTGTAGCGCTACCTACAGAAATCAGGCTGTTTTAATTCTGCCTTTGGAACTGAGGGGTCTGGCATTGTCTGGTATCCCACAGATGTGGCAGTCATACTTCCAGATCTAATCTGATGTCTTCACACAGCGAACTTCCAGTTCAGCTCCCTACCAACTCCTGCCTTCTCTGCCATCTTCCATGTCATGGGGTAGACATGCTCATAAAGAACTATTCACTGTGAGATTAAATTTTTCCCTGCAACCCCAAAAATGCAGCTCCCCAGCTGAATTATGTCCTTTCCGACGTCCTTTTACATTGAAAGGTGTTGGTAGATTGAGCAGAGTAGATTCAGAGTCTCCCAGGCAAAGATGCAGCCCTGAAAAACTGCAGTTTTCAGGGATACAGGCATCACAGTATTTGACGTGTGACGTTTAATGAGGCTGTGATTTGTCCTAGTGGTTGAGAACACCTTAAAAATAGCACTTCTTAATTTTTCTCTCTCCAAATGTGCTCAAGCCTATCAGTCTCAAATACTGTGTTTTTCTTCTTAAGAAAGGAAAATAACACACTTAAAAAACCAACCCGAAGGCAAGTTTCCTATGTGGGTACATGTTTTCTGTAGAAAAGAACTGGCTACCTTTGATCCCACAAGAACAAAATGAAATCCTTCTCACACCCAAAAGAAGGTGTTGGGTTTTTTTAATGTTTCTGTTATTGACTTCATCTGAGTTGTTCCACACTGCAAGCTCAAGATGACAGAGTTAGGCATGGGGGGAGACACACACACATTGGCAGAAGACCACTCATCTTGTTCCATAAGTGGAGCCATCATGTTGTCTACATCTCCTCCAAAGTGCTGTGTCAACATGTCCCTGAAACAGAAGTGTTCATGGTGTCCAGATAACACATGTCACGTGTTTGACACACCAGCCTGTTATCTCAGCTGGCCAAATACTGAGGATAAACAGTGTCATGGAAGTGGACACGTGCTTTAGACAAGGTTTGTGATCAACTCAAATTTACAACCTTTATATCTGACTGCAGCATAAACGAAAATATGACAGACTTACATTGTCCACATCTGAAAGATAACCTGTAGGAAAAGTAGGAAAAAATGCATTATAACACAAATACTTGTTAGTACAGTATTTCAACTAAATGCTAGTTAAGTATTTGTTTTGCTTTCTAAAGGCATACACTTTCTAAAGTGTATGTCTAAAACTCATCAAAGCCTATTTATTCCTTTTTTTTTTTTTTTTTTTTTTTAAATCAGACGCTTTAATTTGACCAGCAAACTTCTTCCTCCCCTCTTTGGCCTTTCCTCCTTTTTTTCCTTCTTTATTTTGTGTATTTTTCTAGTATGTATTGTCAGAAAAGAAAGGAATACTTTGAACCCTCCAAAAGTCTTTTTTTTAGGTTGATGAATCACAGAATTCAGTGGTGGGCTAAAGAGGTTACTATTCCTACACAGTGCAATCTGGAGTAGATGAAAAAAATCAAACTTCTTATGGCAATGTCGTTATAAGGTGTATAAATATTTCCAGATTCCAATTTGAGACATTATTTTCTTTCTTTTTTATATGCAGATGATGCACGGGTCTTGAAAATAAAGGATATAATGTCAGAGATGGAGGTAGGAAATGAAGATTAGTTTCCTTTTCTTCTATCTTCACCTCCCAGGGAGAAGTTAATTTTGGCTGTGTTCAGTCTGAGTTCACAGAAGGGAGAACACAAAAAAACATACCTCTTCTGTAAGTCCATTGCCAAATTAAATGGAAAGAAGAAGCAAAAATAATAATAATAAAGATCATATTCGGATCGGGGGGAAAAAGCTAATATCCTCTCCAGATTTCAGCTCTCACCCCTTTGGCATGTGTATTTGCCAGTTCATTAGGAAACATCTCAGTGTTTTGGTCTAATTTAAGTGGACAGATGCTATTTTTCCACAAAACGAAGTGGTATGAGAAAAGCCTGTCAGATTTAGTTTGGCATTTTCTTTTGTTACATTTTATGTTTATGGGCCACTTTTCTCCTTCCCACAAATAAACTCTCTAAGATAGACATGAGTCCCTTGGCAGCAAGGAAACAGAAATCCTGCTTGTGGGCGTATGCCCTGCTCTGCAGTCTCAGAAAGCTTTGCCAGTGTCCAGGTTTGGCAGATCCATGTTCGTGTTACATATATCTTTTACATGCTGGCAGCAGCCCTTTCCATTTAGGATAAACTGAGTGCTGAATAGGCATAAATATTTGGGCTTAACCGAGATACAGCACAGGAAGGCAAGGCCAGATGGTATTATATGTCCACCGTGGTGCAAAACATCTGAAGCCTGAGAAGTCCTGTAGTTGTACCTGGCAGGAAGTCCAGCAGAAAGCCAGCCAACCCCCTCTGAAGGCCCAGCTTCATTCCCCACATCTTCCTGGCCCGCTTGCAGGAAACTCCGGGTGAGGTTTATGGACTCAGTTTTGCTGCAGGTCAACCAAAAGGCTTCTGAGTCCCTCATGGGCTTGAAATCCAGCAGAGCAGGACTGGATCTGCTTCCCATGACTCTGCTTATTGGCTGTTCTGAAAATTGAGTCCAGAGTATCCAGAGCAGAGTAAGCAATCAACGTATCTGAGCTGATGTCTAGCCTGGATAAATACTCACTTGGCCCTGCCAGCTCCAGAACCTGGACACCCTTGAATCCAGGTGGGAACCAAACAGGATTTCCTCATGCAGAGGAGCACACTGAGCACCAGTCCAAATCCCACATCACTGCTGTATCTAATTACCCCCGAAGTCACTCCCCATCTATCTATTCCTTGTCACTTTGATTCAGTGTCCCCACTAACACAGCCCCTGTGCTGGAGCATTCCCCGCTGGAATCGCTGGTCTGCATTAGCTGGCTTCTGGAGCATAACAACCCAGCCTAAAGCCCATCAAAATCAACCTGTGGATTCCCAGGGGCTCCCAAAAATCTGGCAACTCACAGCCCAAAAAGGCTGCCTTGGAAATCAGCGGAGCCAGGCGTTTCTTGCTGGGACAGAGACGAGGTGGTGCTCTGGTGCCAGTGAGGAGCAGTGTATTCCAGCCAGTGTGGGCAGGAGCAAAGCGCTGTCCACCACATGTGGTGCCATTCCAGCAGTTCTCCCTGTGTGTCCAGAACTGGACATATGGAGCCAGAGTAAAAGCAGAGCAAACGCTGTGGGGTGTGATGAGGTGATTTGGAGCAAGTAAAGCTTAATTAGTGCACAGTGACCCTTAACAGTACACACAGACACACACAGAATGACTAGGTTGGAAGAGACCTCCAAGATCATGAGTCCAACCCATGCCCTAACACCTCAGCTAGACTAGTAATTTCCTGGATGATGAAATATCCACCACCAGTGATCAAAACATACCACTTAATCACATCGCATTTTTCTTGGAAATATGCGTTTACTTTGAGCTTTCATGTTTTCTTCTTTCCTCAGGGAAAGGATAACACACACCTCTCACACAGCTCTGCTGCTGAAGTCCCCTTTCTGCTCTTAGTTCTCATGGCCAGCACTGCTTTTTCCTCTCCCTGATATGCAAGTTTGGCCCTGAGTTTTCTGGTGTTAAGGGTAGAGAAAAGGACTACTCTGGCTCATTCATAAGGACTATTTGAGCTTCAGAAAAGTGTGCTCTGTTCTTCAGGGCATCTGTCTAAGGGATGTGGGACTCCTCTAGGCTGAGACTCTGTCCTGACACTGTGTTCCCTGATGTCTCAAATTAGATGTGACCTCGAGTTTTTGTGCAGTTGGGCTCCTCTCAGGAGATAGATGTTGTCTCAGGTACCTAAGGCCTGAGACTGTACTGTAAGGATTCTCACAGGATGGAACTGTCTCTTCTGCCTTGATTTAGTGAGATCTAGGAACATAATATGCACAGGACTTCTCCTGTGTGTCCAGTTCTGTTGATACTGGCCCGTGTATTCAGACGTTGTGAGGCATGGGATGGAGTAACAGACAAGGAAAGACAAGCTGTATGGAATCATTAAAACTCCAGCCGTAAAATAATGTTAGTTGCATGATCCCTTACTGCCCTAAGAATTAGGGTTTCTTTTAGCAAATTAACTCCACTCCCAGATGAGATACAGCCACAGCTCTGCTCTCTCTCTTGAAAGCTTTTTGAATATTGCTTTTTTCATTTCCCTTGCTGACAGAGCCTCACATGACAAGGGCTGCAATTGCAAAAGATTCTGCAAGAGCCCGCTGACAGGTGATTAACAGCTCCTGGATGCTGTGACTCTGACCACACTTCTGACCACCGGAGCAGTTAAACAAATTATCAGCAGAGCATTTTGTGGTTAACTCACCCTTTTCCCTAAACAAGACTGCTAATGATATTCCCCGGCCTGGCACCACTACACACTTGTGTGCTGAGAGATGCTGTTTCTTGTGTCTAACAGACTCCTTAAAAACACAACAAAAACAAAGGCAAAACTGGAAGGCAAAAAGAAATCTGGACTCCCACAGTAAAATGAATAGCAAAAAAATGAATAAAGGAGTGCATTTTAGTAAACTAGTTTCTTTGGAGTGTCCTTTCAGCCATGTGAGGGAGCTGGAAATGTTTTCATCCCATTTATTTCAGGGCTGTCTTTAGGCAGAGTTTTCTGTCAGACCCAATACTCTTTCCATCCCAACCGGTGCCTGAGAGAGTGGGGTAAATCCCTGGCATTTTGAAGGGCTCAGAAGTCAGAATCCAAGAAATTAGCTGGGATCCTAAATATGGGCAGCAATTGTGGAAATACTTTCCCTTGCTACTTGCCAAAGCATTTGTTGGAAATGATCCATGGGGTAAAGAAAAAGGGAGATCACACTGTGGAACTGGATGGAGAAAAAATCCCCTGTGAGCACTGAGAGATGTTGACTGTATGGGAAAAGGAAGGAGGGATCCATTTAATCCCCTCAAGAGACACTGTGAGCCCTGTAGGGTGGTGAGCCAAAGAGCCTCACAGTAAGTCACTGAAGCAGAATTTGATCACAACCAAGTCACTGCTCTGATAGGTAAAGGACACAGGTGGAGCTGGGCAGTGGCATACACAGATCTACATCAGTATGGAGACAGATTATTTTCTATCTTGGATGCCTCCCTGGTGTATCTTATTCACTCAAACTCATATTTAATCAACAGAGCTAAGGGTAAAACAGAGCTGAGGATATGGCACACCCTGATGTGGCTCATGTGAACTTGTGGACATCATCTTCATGACTGTGCAGAGGATTTGGGTTCTTGCACCTGTATATCTATGACCAAGAGCCTAGTCTCCTCAAGAAAGGGGAATTTAGGGATGGTGTCCTGGCCCCTCTATAGAGGCGTCTGGAATTGCATGCATGAGGATGAAAGACACAAAAATACTCTTCTAGCTTTAATCTTTTAGTTAAGAATCTGTGGCGATGTTTCAGGAGATTCCTGTCGTATAATGTGTCTTAGAGCCAGTTCTTGGGAAGCTGTAGTGATCCAAGGTATAGAAGCAGCTTTTATCCCAGCTCTACTGAAGATCCAAGCCAGGAACTCCAGGACTGACTGGCCTCTCATTTGTACTCCTCTCCACACACCCTTGGGATTGTCTTCTGAAACTGATGGGGGAAGACAATATTCCAGAGATCATCAGATCATGTCATGAGGAACATGCTGGGTGACACCTGATTGTTTTGGGTTTGAGGAGACAAGAGCTACCAGGGGAGGTTAAAAGTTGTACTAACTCAGGTAGTGAGTCCACTTTAATTGGAGCCTCTCCTCTATTGTCTTTCCTCCTTTACTGTAGTCAAAGGAATCTTGTAGGCAAGGAATCTTTGTCATGACAATGAATTCAATAGCTCCCCAAGGAATAAAAGCAGGTGGTTCCACACCTTTACAAAATGAATTGTTTAAGTGAGAGAAGAGTCCTTACGAGAGGTTTTCACCTCCAGGAACTCACTGAAGTGTACGCAGGGAGCTCAGAGAGTGAGGACTTGCTCTACTTATAGGATGGTGTTTGCAGTGAAAACCATTATGTGAGTCCTTCTTTTTTTTCCCTCAAAGTGAGTTAGAAGTACATTGTTGTGCAAAGTCCAACCATGAAGTGCTTTTTCACTTCGAAGACTTCAGGATACAATGCTTTTTTTTTTCTCCTTGATGCATGAATGAGAAGTTAGGTCTGCTCACTACCTCGCCTGGCCTCTGTGTACTTAACCCTGCTGAAAATACTGGCTATGTTTGTTCAGAATTGAGAGGGAGGAAGAAATCAAAGCTGTTGTCATATCCAGGCTCTTCTGAGCCTCTTCTGCTGCGTCCTGACATTTTCATTTCAGAGAAAGAGTATTATGCCCTCAGCATGTCTTCAAATAAAGCAAAAAAAGTGATTTCTGAAAGTGATTTCTGTGGTGGGATATGCAATTTAGAGAACAGTTCACATAGCTTTTTTTGTAACAGCATTTACTGATACTTCACTAAGCGGCTTTTTTGTTCAGGAGAAAGAAAAGAATGAAAAATGAGAAGGCTCATTTTGGGGACAAGCTGCAAGTAACTTTTGTTGCTTTTCCTTCAACAGTAGCAGTTCCTGCTTCAGGGTTAAAGATTGTGTTTCTACCTGCAGGATTCACTGCGAACAGCTTTGCCAGAGGGTGACGGAGTGTTTTGAGAGAAATTTTACAAGGGCCTTCGATTTCCAGAATGAAGCTTGACCAAGCTGAGGACTCCATTCCGGAGACAGGAAGGGCAACAACCCTTCATTTGCCCTACAGCCCCTAAAGTCAAATGATTGCTCTCTCCAGGCCATTGCAAAATTCCACTGGTGGTAATTTAATGTAATGGATGCTTTTTTTTTTTTTTTTTAATCTCCTGATGCTGGTTTTTTTAATGTGTTTAAATGAGGAATAAAGTGCAAATCTACTACCATGCTTTCTTAGTAAATGTCATGACTCTGGTTTTCACTATGTGGAAGCCATGGGTTAGTATTGCTAAGAAAACTTTACATGTTCCTTTGTGTCTATACAGCAGTCAGAGCAGGTTTTTGTGATTTTGCTTACTTTTGCAGAGAGATTTGTTAGCAAAACATATCGCTGTGAACTATGGAAGGTCCATGAACAAACAACATTTCTGGATTAGATTTGTTGCTTTCAAATCAGCCACAGAAAGATGTGGTCACTTGCAGGTGAGCCAGACCCGCACAATAAAATGATTTTTTTTTTTTTAACCCCTGTGGTCACAAGAAGAAATTAGAATGGGGAAAGAGAGAATTGGATTTTGTCAGACCAAATCATAGTGGTTTGGGCCATTTGGTGAAAACAAAGGAAAATAAAATCAGTCAATTTGGCCCAGTCTGTTTCACTTTCAGGTTATTTAACCCTGAAGATAATGACAACAATTTTCAAAGAACGATATCAGAACTGGCAGAGTAGACTTCAAAATGCACCAATACAGCGGGAGGAAACCAACTTGCATGATTGGTTCAGTTCATAATTATGTGTTGGAGAGACAGCATTATTTAAGTTTTTCTCAAGTTTTGAAAGCTTCAAAAGAAGGTGAAAGTCTTCTACCTTCCCCTTTCCCTGAATATTCAGTGGGGGTTTGGACAGCAGCTTTTGTAGCACTTCATGATGGGCTTTTTTTTTACGCTTTAAGTGGTGAAATCAATAAAAAAAACAAACCCTGAGGGCAAGGAGCAATTTAGAGGCACTCAGAGTCTGCAAACTCAGAGTTCCATAGCTGTCTTACCTATTATATATATTTCCTACGGTTTATGTGCTATATCAAACACTGTTTAAACTTGATAGGATAGGTGTAAGTAAACATGAAATGTCTGTGACATCAGAGATCATGCCTTCCTTTTCAAAGAATATTCTCATAAGTTATTAGTTAGGGCCTTAGGTGCTTCACTTTAGGTGTATTCAAGCAGCCACTTGTTTCTGAGGATCTGAGATCTTTTCTGTTTTCACCCATTCCTCTTACCTCCCCACACTTAGAATTACAGAGAATTTTGGGAAACACTGCATTATATTCTTTATGTCGGGAGCTTGAGTTTCAGCTTCAACATTGCCCTTGATCCCTTATGACCTGGAGATCTGCTCTGCTCAGTGCTTGAGTTTCCACATTTATGGATAATTAATAATGAAAATGCTCCTGGCACTGTGGGACCCGTCAGATTCATGTTGCTGTGCTCTCCAAAGGATGCTCTCTGGGGTAATGGCCCCTTCACAGGTTTTCTACTCACACACCAAACCAAACCAAACATTTTCTGGAGTGTTCATATGATAGAAGATCCTGAACGGCAATACCAGAAAGAACAGGAGCAACAGTAGGGGAGTTTGCCTCCTCCACTTAGTTCAGATTCATCCATATTACATTCTCAATACCTTTTTATGCACGATAAGACCATGGGCAGCACTTCCTTCATTTGGCCACTCTCTATCCAGCAATCCACAGCCCTAGGACTGCATGTGTTTTTGTTCGACTGCAGTAGACTTAGGCCATGTTACAAGTCAATGGCCAATCTGTTTTTCCATATATGTTTTCTAGAATTTTCTTCCTCTCCCCAGCCCTAACACCCCAAAAATCTTTGCAAAATACTCCTTTAGGGCTTTTGACAATCCTGGTTTCAGATTCCTTTTGCTGGCTAAAGGATTTCTGGGCAGGTTGACAGACATAATAACATCTCCTTCTTTTAAAAACAGGCCACACACTGGAGTGATGAGCTGGGATCCGTGTGTGTCTTAACTCAAATCACAGAGCCATCACTCAGGCTGGGAAGACCTCCTTTTCTTAGCTTTTTCTGAAATGAAAGACACCTTGCCTTCATCTCTGTCCAGGTTGCTTTAAAGTTGCTTCTGCATTTGTCAGAATCTCTGTCGTATGTATGAGAAGAGTATTACCATGAGAAGAGACTTCTATAAAACATACTGATGCCAAAGAAATAAAAGAATAATTAAGAATCTCCTACAGGCCTTGAAGCAGGAGTGCTGCCTTTGTGGGTGACTTGATCTGAGTTAACGTGTGTGTTGTTTTGCAACTGTAAAGAGATTTTGGTTCCTTTTGGGGCAAGTGGAAGCAGCTTGAAAGGCCTGGTAGATACTTGCATGTGACTGTGCAAGAAGCATTTCTTAGAAGTCTTGATGCTTTAAGGAAAGTAGCACCAGGGATGGAATACCAGAAGCGCCTTGTTTCCACTTACTGTAAATGATCATAAATTCTACTGCTACTTTATTGTGGTGGCTGTAGTTCTTGGACGAGTAAAAGGGGTGGGAAACGAGTTCCCAGTCAGTTTTATAAAGTACAAGGTTGCTTGTATTGGTACCAAGTCCAAAGTGCAATATTTCAACTATGAATGATTGGATGTTTTCCCAGATTCCCATAAAGTCATTAAACACACTGTAAAGGGTCACCAATAACAACCAAAAGATCAGTACAAGCAGGACTGGAGCAGATTGTCAAGGCAGTCCTGGTTTTCCAGGAGGTGAATTCACACTGAACTGTGCAGCCGTGGAGGTTGCCCCGACTGGGAAAATGGGCCTTGTAAAGCCAGCTCTGATCATGTCTCATTTACAGATCACCCTGGCCAGTCCAGTTACATCTCATAAAAGGAGCAGCCAAGAGCCAAGAGGTTTTCCATCCCTAGGGAACTCATCTCATGTGGAACTTCCCTTTGGAGAAATCTTCCCGTAAGTAAGGTCCGATCTTGGACCAATTCCCTGTGATCTTCCAAAACTGAGAAAGCAGCAGCTCTCACGGTTATTGTTTTAATGCTTTTGTGGTAAAGTCTCATCTAAAAGAATGAGGATGATGCCCAGAGGATCTACATAAGTTATTTTAGACCTCTCCACAGAAGTAGCAGAGAATTGGGTTGTCACCTATGTTTATTGAACCATTCTGCAGAATTTGATAGCTGTAATGTGATTTTTCTATTACTCTGTATGACTGTTCTGCAACTAGTGGGGAAATCATTATTTTATAGCACCCTCTGGTAGAAGGTGAGAGCCCACCGCTGGCAACAGCTGGAGGTGTTCTGCCTGCAAAAACACTGCTTCCACAGGGGGACTCCTCCAAGAAAAACTGAGGAGGGGACTTCAGCCAGCAGAGACACAGCTAAGCATTGGGATGTGCACAGCAGCTCAGCAGACAGCTGAAGTTTAGCTTCCTGATCGACTTCTCCAGTGGAGGATCTCCCTCAGTGCCTCAGAGGTCCAAGTGTGCTGCCTCAGCACAACGCTTGCCTTCCAGTGGCGTGGGAAGGAAAAGAGGACATTGGGAATCAGTTCTTGTTTTCTCTCATAGCACACAAAGCATTGGCACCGGAGAAACGCAGGTCACCGCGCAGATTTAAATATTCACAAAGAGTTTGTTTTCTCAGGAAATACTGAGTTTAGGATGGAAAATAAACTTTTTAAATTTGGCTTTTGACATCTGCTATAGAGACAGCTCATTATGAAGCTGCAACAAGATGCACTTTCAAACTGAAGAAGGAAATATATTGGTTCATCTGTGACGCACAAAAAGCCTATGCAGCCCACTTCATGCTTGCTTAGGGCAGCAACAGACATGGAAGCAGAGACTGGATACAAGACTGAACTTTTCACAGTCCTGGATGTGTTTGGGTGAAGGCTTTGGCTCAGTTTGTTGTGCCAAAATACAAGCAGGCCATGAATCTGAATTTTCCCAAAGTTCAAATGCAGCTGTATTCAGACTCATCAGACCCTTGCTTATTTGGCATGTTGTGACATTTACACACACACACACACACACAAAGAGACTCATTTAAACCATCCAAGTCAAATCCTCCTACAGCCACAAACACATAAAATTTAAATGCTTTTTTTTTTTCAGACAGTTTGGCTGAAATCAGACCTTTTTATAAATAACAGAATAATTATTTTTACTTCCTACACAGGAACTCAAATGTTTGATTCATTTTGCTCTTTTTGGCAGAGAAGATAGTTCTGAAATAGTTTTCCCTGGCATCTCAGCAATAACAGTTCCCATTAACCCTGAAGACTCCTGATGACCTAAACTCAACTTCAGGATATTTAATTTCTCCTTCTCCTTCCCACCCACATGGGAATGTGAGATGAAACATAACACAGCATAGTAGAGATTAGAGCCTAACTTTTCTCGTGACTGTTTCTAGTATGTATGCAACAGCTTGAGGTACTTCACATCTGTCTTTACATATGCTTGTTTTTCACATGGATATTCTTTTTGGTAAAATCTGAGGATTTTTGATATTTTTCTAGGATTTCCTTACCCAACAGGAAGGGCAGAGAGCTGCTGAGTATTGCTCAGAGGAAATAAACTGATCAAACCTGCACTGCACCTGAAAATCCCAACTCTTTCTGGAGCCCACAACTTCATGCTTCCTGGAAGCTCTGGACTAACTGCCCACACTGAACAGAGGGTTCTTCAGTGAGCAGTAAGCCATGTGCAAATCAAGGATGTTGGTGTTAAGAGCCTGCATGGAGTGGCTGTACAGCTTGATGCTTCCCAGAAACCTCAGAGAGAGAGTGTGTGTGCAGCACATACTTCTGCCTGGGAAGTGCCAGGTTCCACTCACCACTGGCAAAAGCTGGGGTTTAATGAGAACTACTGTGCTGACAGATCTTTGGCTGCTTCCCTTACATGGGAACGGTAAAGACATGATTGTTCTCACTGGTGTGACTAGACCAACATGCTTGCCTGCCCTGGCCTGCCCCAAGCCACTCGAGTTTTGGTGGCCTGTACGGCACAGGTTTATCTCACTGTGTATCTGAGCTGGTTCAACCACCACCAAACAAACCCAATCCACACACAGCTTAATCCCTCAACCCTGGCCAGTTTTACGGTTCATGCACCTAAAATGATACAGCAATCACCTCTTGTGGATATTTATATGTGGGATAAAGAAGTAGAAGAGTAGACTTGTTAATTTAGCCTCTCTTAAATGGTTTGTGAAGAGCTCGGAAACTGGGGAGCTCCATGTGTTATATGGAATAAAGACGTAAAAGAGTAGACTTCACATAATTTAGCCTCTTTTTACTAGTTTATGATGAGCTGAGAAATGGAGGAGCTCCATGTGGAGAGACACAGTACTACAGGCTTTTTCTCAATGAACACAATAGTGATGATACCACCTTAGAACCTCAGAAAACAACAAGATGCAGACCAAAATGCTGGGATAATGTTTGGAATATCTTTGGTGTCTCTGCATTTCTGGTGGAGAACTCTTGGATCTATTTGACTGTCATTCTGTTAGCAAATTGTTCCAGTTTCTGTGGTCTGGAAAGATTAAGAAGCAAAGGACCTTCTTCATGTTGCAGAACATCCCTCTTCCCACTGCACAGTAATGTGCAGCAGAGCTGGTATTTAGCTAAATTATTCTTCCACCTATGACTTTGTTTTCTTAGTCTTCATCCTGTCAGCCAACACAGTCCCTCTCCTACATTAATCTTTCCAATCTGAACATTTTTTCTTAAACTGTAGACACCTTTCATGCATCCTTTCAAGTGCTCTAGAGAAGTTGTTTGGAATGAGGCAGTATCAGGTACAAGTCAGACCTGTAGATGGGGATCCTTTCAGAGAAGACAAAGAAGCAAGGAAGTCTGAGGAGGGAAAATCACTAATACTGGCACTTTTGGCTTTGAATTTAGATATGCTGGCATAACTGCTGAAACTATTGTGCATTACTGGTTCTGCAGGGAACCAGTACATACTCCTGGAAGTTTCTGCCTTCCACAGGTACTTTAAGTCTTCAGTAGGCTGAGACACCCTCTGAACATACCAGTTTGTCTTTGGGAACCACAAGGACTCCAGGGAGACACTTAAATGTAGACACTGTCTACCAGTGTGTCTGTGTATCAAGCTGTCACTGGCTTACCCATATGGTGGCTGAGAGGATAAATACATTATCAGAGATATTTAGAAGTGAAGGGCTAGAGCAGCACACATGATAGAGATGCTGCTGTGTACGAGTGAGAGATTGTCTCTGTCTGTGTGCATAATCTCAGTCAAATTACACAGGCACAGTCCAGCATCTGAGAATCATTTTCTCTAAGGATCGTAATTGTAAAGTTTAACCAAATAAATATTGAAAGACATTATATAAAACTCCCACACAGGGCCCTGCAACCTGAAACATAAAATATACATACAGCAGATTCTGCTCACCACAAAACTATGCCAGGAATATAAGAGTATCTTTTATACAGATTGGCTCCCATCCCATTCTGGGGTCAGAGACATGACGTCCCAATAAACATTCACGGATCGCTTGGAAATCACAGGCATCTATGAGCTGTCTTGCCTGCCCTCCCTTTTTCAGCTGAACGTTTAGTGCTGAGTTGATAAAGCCCCTCACTCCTTCCTCATCATTCTCATCTCCTTAATTCCACCAAATAATTCATACAGAGCAGTTTCACCAGCTAAATATTTTTTAAATAGTTAAGCCTCTTCTGGGGCTTTTAAAACAGTTGGCTGTAGAACTGACTCAAAGTCTAATCTGTATCTCTCCTGAGAGGATACTTTTTTCTGCCTCCCGCCTTCTTGATGACTGCAGGACCCAATAAATACAATACTTCCTAATGTTCTAGCTGCTTGCTTGCCTGCTGTCTCACAGAGGGAGCCACTATACTGAAAAAACAGCAGAAAGAAAACTCTATAAATTCAGTCTTATGCATTCAGAGCTTGTAAAACTGACCAAGGCATGAATTCCCACAGGCACTGTGCTCCTCTGTAGTGGTGAGAAGAGTAAAGCCCTCACCATCTGAACCCTGAAGCCACATGATGTGTGCTGGCAGGCTCCCAGTAGTACCTAGAAGAAGCTTTGGCCTTTCTTGGTTTGGAAATTAGTGGGAATTTCTATTCTGTACCAGCTAGTGAGCAGAGAGTGGGGACAACAGCCACACCTAGTGTTCCACCCCCTTGGTCATGGTATTGGTCAGCACTTGGAAAGGCTGGGCATTAGACAGCTCTCATGTAATTTCTAGGCCTGCTCTTCTCCATGGCTGCTGATAACATTTCTATATTACAAACATATAAATGTGCATCTATCAAGTTTCTCCCACTTATATTTCCCATGAACAGAGAAACCTAAAACCTCTTAATCGATGTGTCTCTGATACGGGGAAATTGCCATTTACTGTGGAGGTAACAAGGTCCACAGTATAGTGCTAAAAGACAGAGGTTCAGACTCTTCTGTCATGTGCTCTTGTTCTACCTTTGCCTGTCATATATGTTAGAGAATAAAAATGTTATTTCATCCTGAGTTACTCCTGTGGATTTCAGACACATCTGTAGATCCTTCAAGCTACAGCAGCACAGAAAAATAAAAACATTATTACTTTTAACTGAGGAAAGAAAATCTGGGTATTAAAAGAATGGATGACTGAAGACTGGAAAAGGTAGAGCTGAAAGACCAGATGATGTTTGATTCATTTTTCTGTATGGCTTTAGGAGAGTTCACCAGCGCACAAAGGGGACAGCCGGATAGAGACTTGCACTCACCTAAGTCCATGGTTATGAAGTATTGCAGTACTTTTTGTAAGAGGGGTGTTAGGAAATGCATTCGAAGGACTGTTACATCACTGCCTGTGTCAAGTGGTTCTACTGGTATGAAACTATTGTTCTCTCTTGCAGGTAAGCCTCTCCTTCAGAGGGGACAGGTCACACAAAGTGTGGGGACATCTCCTTTGTCTAGTGAGCTCCACAGAAATGGAGGAGTTGGTAGAGTTTGCTGAAGAAAAGAGATGAGAAAGGCATCTGTGCTCAGTCTGTAAAGATGGGCATGACCTGTCTTCATTCCCATTTCTGGGAATGTGAATGGTTTCAAAACTTTGGAAAGTGCTCTGCAATCTGAGTATAAAACAAATGGGCAGGCAGGTCAGTCAGTTGTCCTGGGCATCATTCCCAGAGCTTTTGAGACAGATGGGCTTTCAGGGACAGAAATTGAATCCTGAATTCTGTGGCTGGTAAACATCCTTGATGTGCTTAGATCTGCCTTCTGACTCAACCATGTGCAGATCTTGGCCTACTGAGGCAGTTGGGAGCCCAGTGCTGCGAGGACATGGTTACACAAACCCAGCAGTAGCCCAGCCAGTACAAAGCAGTCGGATGAGTCACAGGCTTTGTGGCACACAGGGGCTGCAGATGGAGATTCTTGTTCACGCCGAGAAATGTGGCCTTGTTCTGTACTTGCTGCCATCTGGAGACGCAGAAACCACATCCAACTGGCATGTGTTAAAACCCCTCCACCCTTTTGTATGGTTTGGTCTTGCAAATTGTATTTGTTTAGCAAAGGAAAAATGTATTAATTGTTCCGCAAGTGTGACTAACGGTAATTAGTTCTATTCTGCTGTCAGGAAAAGGGCCGCAGTTGACTGTATTTAATTCCTTCTTGAAGCTGCCCTGTTTTATACAAAGTTTCCAGACTTTTGCCAGCTTCAAAGCTAGCATTGCCTATCCAAAGCACTCTGTGGTTAGCAGAAGGACCTGCAGAGGCAGACTGCAGAAGTCTCAAATTCAAGACTTCTAGAAGCTGAAGAAACCAAGGAAGTCCAAACACAAAAGAGTTCCCTTCTAAACAGAAATATCTGTGTTTCTCATTCAGCCTCTTGAGGCTGATTGCTAACTCCTTTAGCACTGTGGCCTTTCAGTGGTAGGAGACTTCATCATTTTTAGGTTAGATGGCAGTAATGTGGTCTGTATATCCAATCTGAAGGTGGTAGAGAGTGCCACATTTTGTTTCTTTAGCATGTAAATACTTGAAGTAGTAATGTCTTAGAGGTTTCAGAGGTGAAGGTCTGAGCAGAACAAATTATGTTGAAATCCCCCGCACTGGGGGGACTATCCTTCTTTCAGTGCATTTGGAAAAGGCATTTTCTACACTGCTGGAAATGCACAAATAATAAATGTGTGTGCTGAGGGATAAGGAATAGTTCAGATATCAAATCTATCTACAGTTCCATTTAACATTTGTTTTCTTAATCCTCCTGCTTCCATCTCTGTCTGTGTCTTCTAATGCTTTCAGCACTGCAGTCATGTAGTGTGTGGCCAAGAGCACACAAATGTGGCTAAGAAATGCCACATAGAAATAGAATGTTATCAACATTAATGGTCTTTGTGTATGTCAAAGAAACTTCTCCACAGAATGAAGATGAGACAAGTTATGGATGCAACTCCTTCTCCTCCCTACATATGATGTAAAAAAAATCTTATTTAAAAGGAGTGATTTCACAAAGTCTGAGGGGATAAGATCAGTGCAGTTGAGGGAAAGGAAACTATGGGGACATAGAATAATTTAACAGGGAGTTATGTTAGTGGGAAAGTCTCAGAGAAGTGGAAGACTTCTCTCTACAGCTTTTGAAATTGAGGTCATCAAAGCACTGAAGAAAATTCACCCCAGCATGAACATCTGTGATGAAAGCAGAGGTGCATGGGGAGAAAGCTCTTTCCCCCAACAGCCTTCTTAAGGAAAGAAAGGGGAAGAAGCAGCACTTTTTTCTTTCTCTAGGTATTCATCTACCAAGAAGTCAGCTGACTAATATATGTGGAATGTGATCCCATCCTGAAGCCACACTCAGCTCCACTGTATTTGAGCTACTGTCTTTATAGCTGCTCCTGTTCCTTACAGAACTGGACTGAGAGCACAGGACTGGTAAATCAGAATTGACAGCCTAGGAAGCAAAGTAGTCATGTTTCAGCATAAGTCAAGTGCTTTCTCAGGGAAGAATTTGCAAAGTAACATGTTCCACATCTCTTTTTGGCATAGTCATGAAGGAAGAGGCAAACAAAAGGAGCAGCACGTCTTCTGTCTACTCTGCAAAAACTGACACAGATTTTCTCTTTAAAGAGAACAAAGCTGCCAAGGTGGAAGAAAAGTAAAAGCCTGAAACAAATTTTGGCCTGCTTTGTCAGCGCCATGGAATTTGGGAATGTTTTGCAGCTATGAGGATTCCCAGATATATAGGTAACCCTCTGCTATTCTTTCCATGAAGTGGCTATGCTCAGACTTGGGCAACTCAACATGTGCAGGGTTGTGGCCCTTCTGGGGATGCCACAGGCCTGCCTTTATATTTTCCTCAACTTGCCTGGCCTTGTCTTTGTAGCACATGGACTCAGAGTATAAAGACAGCAGAGCTCTGAATGACGAACCTCAAGGGTGCGGCTTCTTTGCCATGGGCAACAAAAGCTCATTGCCAACTTTACTGGATTTTCCAATGATCTTATGTAGAAATAGCAAATTAGGGACTGATGTGAGTCAAATCACATCATTGGATTTCTTCAGATCTGTGTTGCTCCTGCCATTTTAAACCATGCTCCCTACACTCTAAGGAATGTGCTAACTGCTCTCAGACCTACCTGTATTTTGTCAACCATACAGTTGAGGCCTTGAGCCTAGTCCAGGCCTGACTGCAACCAAATGCTCTTTGTTTCTTCTTCATGAACATCACTCTGTAGACTCTGCCATTCACTCATTCTGTATTTTCTCTTGCTGTAATGGGATTAAATTGTAGGTGAAGTGATTAGAAGCAGAAGGGAACTTGGCTTTAATGATCTGTACTCTGTTCACAAAATAACTCACAAACCATTCACTGATACCTTTTGATTTGCAGACCTTCCTTGCAGGCTCTGAGTCAAATCAATGATCAAGAAGAGCTCAGTAAGGAGACATTTTTCCCCCCTCAAAGCAGTGATATTGGAAAAAGATGTGGCCCTCTGCAGCTGTCATGGCCTTTGATATCCAGCTACATGTTGTTTTCATATTGCATAGTGAACTGCGAGACCAGATGATCTCCATAAATAGTGCAGGCTTGTGATTTCCTCAGTTACCATCCCAACAGAAACTTCCGAAGGGTTGATACACCAGGGAGCTTTCATAACCACATAGGGACACCTAAACTTTCAGAGTGCTTGTGGGCATGGATGAGAGGTGTCTTGATGTGAGAGGCCATCTACACATAAGCATCCAATCCTGCACAGGGCTTTGACACTTGGAAATGAACCTAGAACAACTTGCATTATGGAAGAGTCTAGTGCTGGGCAGTGAGAGTTCTTGATGATTAGTGTTGTTAACGTGGGTCTTTTTTTCTCATCCAAGCCGTCTTACATGTGAGATTTCATTCTCAACATGATAAATTGTGCACATTGACTATGAAGATTCCTTTATTAACTCTTTCTATAAAGTCTTTCAGACATCTTTCCAGAAAATTCCCATGAAGAATTGTTTTCTATCGTGATGTCATTGCTGTTCTAACGGAGACTTATTCGGGTTTTTTTTCCAATACATAAGAAAGGTCCTGAGAAGTCCTTTTCCCAAAGAGCACTCAGTAAGTCTTTCCCTACCAAGACACTGACCACAGGAATGAGAAGCACATGTGACTTACTATCATCTTTATACTAAATAAAATTAAACAGAGTAAATTTCCCTTTCCCTGTCACAAATTTACACCTTTGCACTTCCTCCACCAGTGGCTGTAAATTAATTTCCAACAGGCATACTAGTCTGGTCTCCAAAAATTCTCCTTCCCAATGAAAGACTACATAATCTCTAAGCAGAGTCTTTACTAGGTTAACTGAAAGCGCCCTTGAAAGAGTGAGCCTTCTGAAAGGACCTAACAGGGTGTAGTGAATGGAGATGTTTTTAGAGAAACAGCAGAGCAGGATGTTAAGGCAGACAGCACTGGCACAGCTGAGCAGATGGCAAGGTGAGCTGAAACAGATCAGTTATTCACTTGGATCCCAGCTGAAAACTGATTATACGGAGAGTTGTGTGTAAAGTATTTATGGTCCAGACTCAAAACTCAAAATCTATTCCAAGTGGGATAGTTTACATAGTCAAATGAGTTGCCATTAATTGCCTGTATTTTAGTTCTAAGATGCTTTGATTAGGTTTGAGGGGGCTAGTGTTTTTTGGTTTGTTTTTTTGGTTTTTTTTTGTTTGTTTGTTTGTTTTTTGTTTTTTGTTTTTTGTGATTTTTTTTTTTAAATTTGCTAATTATTATTAAATAATATCATGCTGTGCAATGTTCTTACTGAAAGATATGAGAATTTCCACCTGAGAATAGATTTATGTCTAAATTCATCCCCCTGTGTTGCCTCCCACAGACAGCTCCCAACAGAAGTGGTTGGGTTTCCCTCTTTCCGTTTCTGATCCCCACATGCCACATGCACATAGGTTCTTGTAGTTATGCATTTAATTTGAGGCCTGACATAAGAACATGTTGTACCACAAAACCCACCAAACACAGCAACCCAAGGATTGGCTGCAGAAATCACAGAGGGCCTGGAGAGCTCAGTGATAGCAACTGTGAGAACCTGTAGAACATCTCACAGGGTAGGTGGGTCTTCTCAGAACAAGACACAAATTCATGGACACACTTAACCAGCATTTCTGTGAAAATGCATGTGCCCAAAATATGTTCAAAACTGCCTTTTGTCGTCTGATATTACAGCTGCAGTAAAAAGCAGCCTGGGAACATCATAAATGAGTGACATGTCACATCTGTCATACCCCTCTCTGAAGGTTTTTCACTTTGATACTTTTCAGTCATGTTTTGTCTGATGTCTCTATATATTCACACACTGAAGCATATCTCTATGTGCATACAAATATTTCTTTACCAGGGATGTGCTTCTTCTATATTTTGCTTCTTTCTAACACTGTGATCGCCAGGATCCTGATCCGTACATTCCCATGTTTGATTCTTCTATACAGATGAACACTTTGGAATATTTCCCATAATTTCCCACTGCCTAGAGCCTAATTTATAATGGTCTAAAATGAGGGGACAGTACCTTTTTCTTAGTGTGGGTTTTGTTGAACTTTCAGGAAGAACTTTGCTGCCATGTGACCTGAGACAGAGAAAATGTTGATACCAATAAAATTTCAGCAGAGTATGCCAAGAAAATCAGCATTCAGTTTACCTAGGGTATCCCAAAGGAAATATACAGTTAATACTGAAGTTTAAAATATCTTAGCCTTGGAATCTTAAAACTCCATCAGCCCTTAGAAGAGGGGGAAAGAAAGAGTAACAAAAAATCCTGTAGCAACAAGGAGGTTAAATACACACATATGCAAAATGTAGCACAACTTAATGGATCACTTTTAGCAGCTACGATTTTGTCTGACATGGGTTCTGCTCTTGATCTCTTCATATTTGTAGCATTTCACAAAAAAAAAAATTAATAAAACCTTCCCCTTTCTGAGAGTTCCTTATAATGAAAACAAGAATATTTTGAAAGGAAAGAATAGGAAATGTTGACTGGGGTGTCCTGCTGCTTTCTAAGTAGTCCAGCTCCCAAGATTTATGTCAAAAGCAACAGAAGGTTGGAAATGAAAGAATGCCCTTGAAGTTACGCTCTGTAACTCGGCCAAGCAAGATGGATTTTCATTTACCTTGTCGAAAACCCAACATGAAAAAAAACGGTTGGAGATAAAAATCTTGCAGCATTACTCGAGATTTACAAATGATGTGACAAAATAACATGTGTTCCACTCATGAGAAAAAGTGCTCCATTCAATGATATAATGGCTCCTGAGCTCAAGACAGGTGGTTCTTAGTTTTAAATCTGCAGACCATGGGCTCGAGTTGCTGCCCTTTTGGTCTGACACAATGGTCCTACATGGGCTCTCAGTAGGGATGAGGAAATGGCACAGAGGCAATGGAGTTCTTCCTTTGCTGCCCCAGGTGCTCACAGGCCTTGTGGCATCATTTACCTGCTCTGTGTTTGAATTCAACGTTGTCCCATAGATTCCACCATTCTGCCAATGTCAGCATTCCTGAATGTGAGAGCAGATATTGGTAAGGTTGATACTGTAGGATTAAACGGCCAACACGAGACGGCTATGGAAGTTAAATAAGTAAAAGGTAACAAGGCAGCTGTGGGAAGAGAGTTATTGCTTCAGTAAAGCCTCATTTCTGTACAAGAGTGGGGATGTCCCCATTGCACATTGCAGATTTTGACACACAGCAGCTTTGAATCAGAGTATGAAAGGGCTCTCATTGCCTTCTGTTGACTTTGGACTTGCAGCACTGGCCTCAGTTGTGCTTTTTCTTAACAACAGCAGGGTCCAAAAGTGATTGTGCTGAGGTGTTAATGATTTCTCTTAATCCAATTGGTTCAGCAAACACACTAAAACCTGGAAGCAGCTTTCTTTCCCTGAGAACCCAGGTCTCCCAGCCCTGATCAGGCACAGAAGGAAGCCCACTTTCCAGATGCAACATGAGATAGGTTGTGTTAATACCTGAAATAAGATGCATGGGGTCTGAATGGATCAATACTTTGATTATTAAGTGGGGCTTGTGCCACATAAATAGCATGGGCACTTTCAGTAGGCTGAATTGTGCAGCGTGTAATTCAGCCTGCTCATCTTCAAACTGTTGATTATTTTTGCTCTTTCTTAACTTACCTGTTTCTCAGTCTACCCATGTATGATAACAATACCTAAACAGAGAAAGGACTGCCATGATTGCACTGACTTTTGCAGAGCACAGGTGAGGGAATGGCATATGGTTTACACATTTATCTTCAGTTTGAGCTGTTCCATGTATGAGAGAACACTGTTCTCCAAGAAATAGCTACTGTACTGACTTAATGTATATGCAATTCCCTGTAGAATATTATATACTTATTCATTCAGGATGATAATGTATCTGATTTAGACACCCAGAACTTAACATTTTGAGAATCTCAGCTTCTGTTTACAGTGTAATTAAAACCTTGAGAAGTGTCTTCTTCCAGTGTAGGGTGGCAGATCCCTGTGTGTGCCTGCAGAAATCCAATTCCTCCTTGCAGATTTTCTTCTGGAAGACCAACCTGCATTAAAGACATATCTCCATTTGGGATACAATTTGTTAAGTCTTCTTTCCACAAAGATTATCAAATGGGCCTGGATCTTGTTAAAAAACAAAGCAGTGGTAAGAATTTTGTGGCCAGAACATCCCACTGAGGGGATGGATACAGTTTCTAGGGTTACCTTCAGGAAATCTGAACTACCACTCCAGGAAAGTTCTTTAACCAATACACATCATCAAATTAAAATGAGTTTGCTCTGCTTAAGATTAATATTAATGGCTCATGAGTCCCGAAGGCTTTAGGTAGCCATGTCTAGGTACCTGCTGCCAGATCACAGCAGAGTTCTAGATGTAAGATAGGTTTATCTCCACATACAAAGATCATTCCAAGTTGTGTTTTTCCAGGGCCTGAAAAACTTTTAAGCCAGTGAAGATAATAATTAAGGACTAGACACTAATGTATTTACAAGTTCTGAAGATTGAGTGAGTTACATGGTGAATTTTACTGTGTACATTTCACACAGCCAAATCCCAATTCTAGAGGATTTGATGCTACATGGTTCTTAGACTCACATCTTTCTTCCCAACTACTCATTTAGCATTTTGTTGTCTTCAGTGCCACAGGATCTAAATATCTCTTACTTTAGACAGATTCAATCAATGAAGCTTTTGTACATGCAGTATGATTTCAGTGTTTCATAAAAAGAAATGAGAGCAGTCTAAAAACTCTGCCCTGAATGCACACTCAGCCACCTAAAAGACAGAGATAGACATGAATTTCAGTTTACTTCCTAACTTCTCATTCTGTAATGGGCCAAGCCAAAAGCCTTCAGTGCAAATAGCCCTGAACTGTGAGGAAGTTCAGATCCAAACTCTTACAAGCCAGGCCATTTCTAATTATTTTTATTGCCCCATTAAATTTATTATGTTGAACCATTTCAAGTGACCTCATTAACTTTCAGCAAAGAGTTTGTCACGTACAATCCTTAACAGATGTCTGATTTCAGGCATTGCAAAGTCAGTCCCATCCCCCAGCATGTAGAGACCCTTAGCTCTCCAATCCTATGCTCCACTCTCTTTCAAGAAGGATTTAATTTTGATGATGCTGAATTACTGGGAAATTCTCTGCAATCCTGCTTGGGCCGGTTTTTATGCCTTCATCCTCTAGCTATGTCCCACATATTTCTTCTCATCTGCCTTGTTTCTTTCTGCATGTATCCAGATGGGTTTGTACACTAGAACTGCACTTTCTCCTGCAGAGAATATCTTCTGGCTTCTTGACTCAACCAGGGTTTGCAGTGCCCCGTTGGGCTTCAGCTGTAAAATCCCTCTATGATATGTGCAGCTGGGCTCAGAGAGCAGATTTCACTTTGTTCTTTCTTTATCCACGTTTTAAATGGCTTGGATAGCACAACAATTGAATGCTGGGGTTCTGGACCACAGCCTTCAAGGGCTGTCAAAGGGATTTTGAGGCACTCTGCAGCTGAGAGCAGGATGTGGCACTGACAGGATCAAGAAGGAAGGAAGGTCCTACGTGAACCTGAGACTCAGCCAGGTCTCCTACCACTGGCTTGCTGGGTAGGCAAAAAGGAATGCCAGATGTCTGGGGATGAACACAAGGCAAGAGTCGCTTTTGGAAGAACATGTGGATTCTGCAGTCATCTCCTGTTCCCAGAGCAGGGAATGCAGCCATTGCTACAGCAGGCTGCATCCCGCGGATTGACACAAGAACAGTCATTGAGACAATGATGCCTCTCTCTGTTCAAAGTCAGCCCACATCCAATGTCCAGGATAATGGTAAAGGCAGCATATTTATACAGAACACCCCTCAGCATACCCCCGGTATGATACAATTCAGGTGACTTCCTGTATTGAGCATTTAACAATTTTTTTATAGATTTGGGGGTTTTTTCCCCAAAACCACTTTTTGAGCTGTTGTAAAACTTTACTGTCCACAAGCTCCTGTGACAAGCATTTACAGAGCTGAATGAAGAACCACCTTTTTTTAAAAGCTGTCTTTAACTTTCCAGTTTGTTTTCTTCTTTCCTGTCCTTGAGCTGAAAGACAGTGAATAATTCTGCCATTTTCATCTTCTGCAGACTAGTCATGATTTTGCAGACAGGTATTTATATCCTTCTCAGTCATATCTTTTTGTGCAGCTTCTGTAAATTTCACATCTTTTTTTCTGGTAGGTTAAGAAACGTAACAGGCTGAGAATCAGGAAGAGTTTTCAGTAGTGTAGGGGAGAGGGAGAAACAAGAGATGGGGAGGAACCTGGACAGCAGTGATTAGATGTTTTATGAAGGTGCTGCAGCTCTTTCCGAAAAGAATATCTCGTTTTCTAACTTATATTTGATACGTTTCAGGAGCTGTAAGCATATAAAAAGAGAAGGACAGGAATTTATACAAACCTCCAATTTCCACATAAAAGTTAAGCCCGTTTCTCCTCTTGCCTTTCAAAAAAGCTGGTCTGTAACATGGTGCTAACTTGAATGATTGCAGGGATTAGAAGGTGGGATGAGTCCAGTTCTTAATTCATCTCACTTCTTTGTTCTACACAGGTTCAGGTCTCCTGGATTTATATCTGATTTACACCAGGAAAGATGGGAGGAAAGTCAGGCCTGTTGTTTTTTTCACTCTGCTTTTGACAGTGCTGAGAATCTTAATGCTATAAAAGTGTCCACGCTGTGCCGTTTTCCATCTGTATTGCATATATTGGATCTGTCATGCTGTTTGGGAAGAGTTGATATTTTTGGCAATCTTTTCTTCTTGTACAACTCCACATATAGCATCACAGCATAAAAAATAGCAGTGGATGGGAAAAAAAAATCTGACTCATGGGAAATTCACATACTTGTTTCATCCCATGTCAGAGCAGAAGAGGAGATCATAAATGTTACTCCCAGTGGAATAAAAGGTGTTATCAGACTTCAATTATTTCTCATCCAAATGTAAGGAGAATCCTTACACTGGAACATTTCAGTCATAGGAGGCTCAGATTAATTTCTTAAGGCCGTTGTTGCCTAAAATGTCTTCTAAACTGAGAGAAAGAGAGGGATGAGCCACTCTAGAGTGGAAGTCCTTCCATTCTGAACACCACAGCTCAGATACAACAGATCCCTGCATGTTTATAGATAACTTTGCTTGCTGTCCTGACTAGATAAGGAATCCAGACATCCCATTTGACTAACTGCTTGCCCTCCAAATTTTTTGGGAGAGATAGTGCTCGGCTGAGGAGAAGGCAAGGTCACAACAAACTCAGAACTGCATCTTCAATGAGAAACATGTTGGCTGATACAGAGTGCAACACTGATGAGAAATATTTTATCTTCATTTTTTCTGGCAAGGAAAAGAAATCTGAATATCAGCCATTTCATAGGGAAGACTTTTGAATGAGATGACCCCCTGACTTCTTATGGGAAAATTTTTTACTTAAAAATTAAGAAACAGCTCCAAGAAGTTAAAAAAACAGAGTAGAAAATTGTTTGCTAATGAAGCATACGAGTGGCAGCTGATAGATTAAAAGCCATAATATTCTTGGCTTCCACAGCTGAAATTTATGAGGGCCTTTTCTTTCACACTGGCACTGACTTTACCCATGCAAAATTTAGACATCCAATCTAAGCAATGTTTGATCTCCTTCCCTGCTCAATATAGAGCACAGGCACATCTGGAGAGAGACTCATCTCATCGGTTTTATAACTGTGTTAAAATCTGAGGAATTTGCATAGCTCTGAGTAAGGAAGATGCATCTGATAAGGAAGTTTGCACCATTTTAACTCCCCTAAAATACTTGAGTCGTTCCCACCCTCAGTTTATAAAGATGGTATGAATGGATAAGCTACCTATCACAAGGTATATCTCCCACCCTCAGAAGAGACAGGGAACACAAACCCCCAAAGATTTTCCCCAAAATTAAGAGGTCTAGAGAGAGACAGAATGAGGGGGACCTAAAAGAATTATTGATTGGATCCATTAACTGCACCTGAGAGAAATGTCTTTAAATATAATTAACCAGCATTGCTATATTAAAAAGCAGCTTCCATCTCCAGACATGGTGCAAGCTTTAATTTCCTTGGATCAAATTTTGGTGGATTTTGATTGATTTTGATTTTCATAGCAGTACTGATGTCAGCCTCCTGGTGGTAGTAGTCTAAAGGTTGGAACAATGCTTCTTGGGGGCTGTAAAATTTCACTGATCCTACAAACCATCCTCTGTGTCTAAAGCATCCTCGCATGGGGTGAAGGGAGGGATGCTGCAAATCTGGCAACTCATTTGGTGTATGACAATTGGGAAACCAGGAGTGAGGAAGGAACCTGGGAAAACAAGCACTAGGGCAGCCTGGCATTTGCCCCAAAACGCTGCCTGCTTCATGGTGTCAGAAGTAGTAACATGTGAAAGACACACCCCCGCGTTTCTGCTGGTCCTTGGAAGGGGTTAGTGCGTTCCACACCCTGTGGCCTCATTTTTCTAGGCAGGCTGAGAGACACGTGGGAGCTGGTGCCCTAGCAAGGTGAGTTTTCAGCAAACACTGACAGGTACCCTATGACTTCAGGTTGTGTTTTCACCCTCAGTGACCCATAAACACTCTGGGATCTTCCCCCAGAGTATTTCAAATGACCTTACTGACTGACTTAAGTTAAAAAGCAAAGAGGTCTTATACCTTCAAAACCTGTGAGTATGTTTTTCACCCAAAGCAGAAAGTTCAGGCACTGTTTATCCTGTTCTGCCAGGGCTTGCTCTTTTTTATTTTGCACTCAAATTCTTTCCTGCTAGACATTGTCTACGAGCTAAAGTTTTCTTTGGAACAGCGAATGAGAAAGGACCACTTGGGCTGGGAATTCCTGTCTTCTGGAATTGCAATCTTCTGTGCCAGTTTCATCGTTTTTTTGTTAGAAAACAAGGATGTAGTGCTGGCTGGGAATGTGTAGGCATGCCCTTCCCTTTTGCTACCAGCTGCAGATCAACACAGAGAATAACCTTCTTCCAAAATAACATGTATTGTACTGTCGTGACGAAGGTGCCTGCCTATTCCTGCCAGTATCAAAAGGCAGCAATAAATGCATTAACAATACATGCATATAATCCTGGAGATGTTAGGTGGGAAGCTCTACCAGAGGCAACAATCTGGTATTCAACTACAGGCCTCCGTAATCCCAAGGAAAGAAGGCAGGTATGAGGGAGGAGCAGGATTAGCTCTATGGCACTAATGTGTCATCCCATGGGCCACTCCTGCTGGGCAGATGGAGAGGGGAGCAAGATGCCCACATGAGCTGCCATGGCCATGTCTGTGTCCTGTCAGAGCCAAGGAGTGAGGCCACAGCACAGGCATGTCAAACACATTGTCAGAAGGCGCTGAAGTGGCTGGGTTTATTTTAATCTGGAAATGTGGCCCTTACTGCCTTTTATGATGTGCCAGTCTAAGCTGCCTCTGGCAGCTGTGAGAGTATTGGTTTTGGCAGACAGCTGCAGAGAGCAGCAGACTGGAAGGAGTCAGCAACAAATGTGATAAAAGGGGAAAGTTGCTGACGCCAGGAGGAAGAGTACGAGGTCCTGCTGATTACCAGAAACCCTTCAGGAGGTGTGAGGAAGAGGTCTCCTCTGACACTGGGATGGGTGAACAGAAAATGACCAGCCTTCTCCCCTTGACTTCCCATTGAGTTGTCCCACTCCACATGTATGATGCCCCACTGGCTGGAGGGAAAAGAAGCTCCAAAGGAGAAGGGCAGAACTCATGAGTAATGCAAGGGAAAGCTTTTTCTCCATCTGGCATTTGGCTGAATTGATCATTTTTGCTAAGAAGCACTGGGTACTGGCCACCAGTAAAACACAGGGATCTGTAGGAGCTGAAGATGTCCAAACTGAAGGGTAAAACCATGTATGTAACCTAGTCAGTGCTACATTAACAGATCCAGTATTTCCCAGTACTAGCAAAGAAAAGAACTGTCTCTGTCTTACAATTACAACCCTCCTCCTCTGTAGTCTCAGGGTTGGGCTTTTTTTTTTTTTTTTGCTTTCTTTTTTTGCCTTTTTTTTTTTTTTTTTGCCAGCTAGATAACAAGCTCTTTGAGACCGCGATTTTTAATATGTTCTGCGCTCACAAAGAGAGTGGGATCTTCAAAAGGTCCCAAACGCTTGTGAATGTTAAACAGTGATAACAATATGAATGCCAGTGAATTCCCACAGTTCCTTCTCTAACGAGCTGGCTGTATTGAGAAGGGTCCTCAGAGATGATCTCTGAGAGTGGATCCCTGAAAGCAGGAACAATTTAGATGCCAACTTGAGGATCCATCCTGCTTTTTATCATTGGCGTTGTCAGTTACATCCAGATATAAATGGAGCTGGTTTTTTTTCAGTCAACCTGCAGCTCAGATCACCTCAGGACAGGAGGTTTTGATGCAGCACAAGGCTGCCAGCAGAAAAGGAACATTTCCAGGCAGCATTGCTAATGTTGAAATGAGAGGGAACATAACATCCATGAGGCAAGACAGGATTCTTCAGAAAGCAGAATTAAAAGTCTTGGTTGGCTTGTTTGTTTACTTTTTTCCAAGGCCTGTGATGCTCTTTTTTCCAACAGAATTGATTTCTAGCCTAAACATGGAAGACTTCTATTTAAGAGGGTCATACCCAGCAAAGCGAGATGCTTGACCAAAGGACTGGTTACGCTGTGCCTGCCTGGTTTGTCCTGGAGCGCCCAATGTCTGGGTGAAGACACAACAGTGGGTCACAACTGCCCAGAACCCCACTGGAGACTGCTCTGAGCACAACAGTGCTCTGGAGTTTTTGGAAGGACAGTAACTGTTGGAAAAGGTGAGCTAGTCAGTATTTTAGCATTATTCAAAAATAAGCAAAGGGCAGAATCTCTGCTGTCAATGTGGCCCTGCAGGGGGGCAAGGAAATGCAGAGATTGTCACAGTGACTGTGCTGTGCAGGACCTCCTGCACAACTTGGCTTAATCCAAGTTTCTCCTGCACCCCACTTGCTTGGGAAGAATGTACCACAGGTCTGTTGGAATAATTTGCCCATAACTCCATGTGTTCTTTTTCAATATCCAGTGGTTAAATTCTGCTTTCTCTTGCATTTCCTATATTTTATCCAGTATAAGACAGTGCAGGAGGAATAATCTTAAATACTGTTCTTCTAATTTCAGTGAAAGTAGAAAATAAATTAGGCGTGGAAAGTCTTTGTCAAGATACTTATAGCTTAATTTTGCAAACTAAAGACCTGTAGAAGCGGCACAAATAAGTCTCGGAAGCATTTATACCTTATCTGAAACAAAAGCACAGTCTGAAGCTATCCGAGATACGCCTGAAATTAGTATTCAGAGAGGAATTTACAGCCTGGAACAGTTTACAGAGACAGCTTTCCAAGAAATAAATGTAGGAATAAATATTTACCTCCTTGCTCCAAATCTCCATACTAAGACTTGTGCTGAAATAATTATCTTCCCTTTTAAGTTGTATTTATTCTGAGATCTATGGGGCATGAAGAAAACAGCCCAGATTTATATAATGGACACCTTGTGTTCTTGTGTGCAGAGGAACACCATAAATGTTAGTCACCCCTGGCGTGTTAGATCTGTCACTTCATGGTGATTCCAGGGAGTATTTTTAGGGCTAGAATAGATGTGGTAAAGTTTGTTGCTTATGATACTAGATCAGAGTGGTTTGCTGGAATGGTTGCTGGTGACACAGATGGAAATAGCATGCATACCACAAGTTAAAGACCTGCTCGGTGGTTTTCATATACTTAGGCATACTTGCCAGGCATTCTTATTTTCCCAGCAATTTCAGATTTTCAAACAGTTGATTTTAATAAAATAAAAATCACTATTTTGACCTGAAAAGAAAACTATGCCTCCCAATATTTTCAAAGGCGACCAACTTCCTGAGAAGTTTTGCTTATAGATCTCATTTGAACATTTTTTTCATTAGAATTCTTCTTTGAAAATGAAAGAAAAAAAAAAAAAGAAAGAAAAAAGCAAAGCAAAACAACCTTTCATGCCAATGATAAGCTTGAGCTGACTGGTATTTAATCTCTCCATATTTTAACGTAGAGCCCTGAGGTCTATGGCCGAGGTGATGTTGTTTCCACACTCTGGTGATGTGATTCATGGCATTCTGCTCTTATTTACTGCTATAACAGCAGTGCCCTATCACTAATGCCTCAACTGTGCCAGCTGGTGCTTGTGCACCTCAAGAAAAATTATTCCCATCACAAAGATAAAAACCAAGAAGGTGGCAGAGAGAGGACAGTGTGATGGTGGCTACAAAATATGAGAAAATACTGGAAAATGATGAAGATGATGAGAAGGACTGAAAGTAGAACTTCTGTAAGAAAGATTGACAGGAGTTGGATTGTTTAGTCTAGGAAAAAGACAACTGTGAGACAGTCATGATAACAGTCTTCAAATATGTTAAAGACTGCTGCAAAGAGGGAGGTAATGAACTCTTCTCCATATCCACTGGGGATAAGGCAAGAAGTGATGGGCTTAAATTGCAGCAGTGGTGGTTTTGAGTTAGACAGGAGGAAAACCTTTTTAAGGAGTTGGAAAAAACACCACAGGGATAGATAGCCTGGATTTGGAGCCTCTGCCTCTGTAAGTCTTTAAGAGCAGAATGGAGGAATATTTGGCTGGTATCATTTCCCAAGGTCTCTAACTCTACCAGCTGTAGGATTTTCCTGGTGGAGAATGTAACCACAGAACACTGAAGTGACTTTCTGACAGCACAATGGGTAACTTAGACCAGAATTAGGAATCAGGTCTATTAGCTTGCTGAGCAAAAAAAGTAAGTGTTAGGAAATAATATTTAAAAAAAAAAATTACTCAACTGTGTGATATCAAATAAAAGAGAAATTGAAACTGAGCCTGATGATTACATTTTTAAGATTTAGGTAGTTTGTTCCTATGTCCTTTTAATAAAATCTAACCAAAACACCAACATTTCCAGTCTGCAAAGAATTGCAATATTTTGAAATGTCTTTATTCAGAATTGGCTTCAAGATAATATATTCTGTTCAATGCTGAAACATAATGTTAAGTATGGAAGGATGCACACATTAATGCACTGCAGTGACTGATGTATATTCCTGTTCAAATCAGAACACTATCACTGACACATAGATTTTAGCATTTAAAGAACAAAAGGAAAGAAATAAAAATGATGAATTATTATTCTTCTCATGCCAAAAATGTAGTTGTTGCAATCAGAAAGTTTTGCTGAACCAAGCTGGATCAAAATGTGCGTATTTCAAACCTGTTTTTTTAGCAACTCTGTCAAAGTATTTTTCATTGTTGCAATTTCTCTCTCTGCTAGAACAAACTCCAAATGATCAGGAAAAAAAATGACAAGGCTTCTCCAGCTGGAAGCTGAGTTACCTGATGTAACCCCAAAAGGCCTGCTCCTTTCACATTTCCAATCAGCAAAATTTCTGGGTTGTCAATCTGTTTATTTTTGTATCACCATGTCCAATGCAATGAAATCGGCTGCCTCCACTGAAAAGGCAAAGGACTGTGCTGGGATCCGCTTAACATTCCCTTTTTAAAACACGTGCAGGGAGCGGGATAACCTGAGCAGAAATGCCTGTGTGAGGATGGCTCCCTCCTGTCTGCTGGGTGGGTGGGAGTCCTGCTCCCCATCCTGCTGTCATCCTTCACTGGCAGTCACAGCAAAGCCAATACACTGTAGGAGTAGCATTTTATCTGAATGTCTTTTGTCTGTCCATCTCTTTCAACTGGATGTGCCAGTCGGTGATTAAAAGTCTGATTTAAGTGAGGTGCCTTGAGTCATGTACCAAGGGTTGGTAAAAAAAGAAAGTCTCCCAGTGTGTGTGGGGCCAAGAGGGTAAAAGTGGGAGACCCTGAGGACCAAAACTACAGGTGTCCTGCTTGGATTGAGCCTCAAAAAAATCCTTCACTGACTTTGCTTGTGCAGTAGTTATTTTGCAAAATAACTGCATTGCTCATCCAACACCTTCCCCAGCCATTAAATTCCTCCTCGGAATGGCTCCACTGAAGAATGTACCACACATGTGGCACAGAATGTACAACACGTACGTGTCTGATGTTGCTGTTATCGTTTGGAGGGTCTGACTGGCATTTTGTCAAACATTTTACAATCTAACAAGTTGCCAAATACCTTCCAATTAAACAAACCGTTCCTTGCATAATGCCAAACAATTAAACAGGTTTATACTTTTTAATCTAACACTGCATCTGGTTTAAAGGTCTGTTTTAAATATCAAAGTCGTCTGATCATCCAATGACAGCTGACAGCTGATGATGGGGCATTTCATCCTCCCATCTGGAAGTGCCTGGAGAATTCATGTTTCTTCTATTTTTTTTTCCTCCTTCAGTGTATTCATGACAAGTTGTACACAAAACCTTTTCTTGATATGACTGCTTATGGGGAAGCACTTTTGCTATGCAAAATAGGTTAAGGTTCCTCAATACTATCTTGAGAGCTTCCTCCAGGATTTGGTGAGTCATTCCTTTGAACAAGAGCATGCACTCATGGCCTGTTTAAGGACTAGATCAGAAACTCTGTTAGCAACCATGCAAGGTTTGAAAGGATTCTCAGTGTCCAAGGTGATCTATCTGAATGTCCATCTCATTCCCAGACTCCACCACATCACCATTTGGAACAGCTGGGCCAGACCTCATCAGAGAAGAAAAGAAGGGCTGCTGAAGCTCTCTGGAGGACTGATGTGAGGAAGGGGAATGCCTCAAAAGTGATCCTGGATGAAAGCTGAGGATTATGGCTTGCACCAGAACTACAAACAGAAATGTTCAACCAGAGCTCAGACACAGAGTGGCAGGCAAAATCTGAAGCCTATTTATGCTAGAACCCTAAATTATAGCAAATTCCATATTGGAGGAACTCGAAAGAGTTGCTTTTAGCTTCTATGGCAACCAGAGGGTCAGGTTCAGCAGCACCTTTGTTCAGTGAAACCTTGCTGTACTGCACAGCTTCATCAAGGTCTTCACAACATATAGTTACTTTCTGCTGTTACTTGCCTTTTCACAACAGTAACCACTCAGGTAGAGGATGAATTCCCTGTGGAAGGCATGCCAGCACACCAAGCCATAATGAAAACAATGGCCGGTACAACAGCAGGGCATGTAGCTGGAAGAGACAATGCCTGCAAAACCAGCCTGGCCCAGCTCTATTTATGCAGGTGTAAAAGGGCTCTTGCCATTGGAAATTGTGTGGAGTCATTGTATTACACATTCTTTCCTCTGCCGGCATCCTGTTTAAACAGGCTGAGTGCAGGGGGGTGTCTGCTATTCATTTGCGGATGCCTTGTGATGATATGAAACATAATTGTATAATTTATGCCAAATAAACCAAGGAATGGCTGCTGCTCAAAAGAACTAGCAAGCCCTCAAAGCACTTGAAATATTGGAGCAGGCAGAAAAGATAACAAAGCCTGATCTTTTTGCTGCTCCCTGTGTTAGGGCTGCTTTTGTGCAGGGGGAGAGGAAACGGTTAGCAGAAGAATGTGATTCAGATGTGCTTGGAGACTGCTGGAAGTGAGACACACAATGGCTCTGCAAGCCTATTGAGTAACTCCAGCAAAGCCAATGTACTTGCCTGGGAATGAATATTGGCCCCTGGACTCTTCTCTCAGTGTAGTGCAGCTCTTCAGATGTTTGTCAAAATGAATGTGCAATTGTTTGTTTGTTTAGAGCCAACAATGTCAGGCTGCATGTTATGGCCCTGTTGTGTTTGGCTTGTTCGTGACTTCTCTGCCTGAAATAATCTTATTTTTATACAGCTGTAGAGGGGTGGAAGACTCTGGGGATTTTGTTTTATCTTGTAATGCATGATTCAAGCATTGAACGTTGAATTTGGGGCTTGGCTCAGGGGCAGGTCAAAAGAGAATAACTTCAGAATAAACTGCTGGTGTAGAGTCTCGCTTTCTACGTAATGCGAGGATGTTTTCATGCTATGAAAAGAATCCTCTAGAATTACTACAATCTTACCCTCCAAAGAGATTTTGTGTCTTCAAACTATTGCCTCCTGATTTTGACCTCCTGAGCAGGAATGCTAGTGCTACATCGAGGTAATGAACTCCCAGGCTTTTCATTTCAATATTTCAGTTTGGTTTACAAGAAGTTTTAGGCTGTGAGAAAATAGTGAGAAGTTAAAATGTGAAGAGCAAAGTGTTTCAAACTGCAGTTGATATGCTGCAGTTGTCTAGCTCTGGGCCAGTTCTTGGGAGACAAAACTTTGTTTTTCTTATTGTTCAGTAGCTTCCTTAAGAAAATCCCTCATGCAGGTGGTTTCCTATTAACTGATTTCAACACAATCAGTGTTCAATTCTTGTAACAAAATAATGTTTGTTCGAGGTGCAACCCTGAGCAGAGCAGGAGGTCAGGTGTTTGAGAAAGGTGCACCCAGCATCCCCATTAGAGAGAGGCAAAAAACAGATGTGAGAAAGCATCCCCAAAATTCCTGTCTGCTCAGCTGTTTCACTACAGCTCCAATCTGATCCTGTCTTCTGCTTGAAGTGGGATTTGTTGAATGTGTGTGAAGGAGATTCTGAGAATATCCACTGGGTCAAAGTGAACCTCTAGTTTGGTGTCCTGAACTTTGTGATTTTTTTTTTCAGGTGAAAACAAATGGCTGCTTTTTAAAGAGCTCCTTTGGTACTTTCCAGGAAATCTGCACCTCGTGCCCTTGGCCCAGTCAGTCTCCCTTTTCCTCAATGTGCAGCTGTGTAGGTGTGCCCTATAGGGTTTGTTCTGATTTACGAACAAATAAATAACTTCTTCTTCCTTTTTTTTTTTTTTTTTTCTTTTAAATGTATTTACCTCCTCTAAGACTTTGGTGCTTTTCTTTTTTTCTCTCTCTCTTTGTGGGGCCTAGCGGAGGCTGAAATCCAAATGTCAAAATAATGGTATTTAGTGCAGGGACAGAGATGACCTTTTCCCATCAGCTATATTAATGAACCTCATCAGAATGTGGTGTTACTTGGCAAAATAAACCCCCATGTCCTTGCTCTGAGAAATATATACATGTTGAGGCATAATTGAAAGCTGACATTTTCAGAAGACCATAGAAAGGCCATTCAGACTGTTTTGCAGTTGTGAGAAATATTGACCCTAAAATTTTTCAAGTTTTAATGATGAGAATATGGTTACCCTAAATAATAACAACTTTCTTTTGTTTGTTGTCTTAGAAGGACCTCAAAAGAGTAATTGCTAAGCCCCTCAACATCTCAGAGGAGGGAAAATATCTTGCTGGGGTGAAACCTGTTGCATTGGCAGCATTCCCAACCATGCCTCCAGTCACAGAGCATATTGAGGATGCAGGCACAGAGCAGAGGGACCAGTGTGGATCTGTCTGTCCTGACTGGTGGCATTCTGATCTGAGCATTGTTTCTGTCTCTGAATTGGACAGTGCAGCTCAGCCTGGGCAGACGGACTGATCTTTGCCTGTTTGGGCAAATCCTCAAATCTTTCTGTGGGCTACAGGTTGTGCTTACAAGTAAGCAAGAGCATTTAACTTCTAGTGCTTGTTTCAGATGTTTAAATTTCCTAATGTTTGAAAGACAGTGCAGTGCAGAAGCTTGTAGGATCAGGTTCCTTGCAGATCGAATTGCCCTGACATCTGCAAAGTGATTTGCCTCTCAGTGTCTGTTTCAAATTCAATAAAATTTACAGTAGCCATATCTGACCACAAAGTGCTCCTATCAACTGCTGTTCAGTCCTGAAGCAAAACCCATGTTTCCATGTTTTCATTTTCACAGAAAAGCATTCAGCATGTGACACAACGTTATAGAATGGAATTACAGGATGCCAGAAAACAAATGCAACGGAAAGAGAGAAAAATCATGGTGTGTCTTTTCTGTTACCAATTTCTTTCATTCTGCTGTGAGGAAAAGATTGGAAAGAGGGCTTCTTGACAGCAGTTCTGTAGATATTCTGGAAGGGCTTTGCTTGATGCAACACTGCACTGTGCTTGAAAAACTGAAATATGAGTCCTGCAAGGTGTCTGCCTGTTCAATAGATTAAACAGCAGCAGGGAACTCCTCCAATCAACCAAGCCTCTCCTCTCCTCTCCTCTCCTCTCCTCTCCTCTCCTCTCCTCTCCTCTCCTCTCCTCTCCTCTCCTCTCCTCTCCTCTCCTCTCCTCTCCTCTCCTCTCCTCTCCTCTCCTCTCCTCTCCTCTCCTCTCCTCTCCTCTCCTCTCCTCTCCTCTCCTCTCCTCTCCTCTCCTCTCCTCTCCTCTCCTCTCCTCTCCTCTCCTCTCCTCTCCTCTCCTCTCCTCTCCTCTCCTCTCCTCTCCTCTCCTCTCCTCTCCTCTCCTCTCCTCTCCTCTCCTCTCCTCTCCTCTCCTCTCCTCTCCTCTCCTCTCCTCTCCTCTCCTCTCCTCTCCTCTCCTCTCCTCTCCTCTCGCTTCAAGAGATCTGTCTGTGTGCCCCTGGATTACTGGGTGGTGCTGGGCAGGCCTTGCTTTTCCCTGTCCTTTGCTTTTCCCACTCTGTAAAAAAAGACTCTGATTTTCTTTGCAATATGCAGAGAGGCATTACTGCTGATCAGGCTGGTGGTTGTTATTAGCAACTAGAAATAATAAATGATAGCTGCAAGTGAAACAGGGAAAGAGTAAATGTCTCAAATAATTTCCATTGACTGCTCCCACTAAGGCTGGGAAAAGGCTGTTGCTCTACAGCATTTCTCCATTACAGCAGTACCAGCAGGTGCTGTCTGTGGAACCAGCCCTGAAATTGAAGGAGGAAAGTTATTGTTGTTACCTCCATGACGACATGTATCACACTCAGAGCAGCAACCCCTGCCAAGATCAGGAAAGGTTTGGTCAAAGGCGTCAACCTTTGTGGCTTCACCTCCAAACCTCCTGGTATTCAGCTAGGAAACTGGAGAACATGTTATTGCAGTTGAATTTCTGCCTGATCACCAAACAGCCCAGCAATTTTGTGAAAATTGCCCAGCCCTCCCACATGAAAAATATATCCTCTCTCAGCATTAATGATTGTAAAGGGTCAGCAATTTTTAATATCCGGTAGTTCCCTTTCTCTCTGCACTCTTCCCTCTCCACCATGCATCTCCTGCACGTTGCAGTGCTGGACTAGAGCTGGGATGGCTGCTGTGAACACTTGACACCATATAATTCATCCAGAACAAAAGGTAGGGACAGCAAGGGAAGGCCAGGAGCTGGAGAAAAGCCCTTTATAAGAAAATGCTCAAATACTTAAAAGTGTCTTCTCTTGAGGGGGGGAAGTGTGGAAAGGAAAAGGAAAATCCTTCTCAGTTCTAGGCTCTCACACATGCGTTTTGTGACAGAGATAAACAAAAAGCAGGTGAAGGCATAGATGTAGTGAGAACAGAAAGCATATGGGTAAGGAATACTCAGCACCTTTCTCAAAAACCTTTTTCCCAGGGGAATGAGCTGCTCCTGATTTTGGCTGTCAGCAGTGTTGGGATTTACAGGGCACTGCTGGGCTTTCTCATCCTAAGTCATAGTGCAGGAGGCAGCACTATGCCATAATTGTTGTCATGGCCTAAGAAGAGGGCTGGCCAATTGCCTCATGAGAGCATTCCTGAAAAGGTGTTTGTCTGCTTTATGGTTTGTATTCTTTCAATATGCAAAATGCTCACCTGATTTTGGTGGTGGTGGAGAACGGAGAAATTTGCATTAAATCTTCTTTATTTTAGAAAAAAAAAAAAGTGGAACAGCAACTGGGCCAGACTTGTTTTATTGGGGTTTCCCTCCACTTTTTTCTCAGCTTAATCCAGTGATGAGGTTTCTGTTTCTCTCAGACGTGGATAGTTAGCAAATGCCTGCAGTGTTATTTTCCCTGGTGAAGCAGCGGATGCTATGAGTGTTTATTTATGAAGAATGACCCTATTGCTGTGTTTTCCCAAGCACAGCTGAAAACAAGCAGCTGAAAACTAGCAGTGGGAGGTGGTTTATTTGCACATGGTTCTCCTTCTGCCTGCAAAGCATCCATGTTTTCTTCCCCAGGATGATGCCACTAACTCTTGCCTGGTCTCTGGTGCTTCTCTCATGCCTCCTCTGAGAGCTCCTGGGGCTGCTTTGCCACTTCACTCTCAGATCAGTCCCTTGGTGCCCCAGCCTCTTGTTCAGTTGACTTGTTTGGAGGTGGTTTTCTCTTGTCTCAGTCATCACTTAGCACAGATAATCTAAAATTGATTACTTCTAGCCAGAATGGAAGGTGGGCTTCATGTCCTGCAGCCTCACTCAGGTGACAGACAGCAGGAAGAAAACTGATGGGGTGCATGTCTGTTGAGAGATTTTTGGAGCTGAAAATGGGAAGTGGTCTGCTGGTCCACGTGACAAAGGGCACAGAATTTCATCTGCCTCCTGCATTATCAGGACCAGTGTGATTCCCTAGCTAAGAGTAACCTGAACTGAATGGCCTGCAAGTATCCTGCTCACTCACAAGCCCAATTCCACAGCAAGAACTTCTTCCCTTCACTCCCAAGAGGCCATGTGGACAGTGATGTAGACATAAGCTGAGCAGGTCGGTACTGGAAGTGGGATCAGGAGCTGGAGATGGATGCCCAGCCTCAGTCTACATTCCTGGACATCTTGGAATAGTAATACTCAAGGCTCCTCCTGAGATGCAACCCCTTTTCCAGTTCCCTGCTTCAGTCCACTGGACCAGGTTTCTCAGGGGTGAAGGGCCCAGGCATGCATTTCATGCCAGCTCTCTGTTGCACCTTGTCTCATGTGTCAGTGCTTTCTCTTATGGCACCCAGGCAGCTTTCTTGTCCCATGGCTGCTCCATGAATCCAATCCCGTCTGCTTCAATCTGCTGGAAAGGAACAAATACGAACGGAAAAGGTCAGAGGAGACATCAGTGAAAGAAGACATCAGAGAGGGTGGGCTGGGAGGAAAGACAAAGGAGTTCAAAGTGCTCTGAGATGGTGAGGTGCCAAGGAGAGGAGAGAGTAGGAGGTGACACACCAGACTAAGGCAGCAGAAAGGCAATAAAGTGTTTTGAGTGCACTGGAGCAGAAATGATATGCCAGTTGTTTTCAGTTCCCCAGATGGGAGAGGTTTCATGAATTGATTCAGAGAATATACAAGAAAAAGACGAGTGTATCTTGTGCCCCTTCTCTCTTCCTGCCTTTGTTCAACTAAATCCTGAGCATGTTGGGCTGAGACTGCTTTTCAATATGTGCATACCCTCCACCTCACACCCCATGATCCTCCACAAAGTGCTGGTGAGAGAAATAACAGCTTGTGTGAAAGGGGAAATGGTCTGGGAATGGCTGAGGCACAGCCGCTCTGATGTCCAGTGAGGGTGCAACAATATGCACCAACCCTTTCACTGCCTCCCTTTTGAAAAGGAGAGGAAAAAAAGCCTCCCCAGTCCATGATGCACAAACATGTTATTTTTCCTCTCTTGGAAACAAACGGTCTTTTCAATTAGACTGATTTGTCTCTGAAACAATCAGTCTGAGGTTTATAAAAGCAAACACTTGAGTAATTAGTTCTATCCAGGAAGAATATTAACTCTGTTTGTCTTTGTGTAATTAATCACTGACCCTGCCAGCTCTACAAAGCCTCCTTTGCACAGCTGGGGCAGTGAAGGAGGCGAGCAGAGGGCAGGAGAGAGGTGAGTAACAAGTGATACACAAGCAGAGGGTGTCAGGATGCTGGAACACAGACCTCACCCCCACACACCTCAACAAGTGCCGATGTAAATTCTGGGAAACCATATTCCAGCCACAGAGTCATGGGGCTGTAAAGGCCTGCGGCTTGAAGAAACAATAAATAATGCTCTTAAATATAGTTATTTGTATTAACATTTTAGCTGTGCAGACATTCAGCTCTCTGTGGTTCACATGCCTGATTGATAAAACATTTGCAGTGTTTTTTGTGCAACACTGCTGTAACCAGGGCCACAGCCACTGGCAGGTGATTTAGCACTCAAATGCCTTCAGCCAGAGGAATTGCAGCCTCTGGTCTGGCTGGATTGAACGTTGCCTAGTGCTACCCCAGAGCTGGCTCCATGTCAGTGCCTGGTGTTACAAGCAAGCTGTAGTTTACTCTGATCTCAAGCCTACAGGGAATGAAGCAACTTCAAGTCTCTTCCTCTGTCCCTGACCTCCGGTTTAACTTTGAGGAAATGTTTGGATTTATTCAAGTGTTTTTCAACAGCATGAAATAAGGTCGAGATTTGTTTCCTTCTTCTCTTACGTCTGGTTGATTGTACAGACCATCTCTCCTGTGCTGCACTAGTAATATTTTTTTAAAAATTGATTTAACAGTAGCATCTGAAAACACTAGAATGAAATAAAATGTATCAAATATGAGACATTCTGTAAACATGTAACCAAGGAACATCAGGCAAAATGCAGCAGGTCAGGCAGATGGGAAGAGTAGCAGGAAGGTGAACAGGACCGATGGGCATCTTGTGTTGACCGAGGTTAGAAAAGAGCAGGCTCTCTGTTGTAAGAAACTGTCTTAATTGCTGCCTACAGCCCCATAGCACTTCTGTTTGTCCTTGATATAAGATGAGAAGAAGAAATGCAGCTCTCTGAACTCTTGACAGAGCCCAAGGGGATGGGGCACTTCATTTGTCGGGCAAGGCTTTGGTGATGCTGCTCATGGCCACTGCCATGGCTGATCACAGGTGAGTAAAATCAACATGCAAAGTTCCCAGAGGGGAAATGGGTGGCTCTTGCTCCTCCACACCTCTAAATTGCTTCCACCTGTAAAAACAGGAGACATTTTTGCACTCATCCTGGTTCTTTTCCTGGTAAGGTTTTGCTGTGGCATGCAGAACACAGTGATCTGCCTGCAGATTGCTGCTGCTGGCTGCTTGTGAACAGCTCCAGGCCAAGCTTTTCCATTAAGGAAGAAAAAAGCGTCTCTCTCATTTCTCACTCTCTTTATTCTGAGCTACCTTGCTATCTCAGCCACTCTTGGTTGCATCCAAAGAAGTTGAACTCCAGGTCAGAGGAAATCTGATCATCCTCTCCCACCTCCTACCCCTGAGTGGCTGTTCATTAAGGTGAGGTATAGCTTTACCTTCACAGGACACTCCTTTTGCTCTTTATCAGCCCTGCTGAACACTGAGCAGGTCACATATGGCCTCTGTCAGCTACACTGCAAATCTTTTGTACCTTTTAATGAAAACATTGCCAGTGTTTTCCTTCTGTCGCTGTTGGAACCCAGCCGCATCTTGGTGATAAATGGTGTCTATTGATGAAGGAATGCCCCAGCCAGACCCACGACTCTGCAAGGACACTGTGCTGATCCCAGACTGCAGCCAGGGGTTGCCTCCACCAGCCCTGGGGTTCCAGCTCCTCCCTGCAGGTGGGCCAATAAAAATCTCTGTCACTTCTTTTTCCACCAAGCATCAGGAAGGCTGAATTTCTGTATTAAATCACATTGTTGTCATAGCTACTAAATTTTGAAATTGTCTATCATCAACTTCAAAACACAAGCTGAAAAGTTGTATTTTGGGTTTCTTTTACAAAAATCTCTCAATTTAAAGTGCCAGAGAGCTTGTTTCAGTTTGATAATGGGCAGTGGAATAGTTAGAGTTTATGGCAATCAAGTGAATGGTTTGCATTTGTGTTACATAAAACCAGAGACCAAGATGTGAAAGGAAGGGATGAGAAAGACTTTTGAACCCAAGAACCAGCTTGTGTGCCCTCTTCCACATGAATCTACTGCTGGTCTGAGGAGACAAACCTGAGCTCCTTCTGCTGCTCCTTCTGAGTCCCTACCTGGGTCAGGTAATGAGTGCCATTCCTTGTTTTGAGAGTCCTGTACAGTGTAGATACCGACCTGATTTGAGCTCACAGCTCTCCTGTGCTTTCCTGTGGTTCAGTCCTGGGAGAATTTCCATTTCCAAGAGGAAATGCTAGTTCTCCCAAAGTTCACCAGAACCTTGCTGATGCCAGAGCAGGCATTTAGTCCTGTGACCTTTTTGTGGTGACAATCACAATTATGGAAGATTCGGTCCTCCTCTTTGATCCAGCTTAAAGCTACTCTAACAAGAAGAAATTTGCAATGTTTTAATTTTTTTTTTTTTAGACAGATCACCAGCAGATTAAACTCCCCATGCAACTCTGCAATTGTTAGTATTGAGACAAAAGGAGAAGTTGGTCCATATGGCCAGGAGCTGGAGAAAGGTGAGTTCCTGATCATTGAGTTCAATGATCTTAAATCACTTTAGAGCAGCCATTCATCCGCTCCATTTAAAGAGTCATGATTTCATTGTTGGATAATCTTAGGTCAAGCCCAAGCTGGGTGTCAAGATGGGTGGTCATCCCAATAAAATATAGGATATCGGGATGCAACTCAATTTGGCAAGTAACCTGCCAAAGTCAGTGACCTTGTAATTAATGTCTTAAGTAAAGGAAAAGAAAATCTTCTCTTACAGGAAGGGAAAGACATTTTAATGTCTTCAGGGAGTTACACGACTGAGCAATGCTGTCTGAAAATGGTAGTTGGGGAAAGGAATTGCTCTCAATTTCCGGTTTCAATACTTCACTCACAGATGCAGGAGACTGGAGAAGTCAAGCCAACCTAACGATCATGGGTTCAAGCATATTTTTTTCTATTCAGCCTGAATAGGCTTCTCTGACCTTTACTGAGAATCTATCACAAAAGATCTTATAAAGATACATTACCATCCCCTTGATATTTTTCTTTTCTGTTTCTTTCTTTCGTTTCAAAAGTACGATGACTTTTCCAAAGCCACTGTGTCTGTAAATTGAAATTCCACTCAAACACTGCCTTGGCCACCCAGCACATCAGTGCTTGTGTCTTCAGCCTTCACTGTAAAGGGTTTTCTGGAGACTCAGGAAAAATGGGGAAATAATGCACTTGTGTTTCTCTTCAAAGCAAGGCAGCTAGATACAGGGCAGATTAACCTGATAGTCACATTTCTGCCTTTGGTTTAAGACAGCTTTTGCACTGCTTGAGGCAACTCAGCAGCCTTTCTTCCTGGGGACACCCAGTTTGAAAGCATTCCTGAACATGTCCTCCTCAACAAGAGGTTCCACACTCTTCCATAGTATGGGCAAAGCTGCATGGCTGTGGTCTGTGGATGAGTACCCGGCCCAAGGGGAAGAGAGAAGGTGGCAGGAGCAGGATGAGAGGGCAAGGGGGACAGAGATTTCTGTAGAAGAATCTGGCTATCCCCTGCTCAGCTACAATTAGAGTTTCCTCATGCCTGGCACTACTGAAAGGACATAGCACTCATAAGGAGTTTGTACAACCTGCTCATTTCTCCCTTCAGCCTATTAGATGCAAAACACCACTTTAAGAGACTTCTGCCTTTTAAAGGATCTTCACAAGTCCGGGAGGGAACTTCCATGGTTCTTTGACCTCTTCTGTATACAACTGACAGAGAGTTACCACCTGTGTCACCTGTCCAGCATGTAATCTCTGCAAACTATGGGAATTCTTATCCAGAGCTTTGGTAGTCATAGCAAGACGCAACTGCAACAGCAGCAAATTACATCATCAGAGCTGGGTGTTTTTTTATTCACTGCTGGCCTTTTAGGCCACAATAACATTGTGGAAGGAGATGAGCTGTTTCTCTTTGCTAGTGGATTTTGGAAGGTTGATCGAAAGGGGATTTGTCCAGTCGGTTAAGGAAACTGGTGTGGGGGAGGGAGAGTACATTTATGTGAGAAGTCACGGCTGTTCCCACAGAACAGAGATGAGAAAACCACTTCTTCCCCCAATCTGCTGTCCCATTACCCATCTGCCTGAGCTTGAACTGCTGTGTGACTGAAATGAATCTGACCTTCAGAAACAAGCAGCAAAATGTTACTTTTTATTCTACACATATTCTAGCCTTTGGGTAAATGCCTTGGTGGTCTGATACACGCTGGCACAAAGGAGCCATTAATGGCACTGCGACTCTCAAGGAAGCGGCCGTGCCACCTAGGAAGGCACTACAGTCATAATTCTCCCAAAGGGCTTTTGCTTTCTTTCCCACCTGCCCCAGATCAAAGGCGTCAAGGAAAATGGATTTCAGGAGGTGGGGGGGCTTTGCTGTTTTGAGCATTTGCTTGTGTGTTTTACTGCCATATCCCAGTGGTTGTGCAGCCCTGGTGAAAACCGGAGCTCTATTATTAATTCTCTTGTATCAGTAGAAAGGAGCAGGGCAGCGGGGTCAAGGGAACTGAAAGAGGCCTTGCAAGGCAAGCAAAAGAAAGCATTGAGGGGAAAGTAGCACTATCAACTCCTGTGATGTGATAGCAACTTTCACCATCCTTGACCTCTTTCTGAAAAACTGTGCCTATCAAAGGTAAATGGCTGTGCTGGGAAAGCTTAGAAATTGGACTGGAGAGCAGTTTCAAAAGGATTTTAAAAGCACTGGGAAAAAAAGAGTAACTACATGTTTTGTATGAAAAGTGAAATGTTGATGATAATATCAGTAATGTTTTTGAAATGAGAAATTAAGCCTATGGTCAATAATGATATTAAAAGGAAATGATTCAAACTAATCACAGGCTGAAATGCAACAGTCTAAGGATTCACAAATATGATCAAAGATGTTTGTGTACATATGCTGTAATGAAAAATTCTTTATATATTTTTTACATATAACCACTCTCTGTAGGATTGTTTAGGTTTTGTCTTAGACATAACACTATGTTTTATACAAGCTGAAGTGTAGTTTTTGTAAAACACATGGTTTAATGCCATTTCCCTGACTATGGGCAGGGAGGTGAATTCTGGTGGGGACTGAAGCACAAAGGTAGTGGCCACCATGAAGCTCCTGAGCCAAAAGATATTTTGGGACACACCACTTTTAAAAGCTTACAAAACAAGGTAATGACTCAAAGTCATGATTGCAGTGGAGAAGAAGAAACAAGGGGATCATGGCTTCAAACATGCTGAGAGCAGTCTTTCCTGGGCCCTCTACTCCTTGCAGTGTAAGGGACATGTCTGTGGAAAACAGCAAGGTATTATTTTTTCTTTTCTGCTTTCCTACTTAAAACAACAACAACAACAACAAAAACCCAAACAAACAAACAAAAAAAAACCAACCAAAAAAAACCCCAAACACAGAGCTGGCTCAGTTTGTATGCTGATTTACATCCAATGAAATTCCCATCTCTTGGTCTAACTTGTGCAGTCACTTGAGCAAATGCGGAAATCTTCATTACAGAAAGTCACCTGTGTAAGTGTTTTCCAGCTGTGAGATGCTTCATTCCCTGTACAGGTTTTTAGGATTACTGTTAGAGTCAGGACTTTCTCTGAGGGAGGAAGGGAGAGAGGAAGCGATCTGTTTATCCACGTTTCTGTGAAATTGCCATTAACCTGTGACACCATGCAAGGCTTGCTGGCTCTACCTGCTGGCTAGAGGGGAAAGCACACCCCCCTGACTAGAATGTCCTTAAAGCATTAATGTGCCATTTCATGAGACAGTGGATTAGAGATAAGAGAAGAAATCAAAAAGCAGCTGCTACCTGATCATTTTCAAGCTGTCAGGTATGCCAGCAGAGAAAGACGGATGGTGTGGAGCAGGGGGAATTGATAACGTTTCTCTGCTTCCTCTCAGGCTCTCAGTAACTGAGAGATGAAAAACATCAGCCTGAAAACCAGTCCCACCGCAGCAGTTTCATCTGTGTGAAGATTGAAGCTCAGACCATCGTCTGCCCTGCTGCAGCTTGGAGAATTAGGGATCAACTCCATTTGACTTCAATCTCAGCCTGGTCTAGGGCACTGCAAAGCCATGGGGCTGCAAGGAAGGTTTTCATTATTGGATTTAAGCTCCATGGTCTGAGCTCTGATGGAAAAAATGAACAGTTGCAAAAGCAAAAAGGGGCTTGTCTGTGGTTTAGCTGATCCCTTTTTATTTGGTGTATCTGCAGGAATGAAGTGAATGGTCTCTTCTCTCAGCTTTTTCTCCAAAAAACGACTCCTCCAAACAGCAATTCTTACGCAACCAGTATTACAATCTTGACATTGTAATCCTTTCCTGAACACATTTTCAAAGTTGACAGTAAAGAATAGAGTGTTTTTTCCTTCCTAACTGCCATCCCAGCCTGGCCCTTCGTGTCAGCTGGAGCTCTCCTGTTCATATCTTGTCACAGGCAATCCAAGGTATGCCTCTCCAGGAGCCTTAGGGAGCTTGCATGCCAAACCCGGAGATGAAAATCAGTGGGTTTCCTGTGGAAAAAATGCTCAGAAATCTTATCAGCCCAATAATGCTCATTTCCAGACATGTCTAATCCTGAGGGACTTGCCACTGGATTTACATCTGGATTGTATAAGTTTCACTGAAACACCTGCATCACGCTCCCTCTCCAGTCAGTGGAAAAGATCAGCAGGGTTGACAGAGTACTGCTGGAGGTACTGGCTGGGCTGTAGAATACAGCAGGAGTGTAGAGTGACGAGTGTCCTCACTTGGGCACTTCAACAAAGGGCAGAAAGCAACAAGGATACACTGGAGCCATAGCTGGTAACTTTGAGGTATCAGGCTGGATCTCAGCTCCAGTCTTTCTAGAGCAAACCCTGAATAATCTGGTTTTATCCCTCAGAGGAGCAGCTGAGCCTCAGCACACTAAAAAAGGCTTGTGTCTCTGGAGAATGAAGAGGTCATTTTTAAAGCAGAACCACTCAGTGAAGGAAGGATCTTCCCCAACCTCTGCCACATATTTGCTAAACTTTGCTCTCCCTGGGGTCAGGACTCTGCAGTTAGACCACCCTAGGCGGCCTTTGAAAACCTCTGCTATTCAGGAGATGTACCTATGGGATTTCCCCAGCACAGATCACAAAGGGTTTTTTCGTCTCTCACTTAATCCTTCAAACTATTGTCCCACGCACACTGACAGTGACACGAAGAGCTGATGTCTTCCCTGAGAGACGTGCTCTTCTCCCATAAGTAAGAAACTCAGATGGGAGTGCTCAGCTGGGTGTTTATGGCCCCCTCTGGGTACAAACTGGAGAGAGACATTGCAGCTGGGCTGTCCAGCTATGAACAGATTGGATCCCAGATTCTTTGTCCAAAATTTACTACCACCACCGAGCACAAAAAACAAATACATCAAAACCTCATGGATTGAGAAGCATCTGTCCAGTGTTCTGGTGGAGATAAACCATGACATTGTCCTTTTGTTGCTATGTAGGATGAATTCTGAGCAATTTTCTGCCAGGACCTGAAATCATTCTGTGAGACTTTTAAAAGGTGCTCTGAAGATTGGCTTTTCAACTTGTGAATGAGCAGCAGAGATGACCAGGAATAGTTGTTGCATCTTTAATACATGCCTGCCATACTGACTGCATAATCTGTGGCCAGAAAATCAGCAAAACTCCCCAAAACAACACCCCTTTGAAAAGTCTGATTATTTGTATTACTTGCATTTCCTTCCAACAGCTGCTTTGGACACAGTGATGTCAAAATATCCTAAATAAATACTACATTCACAATAGTTCTATTAAGAGGAGGATCCCACTGTGCCTAGTAGTGTCATAGCACTAGCTAAGATTAACTTACCGCAAAGTATTTATGTTCTTAAGTTGAGAAAATAGGAAAATTCATTTTGTTCACTTTACAGGTGCAAAAGAATAAATGATTTGCCCTAGGTTACACTGGCAGTCTATAAAGGCAGTGAAAATACAACCCAAATGGAACAGCAAAAATTTTGCTGAACCATATTCCGGAGCTATAACCACAAGGCCATTCCACCCCTCCCAAAGCAGAAGCTGATTCTGGCTGAAACACTTTCTCAGTGAGGGGATTTAACCATCATTTGGTTAATGATGGTTAATGGGTAGGAGGAGGTGAGACAAACCTCACCATTAAGCCCATGATGGCATTCACAGAATTGACCATGTGGATGCCCAGTGACCCTCGAAATCAGTCCATCACTTCTAGTTGCTAATGGAAAAAGATGCTCCCTAAACTACATATCCCAAACATTTCCTCCAAGCACCAGACTTTAAAATACATAGATGCAAATATACATTTTTTATTTAATCAGTGGTGTAGTTCCCTGACAGATTGGTCCAGAATGCAGAGGGAAGGGAGAAGCCACTGGAATGTGGTCTAAATTAATAGTGAATTGTGACACAATCCAGAGCACTCATAATAATCAAGTTAGTATGTTTTACATTTTCTCTCAATGTGTTTTGCATTTTTGCTGCATAGGGAAGAAGGCTTTAGATATTGAAACAACATAATGTTAAACTTGAGAAATGACAATTCAAACACTGGCTGCTTTAAATAGTTTATACCTTGATAGCCTAATGCTCTGTGCAATGTACACATGGCTTTGCTAGGGACCCCTTGGATAAATATAGATTATTTATGGTTAATGGATGAGTGCTATTATACATTAAAAAAACTTGTGACTGCTGCCTGGCTGGCCACTCAGGGATGGTTTTTTCACATGTGGGCAGTAACAAAACCGTGGTAAGGAAATGAAGGAGCATTGGCTCCCGTTGTTCCTGACTTTTATGTGGGACTTCTCTGAGGACAGGGAGGATGTGTCCCCACAGTCCCTGCAATCCAGTTTAGCAGTACCAGAGAGATAATGTGTATGCCTTCGCCAACACCACATCCCACTTCCTTCTGTTTTCTCTTCCCAGCTCTGTTAAACATTACCCTGCATTCATCTTACGACCTTGAGGAAAGGCTATCACAGTGGCTTGGGCAGCAGGGTTATTCAGTGGGTGTGTTTTAGGAGTCAGGTAGTTTGACCTTTAATTCTGCAGTGAAAGGGTGAAATTTGTTTCCTTAACTTTGGTCTTTTAAACAACAGGTATCTTGTTTAAGGTCATTGCACAACATCTCTTCCATTCATCCCAGCTATCTTTGATAGATGAATCACAACTGAGGATACCAATCCAGGAAGTTCCATTTTCTCTTCCATTCTGTATTATTTTCTTTTCTAGGTCAGATTAATGACAAGTGATTCCCATTGGCCTGATGGCTAATTTTATATTTTATTGGTAATGGCAAAAAGGAATTTTTAACATTCTTCTTTATATGTGTGTTGCTGGCTGCACAATCAGAGTAGACCTGTCTAATCACTGGCAATAGGTATATTAATGTCTCATATTATATTATGTCTCATATTACATTGATTTCTAAGTCAGAATTAAAGACCACAGTGGTTGTCTAAGTGACAAATGGCTTAAGTCAATAAATGATTCTTGGAGAAAGGAATAAAATTGAAATAAATTGTCACAGAAAAAAGCCACAATATGTGCATGACTTGGAGTAAAAGCATTAAAAACCAGCTCATGTGTGTCATCTTTACTTAATTTTTCAAAGACTATTTACATCCTGTGGTGATGGCTTTGATGCCTAAATGAGATTCTCAGAATGAGAATGACACAGTTAAGCAGATCCATTATGTGCAATAAACAGTCTTACTGTAAATTGGGATCTTTTGTACTAGAATTGCATAGCTTGAGGCCCCCCATCCTCATGCTGAGTGGAAGCCATGCCTACAGCCAGACAGAAACACCAGTGCCAAGGAACATCAAGTGAAACAGAGCAGGCTGGTGGGACAGGAAGACTTGCCCAACATCACGCAGCAAATCTCTGGAGAAGAGTGCACTTGGCCAAACACCCAAACCAACACCCAGCCACATTCACACCCTAATTAATACACAGCTCAAAAAGACTCAAGAAGAATATTTAAGACAACTTTCAATGACCCTTGTCACATTACCTCAATTACTTTAACAGGAATGAAATAAAGCATGAAAAATACAAGGTGATACAAGTGCCGGCTGTGATTCCTGCCATCTTCTCTAGAGTGCCCAAAACAAATAACAAAACCAAGGAGGACTGATGCCATTACTTTCTTGTAGAAGAAAAAAGTCACTGTCTAAACATTTCCTAGTCAATTACTAGAACATTTGGAAGTCCCTATTCCTTGGAACATCCTGAAATCAGTTTTCCCTAGAAAGAAAGAACATCTGATTTATGTACCTAACATATAGACCTGGACTTTTCCAGACTCACCATGTCCCTGCTCTTCACAAACAAGCTTTCTTCGCAGGTGACCAGCACCTCTGTTTTCTGTAAAGGGTTCCTTTGGTCTGCCACAAATTAACTAAAAGGGACATAAGATAGGAATTGTCACAAGCATGCAGTGTTACGTAACTGGAACTACTACACAAGTTGCAGATGCAGCTTTGTTTGTCTATGATGCACATCAAACAAACTCAAGCTTCTTGAGTCTCTGTGAGCTGTTCTACAGCCTGGATTGACTTAATCCTTTCTATTTGCTTTTGTAAGAGGTGCAGCTCATACAAAAAACTTGGCTGTCCTTAACCTAGTACAGAGTATTACCAACAAAAAGTGGGTTATTGTGGTGGGGAAAGAAATTAAAAAAAAAAACCCAAACCAAAAAACTCAGTACTGCAGAGGTCAACTTCACTAGCTTTGCCAGTCACAAAAAACTTCTTTATTACTGAATGCCCCCACAAATTCTTTTCTTACTTACATTTAGTCACCAAACACTAAGTCTTAATATTATTTAACTTCAATCTGCCCATACCAAATATTCACTGATCTTTGCCCATGGCTGGTTATTTTGCTCAGTATCCCTCCTGTGTCCTTATTCAATTCCTAATGCTTTATGACTTTATAATGGCATAATATGACTCATAAGAAGCTAATAATGAAGAGCAATTAACAATTGAAGTCCAAGCACAGTCATTACCTACAGTCTGGACTTCATGGCCCATCAGTAAGTCTCCAGACACTTCCAGCAAACAAGTAACATGATGCTACTTCTCAGAAAAAATATGTTCACCTCTTGTATTCATAAAACACTGTTCCCAAATCAAAGTATTATGGTACAATATTATGAAACCTTCTTTTCAGCACTAACAGTGCTAGTGAAATTGCTGGCTGAAGAATTTGCTAGCAGAAGAGGGAGCTGCAGCTTTGTAAGTAGGAGCTGTGTTCTGCTCAAGGGTATGTGCCATTGTAAGACTGGTCCAAATTGGTTTATGAGACAAATGGTTTTTCTTGTTTGGTATGAACCACTGAAGGCTGAGAGAAGATATTACTGACTAATGTAAACTAAAATAAGATTTTTGTCTGAAGAAAGTGGAAGATTTTATGGGGGTTGTGTGTTCTGTGGTCTAAGACCTCATGAAGACCCAAGGTAGAAACTTATGCAGTGGTAAATACATGTGGGAGAGAAAAGCTTTTTTAACTAAAGGACACTGTTGGCATTGGAAAGAGAACAGGAAGAATAGGATAAAATCTGACTGCTACTATAAACTGGCAGTCAATAAGTTTGATCTGAAACCTCTGAAGAAGGGAAATGAGGTCTTGTAACACTCCTCAGGAAGAGGAGGGAGAATGAAGAAGTAAACAGCAGAAAAAAAATTATCTGTGGCAATTTTCAAGATGGAACTTAATGAAGTTATGTTTTGGATGTAAGTCCAGAAGGTCCTTCCAGACCTATGTCATCTCTCAAAGGAGTCCTCCACCAGTATGAAAATGAGTTCAATAATGTGAAACTAACCTTTAACCACAGAATTTTGGGGAACAGAGAAAGCCAATCCCAGTTTGCAGTGTTGTACTTCTGATATCTCTCATTGTTACCTTAAAATCACAGTCCGCTTTCTGTTAGAGAATATGTATGGAAGTTATCCTGATGCAAAAGCAGCCCCAGCAGCAGATCTCAACAGTGGCAAAGTTACTCCTGTGTGTGTAAAATGTGGCTGGAAAACTGTACATACACTTTGTTACTTGTCATGGAAGTTTATTTCTTTTCTTTCTTCTTTAAATCAGTCATTTGACTCCCCTCAAATATCAACCTTTAGAGGCAGAAGGCATTAATGAAGGCAGGCCATTACTGTATGCACCCAGACCTCCACGCTGATTGTGCAGATTATATAAACCTTTTGGTTACATTAGCACCTGAATATGATTTATGAGGGCAGACGGGAGATGGTGATTGACCCGCTTTCATGAAAGCAGCCTGTTTGCTGTGAAACAGCTTCCAGCATAAATCATTTTAGACATGCTTTTACACCAGGACTAAATAAACACCCACTTACCCCTGGTACCTGCTAATATGTTAACAAGTAATGTCCTCAAACAGCCTCATTACTCGATTACATCCGAGACTGGGGACTCTGCTGTTGCTTTCTCCGCCTGCCGGGATCTCACGAGCCCAGACACATTAACTCACGTGAATACAGGGAGAAAGTGGGAGTTTTATCAGCCTCCGTTATCAACCCAGGATGACAAAATACAGCATAAGGCCATTTATGATCTCATGGCTGAGGTATTATAAGGCAAATGTCTTAATCCCTGCCGTTCTCAACACTGCTGCTGCCATGGTTTTGGGTCAGTATCATGGTGCAGGGTTAATTAAGGAAGACAACTACAGTAGAAACAAGGGAAGCTGGAGTGGAGCCTGCATCCCATCCTGCCTGCTCTTGTGACCACTGTGCTCCTGGCCTGTGGAAGCTGTGCCCTGCTGCTGCAATCTGTGCTACACACCCCTCTTCAGCACAGACACCAAAGTGGACCATGGCTGAGGGTGACCCTGTGTCCCTTGTGACAGAGAAAAGCAATCACCCAACAGGGAGGAGAAGCAAAGACACATGTACACACACAAGACGGTTTTTATAGCCAGGCCTGGCTTTGCTGCTGAGGTAATGCTAACACCAGCTCCAGATGAAGTCACCTAAACCACCACATCTCTGCAGGTAACAATCCCTGTGTGCAGACAAACACAGTCAGGCAATGGAACTGGGCCTGCGCAAACCACAGTTACCCAAAGTTATATCACATTTCTCCTTTCATGGCTCAAGAGTGTCAACATCGACAGCTGGACTCACTTATTCCATAGAACATCATTATTTTGGTTTTACTCTGACGCGTTAACAGGACTCTCAATCCCCTTTGGGACCAGATCTTTTGTGAGCAGGAGGACCTTTCCAGCATCCCTGATTTTAGGTGTTTTGAGGGCTGAAGGCTGTTGCAGAAAGTGCAGGAACTCAGCTTACATAGAGCAGAAAGAGAGACAAAGATATCCATGAAATAAGAGAGGCAAATATGAGCCTGAAGCCAAACCCATGTAGACACATCCCACCTCTGAGCTTTGAGGACATCCTGGTACCACAAAAGTGTCCTTTTTAAAACACAGGGCAGAATCCATCTTTATGTTGCTTTCTGGGCAGATGTCAAGGAAGGTTAATTCAGATTGATAGACACACAAGGCTGCAGGTTGCTACGAGAAGAAAAATCAGGCCTGTATTGCTAGGAAATTGTCCCCATTTTCAAGATAGTTATCTGAACTCAGAAGTTTAAGAAATCCTTTGAAGTTATCAGTAACCAAAAGTTTTAAAATGTTGTTTCCCCAACTCTGATGGAGCTGTGCCGTATTTTACAACAGCATGAGGTAGATTCAGACCCTGACTCAGGAAATCTCCCCACTGCAGGAAAATGTCAGAGGACATACGAGCCCTGTTGTAGAGAAAAGGACAAAATCCCATCCTAGAAGTCCAACACAGATTTGGATGTTTTTCTGAATCAGGCCCTAAATGCAACGTTCACCACTCCAGATTCTCCGTTACCTAAGACTACATTTCCCCCCCAGTTTTTGCTAAGAAAGGTTAGCAAAACTGATAAAGGTGAACATTAAACAGAGACTATTTTTATTTTATTAGATTTACTTTTCACCTCACATTTATGGTGGCTGTCCTAGAAGTGATGCTGTCCTAGCCATGATGTAATCTGCAATTAACTAGTCTCCCTTTGTCAGCCTACATCATCAAAGCTTATTTTTATGGAGTGTTAAGTCTAATATTTACAGTGTTAAATACTTGGACAATATTTAAATTGGTTTCATCACATACTATATTTAGATGGAGTGATATTGTCTGGTTAACAGCAATGAAAACAATTCGGTTCTTTTGGGGTTTATATTTTGAGTGGATATTAGGTAACTGGAAAATACGGTCGTTCTATTTGCCTAACATTTCTACAAGTTGTAACATGGCATTTCAATTTGGGCTTTAACTCATGAATTATCCGTAGGCAAAACTTTTGAGAAGTTTCCAGGTTCAACATGCAAACAAGAGCAGAGTTCAGTGGCATGTCTGAAAGGAAGGCAGTTTAATATTTCTACACATACATGGAAAACTATGAAGACATTTTTCAGGACCTTTTCTTTCCAGCAATGCTGTTGTTACACAAAGCCTACTCCAAAGGAATTTTTAATGTCAAACAAAAATCACAATTAATGTGTGATCTAATCCCAGTCTCACAGAGACAGACAGCACAAAGTTTCTGGGTATTGCTCCTTGGAGTTTTTATTTGTCCATGTGATTCACGTTTGTCTCCACTTGTAGATTATGTGGGCAATCTTGCCCATACTCTGAGTAATTTGTGTCCTTCAAATCAAAGGCCTTGCAGCTGTGTTGACTTCTCATCCCCAGCAGCAAAAACCCCCTTCAAAAAAATGAAGATGTCTCCATTCTTCAAAGTCGAGATCTTTTCAGATTTTTCCCAATGTTTATGCATTAGAGCAACTGCTGTAATACTTCTTTTCTTATCCCAAATGCAGGCAGTACCTTTTGCCTTCTTTCTTGTCTTTAGTGTTGGTGTTAAGACATCATCCCGCGTAAGTTCTGTGATTTCCAGCTATCCCACAGAGTTGGTCATTCCTCTCCTGGATGACCACAGTCACAGGCTCTGTACCAGAGCAATGCCTGTGCCATATGTTGGCTCTTGGCTGCCAGAAATTTCTGCTCAGAATTGTCTCCAGTTCTATGCAAGAAGCAGAACCACAAAGGGGGGTGGCATGGGGAAGGATTTTCTCCCGACTCTTCAAAAGGACTCTGCTCACAAGTCCATGACTCTGACTCAGCCTTGTTGAGCGAGGTTTCTGTGCAGAGGATCTCATCAACAAGACGGAGCTGTAATCCCTTCAGACAGCCCTTTGTAAAGGCCAGGAGCTCTTTGACAGACCCTGATGTAACTTCTGGAACATTGGAAACTGTTCATCACCCATTTTGTTTAGTTTTAGCAGATGGAATAAGAGATACTGTAAAAAACTACAGTCAGACTACAGAAAAGTAATTTTGTTAGTTATCATCTGAAATGTTCCTTGTTTTGGGAAGTCATAGATTTCTGAGGTTTGAAATCTGCCTGTTATTTTAAAATAACTTGTGTGTCTCCAGCTTTCAGCAGGTCTAACTGAAAGGAAAATTTACTCATCCAATAAATAACTGAATAAAATCATCAATACCCAAGTACAATATGTTTGAATTCTCCCTCCCTGGTAGATCACTTGCAATCCATTTGGTTCCCCACAGTGCTCTCAATAGCTCAGTATACCTGAAGGAAGTGTGTCAAACAGGCAGCCTTTTCTTTGGTTTGAATGCCAGTGCCAAATTGTCCAGGGCTAATAGAGCCCCTGCACAGCCACTTGCAATGTGTGGAGAGTCTCAGCAGCATTTATCTGTTTTCTACATGCTTATAAACCATCCAGTGCTGCAGAAGTGGATACCTCTGTAAGACATTTCCTTTACTACAAAGGAAAGGTTGTGCTGAACACTCCTTCCACAAACACTGGTCTTGCTGCCTAAAACACACTTGAGATTCTCAGAAAAGGTTTGAGTGGCAAAAGTCGGATTTTGTTTTTCTTGTTTTCCATTCTGTTCTTGATTTTGCATCATGGATCTCAGTATTCAGTGCCTGGCAAATGCACTCAGCTGAAATCTGAAATCCCTGCTGAAAAAGTCACAGAATGCTGCAGCTGCAGGCAGGATAAAGATCTGGGAACCAGTGTCTTTGTACCTTATTTCCAATTTTCCACATGGCACCATATCATTTTTGTATGAATTACTTTTTATAAATGATATAAAATGCATTTTTCAGCTTTCACTAAGGAAGATATTCTTTTGCATTTTCTCTTAGAGAAATCTCCTTTCTCCAGCAATCTGCAGGACAATTTGTGAAACTTTCAAGATATTGTTGTTTGTACAAAACCAGAGTTTATTTCAGGCTTTTCTAAAGCATTGGGCTGGTTTGGTAAAGTGAAGGGGAAAGGGTTATTCATATTTTTTAATGTAACTGTCTTTTAATTTAAAGATGTCCAAATTTTATGGCAGTCTTTATTTACTTTCACTTAGCTCCTAAAGAGCAAGTATGACTTCCAGATTTGCTACAAAGCAAGGAAAAAGGCAGTAAATGTAAACCAAACTGTGATTAAGAGCCTGATTCTGCTGATTAAAATCGCTGGTCAAATATACTCTGACTCCAGAGATCAGATCTGAACCTTTACGGCACTGGATCCTCTCCAAAACTCACTCAAGTCAATAGGAGTTTTTCTTTTGAGCTCAGTCACTGGGTGTCTGCCTGCCTTTTTCTCTCATAAATTATAAATCACCAGGAGGAGTTTAATCTTGCAGTTTTCAGTGCCAGTGTGATATTTATTTTAACTTTGGCTGTTGACAAAGCACCCTGCATCCTGCATTTCCCTTCTGGCAGTCACGTGTCTGTTCTGACTCACATGTTACCGTTCTGTCCGGGATTTTATTTTACTTGCTCTCTGCTTATTGCCATCCACTTCTGCAACCCTCCCTTTTCATCTGTCCATCACATTTGGCAGCAAGAAAAATGGATCTATTTTGCTCTACCAATTTCAGTGCCACTTGCCAGTCCAAATAAGAGATGTGTATCTAACACACCACGCTCAGTTTCTGGATTTTGTCACAAGAGCTGTGTTTTCACAGCAGCTTATTAACAGCGTGTGTTTGGGGTGAAAATTAAGCAAATGGAAAAAGGATGTCACAGCAAGGAGCTGTGTTGCAACACTTAGGTTATTATATTGCATTAAGTTAAACAAAGATTGTTTAGCTACGTTATGACTCTGATTCTCATTCATTCCAGTCCCTCAAGAAAACGTATTTGAAAAGAGGCAACTTTGCTCAGTCCATTTCCCCTTGGTCAAAATGCTCCCAGGTGCCACTCCTGTGAATTTGACAGGAACAGAAAAAGTTAACAGAGTAGAGCTTGGGAAGGGGCGAAGGGGAGATTGCCACAACTCTGCTGATGCCAAGAATAAGAAGAATAATGGGAACCACTGCAGATCGGAAACTTTCTTTCGGTCATTTATCAAGCCCATATTATTTTCTCATCTTTCACTGTCTTTGGAGCACATGTGTCAGGTGAACAAAAAAAGTTACAAGAAATCTTGACTTGCACTCTGCTTTCCTAGAAAAATGTGCTGACCATCCAGCATGTGCCTGAGGTCAACCATGAAGCTTTTAAACAGTCTCTGGATCCGTAAATAGCCCTTGGATAAGGCTCATGGTCAGATGAGGAGGCTTTGAATTGCTCATTCGAGGAAGGAGCCACATAGGCATCCTTCCAGCAGCATCCCTTTGACTGTCTCTTGCCCACATCCGGCCACTGACTTTCTTGCCTAAATGGGAGCTGAGCAATTCTGGAAATTGGACTCTAAGTAGAAAACATTCCCACTTCTGCTTCATCGCTCGTGTTCATAGGGAAATAAAGCACCAGGATGCATTTACCATATGTGCATTTGAGAACAATTTCTGAATCCCCCATGCCGGAGCCATAGCTTGCTGAACAATTCCCAACAGCTCCTATTCCTGATAAGGGTAGGAATGATGCAGGTGGCTTTGATAAGTTGAACTTCTTGAGAGACCCAATTGAAACACAGCTATTGTACCTTGCCTGGGCCCGGCCGCCTGGTGGGCTTTAGCTGGAAAGCTGTCACTGCTCAGATGAAAGGGACAACTGTGGCTGCCAGGTTGGTCTCACTGACCTCTGCAGACAAATCAGTCCCCTCATGTGTTGCAACAATGGGTGCTGTGTCCTTTCTCCTGGTAGGATTTCCCACTTTAAGGTCTCGCTTCCAAGTCTTTGCATACAGAGCACAGTCTGCAACTCTCCTTACCTGACCTGGGCATAAGGCTGTTAAAACAGAATTCCCACATTCCTGACAGGGGATGCTGCCTTCAGTCTCACCATCTTCTACTGATCTGACAAACACATCTGGTTCCATACGGTCCTTCATTCCCTACCCAGATTGTGCCCATCTTCTCCTGTTCATTCTCAAAAACTCCCTCTGTCCAGAATGCAGACAGCACCATGCAGCCTGTTAGCAAGCAGGCAGGTGAGGAGCTGTGTCTTGGCTCCTAAAACACAACCTGCTTGTGGCCTACTGATAACTGCACATCTGATCTCAACAGCAACTGTTAGTTCAGATTCCATCCCGCCGTCCATCCTTTCTTCCTGTGTGAGCTGGATCTGGGGCAGGTCTTGAGTGGCATCCAGCAGAGAACACTCACCCAGCTTCAGGGTGTGAAGAAATGGGCAACACTAAACAATGTGTCTTGTTAAGCTGTGAAACTGCTTGCCACAGGAAACTGTGGGTACAAAGGGATTTAGAATTAGCTAGGTAAATTGCTGGAAGCAAAATTCACCAGGGGCTATTAAATACAAAGGCACTATGTCTGGCTCCGGAAATCCCAGCACCACAAATCACTGGCCCTGAGCCACGATCTGCATGCCCTGATATTGTGCAGGAAGAACCTGCTAGAGCTGACTGCCATGCACAGGGTACTGGGCTGGATGGGCCTCTGGCCCTGAGCAGCTCAGCCTGTGTTTCTCTGCAAATAGGTGAACTGGGACTAAATATCACATTTGGCACTAATGTTTCTGCATTCACCCAGCAGCATTTCTATCACCAGCATTCCCCAGGCGGCTTCTGCCACGACATCTGGACATCACACAGCACCTGAAGCACATTAAGCTTTTTCAGCAGGTAATAAAGCCCTGGACAGTGTATGGCAGGCAAGCCCTGGTCTCTAAATACCCATCACGGACATTGCTTTCTCCAGCAATTGCCAAAGCCTGCTTTAGATTAAACTGCTTCAGACCAGCAACTGCAGAAGGGCAAGGCTGGAAAAGGAAGTCTCTCTTGTTTTGTTTGGGCTCTTATTTTCCTGCTGATTGGTTGTTTTGGGCTTGTTTGGCTTCTGACAATTTGTTTAAAGGACAAATATAAGGCCAGACAGCTGAATGCATCGGAAAGGTCAGCCAGTTTCTCAGGCTACTGTCTTTTTCCAGCTGTTCCAAATGAGCAAAAGAATCAGGCGGGGCTGGATCTCCCTGATGGCTTTCCACAATGTGAAGTGGACTTCTTTGATATAAAGCAAGGGGCTAGGGAGGTTAGAGGATGCTGGGATGGTGATTCCACACAGGATGCCAGCAAGACTCCTCTCCTTGTTGGGCAACTGCCCTTTTCAGAGCCATTCGTTCCCAGCATCCAATACCCAGGGCCACTGTCCATCAGCTGTTCAGCTCTGGGTCTGGGAATGATATGAGCCTGGAGCCTTCCTTCAGTGTCCAACTTCACAAACTCCACATATTATAGGGAAGTCTGGGCCACAGCCTTGGAAAACTCCTTGTGAGACAGAGGTTGTGTCAGTGTGTCCCCTGCAGCCCTCTCTCTGCAGGTCCATGCACGGCTGGCCCAGTGCCACCAGTGTGTCACCAGGTACACAGGAAAAAATGTGCCACTTCAGCTGGGGCTCCCTGAGATTCCCCTGGAAATTCTTCCTCTTTTGTCTTGTTCTCTGGAAGTGGGGCAGCTTGGGCTGGAAAGGGTTGCATCAAGTAAATTGATATAGGAATGAAGGGAAGGGAAGGGAAGGGCAGGGAAGGGCAGGGCAGGGAAGGGAAGGGAAGGGAAGGGAAGGGAAGGGAAGGGAAGGGAAGGGAAGGGAAGGGAAGGGAAGGGAAGGGAAGGGAAGGGAAGGGAAGGGAAGGGAAGGGAAGGGAAGGGAAGGGAAGGGAAGGGAAGGGAAGGGGAGGGGAGGGGAGGGGAGGGGAGGGGAGGGAAGGGGAGGGGAGGGGAGGGGAGGGGAGGGGAGGGGAGGGGAGGGGAGGGGAGGGGAGGGGAGGGGAGGGGAGGGGAGGGGAGGGGAGGGGAGGGGAGGGGAGGGGAGGGGAGGGGAGGGGAGGGGAGGGGAGGGGAGAAGAGAAAAGAAAAGAAAAGAAAAGAAAAGAAAAAAGAAAAGAAAAGAAAAGAAAAGAAAAGAAAAGAAAAGAAAAGAAAAGAAAAGAAAAGAAAAGAAAAGAAAAGAAAAGAAAAGAAAAGAAAAGAAAAGAAAAGAAAAGAAAAGAAAAGAAAAGAAAAGAAAAGAAAGAAAAGAAAAGAGGCAGGCAAAAAGCAAGCATGCATTTCTGATGACAGCTGCATCAATGTGCCTTATACTGGCAGATCTCTCAATTAAAATCAAGCCACCCTAATTTAAGGGGAAAATAAACACAGGCCTTATGTTATGTGCTTTGCTTTCAAAAGGAATCAGCCTGAGGAGAGGCAGCAGGGCCCTGAGCTGGGGACGGCTGGTTGTAAGGGGGAGGCAGGTCCTGCTGGCCCAGCTGCTACCCCAGTGCTGAGGGCTCTGGGGCACAGGAGCCCCCAGCCTGCAGTGGTTCTGGGGCTGAGGGGAACGTGGCTGTCCCAGGTGGGTCTGGGGCAGACTCTTCAGTGCAGTGACCCCAGCTCCTTTTCAACTCAGTCCACATCAGCCAGAGGCCACGAGGGACAGACTGGACAGTCTGCCCTGACACTGTCCCTTAGGGTGAAGAATTAGGAAGTTCAAAGCACAACCATGTCTTCTCATATTTTTCTTCCCCCACACTTCAAAGTAAAAATGAGGACACTTCGTTGTACATAGCTGTTCTGAAACTACTAGAGAACAGCATGAGGGGCTGCTTTCTGAGCAGGCAAGCTGAGTGCCACTCACAGGGAATCCACACAGTCCCTGCCATGCTCTGCTCTGCTGCAGTGGTCCTTCATTCTCCAGGATGGGAAAGATGAGCCCCCCCATAACTACATGATGCCTACAACCCTACCTGGGAATAGAATAATTTGCTGAAAAACCTGCCTGTCCTTGTGCTGCTGCCTTTTTTCCTCTTCTCTCTGTATTCATGATGAAATAAAGAATCACCATCCACCCTTGGATAAGAAATAGCTGAAATCAAATCAGTTAGCACACAGAGTTTCCACTGTGTCTCTCATGTTTTTCTTATAAATTTAATTACAGAACAGTTGACACTCTCTGTGCCACATAACAATGAGATAACACGGTGTAGGCAAAACTCTGCAATGAATTCTGGGGCTTTTGTAGACCCCTCCCAGCCAGGTACAGCCTCAGCCTGCACAGGGGACCTGCTGCTGGGTTGGGATGGAAGAAACAAAAAACCACAGGAATGCAAATGTCCAAGGGTGTGGGGAACTGTCAAAGGGTCACTTGCCCAGGCTGGACATCTAAAATCCTCATTTTGCTGCACAGAAAGAATCTGCCAGAAGTTTCAGGGGAGAAACAAAAGAATAATTTAAAGAGTGTAACAAGAGGAAAAAACTGGAAACTCTTCAGCATAAGCTCTCATGGATTTGAGTCTGGATTGCAGAAGTTCAAGAGATCAAAGCAGTAGCAACCAGAAGGGGCAAACCAGAGACAGCATGCAGATAAAAGAAGAGATGAAAGCCAAGGAAAGCTTGGGCAGGAGGCTGACATTGGTAAATGAGGAACTGGAGCTGGATTAAATGGGTAGTGCTTGATGTGTTGTCTAGTCCCTTTTTTTGCTCCATTGGCTTCTGCAGAACTGAAGCTGAGGGGGTTGGGGGCAATAGGGAAAAATGCTATTTTCATTTTCTGTCCTTGCCAAAAAAAGCTTCTGTGTGGGAATAATTCTGTGCTGCCTGTGGAAGGAGCCTGTGCAAGGAGCTGGGACAGCAAGGATCCTAGTGGGGTAAAAGCTGCTCAGGGGGTCAATGGACCCCAGATTGAGCATTGGCTGCCCAGAAGTCACCCTGGTGGGACACACCTTGGTCCTACATGTTCGGCCAGGGATACAGAGGATGTACAGCACTCCTTACACCTCGGGATCAGATATGGATCTGGCCCGTAGACAACAAGGAACTTTTTTCAGCTGGGGGGTTGTATTGAGCTTTTTAATATATTTTAATACAAAGCATTCCTGTTGTCTGACCTGGGGGGGTAACCCGAGCAGCTGCATTAGCAGAACTCACCTTGGCCTCATGAGGAAGAAGAATTATTCAATCAGTCCATGAGGGACTGGGTGGATCCTCTCACATTTGCAGCTCCTCAAAGTCAGCTCCTCTGGATGAGAAGGTGGGGATGATTCCTTCTCACAGTTGCCTTCTGTGGCACAGCTCACCTGAGCTATCAGCTGGGAGGAGGAGGAAGGGGCACAGAGCAGTAAAGAAGGACATCTCAGAAGGTGTGGAGCTGGGATTGTGCCAGGGCACAGTGAGTGAGTCCCATTGCCGGACTGACTGTGGTGGAGGGAGAGACATTTATGGGCAATGGAGACCTGAAAAAAAAAGAAGCAAGAACTGATAACAGGGTAATGCTCATTTCTGGGGAACTGCTGCAGCACTGGGTTGTGGGTGAGGATTTGGTGTGGAGGGAGAACAGGGATTGCTCCTGTCCTCTGAGTTACTCTGCCTAAAATCCATTTGAGGGCTGGCTGGGACCTGCGTGAGCGAGTCTGTGGTGGGCCTGGGTTAGAAAATGACATCTAAATGATTCTGTGGCTTGAGAGGTTGAGCCTGGAATGAGGGGAGGAGAGATGTGGCCTGTGAATTTGTGGATTTTTTTCTTTTAAATTTTGTTTCCAGTTCCTGGAGGGATAAGCACCGTGTCTTTTCCCACCCTCTCCTCTCTGTCCTTGCTGGGCTCCTTGTGCATCCCTCCCAGCTCGGGGTGAGAAGCGGGAAGGTGCCACCCCTGCTCGGCGGTGAGATCGCGTCTGTGCCAAGGTCACGCAGGATTTGTGGGCTGTGCTTACGAGAGCAGAGAACTCCCAAATTTCCCTCCGCGATCTCCCGCTGCCATCTGCTGGTAAGTGCGCCCGCGGAGCCTGGAGCCACCGCATCCCTGCCGGGCACCGTCCCGGGCTGCTGCCAGCGCTGGGCGGGCATCCCTGGGAGAAAAGCAGGGCTCAGGAGACGGCAAAGAGATGAGCTAAAGGCACTCTGCTTCAAGATGTGCGGGGGGAATCAATCCCCTTCCAGCAGAACACTGAAAGCCTCAGCTGAGCACCAGCACTGGCAATTCTTCTGGGAGACTGGTGAGATTTATTGTTTTCCCTTAAGTCCTAATTTCTGCAGTCGTGGAAGCGCAGTAAACTTCCCCGATTTCATGCATATATGAGACTTGCTGCTAGAGCTCATTATGATGGAGAAAGTGTAAGAAATGCACCCTCTGGGAACAGAAACCAGAAAGAACAAAAAAATCTACACTGCTAAAAAAAAAGAAAAAGGTCCTCATCATATCTAAGCCAATATCATTCAATTTTGGCCTCCACCTCCAGAATTTTTAAGGCTTGCAGTTGGCAGTAACAAAGCTTCACTGATGCTTTGGCCAAGAACAAGGGCATTATTGCCTATGTCCTGGCCAATATCCGAAAATGTTTGATTCCCCTTCCATGTACTCAAAATACTCCCTGGAAACTGAGGTCTGCAGGGGAGAATCTTTATCACATTTTGTCCTCAGCATCTCTAGGGCATCAGAAAACATCAGCATCCTCCCACGCTAGGTCTCATCACACTGTGCAAGTTGATGGCAGTAGTTTATCAAGTCTGATGTATTCCTCAGGATAGCAGCTGCTCAACTGTGGTATAGGAATTATACAAGTCATTGTTACTATTATTATTATCATGATGACGATTAGCATTGGAGAAGTTGCCGGAGAATGTCAGAGTTTTTCTGTCTCTTAACAATTCTTTAGGTCTTTTTGGTAGTGCAGCTAGGACCAAAGAGGGCTTTTGTTTTTATTTGAGTTTTGTTGGAAGAAATCTCAGCCCTGGAGGGAGCTGTCATTTTGGGATGCTGATTACTTGTGCAAGTTGACAGGGAGCAAGGCAGCTCTGTCTGTAGTGATCCCAAGTCCTTTTGCCTAATCAAGCCAACACTGCAGGCTCTGTGTGGAGAATGTGTAACCCTAGCTCACTGCCTGACAACTCCTTCAGTTCCAGAACTTGTTTCCTCATTTCCCACAAACTGCAGCAAATCATTAAGTTTGATTTTACTACTTTTACCCTCATCCCCCTCTCCCCTTCTCCCCCCTTTCCTCCTCCTTCATTTTCTCAGCAACCATTTTGTCTTAGCCTTCCTTTCTGGTTCTTTGCCTTGAGGATAGGAACTGTGAAAACTGTGCTCACTTCCTATATATCCTTGACCCTCAGAGCTTTTTAACTTCTATTTTATCAACTAGTCAAAGGAAGTTTAGCATCAATTCAAAAATGCTCCTTTCTACAAAAAAAAAAAAAAAAAAAAAAAAAAAAAAAAAAAAAAGTATCTTATCTGGTCAGTTTCCTTTGAAATGCGATTCAGCTAGAAATGGATTGACAGACTTTGTAGAAAGGTCTCGCTGAAGCTCAAAAGCATCTATAGGGTTTGGCTCAAAGACATGGATTTCCTTTCCAGTTCCATGAGCCCGTAACACAGTGACTGCAGGGAAATGACAGTGAAATAGAGTTGTCTTCCATCGAGCCTGGATGTGAAAAGAAATTAGATGTGTTGATGGAGCCTCACTGGAGCAAGAGGAGCTGCTGCCCCTGATGCTCAAGGCTGTCTCCAAGCAAGCATCAGCAGCTGGACTGTGCTGGCAGAGGGGCTCTCCCTGGGGCCCTGATGCAGATGTGGGCAACAGACACTGAGTGAGTGAACTGTGTGTGAAAGAAGAATAGAAGGAGCACAGAACATCATGGAGGAAACCTTGTAACTTTGATGAAACCTCTACAGAGCCCTGGGATGAGACCTCAGCTGTGAACAAACCATTCCTTCATTGCTTCTGTTGGACTTTAGTATTTCTAGATAAGCAGGTTTGTACCAGACTTCACCTCCCAGTGACACCAATCCCCCAAACACTGACGAACCTGTCATAAGGGAGAATGCCTTAATCCTGCCTCCTCACTTTAAAGAGAAGGATCTGATTCTACTTTGCCATTTTTCTCCTGACATGGAGGAGAAGGATTTTTTAGATAGTCACCAAACCGAGATGGATCAAGCTGCTGATACCTGTCTGAATTCCCAGTTCCAAAACAGATGTTCACATCTGTGGTTTTGCCATGGGGTATTTTCTTTAGAAAGGGGCCACAAAGTGAAAATTGAAATGCCTTGGATTGGTTTTTAGTTGTGTTTAGGGAGTGCTTTTTGGGAGAGCACACGCCAGAATCATTCAGCAAGGACAGTTTTCTTCCCCACTGTGTGATCTGTAAAAGGATTGTGTGAGGTCATAGCGGGAAACAGAGAGAGGCATCCTATTCCCTGCTCCACAGCAGCTTACCAGGTGATCACGCACCACCTCCAGTTTTACCACTCTTGGCCCAAGTTCCTTGTGATTCTCAGACGATGGATTTCAGGAGAACATCAGAGGGACCTGGTTGTTCCTGTAGTACCAAACATGCCTCCTGCAGGAGCTGTGGAGCATTACTGTCCCGGCCACCATGAGCAGCTCCCTCGTGGCTGTTGTCATCTTCAGAGGGAGCCAGAGAGGATCAAATGAAGTGAACAAGCTTTTACTGCAACTCCTCCATCTCTTCTGCCTGTTGATCCATTATTGCTGAGTCTGCATCTTGCTAATGGTCACGGCTCACGCCACCTTTATCATGGAGTATCACCATGAATGTGCTAATTCCCTGCTTGGATTGTAGGGCTGATGACTTTCCCTTCCTTGGTGGTTCTCAGACCATCATTTCATTTGTACTCCAAACCTGAGACATCTTTCCAGAAAAGCAATACCCAGAGTCCTAATACAAACTACAAGTACATCTCTTCATGTCTTAAATTCATTAAAAATGCTCTCATAAAAAGATTTACTTCCAGGGTTTTTACCCAGACTTCTGCATGGAGTTGGCAAAGGCATTATGTAACAGCTAAATCTTCATTAGTTATACCTGTTTGCTTTGTGCCTTCATGACAATGATGAAAGCTCTAAATAAGTATATTGTCCCATCCTTACAAGGATAGTGTATCCATCAATAAGGACACTTACTCTGCTGAGATCTTTACAAGGCTGCAGAGGGGAGTAAATTAAAGGGAGAACAACATCCTTCATCTAAAGCGTCCCTGTTCTGTCACTTAATGTTTTACCCTTGCTAATATTTTTCAAAGTCTGGCTGTTAGTCAAAAAAGTCACTCAGTAAATGTGACATATTTTTTTCCAGCCAAAGTCTGCTTGGTCCAAGAGTGATTCTTCTGGGCAGCTGTGGCTGGAAGTGTGACCTGAAACTCCTGCTGTGTCTTCTCACCTTCATTTCCTGGCAGTTTTTCAGTGGGATGTGTGGGGATGGAAGGGGCAATCAGAGGAGGTTGTTCAGGTGAACAGGGAGGTGCAAACGCCTTGTTTGGGCAGCAAATGAGTTGTCTGGATGAAGACAGCCAGGATGAGACTCCACTCTTAGTAGTCCACCTCATCCTGCTCTGAGTGGTTGGTAACACCACGCTTAGCCCAGGGTGTCTCCTCTCACCAAACTCACTTGACTTAGGTCCCACTTAGGTGCAGCAAAAGCTGTGTGGTAACTTAAAGCTGTCCTGTGTGTCAAGGCTGTCCTTGGTCCACAGGCAGATGCCAGGGTTATGGGCCCACAGTGCTCAGGCAGGAGCTACAGGAGATCTCTGTGAGAGAGTGAGGAGGGGATAAGAGATGGTCAGTGCCACTTGCTGGGAGAGATCCACACTTCCAGCTCCCTGCCAAGGGAGCCCAAACATGAGCAGCACATCCCATGAGAGCCCACCTGCATTGCACGGGTGGAACTGAGTCCACGCAGCCTGCACCGGGAGCTCTGCCCATCCCCAGGAATGGCCAGGTGCAGTTTCCAGCACACAGAGCTGGGAGCTTTCCCCTCATGTGGCAGGGCTCAGAGCAGCCTGACAAGGTACTGAGGTTCCCACTGAATCCAGCACTTTCCCTGGCTCCTCTGCATGGCATTTTATCCTTGCCTCAGCACACCTGTCCCTGACTCACCCAGGTTAAACAAACCAACAAAAGTAGTGCAAGAAGTCTTGAAGTGATGGACTGCCTCCAGGTTTATGGGACAGTCCAGGAGAAAAAATCAGTGTGGCCTGCAGAGGGAAGAAAAGAGCTATGGTAGCACCACTGCGCTTCCCGGGGGTCTGCTCTGCTTCTTGCTGCTCCTCTGGAGCAGACTCTGGGCTGAATAGCTGCCTTGAAACATTAAATACATTCGAAGCCCATTCATATCACACCAAAATTAAACTGCTGGATTTCATTCAAGAGTCATTCCCCTGAGAAAGGGCTGAGAAAAAATAATGGTTAGCTGAATACCTCACCCATTCAGCACACAGGAAAATCCCCCAGGAGGAAAGGTAAGGAGTGAGGCTGAGCTATCGCCTCACCTCATTGCATTGGTATCTGCGTGCAAGCCAATTTCTCAATCCATTTAAAAATTCACTAATTGTCATTGGAACTATTTGCTGATGACTGTGAAGTGGCTTGGTAATGAAGAGGAAGTCCATTTATGTGTCAGCATTTGTGAAAATAATTGCCTGTCACTCCACCGAACATCCTCTGCCCCAGAAACTCTTGCTCTTCCACACCTTTTTATTTTTTTCTGAGCTGCACTCTTTGAAACGCCACTTACAATTTCCAGTCCCTGAAGAGCTCATTCTCAGCCTCTGTGACAGGAGTGAGGGTGAACACCCCACAAGGGGACACTAAATGTGCTGTCACTTCTGCTGCAAGGAGAGGAGAGCGTATTGACTGTGCTGCAGGGTTTGGCTGCCTGGTTGCAGCTCCCAGGTACTGCTGAAAGTGCAGGTTTTACAGGGTAGCTGCAACTCTGCAGCCTGCCCCACACCTCTGCCTGGCATCACAGCAGGGCTGGGAGAAGCCATGCATGCACGGCTCGGTGACATGGGTCTGTCTCTGGCCAAGGAGACAAGGTGGCTCTAGAGACACCATGTGAGCTTCAGGGGCTGTCTTCTGCCCTGTTTGATAGCCCTGCTCTCAGCCTTCACCAAGACAACAGAAAGACTGCATAAAGCCAGGCATGCCCCAGCAGTTGAGTCCTGGAGGGAGGAGGAATGGTTTTTGGAAGGTCCAGAAGTGATGTCTCAGGAAGGGAGGAACGTGGAGAGGATGAAGATCTGTATTCCTTAGCTCTCTCCTCAGCCAACACCTCTGCCAGCACCTGATCCTGCCATGGGTGACACACTGTGAGGATGGCTTTGTCCCCTGTGCTCACTGGCTCACCCCTCTCTGTCATGCCCAGCACTTCCTCTGCTGCCACCGCCACTGCCACCAACACGGGTAACGTAAGTCAACTCATTCCTTCCCTTTGGGCAAGCAAAATTCAGCATTGCCTGTATGGCCAAGAGGCTCGGAGTCCTCTGCCAGCTGGGGAGGGTGCGTTTGCTGTGGCAGGCAACCTGCACTCAAGGTCCCTGGGGAAAAGTGGGAGACAGAGTTTTCCACCCTCTGAATCAACAGAAATCTGCCAAATTGCACCTGCTGAGCTTGTGCTGCTGCCATATCTTTCACTCCAAGGGCCACTTGTTTATCAGCTGCTATAAATGTTTATTGTTTGCTGCATACATGAATTCCCACATTTGTACCCAAGGCAAGGAGCACTGCATCTCCTGGGCATGGATGGCCACCAGTGCTGACCCAGCAGTGCATGGAGCCGCAGATAAGCGCTGCCCTGCTGCTGGAACCCAGCAGGGCCCTGGACTGTGCACCTGCTCCTTGCCCAGGGCTGCTGCCGCAGGGCTGGAGCCAGGGGAGGCAGGATGTGTCATCCCCTTGGCTGTGGGCAGAGACAGTGGTCGTGTCCCCAGGGAGGAGCACACCTCTGCAGCTTGTCCCGGGAGGGGGAAGTGGAGCAACTCCTGCCTGAACAGGATGGGGCAGTGAGGAAAGGCCTGCCACAAATGCACTCAAGGTGTTGTCCACCTTTGAGGTGCAGCTGCTGCAATCCTGCCCAGCAACTGGCCGCTGCAGTTTGGGATGATCCAGGCTATGTAATAACACCTGACAACATCCTACTGCCATAAGCTTGTGTCGTTCCAGTGTGTCCAATGGACTCTTGTTCGCTCATGTTGGGAATGGCTTATTAGATGCATTTGCTGGCCTGGGGTGAAACTTTTCAAGTGTTTTCAAGGGTTAATTGCTGCAGATACAGCACTGTGGCACTGTGGAAGGTGGGGTGAAGGGCCAGGTCAGGCAGGTACTTGGGGTTTGGGGTTCCCGTGTGGAGGAGCATTCCTGGTTTGGGAAAAGTGGAGATGCTATGTTTGCTTCTTGGGCAGGTATTTAATGCATTTTAGGATTAGGCAACAGTCTTTTGCTTTCAGGTGCTGAGGTGTTAGGAGGGAGAAGTGTGTGGGTGAGTGTAAATCAGCTCTGTGCAGGGAGAACTGCCTGTTTATACCAGAGGATTCAGGCTTCCAGATATTTAATTTCTGGTAACTGTACTTCAGCTTGTTGAAGCACTTCAGTCTTGAAAAGCCTCCTGTGTGTAATGAACCTATGGGGAGGCACTGCTCCAGGGAGCCTCAGACTGGGGAGCAGGGGTGGATGTGGGCCTCATGCTAGCAGTGCAATTAATGAGCAAGTAGGTGGCCAGCATTTGCAAGAAAACTCTGGGAGAGAGGGGAACAAAACGTTGAGAGAGAGGTTTTGTTGTCCCCCTTGAAACCAAGATCAAGCACAGGTCATTTAAGTTTAAAATGTCCCATGTGATATATCCTGGGGTGAGGGACCATGGACAGTGGAGGTTGGGGGATGTAGGAGACGGTTCTGCTTTGAGGTCTGGGGTCGGCCTGGAGAAGACTCTGGAAGGGCTCTGCTAGCCCCAGTAGGAACCTTTTGTGATCCTCCCAAAGCTGTCCCAACAAAGGAGCAGAGGTTTGGTGTGACCCATTCCCTGTGCCCTGGTTCAGGGGGCTCATGCCGGACGGTGCCCACCTTTTCTGCAAACCAGGATGAGAAATGTCCCTGCTGAGGACCTGCATTCACAGTTTGATATGTCACAGGGTCCTCTCCTCCTTCCTGCCCATGTCCTGGGACACAAGGTTCCTACTAGGGCTGGCAGAACCATCCCAGAGCTGGCTGTGGGGCACAAGCCTTCTCCAGGCAGTCCCCTGACCTCAAAGCAGAACCATCTCCTACATCCCAGTGGGTGTCACCAATGGGTAAAGGGGCAGGAGGAAGGACCACTGGTAAATGGGCAGGAGGGGGAATGGGAGGAATCCTCACACCACAGAGCTGTGTGGTGGCCCTCACTATGAGCCATGGAGACCAAACTCCTGTTGGGAAATGTTAGTCACAGTCCTGCCTGGCTTTTGCTCCCCGCTCACATCTCCTTCACCCTGTTAATAATTACAAGGGAAATAATTAAAACCAATGTGCACCAAAGTCCAGTATGAGAAAATCAGCAGTTTGCTCAGAGCCATGAGCCAGCCAACTACAGCCACCACGGAGCTGCCTGAGCCACCAGGGAACACGCTAGCAGCCTTTGCAGTGGCAGACATCATTGTGCTGGTTCTGTACTTCGTCTTTATCCTCGTTGTTGGAATATGGGTGAGTCCCTGAGGGGGCTGGGGAGGCCAGAGAGGCTTTGATGCTCCCTGGACTCTTCCTGGGTATAAAGGGGTTTGTCTGCAAATGGAATCCTCTGCACAACTTCTCCCAGGGCCTATTGAGCAAATCTGGGGGTGACAGGAATCCTTCTGTGAGCCTTCACTCCCACCCCACATGGGGACAACTGTGGGATCACTCGCTGGAGGTTGTTCTGGGACTGATGCTCAACTCCTGTGCTGCAGAGCAGTCTCACATCTGGGTGTGGACAGGCAGGAGGCAAAAGAAAAGCCAGGGTTGTGTTGGAGAAGATTGAAATGGGATCTTAAAACTTTGGAAAGATTGTTGCTAGTGATTTGTTCATGTTGTTTGGCAAAGGCCTCTGTCAAGACACCGACTGCACTCTGCTTGGCTGAACTGCTTTTTCTTTCTCAGTTGGTCCATTCTCAGAAAAGTCATTAAACAGGTACAAGCAGCTTCTTGCCAAAGCACGACTGTCAGAAGCCTGCACAAAAAGGGGCAGAAGCAGTGTGTGAAGCCTGGCCTACTTAGCAGATCCATACAGTTATTTTGGAGCTGGTGCTGAGGCCAGGCACTAAGGGTTCTCCTGGCTTGGTCTGACTCGAGGGTGGGTGAATGGAGGAAAACACATTTTCCTCTTCTTTCTCCTGTGCTTCCAGTCATCAATACGAACGAGCCAGGGGACCATTGGAGGCTATTTTCTGGCTGGACGAGCCATAACCTGGGCACCTGTGAGTAAAATGCTTCTCTCTGTTTCTCATGGTTTGAAATTCCAGATGTGAGAGCAGGTTTGGTGAGGGGACCCTGTCTTTACATGTCCTGACTGTAGTCTTGAGATGAAGGGGACAGATGAAGGATCCATCAGGAATCATCCCACACATCTTTGCCAGTGGGCTGCAGCATGGAGCTGCCAGGCCAAAAGGGTAGCTCAGCATCTTCAGGGTTTTCCAACTCTCAGTTTCTCTGCTAAAATCAGCAGAGAAATAAACATAAAAAAGTTCCCCTTGATGAAAGTTAGGGAATGCTGGCTGCCTAGCTGGGTTTGAAACTTTTTGGCCTCAACTCACCACCGATGTTCCCAAGTCAAGAGAGCACTAGGTATTCTAGAAATGTGTTATCCTGTAAAGAGTATTTAGACACTGAATTAAAAATAATCCCTAATCCCAGGACTTTCTGAGCCCTTGCTATTTAGAACAGAGTTGAGTTTATTGACTAATGATGTAAAGGATATAAACTTCAAACCACTGAGGTTTAAATCTTAACTATGAAGGAAAAAAATAATCTATTGAAGGCACCTCTTCTTGGGAGTGGAATGTTCATATAAAGATAATTTAGAGGTCGAAAGGAATAAAAACACCACAAGAATAAAGGTTCTTCTCAGCCAAAGCCAGACTCTAGAACCATATATCTCTCCAGTGAGTCATGGGCAATGAAATGCAATTCTCAACCAAAACAGGTTTTCTCTTTTTTTCCTTTGGCTGTGCATTGCCCATAAATTCACTAGGCTAGATTTTCAGCCACTTCCACCAGAGACACCTACACCTCTCTCAAATGTCATTTCTTAAATGTTCTTTAAACTTCTGTCTCAGCCAAGTGACATTTAATGCAAAAGCTTAGCTTGATGGTTTTCTCTAATTAGGAGGGGGAAAATTAAAAGATACTAAAATTGAGGTTTTTTTATCCCCTCAAACTTGTTCTTTTAGACAAGATTTCTGGGGTGTTTTTTTCTATTAAAAAATCCCCAAAACAAATCCCAAAACATCCTCACTGCTTTTGGCTCCAACCACAGGTGGCTACAGAGGCTGTTTGGTACAGATCAGCTCTTGCCTCTTCTGAACTCTTTTAGGTTCACAGCAACCCCCAATGCTGTTCACTTCCCAGATTTGTTTGTCAGAGCTGATTCCACCTCTGCAGCTCTGCTGCAGGCTCAGCTCCTTGTGACCTTCACCTTGAGTACATGAGTGGCTTATCTGTATTTTATTATTGTTTTTATGAGTGACAGGTCTCAGCTGTGCATTAAACAGCCCCAACTAAGCCCTGATATTCAAATGCTGTTCCTGTGCAATGTCTCTTTTTTATTTCTGTGTCTAATCTATATATCAGGAAAACTACTCACATTTCTTGTGAGCACTGTTTGCAAAGTCCTCCAAGTGACTTTCTCGGTTTTATCGCTGTGCTCTGTGTTTCAGATTGGAGCATCCCTGATGTCGAGCGACGTGGGCAGTGGCTCATTCATGGGCCTGGCGGGCACTGCAGCAGCTGGGGGCCTTGCTGTTGGGGGTTTTGAGTGGAACGTAAGAGTCACTTCTCTTGTCACCTAAGATATCACTGTTTACAGAGGGATTGGGGTTTCTCTCCAAAATCAGGTGTTTAACACTATCAGCAGCAGCAGCAAGTGCTCAGCTCTCAGGAGAGAAGCCTCCAGACATTCTGACAGCCGTGGAAACATGAGATCTCTATTGTAGTTGAACTCGAATTCACTAGAATTATTAGCTCTTTGGCTTTCCCAGCGATACTTTGCCTTATTTTTAAGCTTTAGTCTGTTCTTGTGAAGATTAAAATAAAGGATAATGAATGTTGGAAGGGTGCTTGGATAATCACAGGATTCTGGGTACAGGGAGCCGAATAAAAAAGCAAGAAGAAGCAGCCTGTGCTCCCATATTCACAGTGATCAGGTTTTTTCTGAAAACTTCAATAACTGATCAAAATAAATGTAAGGATGAAAGATAATGGCCGGAGACAACCAGAAGGTGAGGTTTGATGATCCAATGGCTTTCCCTTTAAGATCTCCTCTTTGGGCTTTTGCTGGGAATCAAAGAAGAACTATATAAGGAATGCCTTTACTCTTTCCAAAAGATTCTTCACCTGTGGCAAAGCAACTAAAGCACCTCTTTATCTACCAGTGACAGAAGCACATCTGCGCCAGCCTGCAAGGAGAACATCCCAGCAGTCTTGCTGTTGCTTATTTTTATGCTCCACAGGGACAGTCTGCTGCCTCAGCCTCATCACTTGCTAATCAAGCAACAAACAGATGCTCCCATCCTGCTCTGAATCACTTAACTCTTCACTGCCACAGCATCAATGGTTTTAAAGGTCACCAAATACACCAGCACCTTTAGGAGAACCAGAGCAACAGAACACACCACCTTGCTCAAAAGACCAGGGGATGGAAGAGGAAATGACACCTGTAACAGAGAGGAATACAGGCCTTAGGAGGAGATCTTCCAAAGCTTCTAACTGAATTGCAGTAATTCCTCCAGCTGCTGGCTCATCTTCTGAGCAGGGAGAAAAAGTCAGTCTGCTTCTCAAATATATTGCATGGCACTGTACCTTTCTGCTTTCTTAGGATGGCCACTGACAGAACAGAGGGAAAAGCTGTTCCCATGTGTTGAATCCTGTGTCTTTATTCCCTGTCTCTTTAACAGGCCATCTGGCCACTGCTGGCTCTCGGCTGGATCTTCGTGCCTGTTTACATCGCAGCAGGAGTTGTCACCATGCCTGAGTACCTGCAGAAGAGGTTTGGAGGGCAGAGGATACAAATCTGCATGTCCGTGCTGTCCCTGATTCTCTGTATATTCTACAGGATATCCGTATGTATCCAGCTGAACACAACCCTTGTGTCTCGGGCAGGGATTGGGCATCCTGGTACAAGGCAGGGCTGCTCAGAGAGAACTCCTTGAAAGGAGCAGCCCTGCTCCCAGGAACAGCAGCAGTGTGTTAATGTGCTGCTCTTGCCTCTGTATTGATCACGGAGACCTTTCCTAAGAGAGACAGAGCCCTCATTCAACAGCAACGCACTGTGAGAACTTTACAGGGATGTGCAACTAATTACTAAACAGTCTGAGTACCATGGGCTGTCTGCCTGCTTTTTCTCTTCTATCACATCAAACCTTAGGCATCAGAGATAGAGGAAGGACTGCAATACCCCATCTGAAAATCTGGCTGGCTGCATCTTGTAGAGATGAAATTCTCTTAAATGATCCTAACCCTGCTGTTGTTCTTACAGTTAAGTTTTCAGCATTAGGTATTTTATGGTTGTTCCTCTCTCTTTCTCTCACTTGTGTTGCACAAAAAGAGGACAGTGAAAGGAAGGTAGGTTCTGGCTTATGACCAAACTCAGCATCTTTTCTGAATTGTTTGTAGCATTGTACCCTGCTGGTAACCAAAACCCAGAGTAGCCTACTGGGTATTTCCCCCTTTTAAATGCCATGCAGAAAGAAATAGAAGTTATGCTCAGATATTTCCTAAGAACTACCTGTGCCCTTGGAGGAGAGGAGTGGATTTGAGAGTCCATTACAGGGACTGAAGATGTCAGTCCTTTGTCTCCAGCTGATTATCCCAAGGTCAGCACAAGCCAGTTTTCACTAGACCCTTCTGAAATATTTAGATGTCAAATTGCCTTGGGAGACACTGGCTGGAGACAAAACACTCCTGTGGTTTCAAGGTCCTTCTCCCAGGCTTATGATGTCTCAGCACCTGGGAGGGGCATTAAGAGCAGTTCCAGGCTGGGAGTGTGGGATAGATTGCCTCCTCTAATGGGCAGCTCTTGGTCATGTCACCCACAGCTGTCACCACTGCCTCCAGCTCTGCTCTGTGGGATCAAAGCATTGCCCCTGGTGGCAGAGTGAGCGAGGTGTTGCAAAAAGGCACTTCAAGCCCCTTTACCTGCGAGGGATCAGTGGCAAGTCTCTGGTGCAGCAGCCCACAGTGAGCACAGGCACACAGGGAAGGAATGAAACAGAGCTGTCTTTCAGAGTGACCTTCAGCAGAGCAGGATTTGCCAGTGCTTTTCAGAGTAGGACCCTGGCCCCCATCACTGCTGTTTCATCTCAGTGCTTTCTCCTCTGTGCAGCCAATTCACCGTGGCTGAGGGATGTGGCTGGGGGAGTTTATGGCCATGACAGGTGCTTTCTATTAAGCAGAGCTATTGTTTGTGGAGAGCTCATTTAGCGGCTGGCTGGACAGCAGGCACTTGGTTACAAGGATTTTTCTCCCTGTGCTTTCTGCCCAAACACAGGTCAACAACCAGGGCACTGCAGAGTCTTCTCGGCTTACAAAGAAAAGAGAGATCTCAATAAACAGTGTTGTCAGAGGACTGATCCTGCACGGCTACAGAGGTGGTTGTGTTTCCTGCTGGGAAGCCAAGCCCCAGAAGGGGCAGGGATTCCTGTGGTGTACGGGCTGTGCCTGTCATGTCTCAGGCCTGCAGAGGTCAGGGCTTGCACTGGCTCCTTGCTTTCAAGGTGCTCATTTCAGAAACAGCAAATGGAATTCTTGCCCCACCCCTTCTGTCCCCCTTGGCAAAGGTCTTCACATGTGTCTCACTCCATACAAGACTTGCAGGTGTCCTTCTATCTGCTTTCCCAACACAAACATCTCCCATATCACCTTCTGCAATTTTGAATGATGTTATCTGTGTAATTCCAGGTTTCATCTGTCCAGCCAGATTCTGGTGTCACTCTCTGCCAGAAGGTCCAAACAAAACACAGCTGATGGGGGTTCCTGAATTTCTAGTGAGGTCCTCAGCAGGTACAACCTGGTTTTTTTTGGAGTCACTCTAATATGCTGAACTGCAGGAACAGAAAACCCACCTGTTGACTTTCTCAGATAAACAAATGGTACAGGACATCAGTGACTCTTTAGGAGTCTTTCAAGAGGGAGTGTCTCTTGGACCATGAGGTCACCAAGACGTGGCCCTGGGAAGAATAAGGTCTCTGCTATGTCCCTCTCTTTCCCTCCTGTGTCTGCCTGTGGATACATGGGCTCTGCCATCCAGGGATGTGTTCACAGTCATTAAAAGAAATGACTGTTTACACCAGTCCTTCTCTGTGCCAGCCAGGATTCTATGACTCAAGATGGTCTTTATTTTGATGACTTTTTAGTCCCTTGGCGTAGCACCTTCATTTTCACCCTTCTGCTCTCCCACATCCTGAAAGCTCTTACCTGGAGGAAAGTTTTTCCTTACAGCAAACCAAGGTTCAGAGCCAAGAGTCCCAACAGCTCTTCTCCTCCCCTTCCAGTTCACCTTCCTGGTGTCCTCCCCTGTCAGTGCTTTCAGCCGCAGAGGGCTGCAGGCTACTTTTATTAGATTTCACTTGCACGAAGCACTACTAATGCTAGACTGCCCTTGGTTTTTTATTCCAGGCTGACATTTTTGCTGGAGCATTGTTCATCCAAGTCGCTTTGGGCTGGAACCTCTACTTGTCCACTGTGCTCTTGCTAGCAGTGACTGCTGTCTACACCATTGTTGGTAAATAGCTGGTTTTCAGGGACACATTAGAAACTGGAGCCTAGGATACAAGTTTCCCATTTCCTACAGAGGAGAAAGAGTATTCAGGTCCTGGTCTGAGGGAGAGATTGCCCCAGTTGCTGGTAATACCTGCCTTGTCAGTCCCCCCGTTGGAGACCTTTGACTCTTCCCCTCTCCCCTCTTGGCCCAAGGGAAAGTGGTATGGGGGAACATCACTGTTTTTAGAGGATTTTCTAACACTGCACAAGGCTCTTGGCTCCCTCTGTGCAGGAAGTTGCCACTGCCCATGTTTGTTATTTTGTTCCCTTTCTGCAAAATTAGCAACTTGAGCTGTTAAGGTGCTGAGCTGCCTTCAAGTTGTCTCATGAACATGGAAAACCTTCCACACTGTTCCTCGTGGGAGGGCTTGTGACAGCTGTGGGCTCCAAGGCACCAGTTCAGTGCCAGCTTCTCCCAGTGGGTCTGTCCTGAAATCACAGGGCTGGGGCTAGAGAAAGCATTTTTCCAGGTGAGGATCTTGTTTCCCTGTGCATGGTGACACAATGACTGTTGTCTCTGCTTCTCCTGGCAGGGGGTTTGACTGCTGTGATTTACACAGACCTGCTGCAGACCATAATCATGGTGGTGGGAGCTTTTGTCCTCATGTTCATAGGTAAGAGGAACCTGCAGTGGCACCACACTGCAGTTGAGTGGTCCCAAGGCCACTAAAGGCACCTTAGCAGGGTGCCTCACACTTCCATCTGTGGTGCAGAAATGAGTTTCAACCACTCACAGAAGTGGTGCCAGCACAAGTCTCATTCTCCAAGCCATCAGACTTTCTTCATCCTTTGCACTAACTGTATGGAGCTGAGGCTCTGGACAAATTCACCTCACTGGAGTTGCCAAAGAACTTTGGAACATCCCATTCTCAGAGCCAAACTGAGCTCTCATTAAGCCCATGTCAACTCAGAGTAATCCTGCTGATTTCCACTGTTTACTTTTGGAGTTACTATGGATTCATGTGGGTGTAACTGAGTGTTATAAAAAAACACAGAGCAACAAGGCAATGACCATCATTAGTCTTTGTTTTAAGCTTTCTTGGCAACCAGAAATATCTAAACCAGGTATATATTTTTTCATGTTATACTTTCCAGCTCTAGCTCTTGGAGGGTGTATAATTAAAAACTAGATGCTGATGACATTGCAGGGATTAGGATCATGGAGATTTTCCTGCATTGATCCTCCTCCACAATGTGTTGTTTAAACCGCAAGGACTCTGGGCAAAATCCCACTGACTTCTGTAGAAACTCTGACTGCAAAAAGCAAGGGTGGCATGAAAAGTAAAGGAGATAAGAGGAAGTTAAAAGAAAAGTAATCATGAGACTCAGACAAGATAATAACTTTGCACGATATAACAGCCCTTAAATCACTGGCATTTTCTTTACAGGATTTGAAAAAGTTGGCTGGTATGAAGGACTTCAGGAGAAATATATGACAGCAGTACCAAAGGTCACGGTCCCAAACACAACCTGTCACCTCCCACGTGCAGATTCCTTCAACTTGTTCAGGGACCCCATCACAGGAGACCTTCCCTGGCCTGCCCTTATGTTTGGTCTTACTGTGTTGGCTGTTTGGTGCTGGTGCACTGACCAGGTAAATAAAACCTTTCTTTCCCTCAGCAGACAAACCACCACAGTGTTATTTTCAGTCCACTCCTCTGTCTGTGGATCTATGAGCTGAAAAATCCCTGTACCTCAGTGTGCAGGAGTTGCTACTTTTTTTACTGGTCTAGACCTGAATGTCTCACTCCTTCCACCTTCTCAGCAAGATAATTTTATGCACAGGTTGTTTTAATCCATTTTTATCCCACTGCGGGCTGGTGAGTACTGGGAGTCTTCATGCAATTAGCATGACAAGGATATAGAAATGTGAATCTGGAGCTGGTTGTGCTGTGACCTTGAGGAGACCTCCAGACAGTATTCCTCCATTCATATTCCCAGGTGTCTCATGTCCCTTATTCCTTTTCAAGCTACAAACAAGGAAAGCTGTGTTTCTCGGGACGCGGTGTTTCTGTACTTTCAGATGGGATAATTATGAAACGCCACCACTGAGCTTTTACCAAAACACCCCCAGTCTGCTTCATTACCTGTCGCTTGCTGCCATGCAGCTGCTGTCTCCAGCCCTCAAGGTGGCTTCATTTCAGTCAAGGGTGAAATCATTCCTATAAGGGAAATTTCCACAGTGCCCTCTCCTCTAGCCTGAGCTCTGTGGACTGAGCTCTGAGGGGTGGCAGCAGGCTGCAGTCAGTGAGGTGGGAAAGCTGTCCTTGGCACGAAAAACATGCTGGAATCCTGGGGATGAAAGTCATCCCTGAGAAGGAGAGACAGAGAGAATGGATCCTGCTCTCTCTGCTGTGCTTCTGTTTCATTCTCTGCTCCCTTTCTGCACTGGTTGCAGGTGATGGTCCAGAGGGCCCTCTCTGCCAAGAACCTTTCCCACGCCAAAGGTGGATCAGTGTTTGCAGGATATCTGAAACTCTTGCCTGTGTTTTTCATTGTCATGCCAGGAATGATCAGCAGAGCTCTTTTCCCAGGTGAGACTTCCCATCTTCCTTAAAACAGGGCTCCTTACCTGCTGTAGCCACTAGTCCCACACAGGTCTGCCAGCACTTTTACATCTTAGAAACTGCTGTCCAGCAGGCATGTTCATAGAGATTCCTGTTGCACTGTGGTGTTCCCAAGCCCTCCCTCCAGTTCTCCCACAGTAGCCATAAGGGGCATACTTCACCATTGGGAGCATTTAGCTCCATGCTGTGGACATTGCATGCATCGCTCCATCTGGAGGGAGTCAGTGAAATTAAATTCCTGGAGCACTGAGGTTGTCCTTCAGATCTTATGGATTACATCCATTAGGTGTTTTGGAGAGTTTTAGCAACCTACCACACAGATTCATTTAGGTCCTGGGCAATTAGGCTAAACAAGCCTCCCTTCTATCCCAAGGAGCTCTCATTGCTGGATTCTCCAGAGACTTCCCCTTTCCAGAAGAATAACTCGGTTAGAAGGAGCTCTCCCAGAGGAAAGAGCCTCTTCCCCAGACTTCCTAAATAGGAGTAAGCGAGCCTCCAGCATCCCTGGGAACGCAGCTGACAGGTTCATGGAAACAGTCCAGTTCCCACAAGTGACAAATCATCAAGGATTACAGTTATGCAACACCCAGTAGAGTTTTAGCTGTATCTTGAACAGAATTTCAAAATGTCATCTCAAAGTTTCACCTCGATTATATGATATAAAGCATTTTCAGCTCCACTCATTGGAGCTGTATTCTACCTTGAATTTATATGAAATTGTACAAGGCATCAGGATTTGTTCCCCTGATCTAAACAACCTATGGCTTAGTGGGGTTTGCACTGACTCCTCGTTGTTTCCTTGTGTTCCACAGATGAAGTGGGCTGTGTGGACCCAGAGATCTGCAAAAGGGTCTGTGGAGCTGCTGTGGGTTGTTCCAACATTGCCTATCCCAAACTGGTGATTGAACTGATGCCTGATGGTGAGAAACACCATGTGCAGCTGGGCTTGAGCCAGGCTTTGCATGGGGGGATCAGGCTGCCCTTACCCATCCTGAGGATGTGGAAATCTTACTGCAGATATCAGACAGCAGGATGGAAAACACAGTGCTCAGAGGCCCAAGGCCCAGTCCTGATTCACCTTCTGTGTTTTGCTCCCTCAGGGCTCCGGGGTTTGATGATTGCAGTGATGATGGCAGCCCTGATGAGTTCCCTCACCTCAGGTTTCAACAGCAGCAGCACCCTCTTCGTTATCGACATTTGGCAGCGGGTCCGCAAGCAGGCCTCCGAGCAGGAGCTGATGATTGTGGGAAGGTCCTCGCATTTATTTATGTCTCATTCTTCTCATCATCTGTTCTGAGTGCAGCTTTTACATCCTCCAGGCTGGACTCACTGAGAAAAATCTGGTGCCTGCAATACAGAGCAGGAGCAGAGCTTGGGAAAGAGAACTGCGTTTTCCAGCTTCATCTTTGATAGGCCTGGTCAAGGAGAAACTCTGAGTGTTCCATTGAGCTTAGCAGATAATTGTCTCTCTTCTCTCTAAACTTATTATAAATACTGCTTTAAGTGTAACTTCTAGAAAAGCCAAAAGTGCTCTTGAGTCATTGTCACCAGAGGTCTATAAAAATGTTCTTTTTGCATCAGACAGGAGTGATACGTTGCAATTACTTCTTTTTTCCTTTTTTATTTTTTCAGGGAAAAGTGCAGAGCTGAGCCTCCCAGCTTTCTGTCACTGTGATAATTTGTAGTGTCTCTGCATTTTATCAGGGGCATATAAAGTTCTCTTCCAGACAGGGCAGTTTAGGCTGCATTCAGTGTGGAGGTTTTGCTCTCCAGTCATGAGCGTTCTGTTCTAAACTTTGCTGAGGCTGAAGGCTGCAGGCAAACTCACGCTTTGCCATGGCAGACTGGGTAGAGGACAAGTACCTCTTGCTCAGCAGAATGGACAAACCTCTGTGGCACAGGGTGCAAAGGCAAAGGAAGGTTACAATATTCACCTGAGACCCCAAACACAATTTTAATAAGTAGCAAACAAGTTGGAATTTGGCAAAGGCAAGAGACTGAGCACATTACCTGCTTGGAAAGGAGGCAGAAAGACAAGCTACCAGCTCCCTCTTTCTGTCATATCCAAGAGAAAGGTCATTGAAGACCATGTCACACTTTAGCACACACCAGACTCACATTGGGAGAACAATTTTCTCTTTTCTTGTGCACACAAGGAAAGGTTCTTAAGAGTGATTTGTGGTTTTTTTCTTAGAAAATTCCAAGAGCAGATGGGAGTGTTTTTTGCTGCAAATTACTAAGAGTTAAAACAATTTTATCATTCTCTTTCAGAATCTTCATCGTCATCCTTGCAGTCATCAGCATTCTCTGGATCCCAATCATTCAGACAGCCAACAGTGGAAAGCTCTTTGACTACATTCAGTCCATGGCCAGCTATCTGTCCCCACCAGTCACAGCCCTCTTCATCCTGGCAATCTTCTGGAAGAGAGTTAATGAGCCTGTAAGTGAAGTGTCAACAACCAATTGATACGTGTGTTTAATTTGATAAAATAAACAAGTATCTCTTCCCTCAGTACTTAGCCTTTGAGACTCTTTAAACTTGGAGTCAGTCCAGCTCAAGTGTGACAATTAGACAGCCTTTCCTGGCCTGCATTAGTGGAGCTTAGCCCAGTCTCTGATGGCTGTGGGTTTGCTTCTAAGAAGCCACTGCAAGTGGTACTTTATGGCAGTTCCATTTGAAAGCATGAAAGGGAAGTTGTTCTGCCATTTAGGGATGATGTGTCAAAGTCTCACTGGAGGAGTGTTATTAGGAGGAGATTCTTGCATTGTTTGTGCTCTATGTCATTCACGTTCATGGGCAGTGAGAGAAAATGAGGATTTTTTTACCTGAAAAAATTCTCCTTTGATGCAGCTCAGTGTGGATTTCCATCAGGCATTAAAAGTCTTGGGAAAGAGGGAGAGGAGAGGGAAAACTACAAGCAGAGGTAATTTGCAGTGACCTTTTCTCTGTGCTTGCCTTTTCTCAGGGTGCTTTCTGGGGACTCATGATTGGCCTTGCTGTTGGCGTGGTTCGACTGATCATGGATTTAGTTTATACCGCCCCGTCTTGTGGGGAGGAGGACAGGAGACCAGCTGTGCTAAAGGACGTGCACTACCTCTACTTTGCTCTCATGCTCTTTGTCCTAGCTGTCATTATCATCGTCATCATCAGCCTCTGCACCCCACCGCCCCCTGAAGAAAAGGTAAGTGACTTGCAGTGACACCCTTTTCCCAGGGCCGCCACTTGCATACCAAAAGTCCCCGAGATTTGCCCTTTCCTGTTCCTGCAATGGCTAAGAAATGGTGTGTAATGCATAGGCTGCCAAGAACCCCTTGCTCCTCAGCTCTCCCTGTTCCCCAGGCCACACAGTGTTAATGCCTCTGAGCACTGAGAGCTTCAAATTGAGTGTGAGTTCTCATGCTGTGCCCAGAGCTGGGCAGACACCACAGCCCATCATAGCTGGAATAGAAAGCAAAGAAGAAGGGGAAGGAGGTGAAATCGCATTACAGAGCACTGCTGAGGAGGAATTAAATATATCTAATTGTAGCATCTAGCCTGTTTCAGCAGAGCCAGCATCAATCTTGCAGGCAAACAAGATTAATTTTTTTTGCAACATGGGCATTTAGGAAAGTAACATTTTGTCCCAATGTGATCTCAATTAAATTTAATAACTTTGAGGGAAGCGCAACTTTCTTTTACTTTGCACATTAAAATGGTGCAGAGTTGGGAGGGTTTATATTGTGAAACCTTCAAGCAACTCTTCCCAGTCCCAGGTTTTAAGGCAGCTGCCAGTATAACAAAAGTGCCACCTACCTCTCAGCAAAGGTTACTGGATAGATTAAAAAGACCTAGTTTTTCCTGTCCAACTGCATGAGAGAGAAAATGCTGTGATGGCATCAATCTGTTGCTTCCTCATAACTTGTAAAGCATTAAGCAGCTCCATCAGGGTTTGATGGAATGTTATAGGTGTCAAAGACACCCGCTCCTGAAGATTACATGAAAGCAGGTGCTCAGATAGGGGAGAGGAGGGGGGAGAGAGGCTGTCTTTGTGTCTGCTTGGAGATAAACTCTCAGCTTTTATTAGCTATCAGAGCATCCACATGGGAGAGAGAAATACTGGCAAGGAGGCACCATTAGTTCTGCTGCTTACATTGTTCATGACTGCTCAGGGGTGGCCAGATGGTTGCCAGCAATTAATTACTGTGGTTTAATGAGTTCCCACTCATCATCTGACCTGTGATAGCTAAACATATGCAGTGCTCCCTGCCCACAGCAATAGCAAGATAAGATGCATTAACAGAGCACTGGTGAACAGTGAGCATCAAACCAGCAGTTCAGGAGATGGAGAAACTGGCCCCAGCACCTCCAGGCTTTTTAGTCTGACCTCAGAGCTATGAAAACATTTCAAGTGACTTCCAAGAGGAGGAGTTCAGCATGGAGCTGTAAAAGAATTAGAGAGATTGCAATCCTAAGAGATTCCGCATGGGAGGTTTTCAGTGGTATTTCTACTGAAACGTGTGAGTTTATAGGTGCTGGATGTAAGTGACCTTACTTGACACATTCTTCAAAGAGCCAGCGGTATGGTCAGGGAGGGCAGGGTTCTGTCTGAAGCAGTTATCTTCAGATAACTGAAGTTTGTCTGTGTGCAGTTATCCCAGAGGAACACAGGATGAGAGGTGGTGGCTACCCTGCCTCGGGTACCTCTGGAGAGCCAGAGAGGGAGGAGCGCTTGCTGAAGGGAAGCACTGGCCAGGAACTAACATCAGCTGGACCTTTAGGAGAAATCTGATCAATAGGGATGTTCAGGATAGCCTTTTGGTATGCCGTGGACCCCACATAGTGCTGAGCTCAGTGCTTGACCTCAGTGTACGAAATTCTGTTGTAGAAAATGAATGAGAATTAATGATACTGCCTGGACACAGAGACCCAGATCAATCATCTGATATTTGTGATGACCATCCCGTGTGCCCCCTGCCCCTCACTATCTTCCCACCACAAGGAAAATGGCATGGACTGCCAGGAAATTTGTGCCACTAAGCAGTAGCTCGTTCCCTCTTTCCATAGCTCAGTAGGAATGGGAGAGTCTGTCCCCATTTCTTCTTGTCTGATTCCATTCAGTTTCTACTATTTAGCCCTGATTTCAACAGGAAATGTCTCTCCTCGTTTCTCAGAGAACAGCCAAAGAGAAGGCGTCGGGTTGAACTGAAGTAGGAGACAACACTGCTGGGTTTCTGCCTGCCTGGCACAAATCTGAGTGGGCAGCACTGAGACCGAAAGTTTTCATTTTCCTGGGTCAGATTGACCCAAGGTTTTGCCCTAGACATGAGGCGAGGTGTGGGTTTGGACCATCACTTCTGATGACATGGTTTCTCAGTTTGCCCCCTCATCTCCAGTGACTCTGTGGCTGTGCTGGGCTGGCTCAGGGCCAGAAGTGTTTGGGGAAGGAAGGGCAGGAGGTGGAGATCAGGGTGGATACTCAGGGCTCTGACTGTCTGGGTAGAAACTGGCACCTGGCCTTTATGTTTGGCCATTATTTACTTGGCATGTGAGTGGGCAAACCTGTGGTGAAGAGCCCGAGTGTCCCTGTGACAGTGGCTGGGAGGGGGACACCGTGCTGGGTGTCCTGCATGAGGATCACTGAAGC